>NC_092107.1:15126569-15819569 GCF_045679555.1 Salvelinus alpinus
CAGTTAGAAAGAGGGGAATCTTGTGAGTTGTAGGAATTGATTCAAACTGGCAATTGGGAACATCAGGACTGATCAGGACATTCAAAGCTAAATATCTACTCGGGCATTGTTTTGAAATGCAATTTTTTTGTGAATGTGTCTACTATGGACTACTGAAAACAACAACCACTGAATTACATAGGCAAAATAGTCCTTTACCCAGACAGATTCTCACAGGACTCATGGGGATTATATACAACCTCTGTTCCATAACCGTTATCTCATTCCTCTTTGGTCAGGGTCACCTCTACATGACTGTGCTCCTGATCCCGCCATCTCTGTGTGTAGTATTATAGGTGTCTGCTGGGTCTCACTGCGGTGGCCACTCTGCTATTGGCTGCCCTGTTCCTCCAGACCCTGCTGCTTCCCGTGGTTAACTCCTCCCCAAACAAGCCCGGCTTCAAGCTCCCACTTCCTCTCACTGACACCTGCACCGACCCCTGCAAGTGAGTGGGACACTGTAAACATCTCATTCTGCTCGTTCATACTTATTCTGCAGCTTTAACTCATTTGTGGTTACGTGTTTAACCACCATGGTCATGTTTTGCAGAACAGGTCCTATCATTAACTGTTCAAGGATGTAGTAAAACAATGACGCTTCCTTTCTCTATTCCAGAATCGTTCTGTTGGAGAGCATCCCAGAGGGGTTAGAGTTCAACTCTAGTGTCACCAACCCATCCATCTACCAGGCTTGGCTCAACCTGATTAGTGAGGCTCGCAGTAGCGTGGACATTGCGTCTTTCTATTGGACGCTCACCAACAAAGATACAGGCACTCACGAGCCAACAGCGAATCAGGTGAGTGTGTTCTGTGATTGGCAGCCAATGCGATGTCAGATCTAACCTGTGGGTAGATGTGGGTTATTTTAGTCTAAACAGTTATGTTTTGTCAATAGGGTGAGGATGTCCTGAATAGACTAGTTCAGGTGTCTCGGAAGCTCTCTGTCCGCATTGCTGTAAATACACCAACAGAGTCCCAACCTCAGGAAGACATCAATCTCTTAAAAAGTTCTGGTAAGGGGTTCTCTGACTGCATTTATGTTTTCAATTCCATTGAATTTGCAAAAGTTAAATTGACACCAATCAAGCTGCTACCTTCAGTAAGGAAGTATTATTCTGTTTGCTTTTTGTTGTGATAATGGTAGCTCATTTTTTTTAGGTGCTGATGTAAGAGCCGTGAACATGCGGAATTTGACCACTGGAGTACTTCACACAAAGTTCTGGGTGGTAGACAACAAGCACATTTATATTGGCAGTGCCAACATGGACTGGAGGTCGCTTACCCAGGTGAGTCTTCTGTGCCCTCACAATCTGCCTCACCCCCATAATTTCTGTTTGTTTTAGTAAAAAAAAAAAAAAATCTATTGTTCAAAATGAGTTCCTTAAACCATTTGAAAAGTAATTATATTTCCTTGTTCTTTTCAAGTGTAAATGTGTCACAAGTTTGTAGTGTCAGGGTATTGTCTAAAATTAGCGCATCAAGTGGTGGGAAAGTAGCTTTGGTTTAATCTGTGAAACATGTCCTCTGTTGCTGTCCTGTTTAGGTGAAGGAGCTGGGGGCTGTGGTGTACAACTGCAGCTGCTTGGCTGCAGACCTGGGGAAGATCTTCGAGGCCTACTGGTACCTTGGGCAAAAAGACACACCCATCCCGTCTCCTTGGCCCAGCAGTTTCAACACTCCTTACAATAAGGACACGCCCCTGCAGCTGCCACTCAACGGCACAGCCTCCAGCGTGTATCTGTCGGTAAGAATTGACTGAAGGTGCACATTTTCAGAGAAAGTAAACCAATAATTGGATCATATAATACAAATTGGACCGGCTTGTGAAGTCTGGTTATGGAATTCTCCATATTCCCTTTCTCTGGTCCTATGTTCAGCATACTACTATACTTCATTTGACTGTGCTGTACCCTCAGAGCTCTCCACCATCTTTCTGTGCTGCCGGGAGGACCAGAGACCTGCAGTCTATTCTCAGTGTGATGGAGGACGCACGGGAGTTTGTCTACATCGCTGTCATGAACTACCTGCCCACCATGGAGTTTTCACAACCCAAACGGTAAGCCTTCTATTTTAATGTATTAACCTCACCAAAGTTTGCGATTTTTATGTATTCAGTGTATAATTAATAAAGCACACAAGGCCTAACCCTCTGTGGCACCCACTGCAGTTACTGGGCAGAAATTGACACTCAGATCAGACGTGTGGCATACGAGAAGCGGGTGAAGGTGCGCCTGCTCATCAGCTGTTGGGCGAGCACTTCGCCTGTCATGATCCCCTTCCTGAAAGCCTTGGATTCAATGCAGGAACCCAAGGCCAAGCTGGATGTCCAGGTGGTGAGTGGGACCTCTCGCTACTCATGCACTTTACTTATCATCCTTAGTATGTCAAGCTCCTCCAGAAGAGCAATTGTTAGATAATAAACTCTTCACTGTTTTACAGAAACTCTTTATTGTGCCAGCCAATCCAAAGCAGAAAGAAATCCCCTTTGCCAGAGTCAACCACAACAAGTACATGGTGACAGACAAGGTTGCCTACATAGGTAATTCTCTCTCCTAGATAGCATATGCACCAGTCATGCTTCTGTATTATCCCAATCAACAATTTCTGATGTTAAAACCAGAGGTAACTTCTCAGAATTTCTGCACATATCAGATCCCATGCACTACAAAATGCAACTCTATTGTGTTTCCTATTGATCACCAGGTACCTCTAACTGGTCTGGAGACTATTTTGTGAACACTGCTGGATCGGCTTTGGTGGTGAACCAAACGGCTGCCCAGTCAGTGGAGCCTACGGTCCAGGCACAACTACAGGCCGTGTTCGAAAGGGACTGGGACTCCGCCTACAGCACCCCAATCCACCAGCACGCCGACCTCAAAATGGTGTGTTAAATACAATACTACACTCTAGACCAGTGGTTCCCAACTCCTCGAGTACTCCCAATAGCACACGTTTTTGTTGTACCCCTGTCAAAAAAACCGACTGATTCAACTCATTGAGGGGCTGATGATTAGTTGACAAGTTGAATCAGGTGTGCTTGTCTGGGGCTACAATAAAAATGTGTACTGTTGGAGGTACTTGAGGACTGGAGTTGGGAACCGCCGCTCTAGACTATTACAGGGCCTGTGTCCGCCAAGCCAGCATGGGGATGCCAATATAGCATGTCGAAACTGGATTCGAAGCCCAATTGACAGTAAGACGTTTTTTTTTGTTGCCAAGTATGCACATTTCTTCTCTCTGTCCCTGTACACTAGTTCTAATCAGCAGCAGTTTCTGGGATGATTTCTTTAATTGCAGAATATTTTTTTTTTTATAATTGCATGAGTAGCAGTAGATATGTACTGTACCAGAAGATGGGTAAAACTATGCTGCCCTCTGCAGCGTCAGTGTGTCTTATCACCTCAATGATCAAAACACAAGCCTGTGTGTTTTTAATTAACTTTAACTCTTTGGGAATACATCCCAGTGAATATCAGGGAGATTGCTATATTATGTGTTGAATGTTTGGACTGATGTTTCTAGGCATGCTGGTTTGATCCTTTTTATTATTTTTCATGAATGATTGGTGTGTTGTGCCTTGTTTTTCTATGTAGCCTAGACTAGTTTTTTATTTTTATTCAAATATTCTGAATCCTTCTTGCTTTCAAACTAGTAGGTTTGCCATAGAATTGTGCAGTAACTGATTTCATATGTGTGCAATAAAGTCCAGAAAACATTGTATTTTTCTGGAATTTGCACTGTGGAGCGTGTCTTATGTGAGCAGTGCAGTGGAGAATGTTGTCAATGCAACTGTCAAAATAAGTGTTTAAAAGCACTGCACTGTGTATTATTTGGCAAGCGCTAGTACTGTACGATATTGATTGCGTTTTGTACACACTACTTCCTTTTTATGCGGTAATGTCCCTAATAAATTGAATTTAAACAGTTCTCTATCATTTCATTTTTAGCAGTTGTATGCACAAGTGTTTAGAATAACTAAGTCTATCCTCCTATTTTATTTCATTACCATGAATAATGCATGCAGTCTTGCAAATTATACATTTATTTATCTATTGTGCAGTCAATAAATATGAAACTCATTACGACAACATTCTCAGAGGACTGTTTTCAAAAGCGAGTTTACTTGTCTATTCAGGCCTGCTTTGCATTGGCAGTGTCTGTTTTGTGTATTGAGGAGAAACTGGATCTCCTGTGGGAAAGTGGGATACCAAAATGACAACCATTCCAGAATTGTAATCCCCACAGCATTTTATACAGTATTATGGTCCTAATCTCTCCTGAACATGATTTTGTATCTCCAAAATGACACACCCTAACCTCCAGGCCATAATCACAGGCTGCCTCATTTGCCACTGCCTGCTCCCTGGGTCCTGCAAGGTCCTGTTGGGTGGTAGTCCCTAAAAAAGAGACTGGAGCCTTTGGGCTCACCTGCTTTGTCCATTTGGGGCCCAGAGGTGTAGCGCAACCGGTGGGTAGGATCCGACCGTGAGGACCTAGCCACTGACTGCCTCAGGCGCTGGCTCACACAGCCTGTTGAAATAGGACAGCATGGGTTCACTCTGCTGGTGAAGCCTCAGAGAGTACAGTCTAGCTCAGTCTCCTGGAAGGCACCGCTTTCACTTGTCTGGAGGTCGGCTTGGAGACCTGAGGGTTTCACAGAGCTGGACGGATGGAAGGCACACTGGACGTCCTCTTCCGCCCATACCCTCATGGTGGCCTCGTCCACAATGCACAGGCTCTCCATCGGGTCTTCAATCAGCGCTGTGGGGGACTGAGGCTCACTGGGGACTGGGGTCTTCTGGGAGAGAACCCCATTGTTACCTTGGAAGCCCTCTGAGGATGGTGGGTAGCTCTCCCTGTGGTCATGGGGATTTTGACCTAGGGGACATGACTGGTGGGCCCCCTTCTCCCTGGGGTACAGGAACCACTGGCCCCCCTCTGCATTCAGATGGTGAGACCTACAGCTCTGGAGCTGTATCCTGAATCAGGGCCTCAGGAATAGCCTGAGCGGACTTCTCATAGTAGCGGTGGAAGTCTGGGTACATGCGTAAGTGGTGCATGCTGATGAAAGGATGGTGTAAGGCTTCATTGGGTAGGGTCCTCTGGTGGGAGTCCAAGGTTAACATCTGCTTGAGGAGCTGCACCATGTTCCGGCGGTCCACAGAGCACGACCCTGTTCTGGGTGGGGCTCTGTTAACTCCATGGTCTCCAGCTGGTCCAGGGAGGAGAGGATGTACTTCCTCCGATCCGTCGACCCCTGCTGCTTCCCCAGGGTACGGCCTTCTGTGCCTGAGGGGGGGACGCTTCTTGTTGGGCTTGAGCTGCCATTTATTCTCTCCTCGACTGTTGGCGGTGAGCTTGAAGAAATGGTGAACCTTGCTGGCCATGTTGAGCAGATGGGCTTGCGGTAGTCCTTGCGTCTCACAGATGTACCTCACTTGATCAAACTCTGAATAGCCGGGATACAGAGGCTATCCAAGGAACAACTCTGACATCACACAACCCAGAGACCACATGTCCACTTTCTCACAGGATGGAAGGCCCAGGAGGACTTCAGGAGACCTATAGAACCTGTGAGTTATTTCAAAACCAGGGTAAGAGAAAATGTAAGTAGTTTTTTTCTTTCCCAAAATGTTTGTTTGTGGAAGTAGTCATTTTGGGTTCACACAGATACCCTGAATTTGTTTTAATGATCACATTCATAAATACAAGATATCACAAAGCTTGTGGTGCAACATAGGTTTTACCGGGATTGGATGTATGGCTCCTTAACAAAATGCACTTCACTGAAAATACTTGCAGAACCAAAATCAATCAACTTTATGCTGAAGGGATGGCGACAATGATCCACGACCATTATATTTTCAGGTTTCAAATCAGCATTAATGATGGCGAGGTCCTTCAGCATTGCTAGTACTTTTATCATCTGACACGTGATGGTACGGATGTTGCTAACCGCGGTCAGCTTGAAACCATTCTCTTTCTGAAGCTGATACAGGTTCTTCTCCAATAGTAAAAAAAACAGGTAACAATTCGTTCGGTCACGACATGCCTCGTGAAATTGAACTATGTGGCTTGTCTTCAAATTATTCGGGGAAATTAATTAATTTTCTATTTCGGTGAATATCAATTTTCATAATTTTTACCGCAACTAATTGTCCATCACTCCAACATTTTGACACTTTTCCGAAGGTGCCCTTTCCCACTATATCCAAAGTGTGCTAGACTTAATTTTCAGAATAGATATCTCTCATTCTCAGCTTGCTTCCTTCTCTTTGTAGTGATTTTATTTTTTAAAATTCTTAATTCAAAATTATTATTATTTATTATTAAATATTTAAAAAAAAATGTTTTAAAGATATGCTGAAATTAATTAAATGTAGTGATTTTAATTTCAATTATAAACATCTTGTCAATAGTTCTACATCCATGGAACGTTACCTGGGCGATCTGACAATTCTAAGCATTCTATTTTGAAAGTTTCATCAGCATTAAACTATTTGCATAAGTTACAATAACTTCACTTGTTAAATGACCGATTTTTTGAAAATCATCATCATCATCATTATCATCCTCAATCATCATCGATTACATTAGTTGGTTAATACCGATAAGACAACAAATTAGGCCTTTATGATGATGATGATGCATGATTAAAAATGTATGAATACAGTATTATTATTACATTTTTTATTATTGTTATTATTATTACAATAATACATAGGCTAAATAAATAAATACATTTGTTCACTGTTTTCATTCCAGAAAAAATGACTAGGCCTAGCGAATGCCTACATACAGTAAGTAGCCTATGCTTGTCTATATGCATAATCCTTGAGACTACAATATAATTCCGATGTCCATGGCCTCCACCTATCCAACCCTTTCCACATCATCAGACGAAGGAGGGGCATATGTATGTCACCAATTAGTTTGTGACCGGGCAAAAATGACGGTATATAGGCCTATATCAAACACAATACATTTTGCCCTACAGTTTGTAGTTAATTATCGCAGTCGTTTATTGGAACTACACACTACTTTTTTGTAGAAACAAAATTAAATCTAGGTGAAGTAGGCAATCATTTAATTTCTTGCCTAATTCACTCTTTTTTGTGTAGGCAGTTTGTGTTGACAGTTTTTGTGTTTGTGTTTTTTTTGTGTTGACAGTTTTTGTGTATGCTAAAGTTCACATTCTGTTAACATATGACGCCAAATTGATCTGACTTGCAATATGTAGTCTATGACATTTCACAAAGTAGTTTGGATGTAGTGAACAACTTTTTCAAAGTAACTTTTGTTAACTACACAATATTTTTCTTACGGGTAGGGTAGCTTTAGTGTATCTTAACCAGTGGTGTAAAGTACTGAAGTAAAAATACTTTAAAGTACTACTTAAGTAGTGTTTTGGGGCATCTGTACTTTACTTTACTATTTATATTTTTTACAACTTTTACTTTTACTTCAGTACATTCCTGAAGAAATGTATGTACTTTTTACACCATACATTTTCCCTAAGACCCAAAAGTACTCATTACAGTTTGAATGCTTAGCAGGATAGGAAAATGGTCCAAATTCACACACTTATCAAGAGAGCATCCCTGGTCATCCCTACCACCTCTGATCTGGCGGACTCACTAAACACAAATGCTTCGTTTGTAAATTATCTCTGAGTGTTGGAGTGTGCCTTGGGTATTCGTATAGATATAAAAAAAGAAAATTATGCTTAATTAATATAAGGACCTAAAAATAATTTACACTTTTATTTTTACTTTTAATACTTAAGTATATTTTAGCAAATACATTCACTTTTGATACTTAAGTATATTTAAAACCAAATACCTTTGGACTTTTACACAAGTAGTATTTTACTGGGTGACTTTCACTTATACTTGAGTCATTTTGTCACGCCGACCATAGAGACCCTTTTTATTCTCTATGTTGGTTAGGTCGGGGTGTGACTAGGGTGGGTAACCTAGGTTGTTTTATTTCTATGTTGGCCTGGTATGGTTCTCAATCAGAGGCAGCTGTTTATCGTTGTCTCTGATTGGGGATCATATTTAGGCAGCCATTTCCCCACTGTGTTTTGTGTGATCTTGTTTATGTGTAGTTGCCTGGGTATCCTGGGCTTGGGAGGAGATCAAGGAGGAGAAGATATCCTGGACTTGGGAGGAAATAATGGGAGGACCATATCACGTTGCGCCTTGGTCCGAATGGTATTTCGACGATCGTGACACATTTTCTATTAAGGTATCTTTATTTTTACTCAATTATGATATTGGGTACTTTTTCCATCACTGATCTTAACTTCTAACAGTGAAATAATTGGTAGCTTGGTTAACTATATTTTCAGAGTAGCTCCCCCAACATTGCCCAGAACAAAAAGATTATTAAGATTATTTGTGATTATTAATATAAAACAATACCCAGAACACCAGAGTGTAATATTTGTCACACTTTGAACCATTTAGGACCCCAAACAAAAGGAAAATAGATAAGGGCTGCATTCAATCTTATCATAGAAGTATCATTATTGCTAGCTCGATTGAAATGTAATGGCAATGTTTGCCGAGACTGCATTCATGGTAAAGACATACTATATGTCGGTTCAATCGGAAATCACCTTTAAATTTGAACCCGGAGCTTCAGCCAGGGGTGCAACTTTCACTGGGGACGGGGGGACATGTCCGCATTTTTCTGAAATTGCAACCCCCCCAGTTTTATAATTGGAATGTGATACAAGGTGTGCTTTAGGACCATGCGGACGCTGTTTGGAGTGTTTAACCGACTGGATAAAAAAAGATATAAACGCAGCAAAAAAGAAACGTCCCTTTTTAAAAATATATATAATTTCTAAAAATCCAAATAACTTCACAGATCTTCATTGTAAAGGGTTTAAACACTGTTTCCCATGCTTGTTCAATGAAACAAACAATTAATGAACATACACCTGTGGAACGATCGTTAAGACACTAACAGCTTACAGACGGTAGGCAATTAAGGTCACAGTTATGAAAACTTAGAACACTAAAGAGGCCTTTCTACTGACTCTGAAAAACACCAAAAGAAAGATGCCCAGGGTCCCTGCTCATCTGTGTGAACGTGCCTTAGGCATGCTGCAAGGAGGCATGAGGACTGCAGATGTGGCCAGGGCAATAAATTGCAATGTCCGTACTGTGAGACGCCTAAGACAGCGCTACAGGGAGACAGAACAGACAGCTGATCGTCCTCGCAGTGGCAGACCACGTGTAACAACACCTGCACAGGATCGGTACATCCAAACATCACACCTGCGGGACAAGTACAGGATGGCAACAACAACTGCCCGAGTTACACCAGGAACGCACAATCCCTCCATCAGTGCTCAGACTGTCCGCAATAGGCTGAGAGACGCTGGACTGAGGGCTTGTAGGCCTGTTGTAAGGCAGGTCCTCACCAGATATCACTGGCAACAACGTTGCCTATGGGCACAAACCCACCGTTGCTGGACCAGACAGGACTGGCAAAAAGTTTTCACTGACGAGTTGCGGTTGTCTCGCCAGGGGTGATTATTGGATTTGCGTTTATCGTCGAAGGAATGAGCGTTACACCGAGGCCTGTACTCTAGAGCGGGATCGATTTGGAGATGGAGGGTCCGTCATGGTCTGAGGCGGTGTCACAGCATCATCGGACTGAGCTTGTTGTCATTGCAGGCATTCTCAACGCTGTGCGTTACAGGGAAGACATCCTCCTCCCTCATGTGGTACCCTTCCTGCAGGCTCATCCTGACATGACCCTCCAGCATGACAACGCCACCAGCCATACTGCTCGTTCTGTTCGTAATTTCCTGCAAGACAGGAATGTCAGTGTTCTGCCATGGCTAGCGAAGAGCCCGGATCTCAATCCCATTGAGCACGTCTGGGACCTGTTGGATCGGAGGGCTAGGGCTAGGGCTAGGGCCACCCCCCCCCCCCCTCCCAGAAATGTCTGGGAACGTGCAGGTGCCTTGGTGGAAGAGTGGGGTAACATCTCACAGCAAGAACTGGCAAATCTGGTGCAATCCATGAGATGCACTGCAGTACTTAATGTAACTGGTGGCCACACCAGATACTGACTGTTACTTTTGATTTTGACCCCCCCCCCCCTTTGTTCAGGGACACACTATTCTATTTCTGAAAGTCACATGTCTGTGGAACTTGTTCAGTTTGTCTCAGTTGTGGAATCTTGTTATGTTCATACAAACATTTACACATGTTAAGTTTGCTGAAAATAAACGCAGTTGACAGTGAGAGGACACATCTTTTTTTTGCTGAGTTTATATAAATAAATATGTCTCCCCCACTTCTAAAACCAAAGTTGCACCCCTTTCTTCAGCGATACGGATTGAATCAAGCCCTTACCGGCCTTTACACTATAAAGGTGGCAGTCTCCTAGCCATGCTAACCTTGACCTCATGTGGATGCTAACAAGCTAGCAAGCAGCTAGGCAGTGCTACATATCAACAGCCATTGTCAGCCAATCCAGTAGGGGTTGGAAGCTATGGTGAGCTTCGATTGGTCACTCACGTTGCGTTATCGCGGAGGATTTGAATAAAATTCAGCTTTCCCCAACTTTTTAGTTCTGCCCTGTTCAGCTCCCTCGCCCATGCTCACATCGCTCAATGAGCCCCCGCCCACTCTGCTTCTCTTGCTTTCCTTCCATTGAAAGTGAATGGCTTCGATGTTTCACCGCGCAATGCCGCTTCCTGGCGTAAACTCACCGTTAGTGTCACTACTTATTTATCATTCATGGCTAATCCCTTTAAATCTCTGGAAATGCTTTCCTTGCTGGTCCAGTTTAAACACCAAGATACGTCCTCATATCTCAGTGGAGCAGCCAATGAGGATCTTAATAGATACTAAATACTCCCAGAATTAAAGCTATGAGGTTGTCTTTTTTCTCTCTGCATTTATCACTTTCATTATGTTAAACCTTCTCAAGGTCAAAAGAAGTCATACTTTATTTACAAGTTTAGTTAGGTTAATTAACTTTAACCATTTCATCATTCAGGTTCCTGCCTTGGATGACTGCTCCCAGTACCAAGAGTAGATCATTGCCAATTATGGGCAGCTATTGTGTGCCGGGCATTTCAGACGCCCAGAAAGAAAATCGGCATGTTTTTTACTTTGCTAGTTTGATCAGTTACCTGATTGGCCGTTCAGTATTTATTGATTTAGATACATTTGAATGTTAAACATTAGTTTTAGTCTGATTAGAGTATATTGCCACATTGTAGTAGCAGCGTTTGAGCACTGGTAGGCAGCATTGATGCAGTTTCCATAGCTGTGGTGAGGTCAGATGGTGTGCAGTACTGCTTTGCATTCTCATCATTAGCTCTAAGATAACATTTTGACAAGACCTTTTCTTGCATGTGCTAATTACCACTCATGGCTGAATAACAGCCATTATCAATGCTTTGTGGATTGTCAGGGAAGGCTCTCTGTAAATGTAGCACAGCCCCCCCCCCCCCCAACCTAATCTCAGAGGCCTATCAGTCAGAATAAGGTATGCACTGGACCATGATAAGGTAGTCTGCACTGGACTTCATAGTGAACACAGATGTGCGTCAATCTCATCGATCAGATCTCAGAACAATTTCTGTAATGCCAACGTCGTCAGGTAGAGAAGTATGCAAAGCCCAGACCAGAGGTTATTTTCATTTCCCTGTGCCAGTGCCTTCACCCAGTGGGGAAGAGGGAGGGGGGAGCGGTACGTGCCTACTGCCTACAGCCATGGTGGTCTATTGGCGGTGCAGTCCTCTATCAGGACACGATGCCTCTCTCTGAATGTCCTGTGTTTACAGTGGAGCCGCCGCTCTGAGCACCACCCTGGAACAGCCGCCCGCCAGCCCACCCTCCTCACCCCTAATCACCCAGACTACCCCCTACTCGCCTGCTTCCTGCCCCTTAGAAGGAGACAACGCTCCATTCCAACTTTCCCATTGAATTTGATATTGATTCTGTAGGGCTAACCATTTGGTCTGAATGATGAACATGTCATATGGCCTTTCCCACACAGATGCTGGTGTTGCTGGACTCCTTAATGGAAAAGAAAGACCACGAAGATGACCTTACATACCAGTAAGGAGGAAGGATCTTGGTTTGTGTGTAGTAGCCAGGGTGTTTTCCTTTGATAGAAATGTTCCTACTAAAAGAACAAATGCACTTTAATTACCATCCTGTCGTGCCAGTGGACAGGTGTGGTGACGAGGGTGCATACAGTAGTCGTGGGCGTCACTCTACTCCCTGCCTGGCGCTCCCCATGCCGGGCCCAGGGCCTTTTGGAATTCCACTACAACCCAATGAGTGGGCCACCCATCTGGGTGGTTCTATTCACCCAGGGGAGTATGGGCAAGGGGTGGGTTTGGGGTGTACTCTTTCCAAATGGCCTGGAATGAGATCTCTATCTTAATTGATATCTAGCCATGTAATCTAACATTGCATTCAGAACCCAAGCCTGATCTCTCCTTTTGTCCCTCTCTATGGAAAGTGTAGTTACTGGGCTGTCGTTTTTCACCCCCCTCTGTCTCTAATTTATACCCCTATGATCCTCTCCAGTCCTCTCCCTTTCCAGATTCTTTAGGCTGGGCCAGATGTAGACGAGGGGCATGCCTTTGCCATGCTGGCACAGTCTGTGATGTCTCCATCGGTGGTGTCTGGCTCCACCGTGGGCAGCAGATGACTTCGAGGAGGGTTCCTGTTCCACTGCGAGTTGGCTTCCCTCTATCCCAGCCTATAGCCCAGGAACCACATTTCTCTTCCAGTTACATCAATTAGTTCCATTTACACAGTTTCCAATCCACACACTTAGACATGGTGGGCTGCATTTGGTCCCAGAGGATTTGGTTTGTAGCCACAATGGTTTCTTTCATTATTGATGATTTTATTCATTCAAACTATTGTCATGGTTTGCTGCTCGCTGATGTTCCCTACCCCTTTTCATGTTTTCCTTAGTTGTGTATTCTGCTTGTTGACTCTAATGTCTGTTATTGTGTAGCTGTAGGACCAGTGGCTGGAGGATCTGCAAGCAAGTGATGGCAGATGGAAGGACCATCAAAGCGAGGGATTGAAAAGGCATTGCTGAGGACCAGAGGATCAAAGCCCTGGTCTATTGACCAATCCTTTCTAACACGATGTCCAGCACAAATCTATTATTGAGATGAGTAGCTCAGCCAATAAAAGTAAGATCACTATTAACAATTCGTCCTGTTCATAGCAGTGACAATGTTGACATTATTTGTTATAAACAGATTGTTTATGGAAGTGCCAAAAGGTTAGTGCCATCAGGACTATGTGTGACCTTTGGATTTGCTGCCAAGTTTATACTACACTTGTGGGAAATAAAGTACCGTTTTGACCCTGAACTTCTGTTCCTTGTCTCCTCGTGCTTTTGAATGACATCATGCAATTAGGATACCTCCTTTTAACCACTTCAAGTGTTATTGGGTCGGCTGTTATGAATGGTCAGCAGCAACACTTAGATTTCATCACATTCAGGGGATATTCTCATGCTTCCCAAGTGACAGCAAATCAGGTAAGCAGCGGAGTGGATTCAAACTCAATTCTGATACCACCAGGTGAAAGTTGTGTTGGTCTATAACTAATCAAGTGTGGATTTTTTATTATTATTTTTTTTTAAAAATATCTTCAATAGCCTTGTATTACTTAAAATGTGTTCATTTTAGGGTGTAACATTTATTGCAGAATGTTGGTATGATTATTAGAAATGTTAATATACTGTAGTTGCCCAACAATGTCTCCAATTGGTATGTCAGGATGTTATGTTTGGATGATTAGCGTCCTGAGTATATTGTGTAATTTATAAGTTCCTGTGGAAAATGGCTCACATGATTGAACTATTCAGTTCATTAGAAATAAAAGTACCGAGGGGTTTCCATCTGGTTGTTAATGTCTTGAGTTGGTGTCTTTGAATGGGGAGCTGCTTTGGTTGCCTTCCTGGAGCTCTTTCTCTCTCTGTCAGGGCATCTTTAGTCCTCTCAGCAAGGATGGATGAATCAAGTTTCCACCAACTTAGTCATTGAATCATTGGAATCATGTGTGATGAATGTGCTTGTGTTTAAATGTAAAGCTCAGACTCAGTCTAAACCAAGGTTCTCCAACTGGCGGACTGGGGATTTTATTGTATGTTAAATAAATAATATGTTTTAGAACACCTACTCATTCAAGGGTTTTTATTTTGTACTATTTTCTACATTGTAGAATAATAGTGATGACATCAAAGCTATGAAATCATGTAGTAACCCAAAGTTTTCAACAAATCAAAATATATTTCTTCAAAGTAGCCACCCTTTGCCTTGACATTCTCTCAACCAGCTTCATGAGGTAGTCACCTGGAATGCATTTCAATTACATGTGTGCCTTGTTAAAAGTTATTTTGTGGAAATGATTTCCTTAATGTGTTTGAGCCAATCAGTTGTTGTGTACAGTAGGGGTGGTATACAGAAGATAGCCATATTTGGTAAAAGACCAAGTCCATATGTCAAGAACAGCTCAAATAAGCAAAGTGAAACGACAGTACATCATTACTTTAAGACATGGTCAGTCAATATGGAACATTTCAAGAAGTTTGAAAGTTTCTTTAAGTGCAGTCGCAAAAACCATCAAGCGCTATGAAACTGGCTTTCATGAGGACCGCCACAGGACCGTGAAATGTCAGAATAATAGTAGAGAGAATTATTTATTTCAGCTTATATTTCTTTCATCACATTCCCAGTGGGACAGAAGTTTACATACACTCAATTAGTATTTGGCAGCATTGCCTTTAAATTGTTTAACTTGGGTCAAAAGTTTTGGGTAGCCACAATAAGTTGGGTGAATTTTGGCCCATTCCTCCTGACAGAGCTGGTGTAACTGAGTCAGGTTGGTAGACCTCCTTGCTCGCACACGCTTTTTCAGTTCTGCCCACAAATTTTCCATAGGATTGAGGTCAAGGCTTTGTGATGGCCACTCCAATACCTTGACTTTGTTGTTCTTAAGTCATTTTGCCACAACTTTGGAAGTATGCTTGTGGTCATTGTCCAGATGGAAGACCCATTTGCGACCAAGCTTTAACTTCCTGACTGATGTCTTGAGATGTTGCATCAATATATCCACATAATCTTCCTACCTCATGATGCCATCTACACTGCTCAAAAAAATAAAGGGAACACTTAAACAACACAATGTAACTCCAAGTCAATCACACTTCTGTGAAATCAAACTGTCCACTTAGGAAGCAACACTGATTGACAATAAATTTCACATGCTGTTGTGCAAATGGAATAGACAAAAGGTGGAAATTATAGGCAATTAGCAAGACACCCCCAATAAAGGAGTGGTTCTGCAGGTGGTGACCACAGACCACTTCTCAGTTCCTATGCTTCCTGGCTGATGTTTTGGTCACTTTTGAATGCTGGCGGTGCTTTCACTCTAGTGGTAGCATGAGACGGAGTCTACAACCCACACAAGTGGCTCAGGTAGTGCAGCTCATCCAGGACGGCACATCAATGCGAGCTGTGGCAAGAAGGTTTGCTGTGTCTGTCAGCGTAGTGTCCAGAGCATGGAGGCGCTACCAGGAGACAGGCCAGTACATCAGGAGACGTGGAGGAGGCCGTAGGAGGGCAACAACCCAGCAGCAGTGGATGTTTAAAGGCACAGTCAACTTAGTGTATGTGAACTTCTGACTCACTGGAATTGTGATACAGTGAATTATAAGTGAAATAATTTGTCTGTAAACAATTGTTGGAAAAATGACTTGTGTCATGCACAAAGTAGATGTCCTAACCAACTTGCCAAAACTATAGTTTGTTAACAAGAAATGTGTGGAGTGGTTGAAAAACAAGTTTTAATGACTCCAACCTAAGTGTCTGTAAACTTCCGACTTCAAATGTAGTATCATTAAGTTAAAGTCGCATACAAACATGGTCTCTTTTTTGTTTTCTTGAGTAAGGCAGCTCCAAAATGCAAGTGTTTCACTCTAGCTCAGTGCTTTCTGTAGTGGTGGGGCAAACCAGCAGAAGATATGTGGCGTTGCACCGTGACTTGGCTCAGTGTTCTGTCACTCATGGGGATGCTGTGTCACCTCCAAGTCTAAGGATAGAGCTAGAACATTTTAGCCCCTTGGGTTCTGCCATAGAGTTACATTAGAAGTTCCCATCCAAGAAGGAATCAAGGTTATTGGCCACAGATAAAATTACGTCAAATCACATTATATCTACAGTTGCTTTGATTGGACTGATCATATCAACATCATACTTTCAAAATCTTAACTAGCAGTCAACATCATGAATTAAGTCGACAATCTACTGGCAAATCCTTTTTAATCCTTGTCATATAAAGATAAATAATGAAGAAAAATTATAGATAAAACGTATCAGTGCTCATCGGCCATTGGACATAAACATTCCACAAAAAGTTGGAAATTGCAAATTCTACAATGAGTGGTTTGGGAGGAATCAGTGTGGATAATTGCAAGCATTGGAACGCAATCCTTAGCCTGCTATTCGGTGGAGTGGCAGTGTGGTCCCAAGTCTAAGAATAAGGGTGTCTTTTCCTAGTTTAAAATGATTAACATTCAACATATAGCATTATTTGTGCCGCTCTCAAAACAACTGTTAACTCGGAACTACAAAATCTGACTTTAGTGAGTTCAAGACAACTGGGAACTCAGGAAAAACTTTCATCCCACTCAGAATTGTAAATTCGGAACTCGGGCTTCTTTCAAGAGCTACGACCTGAAGATCACTGACGTCATCATGATTCAACATTTTGTTATTTTGAGTTCCCAGTTGTCTTGAAAGCACCATAAATCCAGAGAATGTCAGACTTTGATGACAAAGTTTGTCTGAGAAGGACCGCCGCGCCACCTTCCTGTTCAAGTGAGCACAGCAGAACAAGGTGAGTCCAAAAATGTCTTGTATGCTGCTGCATAAATTATGTAATATGCCAGGGAGATATGTATACTGTAGCTAAGAAAGTAATACTAAGTGTATGTTGTGTAGTAAGCTGTTAGTAGCCCTTGTGCCTCACCCTAATAATTTGGACTATTTTCACCTCTTAATTTTGCTTACTGTTCTGACTTGGTGGTGCACACATAGCCTATAACCTGTTTTTGAGAAATGTCATAATCTAATATTGTAAGAGCTTTCATTGTCTGCTTATATGCCCCCTTTATTTATCCTACGGTTCTGACTTGGTGTACAGGGAGAACACTGTAAGATCGGCCCATGTTCTGAATTCTGTTGCTGTACATTTCAAAAGTGCTGAACAAATAGTTATATTAACTACGCCCGTCCTAGCTCGCTCATTAATGTCTTAATCAAAATTACGGATTGCCTCTTATGTGCTTGTCGTCCCCTTAGGCCATAGTTTGTACATCTCAGTTGTCAGTAGAAACCACATTTGTTTAAGCAAGTCAGCCATATCAGCTGTTTTTTTAAAAGGCAGTAAATGTTGCTGAATGAACTGTTTCGCTGCCAGACAAGGCTTCGCTGATAGGTTTTGGAACTACTGTTGGGACTCTGCTGTTGGGACAGCTTTATGTAGGCCCTAACAGTTTGTGGGAACCGTTTGTCACTGTTATAGTCCAATTAATGTATTATTCAGTGTTGTGTTGTGTTGTGTAGTGGCTTTGCTGGCATGCACCCCACTTGTTTTTTTGCCCCACCAAGATTTACATGCTAAAATCGCCACTGGGCATGCTTCAGACGCCTTACACGATCAACAATATGCTCTAGTAGTACTTCACTGCATTGATAAGGACTCAGCTCTCAGTCCCTCTGAGGTGATTACACTATTTGGAATCAAGCTTGAAACGATTGTTGAACTCTTTCCCCAAGTTCTCAAGTTGTCCCTCCAGCCTCATGGCTCATAGTTAGTAGTGGTACTAGTGTGTGACTGACTGTACAGTATGATAATCTTACTAGGCTACCTGTTGGCCTGTTTACCACAGGATAGGCAGGGGGAATGTGTTTTTCTTTTGATTATATTGTGGCTGATTTTGAGCTTTGTCTGACATGGTGTCCATTGGCCAGTTAACACTAAGCCTGCTTACAAGGCCGTGTTGGGCTGGGGCTAAAGCCATCCCGCCACCGAACAAAAGAGTAGGGCTTTACCAGGGGGACACCCAAACTGCTGACTCTCAACTTGAGCTAATGCGGCCCCATTCTGTCCCGTCTCGCTCCTGTCGGCCTCTCTCTCTCCATCCATTCATCCATCCATCCATCCATCCATCCATCCATCCATCCATCCATCCATCCATCCATCCATCCATCCATCAATCCATCATCCATCATCCATCCATCTATCCCTCCCTCTCTATCTATCCCTCTCGCTCTCTTTTTCCCAGCCTGGGACCCTCTGTCTACACAGTAGCCCAGCAACAGCCAGGTCTTCCACCAGCCTACTGACAGACAGAGTGCTAACCTTCAGATAATTATCTGTCCATCCAGTTGCACCCATCTCTCTTTTTTTGTTAGTTTCTCAGTGTGTCAAGTGTGTTTGTGTGTGTGTGCTCTGTGGGTTTGCGTCTCTTCGGACCATGTGTGAGTGTCTACGTGGGATATTCAGAGTCACCTGGACACCGTCTTCCAATGCAGGTCAGTAGGGATGGGGGACGAGTGATGAGGGATCTGCTATTCATTAGCCCCGTTGTGATAGACATTGCTTTGTTGAGTTGCATTCAATAGATGAGTCTCTGGTGACACAATATTGATGAGTAACAACATTGACTTATTCTGTCTTGAATCAAATCTATTGGTTAATCCAATCTATTTTTATTGGAAGAAGTGTGTGTTCCAAAGTGGCTTTTATTTCACATGAACAGTTTTTTTAATGAAGAGATGCAACTCAAATCAATTCTTAGTTTTAACCATCCACTTGCTTCAATGTCGTGCTGTGTGGTAGCACTAGCAACCCCTACCACTCCAGTTGACCTCCCTTCTGAAACATATCACAGGAAAATTCCATCTCTTGCTCTTGTTATTTATGTTAAAGGGTGGTTCCCCACCCAGTCTCTTGACTATAAATACACCTAGACGGAGAGCCTGGTCATGGTGAAATGAGAAGAGGATATGAGCATTGTTTAGCTGACAGTTGTGTTAAGATAGTATAACCTTATCTGGCAGACATTCCTGGTGTTATATGACGTCTGTGCTGGCTTATCTACTGAGATCTGTTTCCTCCTTGTGTCTTCTTAATAAATGCTTGGATTTTGTCCTGGTCTGAGACAGGGATCCATAGTTGGAGGGGACGCTTAGCAGATATATGTTTTCTGGTTGCCATGTTTGTACATTTCATATTAACTTTACCATATCAAATGTCTGGGTTTCTGTCCTCACATAGTGCAGTAATATTAGCTAGCTTGAAGAAATGCTTTTCTTCCCATCATCTATAGATGTTGGGCTTGTGACTGCTCGGTCTACACACACACACACGCACGTACGCACGCACGCACGCACGCACGCACGCACGCACGCACGCACGCACGCACGCACGCACGCACGCACGCACGCACGCACGCACGCACGCACGCACGCACGCACGCACACACACACACACACACACACACACACACACACACACACACACACACACACACACACACACACACACACACACACACACACACACACACACACACACACACACACACACACGGTTAAGGACCAGACAGATCATGTGGCCATATGTGACCAACCTCTGGAGTCAGTCAACACTATGGGCTGCAGCTGTCCGCAGAGCCCATCCCAGATCCCAGTGTGGTTGTTTTTCCCCTGTAGCCCCCCACAGCCAGCCAGCTCCGGTTTCCCTGGCCCTGGCACAGTGAACTGCTGACACGAAGGGATTGCTGTGCCGCTGGGACAATCTGTCCCGTGCCAAGCCAGTTGCCCGCCTCACCTCTCCCCCCAATGCTCCTCACCCCCCTGTCTAAATCCTGGTTTTGTGTTCGCGGCATAATGCAACAATGACATCGTTAGGACAATGCAAATGGCCTGATCCCCCTGGCAGCCTTCAGCAGTGGGCTTGGGTC
Source organism: Salvelinus alpinus (assembly GCF_045679555.1). Lineage (NCBI taxonomy): Eukaryota > Metazoa > Chordata > Actinopteri > Salmoniformes > Salmonidae > Salvelinus > Salvelinus alpinus. The sequence continues at coordinate 15,146,655 of NC_092107.1, forward strand.
CCTGGCCAGGGTCTGGTCTCACTGGGACCACCTGTGTGGCTCACATGGGGGTCCAGCTGGCAGAATGGAGGCTATTACTCCATGTCTATGCAGGTGTGGTGGTTACTAACCACCACAGCACTCACTTTGACTATCTCAGCTCTGCAAGCAGGGCAGTTTATAACAGACCATGCACACAGCACACTCAGTGTTAAGCTCACAACAACAGCTGCTCTCCCCAGAAGAGTCACACTTTCTCTAAATGAAGACCTCAGTCCTGTTCTTATTTGGAGCTCTAGGGATAAAAATAGCCCCACAACATCAGCTCCGGTACCCCAGATCTGAAGACAATTCCTTTTGTTATTCCACCACTTTGTTTGACTCCTCAGGGAATTTAAACAGTGTCACCAGCAGCCAGCCAGTCAGGCAATTTACATGTCGCTGAAGAAGAGTAGTCCCCTGTCTTTTTCTCAAATCTGCAGCAGGAGAAAGCTCATGCAACTCTGACTGAGTCCTGTCAAAGTTTTTGGCCCCTTCCTCCTCCTCCTATCTGGATAGTCCTGCCCCTCACCTTCCTAATATGGGGGCATCCCTTTGCCCTCGTCCAATCAGTGCTCTCGTTACGTCCCACCTAGAGATTTCCCCACTGAGGTTTCAGTGAAGGGACAGGCTGACTGGTAACAGGGTGATCAGGAGAGAGTGAGTGAGAGTTTGACAGAGAACAGTGTGTGATTTCAGCTCATCAGCCTGGTGAATCTCTCCCCTCTACCCAGGGAGGAAGCACACTGAGACAGTGGTATCAACCAGGTAGGATGAGTCTCAATCTCACTACAGTGGAATTGTCTGACATCTGACTCCTTATGACTTCTTAGATCTGAGAGTTTGTGGACAGTTCATGTGGAAGAGGGGGATTGTTGCAGTGGGTAGGTGCCTGTGGTGCATGTATCTCAGGTTAGGATAGTGGCAAGACTTTTTTAACCTCTGTGTTATGGCTGTTCAAATGTTTGTACATAGTGCAGAATGGAATCAAGATCACTGGTGGTAATATACTTAAGTATTGTTCATGTCATATCTTTTCATCTAGTTATCTGCATCGTTGTTTGAGAATGTTCTTTCCCCCTTATTTTATAGAAAAGTTTGTCCAACTGTGCAAAGGGTTGTGCAGCATAGACTGCAGTCTGGAGACTGCACACCCTTAGGTATTGAGAACATAGCTATTGTTTGTTGGATAAGTGCACAGGCCATTTAGAAGGACAAATGCCACTTGTATTGTTGATAACATAGGGCTATGTCACCACACAATATGCTCAGCATGGTTGCTGCTGCCTGCTGCTGTTCCCGCGTGCATAGACTACTGATAAGTAGCAGCAGCGCGCGGTTGTTTCAAACACTTCGTCTTACTTTTACACACGGGCAACAGCTGCAACTTGCCGGTCACAGGATCTGAGTGTTGCTCCCCAGCCCAACAGCTTGGGATGCCATGGCAAGGTGGGTAGAATGGCAAACCCGCTATTGAGGGCAAGACCCACCCAAGGTTAAGGTTAGGTTGGAATGACAATAACAGACATATAAGTATTGTGTAAAAGTATAAGCTGGCCTCCCAAGTGGCGCAGTGGTCTAAGGCACTGCATCGTAGTGCTAAAGACGTCACTACAGACCCGGGTTTGATCCTGGGCTGTGTCCCAGCCAGCCGCGACCGGGAGACCCATGAGGTGGCGCACAATTGGCCCAGCGTCGTCCGGGTTAGGGGAGGGTTTGGCCGGCTGGGATGTTCTTGTCCCATCGCGCTCTAGCGACTCCTTGTGGCGGGCCGAGCGCAGTGCACGCTGACTCCGGTCGCCAGCTGTACGGCATTTCCTCCGACACATTGGTGCAGCTGGCTTACGGGTTGAGCGAGCACTGTGTCAAGAAGCAGTGCGGCTTGGTGGGGTCGTGTTCCCAAAGCCCTCTCCTCCCTTTGATGGCATGTGTTGAATGTCTGTGTGTGTGATCCCCCTGCCATTCCTCTGAGGGGGGGGGGGGGTCAAATGTGTTAATGGGACACCAGCACCATCCATGGGGGTGGGGGGTACAGTCTGCTCTGGAGTTAACGTCACTGCACGGACCTGTTATACTATGGATAGATGTTTATACTACTGCATAGCGGAGGCTAATGCAGGCAGCTAACCCTCCCAAAATCACGTCTGAAATAGGGAGACTGTATGGGACCCTCTACAATGCTGTGGATTCAGCCGAGCCAGAGGGTTATAGATATATCATAAGAAGGATTTTAATGGAAATATGAACATTTATGGGAGTTTTTATTTACTGGGAAATGGTAGGATTCCGTGGTATAATATCATAGGAATCCTATCCTGTTTGAGCTGTAGGGGAGTGTGACAGAGTTAGTATGTGTATAAGAAAACTAATTAGGACAGTTTCCTAGCGACAGGTTTCTTGAGCAGTGGGCGGGTCGGTCGTAGATGAGGAAGTAGTAGGGTCAAGAGGCGATTGGGCGATTTGGAGGAAGCTGGGGAAACTCACAAGGAAACACAGTTTGACACAGGGAAACTGCTATCAAAGTACACAGATAAAAGCTGGATTTAAGATGCATGCCAGTGCTTTGAATACATTATTCATCACCCAACAGTGCTATATTTGACATTATAAACTGGGTGGTTCGAGCCCTAAATGCTGATTGGGGTAGGATGAAACAGTTTATTTTTACTGCTCCAATTACGTTGGTAACTAGTTTACAATAGCAAACATGCACCTCAGAGTTTTGCGTCGTGCCTAAAAACAGCCCTTAGCCGTGTTATATTGGCCATATGCCACACCCCCTTGGGCCTTATTGCTTAATTATCATGGGAGAAGGAACGTTGTTTGTGTCTTGCCCTCCTTGTTGAGTAGTTATCTCACAAAATATCCCAGTTTCCTGTTTACAAAGAGATATTTCCTGTCCGCTCAAGGGTGTGGCTGATTTTTCCATCTGAGCTTTCAAAGGACAATAAGATCCTCTCTATGTCTGAACTTCAGTTCCCATAGTTCTCTTCAAAGACAGACATCTCTGTCTAAGACAATCCCATTTTCAGTTCACTGTTACATGTTAGTTTTGTGTATTCAGGTTGTGCATTACCTGACTACAGACTCTGCTAATACTCTAATGTCTGATTTATGTTCAGGGAGCACATGATGCTTTAGGAATCCACGCTGGGTACTACTATACCAAACCTCTCACCAGAGTCATAGGACTGATAATATCCATGTTTAGACCAGACATGTATGTTTGTATGTATGTATTCACAAGTCACACAGACACTGAAACCATATTTTGTCCACATGCTGAATTATTAACAGTCCAAGGCAACTGCTAGTGAAGAATAGAATATACCACGGTAAATTATAGATGTCTTCTGTTTCATGAAGTTCGGTTTTTAAATAGGATATTGTATCTGAGATATATGTACAGCGGTAAGAAAAGGTATGTGAACCCTTTGGAATGAGCTGGATTTCTGCATGAATTGGCCATCAAATTAGATCTGATCTTCGTCTAAGTCACAACAACAGACAAACACAGTCTGCTTAAACTAATAATACACAAATTATTGTATTTTTCTTGTCTATATTGAATACATCATTTAAACATTCACAGTGAACTGTAGGTTGGGGAAAGTATTTGAACCCCTAGGCTAATGACTTCTCCAAAAGCTAATTGGAGTCAGAAGTTAGCTAACCTGAAGTACAATCATTGAGACGAGATTGGAGATGTTGGTTAGAGCTGCCCTGCCCTATAAAAAACACTTACAAAATTTGAGTTTGCTATTCACAAGAAGCATTGTGTTGATGTGAACAATGCCTCGAACAAAAGAGATCTCAGAAGACCCAAGATTAAGAATTGTTGACTTGCGTAAAGCTGGAAAGGGTTACAAAAGTATCTCTAAAAGCCTTGATGTTCATCAGTCCACGGTAAGATAAATTGTTCAGCACTGTTGTTCAGCACTGTTGCTACTCTCCCTAGGAGTGGCCGTCCTGCAAAGATTACTTTAAGAGCACAGCGCAGAATGCTCAATGAGGTTAAGAAGAATCCTAGTGTCAGTTAAAGACTTACGGAAATCTCTGGAACACATGCTAACATCTCTGTTGATGAGTCTATGATATGTAAAACACTAAACAAGAATGGTGTTCATGGGAGGGCACCATTGAAGAAGCCACTGCTGTCCAAAAAAAACATTGCTGCATGTCTGAAGTTTGCAAAAGTGCACCTGGATGTTCCACAGCGCTACTGGCAAAATATTCTGTGGAAAGATTAAACTAAATAATCTGTATGGTTTAAAGTCTCAAACATTTCTGGGAATGCCAGCTATGCAGAGTAGGGCTTCCCCTTCATTGGCCTGATAAACAGGGAATTGACAACATCCAGTAATTAACGTTGTGGAGTCTAACGTGGGTTTGTTTTGGACACAGTTTGGGGGAATAGATTTTTTTGTATTTTTTTCACCACCACAACTCAAGTTGGCATAGGTCCCCTCTAATGGAAGTAGTCCATCTTCATGGGAAAGTAGAGATCAATAACTGACGAAAACAGATGGGGGCATTTGGGAACACTTAAATCTATGTGTAGCAGTTTAATGAGGTCTCTTCATGAATCATAACATGCCCCGGCATTGAACTGTTTGAATAAACTGTTTCTCCAAAATCCAATAGCTTTAGAATAACTTTATCCCCGAGTTGTACACACACTAACCACTTTTTCTCTGTAAATCGTGATGCTATTTGGTTGATATATTTGCACGTCAACTTATTACAGGAATAGTATTGATTAATAGCGTACACAAAGAGTCCTTCCTCTTCATCCTGGGTCTCATGACATTCATTAAATTAGCACCAATCGGGTTAGCTTTCTCCACACAGCAGGTCTGTAGCTGCTCTGTGTGTGTCTTAATATTACATACTATGGCTGTACATATGGGGTAACTGGTGGTAGACTGTCAATGTGATGGTTACTGTAGAGGACTCTCCAATGTTTTCAGTCCAAGTGAAATAGATTTTCTTCCCACTTTAGAGGACTCTCTTTTAGTTGCCTAGTTGCTAACCCAATTACTGTAACTTTTCGAAATGATGGAGAAAAACAAACACAATTTATCCTCTGCAGAATTCTATTAGTATTTGGACATTGTGTCTCGATGACTAGCCAAATCAGTGTCCAAAGTGACTGACCTGGAAGCCCCTAGGACTCAACTACTGCAAAATATATACAGAGCAAACGAGACACACAGCGCTTCCTATCAGAGCTATGTTTACTATATGTGGGGATATTTAAATATTCATAAGGTGAATATATTAGGCCCATTTTCTACTACATAGTACACACACACACTGTGTATTTGTTGGAACTCTGTGAGTGAAACAGTCTGGTCTCCACTGCTGAAAGCATCTCCCTGTGACGTCTAGATCTGCGTGTTCTATTTGCTTGTAGTCCTTGAGCAATATTCTTCTTCAGAGAGACAATTCCAGTATCAAACACTATGATGGAAAAGGGTAGGTCTATGCTAAGAACTCAGTTGTGCAGGTATATTTAAAAGGGTATATTTATGAAAGCAATGCAGAGTACTATACTAAGGGCACAATACCAATGGCAGAAACCTGACTTCATAACCACTCCACAGTAGAAACATATTTCAATTATAATTCGATTAGATGTTGCTCAATTGGAGATTAGATAGTTCATATCGCTTTCATTCCTCTGGCGTTGTTGTTGTTGCACAATCCGCCGAAAACAAGGCCACACATCACAAGATCCCATTCTTATCCCATTCTTAACTAGTGTCCTGACTGACACCCTGCTGAGTCTTGGAGCAGGCTGTTTGATGTTGGGAGAATGTTAGTGAACTGTCCTGTCCTTTCCCATATCCTAGAAGCAAACAGCTGACCCCCAAGTCAAGGTCTGTTACCTAATTATCAAATCTAATTGGGGGAGCCCCCCTAAATGCAACAAAAGTCAAACTTTAGGGGGGGGATCTCTAAATAATGCTAATTTAGCCATTCTCCTATTTGTTTAAAATGCAATTTGTAGCATACTGCTACAGTGGTAAATATTCAAATAATAGCTTAATCCCAAATTAAACAAACACCCCCACTTCTGTGTCATGGTTTAAAAAATTATAATAATGTGGCTGCATTTGTCATCCCGGGACAGTCTTGTATTCAGCCCTGACTTTTCTTTCTACAAATTTTTTTTGTCAGCAAACCGCATCAAATAATTCAGGCTACAAGAGTGTAGACCTAATGACAATCGCCTAATGGCATTACAGTTATTGGTGTTTTGTAACAGATGTCTCTTTCCATATATCAAATGGGTGCACAGTGCACTGTTTGGATGCTGAAATCATTTTAGAGTGGACAAACATGCGCAGGTAGCCTACTTTTTAAGTGATTTGTTTTGACAATCAGGTGAAAACATCATGACTGGTTGTGTTCATGTGTTCATGGCACATTAAAAGGTAATACATTTTTACCGTTAAATGACATCTTTATGATTAGGCCCATCAATAAATTTCAAGCTCGTGCACACAGAGACTAGGGGGTCCCATGAAAAAAATAGAGACTTCCCCCGAATGTCACGGTATAATTTGAACTATGTTTAACCTGGGTATTATAGACACAAGCTCAAAGGTTTGTTTAATTTAGCTATGTCAAGAAGTTAGAGTCATTTAGCTATTTCTTGATACTGGTATTAACGTTATATAGATCATAAAAGATCAGATGCGTAACACCCTTATTTATTGAAATGTCCAGTATTCATGAAGCATACTATCCAAGGCAGGTGTTGCTGCTTTCACACCGTTTAGCCATCTTGTACAGGAGCACTCTGAATGTCTGTAATTTGTTCTCGTGACCGGCTGAGACACCCGACACTCTGACACCACCCATAGAGGCATGAGAAATATGCTGACACTGAATACTGGATCCCCCTTGACAAACACACACACACGCATAAACACACACGCCAAAGCAGATCAAAAAGCCATCACATGAAACCCAAAAGGGTAGGACATGCATGACATTGCTGGGGACCAAACCATATAGTAGGAAAAAAGTCAAGTGCCTCCTACCTATAAGTAGAAGGGTATTGAGGGGCTAGGGTGGGTGGTGCAGGGAAATGCAAAACCGTGGAAATAATTCCAAGAGTGCCATAGCAATGCACCGCAGTCTGAGAGGCCGGTCACTAAATCAAATGGTTGGAAATCGATGAGCATGCCGCAAGCTAAAACATTTCAAATAGAGAACGTATCATCTTGTATCCATGTGTTGTATCCATGCATCCATGACATTATGTCATGCCAATGTAGAAGTGGGGTCAAAGCAGACAAAGTAAAGCCATTGATGATATCTATGAAGTGATGTAGTCTGGTTGAGATCTCTGATCTGTCCTCTGTCAGTGCATAACATGCCAACATTGACCCAATCTCCTTCTGTCTGCAGACTCTGACAGAGAATTGGAAGAAAGTCATGTATTTACCCAGGCCAGAGAACCAGCCGTGAGTAGCCACTATCTGTCTTTCACTTGTTCAGGAGATGCTATATACCATATATGAAGTGGTGTACTGCAGTGCTATTTACTGACCTGTTAAACTTGGTATCTCCTCTACTGAGCCAGGTGAAAGACAAAAGGCGGTCTCCCCCTTCGGACAGGCCTCCCACCGCCCCCCACGCCAACCCTCACCACAGTGCCTCCCCAGAGGACCAGGAGAGCCCAGAGAGAGTGGTGAGTGGCGACTGTTTGGATACCCTAACACACTCAAGCCAGGGAAGGATAGGATATGGTGAACTTTAATGGTGAACTTCAAGGTTGAAGCATTTCAGAATTGACAACAGTATTATGCATTATAATAATGTTTATGACATGTCCTCTAGTCCCCAACACCTGGTGTGCTAACACAAGATGTCAATTGTTGTTGCCACTGTGCCCTGCCACCTACCGTATGAAAACAGTGGCATCTCTGCAGAGCTTGGCTAAATGAATGGTTGTTTAGGTTGAGAGAAGTGACCGGGAGAGAGAATGACCTCAGCAGGTTTTGACTGTGTCATTGTACTTCAGTCAGTGAGGTTGGGGTCAGGGCTGCAGCTAACACAAAGCTTATAGAGTATGTCCAAGCCCATGTGATTAGAGAAACTATGTTTCTATGAGTGTGGCTATAATGAAGGTATTCTGTCAATCCCTAATAGGCATTTTCTCTCCATATCCCAAAGTATTCATAGGCTAATTTCATTGGTGCAAGCACAAACACACACACACACACACACACACACACACACACACACACACACACACACACACACACACACACACACACACACACACACACACACACACACACACACACACACACACACACACACACACACACACACACACACACACACACACACACACACGCATCAAGCTCATTGGGGTTCAATCCCCTATGCTTACAAGGTCATTTACCTGCCAAATACTTTTATCCAAAGGACTTACAGTTAACACACAATAACCTATAGTGTGTGTGGCCCATGCTGGATTTGAACCCATGACGGAACTATTATCATTACTATCACGGTCCAATCAACTGAGCCATCAACACAGATACAATGCTTCCTTCCTTTTAGGTTCAGAAAGAGAAACTGCATGCAGAGCTGAAGCAGGTGCTGAGTCTGAAGAGAAGCCACCTGAAAGAGACGTCTCATTTGGCCCAACCGGAGATGGATTCTTCAACAGAGGCCCGAGCAGTGGTAAAGAGCCAAGAAACAACTAATACTCATGAAACAGTAACCACGTTGTTTGGTGATATCCCTGTAGATATTTACACATGCCTAGAAAACACTCAGAATCGCGTGCCATTCTACCGTTCACGTTTGAAGACAAGAGACTTGTGAGGAAACCCTCTCCTCTGGTGTGTCTTTACAGGAGGAGACTGCATCTGAGGTGGTGGAGGTTGTGATGGAGACAGAGCCTGAGGCCGGAGCCAGTGGCTACAGTGTCACAGGTGGAGGGGAGCGAGGCATCTTCATTAAGGACGTCCTTAAAGACTCCACTGCAGCAAAGCATCTTAGCCTCCAGCAAGGTAACTGGACGGGGAAATTAGAGTTGCATGAATATAAAGCTATGCGACACAGCTGAGGTAAAGTAGTTATGGACTAGTTTAATAGATAGAAATAGAAATGAGAATGTCAAACAGTAAACTATTAAAACATATCATTAATTCCATACTAGAAATAACTGAAAATGTTGAAACCATCTTGTTTCTCCCCATCAGCATCCCTTCCTTGTGTAACTTCCATTAAGTGTATTGTGTAATTTATTGTAAGTAATGTCATCGATCAATCACCTTGTTTTGACGTGCATACTGTACATTATATTGTGCAAATAAAATGGAAACATTCAAAAATGCCATGCCCTTTCATATCCTCCCTTTGATTGTCAAAAGCAAACCACAACCACAAGACTTGAATATTTCCCTCAGTTCTCTTTATCTCATATTCACTTTTGTCTGGTTGATTGGTGTCCTTGCAGGAGATCAGTTGCTCAGTGCAAGAGTCTACTTTGACAATGTGAAGTATGAAGATGCCCTGAAGATCTTGCAGTGTGCAGAGCCTTATAAAGTCTCCTTTTTCCTGAAGAGGACCATCGCCGGCGCTGATGTCACCATGCACCCTGGCGCTGATGTCACCATGCACCCTGGCGCCACCAGCTTGGAACTGAAAGGACCCAAAACCAAGATGCAGAAAATGGTACGGCTATGATAGTATTTGTAATTGCCAATTTGATAATGAGATATACAACTGGGTATTCCAGATTCATCAGCTTCATGTCCACCTAACTCATACTTGCATCTCTGTTGCAGAGTGTCAAGAGCATCAAACCTTTCAAAGCGAAGAAAAAGAGGGGAGGACGTTTTGGATTGAAAAGGCTGAAGGAAAACAAGAAAGGGAGCACTGGAGCAGAGTTAGAGATGGAGGGATCCCCTTCCAAGGTGGAGCTCAACCCCATTGACGTGGAGTTTGCCTTCCCAAAGTTCAAGCTGAGGAAGGATGGGAAGGCAGAGGGAACTGAGCAGCATGGAGGAGTGGTCGCCACTGGCAGGAAGAAGAGGATGATAAGGTGTCCCAGGATGAAAGCAAATGGTGCTGAGGTGGCTACAGGAGAAGTTGACATAACAGAACCAGCGGGACAGGCTGATGTCTCCCTGCCAGACGTGCCTGGAGCTAAAGTCAAAGTCAAAGGAAAGGGCCACAGGTTCGGAATTCAGTTCCCTAAAACAAAAAAGACTAAATCGGACACTGCCTTGTCTGGAGGGTCCCTGGACCTGAAACCTCCTGATGTCAAATTCACACCACCCTCAGTGGAATTCATTTTGCCATCTGGAAACAAGGACGTTGACCTACAGAAACCAGAAGTGAAAGTCAAGGAGGGGTCAAAATTGATGCACCGAGAGGTAGAGCTTTCATTAGGACTCCCCTCAGCCTGTCACTCTGATGAAATTGATGGTGAGATAAAAGCAAAAGGTTTAGCTGAAGGAGTTGAAGGGTCAACAGGCCTATCTGGCATTAAGATGCCAGCTATTGACATCTCTGCACCCAACATAGATCTGCAGCTGGACACCCGGCGTACAGTGCCAGACGAGATAGAGGGACCCTTTTTTAAAGGGCCAAATATATCCATGCCCAAAACTGACATCTCATTACCAAAGATTGGATCATCTAACATGGATATTGAAGGTCCAGAAAAGGGTGGAAAATTTTGCCTGCCAATTGTTGACATTTCACTGCCAAAGATGATACCAGCAGAAGCAAATGTTGATGTGGAAGGACACATTGGAAAAGGAGGCAAGTTCAAAACACCAACTTTTGATGTTTCTCTTCCAAAATTCATGTCTCCAGAGGAGCATATGAATATAGAGGGGCCTGAAGTCAAAGGGGAGTTCAAAATGCCAAAAGTTGACCTTTTACGCCCAAAAGGTAAAGCAGAGGGAGCGGTGGACATTGAAGGATACTTAGGAAAAGGAGGTCAATTTCAGATGCCCACATTTGACATTTCTCTACAAAAAATGAAGTCATCAGAGAGAGAAATGAATGTAGAACGACCTGAAGTGAAGGGTGGCAAAATTAAAATGCCCTCTATTGACATATCTCTCCCTAAAGGAAAAGCAGAGGGGAATATTAACATTGAGGGACATTCTGGAAAAGGAGGCAAGTTCAAAATGCCCTCATATGACATTTCTCCTCCTAAAATGAAGGGTGATGCTAGTTTAGAGGGACCTGAATTGAAAGGGGGAAAGTTTGAAATGCCCACACTTGATATTTCCCTTGCCAAAGGAAAAACAGAGGGTGAAGTCAACATTGATGCAAATGTAGGAAAAGAAGGAAAGTTCTCTCTTCCAAAAATAAAGTTACCAAAGGGTGACATGAAAATAGAAGGATCTGATATGCCCACTATAGATTGTTTACTCCCAACAGGAAAAACAGAAGGTGACATGAGCGTTGAAGGAGATGCATCTAAAGGCGGAAAGTTTCACATGCCTTCACTTGATATTTCTGCTCCAAGAGTGAAGTTACCAGAGGGTAAAGCCGTAGTAGAAGGCCCTGAAATTAAAGGTGGAAAGGTTGAGATGCCAAAAATGGATGTTTCCCTTCCAAAAGGCAAAACAGCGGGAGAAGTTAACATTGAAGGCCATGTCAGTAAAGGGGGCAAGTTTAAGATGCCCAAATTCGGCATTTCTTTCCCGAAATTGAAGTCACCAGAGGTTAAGGTCAACACAGAGGGACCTGAAGTCAAAGGAGGGAAGTTTATAATGCCTACAATTGGCATTTCAATACCAAAAGGAAAATCGGAAGGTGACATCAATGTTGAAGGAGATTCTGAAGCAGGAGGCAAATTTCATATGCCCACATGTGACATTTCTCTTCCAAAAATGAAGTCACCAGAAGCAGATATCAGTTTAGAAGGACCAGAAGTCAAAGGAGGAAAGTGTCACATGCCAACAATTGACATTTCCCTTCCCAAGGGAAAGGGAGCAATTGACACTGAAGGACATTCTGGGAAAGGAGGCAAGTTCCAAATGCCAGCATTCGATATATCACTTCCAAAAATGAAGACACCAGATGGGGAAGTCAGCCTAGAAGGCCCTGAAGTCAAAGGGGGGAACATTAATATGCCAACAATGAACATTTCTCTTCCAAAAGGAAAAATGGAAGGAGAAGCTAAGGGACATGCAAGCAAAGGGGGCAAATTTCACATGCCCTCAATTGACATTTCCCTTCCAAAAATGAAGTTGCCTGAAGGTGAAGTCAAAGTAGAAGGCCCCGGAGCCAGAGGGGGAAAGATTGAAATGCCATCGATTGATATTTCACTTCCCAAAGGAAAAATGGAGGGGGAAATTGACATTGAAGGACATTCTGGAAAAGAAGGAAGATTTCATATGCCTACATTTGACGTTTCACTTCCAAAAATGAAGTCACTAGAACCAGATGTCAGTTTAGAAGGACCGGACGTCAAAGGAGGGAAGTTTCATATGCCAACAATTGACTTTTCCCTTTCCAAGGAAAAGGGTGAGATTGACACTCAAGGACATTCTGGAAAAGGAGGCAAGTTCCAAATGCCAGCATTGGATATATCACTTCCAAAAATGAAGACACCAGAAGCAGAAGTCAGCCTAGAAGGCCCTGATGTGAAAGGTGGAAAGTTTGAAATGCCAAAGATTGATATTTCACTTCCAAAAGGAAAAACAGAAGGGGAAATAGACATTGAAGGACATTTGGGGAAAAAAGGAAAGTTTCACATGCCCACATTCGACATGTCCTTGCCAAAAATGAAGTCAAATGATGGTGACATGAAATTAGAGGGGCCAGAAGTGAAAGGTAGTAAAATACATATGCCTGCCATTGACAATTCTCTTCCAAAGGGGAAGGCAGAATGTGATCTTCAGGTTGACGGGCATGGTGGCAAAGGGGGGAAGTTCCATATGCCCTCAATTGACATTTCTCTTCCAAAAATGAAGTTGCCTGAAGGTGAAGTCAAAGTTGAAGGCCCTGAAGCCAAAGGTGGAAAGTTTGAAATTCCAACAATTGATATTTCACTTCAAAAAGGAAAAGCAGAGGGAGAAATTGACATGGAAGGACATTCTGGAAAAGGAGGAAAGTTTCATATGCCAAAGTTTGATGTATCGCTACCAAAAATTAAGCTCCCAGAGGGTGACATCAAACTAGAGGGACCGGAAGGGAAAGGCAACAAAATACATATACCTAACATTGACATTTCTCTTCCTAAAGGGAAAACTGAAGGAGATATTGAGGTTGAGGGGCATGGTGGCAAAAGGGGCAAGTTTCCCATGCCCTCAATTGACATTTCCCTTCCAAAAATGAAGTTGCCTGAAGGTGAAGTCAAAGGTGGAAACATTGAGATGCCATTGATTGATATTTCACTTCCCAAAGGAAAGATGGAGGGGGAAATTGACATTGAAGTTCATTCTGGAAAAGAAGGAAGATTTCATATGCCTACATTTGACGTTTCCCTTCCAAAAATGAAGTCACTAGAACCAGATGTCAGTTTAGAAGGACCGGACGTCAAAGGAGGGAAGTTTGAAATGCCAAAGATTGATATTTCACTTCCAAAAGGAAAAACAGAGGGAGAAACTGACATTGAAGAACATTCTGGAAATGGAGGAAAGTTTCATATGACCTCCTTTGATGTGTCACTACCAAAGATGAAGCACCCAGTGGGTGATGTCAAAGAAGGCCTTGAAGTCAAAGGGGGGAAGTTTAAAATGCCCAAAATCGAAGCAGAGGGTAGGAGTGGAGTCAAGTTACCAACTGTTAAACGGCCAACAGTAGACATATCTGCACCAAAGGTTTACTTAGACTCTGGCCTGTCAAAAGCTAAAGGAGATGATAGGGAAGAGATGGAGCTACTAAAAGCAGAGGGTGATAGGCCATCCTCTGGGTCAAGTTTTGACATGCCAGATGTCTCTCTTAAAATGCCAAGATTTTCTCTCCCTAAATTTGGTGGAAAGTCTAGTGGAGATGTAAACCTAGAAGGATATGGCACAGAGGATGATATTGATATCAGCCCCCCACGAGCGGATAGTGAGGGCAGACCAGCATCAGCGGAAATACGCGGAGAGGGAAAAATAGAAGGTAAACTAAAGAAGCCCAAAATAAAAATGCCAATGTTTGGAATATCTAAGAAAGATGTATCAATAGCCAGCCCTGATGTGGAAATCAAGACAAAAAAAGGGAAAGTGGACATTCCAAAGCCAGGGATCAGTGTAGAACATCCAGCAGACAAAACAAATAGAAAATATAGACTAAAATTCCCAAAGTTTAAGAAGTCATCTCCTAAAGGTAAACTACCAGAGGGAGAGATAGATGTCTCAATGGATAGTGGAATGGAAGGGAAAGGTGGCTTTCATGCACCCGGTGATACAATCAAAATGCCAAAGTTCTCCATGCCAGGGTTTGGCTCACAGGAGATAGACTTTGACAGGAGTGGGCCCAGTGCTGAACTAGATGTCAAAGGGAAGGTAAAAATACCACCAGTGGAGATATCCCTGCCAGCTGCCAAGAAATCTGAGCAAGAAGTGTTACTCCCAAAGGCTGAGGTGGATGTGTCTGAGGCTGACATCAGAGGTTATGAAGGAAACCTGAAAATCCCTAAAATGCCAACTATTGATGTATCAGCACCCAAAATTGACCTTGATGTAACTCTGCCTAAAATCAAGCATGAAACAAAAATTGAGGGGGTAGGAGGCAAATTTAAGATGCCAAACATCAAAATGCCTGATATAGATTTATCACTTCCTAAAGAAAAAACTGGTGACATTGATGCATCCAAGGTTGAAATTGAGGGAAGGGGTGGAAAATTCAAGATGCCTGTCATTAAAATGCCAAAGGTTGACATATCACTTCCAACAGGGAAACATAGAGCAATGGATGTATCCACAGTGGAAATTGAAGGAGAAGGTGTAAAATTCAAGATGCCACATATGGAAATTCCAAATGTTGATATATCATTTACCAAAGGAAAAAGTGGAGGGATTGAAGGGCCAGAGATGGAAATTGAAGGAGGGGGCGGAAAATTCAAAATGCCACATATGAAAATGCCAAAGGTAGACTTATCACTTCCGAAGGGAAAGTATGGAGACATCAGTACACCAGAAATGGAAATGGAAGGAGGAGGAAAATTCAATATGCCACATATGAAAATGCCAAATATTGCCATATCACTTCCCAAAGGAAAAAGTGGAGAGATTGAAGGACCAGACATGGAAATTCAGGGAGAGGGAGGAAAATTGAAGATGCCACATATGAAAATACCAAAGGTAGACTTATCAATTACGAAGGGAAAGTCTGGAGACATCAGTGCACCAGCAATGGAAATGGAAGGAGATCAATTCAAGAGGCCACATATGAAAATGCCAAATATTCATATATCACTTCCAAAAGGAAAAACTGGTGATGTTAATGCAACTGAATCGGAAATTGAGGGAGATGGAGGAAAATTCCAGATGCCACATATGAAAATGCCAAATATTGGTATATCACTTCCCAAAGGAAAAAGTGGAGACATCAGTACACCAGAAATGGAAATGGAAGGAGGAGGAAAATGTAAGATGCCACATATGAAAATGCCAAACATTGATATAGCACTTCCCAAAGGAAAAGGTGGAGAAACTGAAGAACCAGAGATGGAAATTGAAGGAGGGGGCAGAAAATTAAAGATGCCACATATGAAAATGCCAAATGTTGATATATCACTTCCAAAAGGAAAAACTGGAGATGTTAATGCACCTAATTTGGAAATTGAGGGAGAAGGAGGAAAATTCAAGACGCCACATATGAAAATGCCAAATATTGGTATATCACTTCCCAAAGGAAAAAGTGGAGAGATTGAAGGACCAGAGATGGACATTGAAGGAGAGGGTGGAAAATTCAAGGTGCCACATATGACAATACCAAATATTGGTATATCACTTCCAAGAGGAGAAACTGGAGAGATTGAAGCACCAGAGATGGAAATTCAGGCAGAGGGAGGAAAGTTCAAAATGCCAAAGGTAGATATATCACTTCCGAAAGGAAAGTCTGGAGAAATTAGAGCACCAGAAATGGAAGTCAAAGGAGGAAATTTCAAGATGCCACATATGAAAATGCCAAAGGTAGACATATCACTTCCAAAAGGAAGAACTGGAGATGTTAATGCACCTGAATTGGAAATGGATGGTGAGGGTGGAAGATATAAGATGCCAGAAATCAAACTGCCAAATATAGATATTACAATGGCAAAGGGAAATTCTGGTGACATTGATGCTGAAATCAAACAGCCCAACGCTGAGGCAGAAGGAAAGATAAAAATGCCTTTGATTGGTTTACCAAAGTTTACAACTCCCAACCTTGATTTGGACATGAATGTTGGAAAACCCAACCATGGAGCTGAGGTTCATGGGAAAAATTCAGACACAACTGGTTCACATTCTGAGGGAGACCATAAGATGAAAATCAAAATGCCAACAATAGACATAGAGTGCCCAAAAGGAGATCTGGAGCTGGATATAGGCTTCCATAAAGCTGAGGGAAAGAAGGACAGAAAAATAATAGAGTTGCCTGACTTAGACCTTAAAACTTCTGGTACCAAAGGTAAGGGGCCAAAAGTCAAAGGCACCAAATTCAAAATTGGAATGCCAAAAATGAAGAACACTGGAGATCAAGCATTAGATGCAGCCACAAAGAAGACAGGGAAAGAGAATGAAGGGGCCAGTGGTAGATTCATGATTAAGAAGACAAAGCTTGGCAAAGGTGCAGATGTGGCGGCAGATGCGATGGCAGGTGGTTCTGCGTTGCCAAACATCTCCCTCCCAGATGTGGGCTTCTCAGTATCCAAAGGAGCCAGCCAAGAGGATGAATGTCATGGTCCAGAGATGCGTGCTAAATTGCCAAAATTCAAACTCCCTAACGTGGAGATCTCAGGTCCTTCAATGACTGGCCAAGGAGGAGCACAAATCAACAGCGGACAACAAGAAAACAAAGATGGTATCAAGTTTCAAATGCCAAAGGTTACTCTACCGTCTGTGGGGCTGAAGAGCAAACAAGGCTCTGCCGAGCCCACTGGCACAGATGCCAGCACAGAGAATGGATTCACATTACCTCATCTTGGAATCAAAGTCCCCAAATTACCAGATATAGACTTTGATATTGGAGCATCTCAAGCTGAGGACCAAGGGGCAGATACAAGTACAAGACAAAAAATCAAAATACCCAAGTTCGGGGTGGCTTTACCTGCTATTTTTTCACCTGAAGCTAGAGTACATTTGAAGGACCCAGAGGTTGAGTATGAAGGCCCTAAAATGCCCAAAGTTAAAAAAGCTGTATTTGTTTTGGTGAATCCCCAAACAGACCACTCCACTATGTCCACTATATGTGAAGCAAGTGTAGAGTCTGGAGAGGCTAAAATCAGAATGCCAAAGATCAAAATGAAGCCATCATTTGGAAAGTCAGGATCCAAGGAAAATAGTGTTGCTTTGAGCATTGAAGGAGACGTGGATGGAGCTGACAAGTCAAAGGGAGCAAAGCAAAAAATTCCCAAAGTCACCTTCTCTCCAGGCAAAACAGGTTCATTTGATGTAACCCTAAAAGGTGAGGGGTCTAGTTCCAGCATCAATGGTGAGAAAGTTTCAACATTCCAGAATGGATCCAAGGAGGATAAAGCTAAGTTTGTGAAGCTCAAGCTTCCAAAGATAGAGTTGTCCTCGCCATATTCAAAAATAGGCAGTGGAGAAGAGGACCTTGAAATGAGTGCTAAGCTTGTCAATGAGTCCTCAGGAACTGACGGAGAAACAAAGAGGAAGAAAGTGAAATCAGGCAAAATGTCCTTCCCGGGATTTAAGAAGAAGACATCAAAAGGAGAGGAGGAAACTCAAGACAATGTGGTGTCCTCATCGGCCAGGACAGAAATGCTAGATCAGGATAGTTCAGAATCACCAACGCCCATGGTCTCCATTGGCTTTGTTCCAGGGAAGTCTAGGGGGCAGGCAGAGGCTGAGAGCAGAAAGAAGGAGCTGGAAGGAAAGCATTCGACCTGGTTCAAGGCCCCCAAATTCAACCTGAAACCCAACTCAACAGGAATCCTCCTCATTACACCAGAAGGTTCTCCCCAGGGCAGCAGATCCTCGCTCCAATGCCAGGGTGTAGATGAAACTGCAGGTACCTTCCGGCTCCAGATGCCAAGCACGGGGTTCTCCACGCAGGAGGTGTCTGAGGAGAATGTTACCACAACAAAGAAGGGAACCGTAACTGTGGTGACAAAGACGACAAAAAATACGGTAACAGAGTCCAGAACTGGTCAAACCCACACATCGCTATCCCATTGTAATTACTGAAGTCCGAAGAGATGTGAGAGTAATATATTTTCCCTCTGTCCTGATGTGACGACTGTTTTTGTAAATGTTCCTCCATGTTTTCTTTCTATTTTAGTCTTCATCATCTTTGATAATTTGAGTGGTTTAAATCTGAATGTCAATTCATTATGTATTGTTGTTGATATCTTTTTTATGCAAAAATACCACACATTTTAATTTCCCAAAGGAAATGTCTATTTTCAATGCCTTCCCATTTGATATACCGACATTTACTTTGGCATGATTGCAGAATTAGACTGACAGAGAACACAAACCAATTTACCAAAAGCAATTTGTATGTAAATACATTGACATGTTGCCTGCTTACTTAATGAAACATGTAATTATTTTCATATTACCGATGATTGGAATAGTAATAAGGATAGTAGTGATTTGTGTTAATGTAACTGAGGATTGTGTGAGATTTGTGGTTTTATCATTTACTTACTTCAGCTTGTATTTTCTTTTTGATATATGAAGATTTTTTGTAATTATACCATACATTGAAATGTAAGATTAAAGGCTTCTACAATGCAATCCATTTCAACACTCTCTATGAGAATCAAGATAAGTAGACAAAACCCAAAAGAATAGGAAACTATCATCTGATATTAAGCCATGGTTTAAAGAAACAGATTGAAATATTTCAAAATGAATGCAAAACCTCTTGAACAAAACAATGTCTCAATGTCTCCATTTTCCTTTTCTTTTTTGGTGAGTTAGGAAGTAGGAATTCAATGTGTGTGTTCTACTGCATGGGAAGAGTCCCAGCAATCCTCTGTCAATCAAGTTTACAAAATTTTCCTTAACCAGATTTAACACCTGTTGGAGCAGAAAATTTGAAATAACTATATAGAATGGTGCATGACAAGGAGAGAACATGTACATGACCAGATAACACAGTTTAACAGTGTTTATACGTATAGAGAGATTTTTTACAAATACCTTTGTGCTTATGTTTTCAGTGCTTATGGCTTCACAAGAAGCAGTTTTCAAGCAAAGTGTTATCAAAGTGGCATTATCAATAATGTTGTTAAGAGATCATATTATTAATAAACCTAATATTCCTAAAAAATAAATAAAGTTGTATCGTCTTCCAAATTATTCTCTTTCTAGGCGAACAGCACCCTCTCCTGTCAAATACAGCAGACATTTCAAACATACTTCCTCGCCTTATCACAACATAGTCATGGGCCTTTTATCAATTCGATTTGTCCTGCATCCTCTCTCCTCTGTCCCCTCTCGCCTCCTTTTGAAAAAGGTCAAAGTTAATTGAGGAGAGTCAGCGAGGAGAGTAAACATGGATGGAAATGTGCTTGCTTGAAATGAGATGGTCTTTCTCCACCAGCCTGGTTTCATAGACTAGACGTAACATAGTAAACGTAAATCCGGGACACTTAAATTAGTATGATATGTTACGTTTACGCCTTTCCTAAGGCACTGCAGATTGAGTTATATCATATTATTTTTAGATTATTTTGCTGGCAACATGTGGCTTGTCTGCTTACACTGAGTGTACAAAACATTAGGAACACCTTCCTAATATTGAGTTGCACCCCCACTTTTGCCCTCAGAACAGCCTCAATTCGTCAGGGCATGGAGTCTAAGGTGTTAAAAGTGTTCCACAGGAATGCTGGCCCATGTTGACTCCAATGTTTCCCACAGTTGTGTCAAGTTGGCTGAATGTCCTTTGGATGGTAGACCATTCTTGATACACATGGGAAACTGTTGAGCATGAAAAACCCAGCACCACTGCAGTTTTTGACATAAAACGGTGCGCTTGGCACCTACTACCATACCCCACATCAAAGGCACTTAAATATTTTGTCTTGCCCATTCCTCCTCTGAACGGCACACATACGCAATGCATGTCTCAAAAATCCTTCTTTAACCTGTCTCCTGCCCTTCAGCTACACTGATTTAAGTTGATTTAACAAGTGACATCAATAAGGGATCATAGCTTTCACCTGGATTCATCTGGTTAGTCTGTCATAATGTTTTTTACATTCAGTGGCCTACTTATCCCAAAACATAATTTTCAAATCCCTGTTTTGTGTTGTAATATTAGGCCTAAATGAATATCATCAGTGGTGGAAAAAGTACCCAATTGTCATACTTGAGTAAAAGTTAAGATACCTTAGTAGAAAATGACTCAAGCAAAAGCAAAAGTCACCCAGTAAAATACTACTTGAGTAAAAGTCTAAGTATTTGGTTTTAAACTTACTTAAGTATCAAAAGTAAATGTAATTGCAAAAATATACATTAGTATCAAAAGTAAAAGTATAAATAATTTCAAAATGCTTATATTAAGCAAACCAGACAGTACACTTTTCTTGTTTTAATTTTATTTACAGATAGCCAGGGGCACACTCAAACACTCAGACATAATTTACAAATGAAGCATTTGTGTTTTGTGAGTCCGCCAGATCAGAGGCAGTAGGGTAGACCAGGGATGGTCTCTTGATAAGTGTGTGAATTTTTTTCTGTCCTGCTAAGCATTCAAAATGTAACAAGTACTTTTGGGTGTCAGGGAAAATGTATGGAGTAAAAAGTACATTATTTTCTTTAGGAATGTTGTGAAGTAGAAGTAAAAGTAGTCAAAGATATAAATATTAAACTACAGATACCCCCCCCAAAACGACTTAAGTAATAGTTGAAAGTATTTTTACTTAAGTACTTTACACCACTGAATATTATGTGCCATAACATGCATGCTCCACAATCACACTATTTCCAAGGCTTACATTAGTTATTAGTGCATAGGCATACATCCTAATGCAGTATCATGTGCTCATGTACAATTATATTCAAGTCTAGTCTAGGCTGGAATTGTAACCATCATCACGTGTCGCTATTGTGTCTACTCGATTTTATGCCGCGTTCAAGTGCTAGTCGTAACAAGGAAACTCGGACATTTCGACTTGCTAACTGGTTGAACGCAGCACGTGAATAACTACACGGTCGAACATTTCCGAGTTTGCGACTTGCTCTAACTGGTTGTAGTTATGCATGATACTGCATTTGTTCCGACTAGAACGTGAACGCGGCATACCTCAAGAGTGGGCTACAGTGATGATGCGATGCTGCGTAGGCTACGTGTGAGTGGGATGCAAGTAGCTTGCCGCCGACATTCTGGTTGCTGGGTGCACGCACGGTAGGCTACTGCGGTAAGGATGCGTCTGCTGACTGGCTCGAATAAGATGAGCAAAGAGACTCACAGAAAAATATGATTGTATTTTTAAAACAGCCTTTTGACTTCGATGCAGGTATAGGGGACCTTTTCCACCTTTAAATGTATGTATAGTAGCCTAAATAAACCCTCGTCGGTCGATGCTCATTGAGTCGTGTTCGTGGGAGACGCATAAAATGATCCTACAGAGAGACGCGAGTCAAATACGACAATTATGAAATGAAGGTTAACGTCAAGCAGACAACATCCAACCGCAATTAGATGTCTGGCAACGTCTAGCTCGGAGAATCTGAGTATGAAATGGTAAGAGAAACAAGCAAGGACGATGATGACAATATTGAACTGTGGTTGCTATTTAACAGCGTCCTTTAAAATCGAAAAATATTGTGACTGTTTTGGGTACCCTCATGATGATTTTATTGTCTGAATAGGCACCTTCCCTATTAAATATTCATACTGGTAGGCTTTGAAACAATTTATGCATGTGGAATGACCGTTTGCGCAGCATAGTCTATTACAACTGTTTCTGGGCTAATCATACGTGCATCGCCCATATAGCCTACTATACCCTATTTTCCATGGCCTATATGAATTACATTTTTTGTTTGGTCAAGAACCTCCACTTAATAATATATCATGATAATGTCCACTATAACTATACATTTTACATGAGCACATAAAATACGAACAAATAAACATTTGATTGAGCCCCAAAACACCAATCAAAGTGGGTAGTTAAGATTGTGCGAGAGGATCGATACATGGTTCTCACACAATGCCAGCCATTCAATCTCTCTTGTGGGCTCTAGCAGATATTGATTTGTAGCTTTATTTGATTATGAGAGTCTTTGTACAGTAACATCCTTTCCAAAATGAAATGAGGTATTGTATCATGTTTTCAATGATATATCTGATCAATGTTTGTTTCTCCTCTAGGTTGTTTAGGTAGACTGAATTGGTTTACATGCCTGACACCCGTTGATAGAAATACTCTGATGCTGCGTATCTGGATGGAGAACACTGTTGACAGCACTGTCACTGAATATTACTCGGAAATACACAGCGCGTCATTACTTTGAGTGTCTATTCTTCATGTGTTGAAGCCTCCTTGTTAAGCTACATAGAAGTTTGAAGATTGCACATTAGCTACTATTTTTTGATACTATCTTAATCATCTGACGGCTGCAACAATGATCCAGCAGAACAATAACAACAACTACCCATGCCTGGAGATGTCTGGCTCCCCCAGGGAGGTGCTGCAGAAGTGCCAAAAAAGCAATCTTCCCTTCACCAGACACTTGGAGCTTGGGGACATGCCCTTAGTAAAGGGCCTTCGGGCCTGGGCTGCGTGCTCCAAGAACCGCAGGAGGGCAGCACCTCCCCCCAGGTCCCAAGGAACGTGCCCCAGGCCTGCAGATGTCTACCCAGTGGGACAGTGGGGCAGGCTGGGTTATGGTCTGGGGCTACCGCTGGACTCCAACTATGCCTCCAACCCCAGACAGACAGGCCTGGGGGCACTGGTGACTGTGGCCACATTGAAGGCCTCTGAGGGAGGTGGTCAGACTCAGACAAGCTGTCTGTTCCTCAAGACGGAGGGTGGAAGGTGCCTCTACTCTACAGGCAGCCCAAAGCCCTGCACTCAAGGTCTGGTCCCTCAGTCCCCCTCCACGCTGGTGGGCAGCTGGCTGAGGGATAAAGTGGGAGGGGTCAGGGACTCCTCCACGGTGGGGAAAATGGGGGTGCGGGATATGGAAGGGGCCTTGGGGTCATACCAGGTCAAATCGAGGTCAGCCCAGAGGTGGAGAACATCCTGCAAGCCTGTGGTTTCCATCCAGGGGAGAACACTCCGGAACAGGGAGAATGCTGGCGAGCATACCCTGGAAGGGAGCCAAGAAAGCAGTGACAAAGGGGAGTTTCCCAAAGCTGGTCAGGACACTCCGAGTGGAAAACAAGACCGAGGGAGTACTAGAAGCCCCAAATGCAGTCACGCTCAGACCAAGACCTGCATCCAGTGTCACGGGCGGAGAGGAGGGCAGGGGAGTAGTGGGGGTCAGAGGGAAGCTGCCTCTGTATGTGAGCAGGATCAGTCGAGCTGCGGTGTGGAGGGGATTAAGGAGAAGGAGGAGGGGAAAGTGCAGGATGGCACTGGTCTCACCCGGTCAAAGCCCTGTGACTCCTGCCTGCCTCCAGACAATGCTGACCCAGAAAACTGCAGCAGTGACGTCGGGGACCGGGGAAAGCCAGACAGCGCACACACACAGGAGGGGCTGCATCCTGAAACTTCTCTCAACAAGGAGCACTTCCAGGACGAACTATGGGATAAAGACATCCATACTGGAGGCAACGATGTGGCCAGTGGTATCATGAGACATGTGGAAGACATTGATGGCATGGTGGGTGCTGTGATTGGGTTTGTGGATCATATCAAGTCCGCAGAGTGTGATTCAGAGAGGCTAAGGGGGACCGGGGAGATAGCTGAGGGGGAGCTGCCCAACAGGTGGATCGATGTTCAAACCTCAGAGAGCCACTGCTGCTCTGAGAGAAGCTGCCTCAAAGACTGCTCCACTCAACCACCCAGACCAGTAGAGGGCAGCATTTATACTGCTACCGATGAGACTGGCTATGGTCAGATAAATCAGGAAACTAAATCAGATAAATACAATAAGCTTTGTGAGAAATGTCAGCCAGAAGAAAAAGATCCTGTGGCAGTGGATAAAGAAGGTTTACAGGAATCTGTACATGGCCTCTGTGAGGAAGAGGAGATAGAGGGGGAGGAGGGAATCCAGTCAACAGTACCAGAAATTAGGGAGCTCTGTGGGGAGCATGGAGAGATACTGCCTGAGGTCAGGAGCACAGATGATGAGGCCACGCTAGTAAGGGGAGACATCATATCCCAGAGAACTGAGCGAGGGCCTCACTGGGCAACAGAGGAACATGAGTCCGAGGAGACATGTAGGATGGAAGCGAGGTATTTTTCAGATTTACCGGCTAACCTAACTGAAGAGGCCGTAGTAGGGTGGAGGAAGGCAGGGACTAGGCAGTTTAATTCCCTTTTACAAGGCTCTGCTTTTGCTGGCCCTGCTACCTCTGTCACACACTCGCCACCTAATCCGGCCTTCTCAAGAGCCATGGCAACAGGCCTCCCTTCTCCGAATGGGGGGCAGACAGACGCTGGAGGTGGGGCTCTGGTGCCTCTGCTACGGAGCCCAGGGGAGCAGGAGTGGAAGAGGGGCACGGACGAGAGCAAGGTGGCCTCCAACAGGGGGTTCCTGGATGGGGGGCCAGAGGGGGAGGATGACTTTGGGCTTTTCATGCAGGCAGAGGAGCAGCCGCCCTGGGACGACAGCTTCACTGCATCACCCCTAGTGCCTTCTGGGAAAAGTGAGAGTGTTGGTAAGTCCCCAGCCTACGGCACCTCAGAAATGTGACATGAGCTCTTTTTAAAGACATCCAGACACTACACACACATAACAGAAACTTCTTATGACTATCACATCCTCCAGTTAGATTATGCAAATGTGACAGAGGCAGCAGTAACAGCAAAACATGAAAAGGTTTTTGAAAACCACAAAGACAAGAGCTCTGATGTGAACAGTAGCGGTAACTCTCTTTGTTGTGGTTTGCACCATGCAGCAGCCAGGGCATGTAGACACGTTGTTCCCAATGCCCGAGTGGCGCAGCGGTCTAAGGCACTGCGTCTCAGTGCTAGAGGCGTCACTACAGACCCTGGTTTGATTCCAGGCTGTGTCACAACCGGCCGTGATTTGGAGACACATAGGGCGGCGCATAATTGGCCCAGCGTCGTCCGGGTTTGGCTGGGGTAGGCCGCCATTGTAAATAAGAATTTGTTCTTAACTGACTTGTCGAGTTAAATCAAATAAATAATCAGTTAGTCTGGTCTGACCTGGATTCTTGAGGGCCCTCCTCTCTCAAACTCATGTGAAGGTAGTGCTAGTGCTGTCTGCTTTGGGATGTAAGGCGTGTTAGCCTCAGGACATGGGGTTCCATGTTTAAAGAGACAGAGACCTAGGCAGGCAGCTCTTCCGTGATTGGGAGAGACCATGCAGGGTGACAGCCCATCCATCCCAACGTTCCATCCCCATGTAACCTCAAACATCATGCAAAGACAAAACTCCCAATCATTAGTGTCTAATGGTAATAACAAAGGTCTAATCATTGTTGTTGTCATGAATATGTCAGTTAAAGCAATGGCACTTGCAGTGACTTTTAACCAAGTGTATAAATCAAAGTTTCAAAAATAGTTGTCAGATTATAGAAGGTAAAAAAACAGGTCAACTACCAAAAAAACAAACATTATTTGTTGCCCATTCAGGCCATTTGAATGAGGACAGTATGCAAAATATCTGTCTATTTGGAGCATACACCAGGTCCCTGCACTTTAAGGTCGACTCAGTGCATGGAATACAGATCATATAGAACCAATAGAATCTAGCTAGTGTCTAATGATTCATTTCTGATGCCTTCTTAATGTTTCCATGCTGCACTTGAAAACCATTCTATTACCAATGAGTCTACCCATTGGACCTCAGGTTGGACAGACAGCTCATTCCAACAATCAGAGGATGCCTGGACAGCCTTCCCAAAGGATACAGCGGGAGAAGGGCAAGACACAAGAGAACAGTGGTGGCCCACAAATGCTGTGGAGGAGACAAGGGGCAGATTCTCTGCCACGCAAAATGTGGTAGGCCTTTAAATCTTTCCATCTTTCCTCAGAAGTGACTACAAAAGACAAGGAGTCAATTTATTGCATATTCCTATATCTCCAGGAGGACATGGTCCATGGGACTGACTGGAAATGATAGACATACACATTTGTTCTCCATTTTTCATTATTTCCATCTTTCAGAACAAAGTGTTTGTGGAGGCCTTCCCGTCACTGTCTACTCCCCTGTATGATCGTGATGCTGTTCCCACACTCAGCCAGCTCCTCAGAGGCGTCTTGGATCATGAAAGCTCTGCAGAGGATCATGGGTAAGTGGGTCAAGAAACCATAATGATATTTTATTAAAATCCAGCTCAGGGACTGATTTGGAAGTTTGATCCTGTATTAGCAGAAAATCCTACTTAATTTCCTTTCAGCTCGGATTTTAAATCAGTTAGAAGCATAATCTAGACAGTTTTATAATTCATGAAATTGGAACGATAAGGAACGTTCTGACATAGTTGTTATATATTGCCATCTAGTGGAAGAAATTATGACCCTCAAGATAGCGCTAGAGATTGCATGAAATGTCACCACCACCGAACAATTACCCTACTGTTTGAACCCATGATAAGCTGCATATTAGGCAATATTTCACGCACTGAATCAGTATTGCTTTAGTGATAGATTCACCGTTTCACAATTATTTAATAGGCTGTGGTGTTATTCATAACTGTGGTGCGTACTTCTGCCATTAATTGACTTTACGTATCTGTGTTTGTCTTGTAGCTTACTCGATGGGTTCCATGACTTGAACAAAATGTTTGGCTTGAAATATAAGAGGGCAAATGCTGTTTCCCGTGAACGGCTTCTACAGTCGCTACATTTGGGCCAGTGTAACACGGTGAGTATTTACATCTGTAGTGCTAGTGTAATGGGCTGTTAAAAGTAATAACAGGCCTACTCTGTTTCATATTATGAGGCTGAAATGATACAGCCTTATCTTATGTTAGTATAGCTTTTTAACATAAGGCTCTATCACCATGACAAATGCTACAGCATGTTAAACCAAACTGAAGTGCCTGTAATTATAGAATGCATAATGGGTCACGCATCATAGTATGACATAGTCATTTGACTGTTCTCTGCACTGGCACTCAGATAACAACTGACTACAGTTAATGTAAATTGATGTAAAGTTTATGTCAATTTAGAAGAGTTATCATTTATTCACCTCTGCAGGAAAATATGACTGGGCACCGAGCAGCCAACTACAGTCCCTCTCTTGGCCTCTCCTCTTCCAGTCAGCATGCACAGGCCTGTGGGAAGAGACGTTTATCGTATGTCAACAAGAACATCATGGAATAACCAAAATGTCCACTTTCCCTGACCTTCAACAACACATTTAGCCTTTTCTATGCCTGTCCATGCCAAACCACTAATGGGACACAGTCTTCATCTCCATGGGGAGAAATAACTAAACATTTCACAAGATTCGGGAACTCAGAGGATGCTCTCCTTGGGCCGACTGGACCACCTGACTATATGGTGACCCTTAATAATGCCCTGTTTTGCTTTACCTTCGCTGGAGTTAGATCACCGATGCATACCTGTGACAAATTTGATAAAATTAAGCACTAATTGTAATTTTTGTCTCTCAGATATTTTTAAAATACATGCAAATGTTAACATTCTTATAAATCTTATTCTTATGGACTATAGGAAATGTTAAAGTAATTAGTGTTTGCCCGGAGAAGTGGATGGCTATACCCCTACCCCCCCTTTGTTCACTCCCACCCTCTTTCTCACACACACACTGACATGGACACAAACAACAAACACACACTATCCTCTCCCGTCACGTGATCTGGCTCAAACGTGCCTGTGACAACTCTGGAGCAGAATATACTGTAGGTTTAGCAAACATTGGAGCTCACATGGATCACAGCTCCTTTTCTTATTACCATAGTAAATAATGACCATGTTTTCTGAAATGATTACCTTTAAATTGGGGTGTTTCTGGCTGTCAGAATACAGTTGTTTTGTGCTGGCAAAGAGAAAATGTGTTATTTTACCAGTACACGTTTGTTTTAGATCACAAAAAGCAGTCAAGTCATATTTAGATTCTATTTGTTTCTCTCTTGATTGTTGTTTGTGGGTAACCCAGGGCAACTCAGTAGGCCTACAGAAAATGTAGTGAATGTTTGTCATTTGTACATAATATGTATTCCTCAAGAAAAATACAGATTTCCCGAGTTGTTCAAATTGATAAAAATAGATAGTCAACTTGTTAATTCATGTAATAAAATGATACGTTGATTGCTGTTTTCCATCCTCAAAGCTTTTGCTAATGTTATGATATACTGTATAGTTTTTGAAGTACCTAAACAGTCATCTCATTTGGGTGTTTGATGCAATACTCACTATAAACCAAAACAGCAAACAACAAAAGAAAGGGGAGAAAATAATACTCTACAGGCTACACATGTCAGTCAATTAGAATGGCCTACGGCGCTTCAAAACATTTTCATGGGTCAAAAGGCAACCACACTGGCAAATCAACACTTACAAGTGACATACTTTGAATTAGCACACAATCAGCTGTAACCACTGGCAAGACTGTGCAAAGCCTTCAAGTCATTACATAAGACTGCTAATGAGGAAAACTGACAGAGCAATGCTATTCTCAGTTCATTACCCACTCTAACCTTGTGGCCAAGAATGCCCCCTACCAGAATGGCAAATTTGTAACGTCTCCCATGTATGATGATGACAGGTAAAGGGCCCAAAAGGAGGTCATGTAGAAGATTTTGGTCTGTGGCCACGGCCGGATTACCGATCAGTCAGCAGGACAGGTGACCTGGGCCCCATGACCTCCAGGAAATTTGCTTTAAAAACTGCACAATTTTCTCTCAGCTTCAAGGCAAAATGTGAAGAATAGCATGAGATAAGCTGTAAAACAGCACATTCTTCTCTTTCCCATGGCACAAAATGTAGAAAAACAGGAAATTAGCTTTAAAACTGCAAAATTACCTCTCAGCCTCATGATAAAATGTAAAATAGCATTATAAAACTGCTATTTTGTTCTCTGCACCATGGCAAAATGTGTTGAAATGCAGGAAGTTAGCTGTTTTTGTTTTTAAGTAGGTGCCCCGGGGCCCCAAATGCGGTAATCTGGGGCTGTCAGTAGTGCTGAATTGGTTAATAGGAAGTTGCTGAGTCAGAGGATCTATTTTCACCAGATATTGTGGCATTGACTGTGTTTAAGTGAAAATATGCAAGTGGCCTTAGATGACCTTTTGTCAAGCTATCAAATAAAGTCAACAGTTTGTTTGCCTAATGCGCACTGTGCACATTGCCCTGGTATAGTTCAGTGCATGGTTGGCAAGAAGAAAAACATATCCTGGTGTTGCTATTTTCTTCAGCTGCAGCATGTGATACGATGGCTCCCCTAATCACATGTATTAGTTTTACGTAAAAGCTCAAGGCGAAGCAATCTCTGTCTGCAATAACAACTATATGAAGCCATTATGGACATATGAAACTAGGAGAGTGAGGCAGTATACTCTAGTTCCTTTTTGGCCCACCCCATAGCTCTTCACTTTAGTCTGCAGATCCAGATCTGAGACTGACTGGATCATTTAGTCTATAGTTTCACCTAGGGATTGTTTGAGCCTTTTCCCTATATTTTCCTTATCCAGTCTTGTAAACACCACAGAGAAAAGGGTAATGAAGGGGGCAGAAAAGGAAATGTGTTGTAGCTCACCTAACTGTTTCCTAACAGCTCTTGGACTATTATCTGGGGCTTAAATTCAGGTGATTGAAACGTTCACATTATTGCAGATAGAAATAGAACGTAAAAGACTAAGGACATGCTGTTATCATGAGGAACAGTAGGGTGCAGTGTATTCTCAACATGTTTATTTGCAGAGTTCTAGGCGTTTGAACACATCCTTGTCAAAATTGTAACAGTGGGTTGGAGGACTGCCGACACGTACAACTTGAGCGGACGGAGGCAGGGAAGTAGGCTACAAAGTCACAGTTTGGCGGATGACATTGAAAGCAGAGAAATGTCTTCGTGGTACAAATCTTGGATACTGCTTACAGGTTTTATACTGTTCTATGTTGCTTATCTGTTGTTTGGAGCGTTCGTTTTCTCCACCATCGAACGGCCGGTGGAGGACAAACTAAAAAGAGACATACAAGTCCTGAAGGAAGAGTTTCTCAACCAAAGTTGCGTCAATGCAACATCACTTGAAAACTTTTTGGAGAGAGTTTTACAAGCCAATAAGTATGGGGTTTCTATCCTTCCGAATTCTTCTGCGAGTTCTAATTGGGACTTGGCTTCCTCTTTGTTCTTCGCCAACACTTTAGTAACGACAGTCGGTAAGTAAATAGCCTATAACGTTAACGTCACTTGTCTTTGTTAGGCCTACATCGTTTTCGTTTTGTTTCGGCTGGTCCGTGTAAGACAAATCCATGTAGACATTTCTAAACAACTTAATTGTTAATATTGCAAGGTACTCAAGGAAACACTGATTGGTTACAAATTACAGTTGTAGCTGGGCATTTTTTTGTATTCAGTGACCAAAACATGCCAGCATCAATGGGCCATGTGATTTTTCAGGTAACTGCCCCAGTATCAGTGTTTCAAAGTCGTTAAAGCAGGGATGGGCAACTGGTGGTCCGCCTTTTGAAAGCCCTCAGATCCATTTCCACTGACTAAGTCAGGGTCTCAATTTACCGTTGCAATCTAGATTAGTAGACTGACATGGTGCAATTTCGAAATCAGGAGTTTTACACTTTTTATGTCAATCACTGATAGTCAGTCAATTAGCCCATGTCAGCTAACATTTTTTAGATTCCTAACTTAGTTTAGCGGCCAGCTATCTAATATTGTTATCATGGTTGAATTACCTGGCGAGGTCCCCCATTGATTTTCTAAATTAGACTCACTCAGATATCATTAAAAACTGCAAAAATGTTTCCTGTGTATCAAGAATGGAATGGTCCACCACCCTAAGGATATCCAGCCAATTTGACACAACTGTGGGAAGCATTGGAGTCAACATGGGCCAGCATCCCTGTGAAACACTTTTGACACCTTGTAGAGTCCATTCCTGACAGATTGAGGCTGTTCTGAGGGCAAGGAGGGTGGGGTGCAACTCAATATTAGGAAGGTGTGCCTAATGCTTGATATACTCTGTGTGTGTGTGTGTGTGTGTGTGTGTGTGTGTGTGTGTGTGTGTGTGTGTGTGTGTGTGTGTGTGTGTGTGTGTGTGTGTGTGTGTGTGGTGAAAACAGTAGTGGTCATAGAACGGAACCCTGAGGAACACAAACTT
Organism: Salvelinus alpinus; assembly: GCF_045679555.1. Taxonomy (NCBI): domain Eukaryota; kingdom Metazoa; phylum Chordata; class Actinopteri; order Salmoniformes; family Salmonidae; genus Salvelinus; species Salvelinus alpinus. Next base: position 15,178,230 of record NC_092107.1, read on the forward strand.
ACCATTGATTTGCCAGTGGACAAACCATCCAGAGACAAACTTATGTCATTCCAACAGATAAGATCTAAACCAGGCAAGAACCTGTCCATGTAGACCAATTAGGGTTTCAAATCTTTCCAAAATAATGTGGTGATCGATGGTGTTGAAAGCGGCATAAAAGTCTAGGTGCACAAGGACAGACGCAGAGCCTTCTAATGGTCTGATGCCATTAGAAGGTAATTTACCACCTTCACGAGAGCAGTTTCAGAACTATAATGGTGTCTAAAACCAGACTGGATGGTTTCGTAGTAATTATGTCTTCAGGAAGGCAGTTAGTTGCTGAGCAACAGATTTTTCAAAACATTTTTAGAGGAATGAGAGATTTGATAGTCAGATTTCTTTATTTAAAAAAATATATATTTTTGGGGTTAAAGGTTTGGCTTTTTCAGGGGAGGCATTATTACTTCCACTTTTAGTGAGCTTGGTATACATCTGGAGGCTAGGGAGCCGTTTATTATGTTCAACATAGGAGGGCCAAGCACAGGAAGTAGCTCTTTCAGTAGTTTAGTTGGAATAAGGTTTAGAGGCCATGACTATTTTTGTGAATGTGTCAAAATGACACAGGATTAAATTGATCCGAGGTCCTGGCTGTTCTGTGCAGACTCGGGATAACTGAGTTTTGGAGAAATACGCAAATACAAAGAGGAGTCTAATTTGTTTTCTAATGATCAGGATGTTTTCCTCTAAGAAGTTCATGAATTCATCACTGCTGAAGTGAAGGCAATCCTCACTTGGGGAAGGAATGCTGCTTTTTAGTTAGCTTTTCAACAGTATCAAAAATAGGGTGATCGAGCAGCAGTGAGGGATTTTCGATATTGCACGATACTTTCCTAGCTAGTTGGAAGACTTCCAATTTGGTGGAGCGCCATTTCCTTTCCAATTTTTGGAAACTTGGTTTACGGCTCGTATTTTCTGTATCCCAGGGAGCTAGTTTCTTGTGACAATTTAGTTTGTTTTTAACGGTGTGACTGCGTCTAGGGGATTATGCAAGGCTAAGTTTAAATCCTCGGTTAGTTGGTTAACCCTTTAGAACCCATAGCGGTCGTCAACTGCCTTTAAAAAAAAAATATATACTATAGCGGCTGCGAACGGCCTTGTTTTTCCAACAATATCTGCATCCATATCGCAGAATTAACTTCCTAACAACCTGTTGTCTTATTTGCGTGGCTGTTGTCATCAACCAGAAACAGGTTATGCTGTCATTTTGACCTTTTAACAGAAAAAAAATCACTTAATTACTCAAAATGACGGTGCCAATGCGTCCACAACTTTTCACTGTATAAGAGCCTGTATCTATGTTGGTTGGTGATACGGATTCGGACCCGTGATGTTGAAAGAAATGAGAAAACAGCAGATATGTTGGATGCTGAGAAATTTGAGGCATAGCGCTCAGATTAGCAAATCCTGTCATGTGCTCACCTGTTCCAATCAAGTGATCATCATCAGAGGAGCTGGAATGATTACTCTCTGTCTCATAGTTGCAGTGTTTAGCTGTATATAGTCAGCTAACTATCTGGTTATTTTGTCTTGTTTTTACAGATGTATTTCATATGGCCCAAGCTGCTTGCTATAGGTAGCTAGCTAGTCTGTCAGGCAAGGAACGTTGTGTGGCTGTAAATTTGGGCTTCGCTTGTGAAGCGTCAACCTCAGCTGTCACTTTTACTAGCTATCCATACATACAGCTAACTAGCTACCGAAATGGAGATTATAGTAATTTGTGTTAATCTGTTGGATTTAGGTCATGGTTTGTCACGTTCGCAAGGTAAAGCTATACATAGCCAGCTAACAAGTTGCTTGTTTTGTCCTGTTTCTACCAATGCAATTCATTTGGAAACTGCTCCAGCTAACATTTGGCAAACTCTGTAGTTTGTCTGTCAGGCAAGAAAACAATAGTTGTATGGAACATTGTGCTTGACTCGCGACACTGTCATTTGATCGTCTCACTCCCTCCCTACAAAGACAACCAGCTAACTTTGTTTGCCCATCAAAATAGATGAGGAATTATTCTAAACCTGTCTGGCTAAATTGCACAGTGTCATCTTTAATATTTTACTTTCAACATCCTAAATAAACAGTAGTTGATGTGTTGAATCTGTAAACTGTTGTGCCACTTTGTAAGAAGTCAATCTATGAAATGTAATCTCACCATGAGTCTTGAAGTGTGTGTACCCTATCTAGCCTTTATGGTTATAATCTGACCCATCTATGAACATATTCATGAATATATTTTTGTGTACTTTATCCTGTCTGATTTCTCCATCCGTCTGACATATAGTGCATTCGGAAAGTATTCAGACCCCTTGACTTTTTCCACATTTTGTTAGGTTACGTTACTACCATATTATAAAATTGATTAAATTGTTTTTTTCCCCGTCATCAATCCACACACAATACCCCATAATGACAGAGCAAAAACAGGTGTCGATTTTTTTTCAAATGTATATAAAATTAAATGTCACATTTACATAAGTATTCAGACCCTTTACTCAGTACTTTGTTGAAGCACCTTTGGCAGCAATTACAGCCTAGAGTCATGACGCTACAAGCTTGGCACACTTGTATTTGGGGAGTTTCTCCCATTCTTCTCTGCAGATCCCCCTCAAGCGCTGTCAGGTCAGATCAAATCAAATTTTATTGGTCACATACACATGGTTAGCAGATGTTATTGCGAGTGTAGCAATGCTTATCCTTCTAGATCCGACAGTGCAGCAGTATCTAACAGGTAATATCTAACAATTCCACAACAAAACCTAATACACACAATCTAGTAAAGGAATGGGATGAGAATAAATAAGTATAAAATATATGGATGAGCAGTGACAGGGCGGCTAAGATGCAATAGATAGCAAAGAATAGGTAGTGAAGGATACAGGATATACATATGAGATGAGTAATGTGAGATATGTAAACATTCTTAAAGTGGCATTATTAAAGTGACTTGTGTTCCATTTATTAAAGTGGCTAATGATATCAAGTCTGTAGGTAGGCAGCCGCCTCTGTGTTAGTGGTGGCTGTTTAACAATCTGATGGCCTTACATTTACATTTAAGTCATTTAGCACCTTGAGATAGAAGCTGTTTTTCAATCTCTCTCTGTCCCAGTTTTGATGCACCTGTACTGAGCTCGCCTTCTGGATTGAAGCGGGGTGAACAGGTAGTGGCTTGGGTGGTTATTGTCCTTGATGATCTTTTTGGCCTTCCTGTGACATCGGGTGTTGTAGGTGTCCTGGAGGGCAGGTAGTTTGCCCCCAGTGATGCGATGTGCAGACCGCACCACTCTCTGGAGAGCCCTGCGGTTGTGGGAGGTGCAGTTGCCGTACCAGGCGGTGATACAGCCCGACAGGATGCTCTCAATTGTGCACCTGTAAAAGTTAGTGAGGGTTTTCAGTGACAAGCCAACATTTTTCAGCCTCCTGAGGTTGAAGAGGCAGTGTTGCGCATTCTTCACCACACTGTCTGTGTGCGTGGACCATTTCAGTTTGTCAGTGATGTGTACACCGAGGAACTTAAAACCTTCTCCACTGCTGTCGATGTGGATAGGGGTTTCCTGAAGTCCACGACGTTGGATGGGGAGCGTCGCTGCAAAGCTATATTCAGATCTTTCCAGATATGTTAGATTGGGTTCAAGTCCGGGCTCGGTCTGTGCCACTCCAGGACATTCAGAAACTTGTCCCGAAGCCACTCCTGCGTTGTCTTTGCTGTGTGATTAGGGTTATTGTAATGTAACAAAAATGTGGAAAAAGTAAAGGGGTCTGAATACTTTCCGAATGCACTGTCTGTCCTTGGTTGCAACACTCACTGCTGAGTTCCAAACTGCCTCTGGAAGCAACATCACCACAAGAACTGTTGGTCGGGAGCTTCATGTAATGGGTTTCCATGGCCGAGCACCCGCACGCAAGCCTAAGATCATGATGCGCAATATCAAGCCTGGGCTGCAGTGGTGTAAAGCTCGCCGCCATTGGATTTTGGAGCAGTGGAAATGCATTCTCTGTGTGTGATGAATAACTCTTCACAATCTGGCAGTCTGACGGACAAATCTGGGTTTGGCGGATGCCAGGAGAACTAATAAGGACACCTAATGGTAGATGGGTAAAAAAGTTATGAATCACACTTTGGATGGTGTATCAATACACCCAGTCACTACAAAGATAAGGGCACCCTACCTAACTCAGTTGCCGGAGAGGAAGGAAACCGCTCAGGGATTTCACCATGAGGCCAATGGTGTTTTTATAACAGTTTAATGACTGTAATAGGAGATAACTGAGGATAGGTCAACAACATTGTAGTTACTCTACAATACTAACCTAATTAAGAGTGAAAGAAGGACGCCTTTACAGAATAAAAATATTGTAAAACATGCATCCTGTTTGCAGTAAGGCACTAAAGTAATACTGCAAAAGATGTGGCAAAGTAATGAACTTTTTGCCCTGAATACAAAGCGTTATGTTTTGGGCAAATCCAACACAACACATCACTTATACTCCTATTCATACATTCAAACATGGTGGTGGCTGCATCATGTTATGGGTATGCTTGTCATCTGCAAGAACGAGGGAGTTTTTAAATTTTTTATAAAAGAAACAGAATAGCTAAGCACATGCAAAATCTTAGAGGAAAACCTGGTTCAGTCACCTTTCAGCAGGACGATAATCTAAAACACAAGTCAAAATATACACTGGAGTTGCTTACCAAGATAACATTGAATGTTCCTGAGTGGCCTAGCTACAGTGGATTGTTTTGACTTTAATTTTGTTCAATGATAACCGACTTGTTCCCATCATAGCTTTAATTTTCTAGATAGTGAGATCACTTACCTCTCTGCTATTGTACTGTGTTTGCTTGTATGGGATCCTAATAATTTCTTAGCTCTATAAACTTGCGCTCTGTCTCACTCTTTTTCTCTCCACCCTCCCCAGGATATGGGCACACTACGCCCCTGTCGGACAAGGGCAAAGCCTTCTCCATCTTCTACGCCCTGCTGGGAGTGCCCTTCACCATGCTGGTGCTCACCGCCTGCGTCCAGAGGCTCATGCACCTGGTGACCTACGGACCCATCAGCATGTTCCGCCAGAAGATCGGCCTGGACCCTCTCGCCGCCACTGCCGTCCACTTCGCCATCCTGCTGCTGGTGGTGGTGCTGGGCTTCTTTGTGGTACCTGCTGTGGTGTTCAGCTACATCGAGGACACCTGGTCCTTCCTGGACGCCATATACTTCTGCTTCATCACGCTGTGTACCATCGGCCTGGGCGACTACGTGCCTGGCGAGAAGCCCGGACAGAATTTCAGGTCGCTGTATAAGATCTCTGTGATGGGTGAGTCATGAACTAGTCTGTGTGTTACTAGTCTGAGTGTGTTTGATAACAGAGCAAGGCACCCTGACATGGCTCATGACACAGCTCAGACTAATGTCATATAAATTCCGTGATAGTCATTACCCATTCAACTTAAATATTGGTGTTCATGATTTCGAGTTAGAATTGTTTTTCCCCTTTTTTGAATAGAAAACCAGGAAATAAGTATGAACAGTGACTGCACGATATGGTGGAGTTTGCATCAATGTTTTAAACAGAGGGATGTGCATAGGAATAAGTGGACTTGACAATTTTGACCGTGTGCAGACACTTGAGTGAAGTGGGTGACGCTCGGCCCCAACACCACCTCACATTAGAGAAGCCAGAATGTGACATCTTGTCCAGCACTGAGATCGCTAGGCCCTCTGGTGGAATATGGTGTTGTGTCTCTGTGAAACCGCAGGAACTTTCACACCTCGGTTGTGAGAACTGGCGCTTCCTGAGTGCTCCTCCTCCTCTCAAGTAGTGCACTCTGGTCAGAAGGATCTATAACGTCCAAGGAAGCAATTTTAAGAACTAGTAAATGCTGTTTTGTTTGAGTTTTTAAATGTGCTCATGTAAGATATGTTTGCAATACTCGTAATTTGAAGATGACAGGACACCTCTGCTCTTCATTGTGCTCAATGTCCTGAGACAACATTTGTGGGCCAAATGTCAGAAGATATTAGTCAGAATGCAGAGACTGCATGAGTCTCCCGATTTAACATGGTTCAACCGATGAAAGAAAATGGATGCATTCCTTATCCCTGTATTGACCCTAGACATGTAATTCTGATACTGCAAATATGCAGTACGGTTTATCGCTTTGAGTATATTTGTACTGTACATTTGTATAAGTCTGAGGAGGCATCCTTGTGGTTTTCAGGAGGAAACTAAAGTGTCGCTCCACTGCCCCCTCCATGTATCTCACAATGTCTGTGATTTGGTTGGTATACTGGATGGGTGAATTTGAATTTGGCTTCTTGTTTTGGGAAGAGTGTAATGTCTGGTGAAATTGCTCTCATCTCAAGGGCATGTTGCAGTAGGGAGTCAAGGATACCACACCATCTACCAAACTTGTACTTGGAGGGATTTCATATTGTCACATGACATTTGTCAGAGTTATGGTATAATTTAATTACTGGAATTACCCTTTTTATCCTCTCAAAATAACCTCACTGTTTAGAGCCTAGTGGTATTTGTTGTACTCTGTGGCATTGTCTAAATACCTTGTTTTAGGGCCTGTTTTGGTTGATCATGTCACATGACCTGGATTTTTACTTTTATTTAAAGCTTGTTCATCACACTTTACCCTTTAAAAAAAAAAAATGTCATATGGTTCAGCACCATTCTCAGACAATTGCAAAAATGTTGGGTGTAATTCTCATTAAAGTTTAAACTACTGGGAAATTAGGTTGTTTTGCTCATATCGGAATATACTTTTCCTGTCAAAAAATATACCCACAACATGGCATGACAGAATTTAAGTCACAAGGGAGGTGTAAGTCTACTCTGCTTACTGAGCTGCACTGAAACAACTGTTGAAACAAATGAACCATGATATGGCATATAAGCATAACTGTATCGTGAGGAAGCCTGTTGAATAGCTGGTCTTCTTGTCCAGCAGGAATACACCTCGAGCACACCAGTGTGGTGAGTTTGCGCTTTGTGAGACAAGTGACTGTGTCCATGTATAATGCTTCTTCCCACAGCGTCTACTTGCTGATGTTGTACTCTCTGTCCTCTGCAGTGTACCTGTTTGTAGGGCTGATGATGATGTACCTGGTCCTGCGTGCCTTCCACCGGATGGCCGACCTGCATGGCCTGACTTCTTTCTTCCAGCTCCCCCACTGTGACGAGGATATAGAGGAGGACAGGGAGCCCATCATCGAGGCCGGCCATGAGGACCAGCATGAGGCGGAGGCCTCGGCCAAGCCCCTGGATCCGGCCTCCCAGACCTCCTATAACACCATCATCCGATAAGGACTCACTCCACTGGCCCGTTCTCCTTTACATCAGTCAGGTCAAACAGCTAAACAACAGTCACTGTTTTACAGCAACACAGGGAGGAGTTTAAAACCTGACACTATATAGGCACCAAAGACCATCTTTACCACTGTGAGGCAACTCATGGGTCAGGTCAGACCTTCCTGCTACGACAGCTCAACTAAACCAAAGAGAAACAAGAACTCTACAGATGCACCAGTGTACCCAGTTGACACTTGGCGAGGGTTGTGCGTCAAGGTGGGAGGAGGTTGTTATTCCATAACCTGCAGAGAACACTTCTGGTCGGGACTGATTCTGATTATTTATCACTTTTTTTGTTTCAGACCAAAAAATATTTAAGTATCATATACTGACATTTTCTTGTGGATGTATTTTCATGTACCCTTTTGTGGTTTTAGGTCAGGGTTGATCAAGGAAGGTCATACAGAAATATCTGATATTTCAAAACTAAACAAACTCGTTATAGTGGCCATCTTTTGAAGGAGTTTGTTGCCCCTCCCTAGTAACTATGAAAAAGCCATTGCTTGAGACTGTCTTGAGTCATATGATGGAGCACATTCCCAGGACTAGCGTGGGCCTTCCCGGCTTTGTTTTTGCATGTGGTGTGACATGGTCATGTGTTTTAAAAAAAAGATAAGGATATCATCTGAAGGATAACAAATTTAAGGAACAAAAGGATTGAAAATAAAAACCAAGTATCTGTGTTCTGATGTGTAGTTGTCATTTGTTCAATGTTAGGAAGTGTCAGTGTGACAGATTGTTCAGGAATCGCATGTATGAAGTTTGTCATTTGCTACTACGTACATTGACAATGTAATATCTGCCAATAATGTAATGGTTGCTAATGTAATAACTTCTGCATTTGTTATAAATGCTGATAATAAATTGCTAAAAGTTTGTGCATAATGTAATAATTATTACAAAATGAAGTGGGTCACTTTTTATGAATGTAATAATTTTAACCAATGTAATAACACAATTACTAAACTAAATTCACTCTTGTTTGTTCATGCATATCAAGTGTCATGCTTCAGTAATAGTGGACAACACACCACATTCCTGAATCCTTTTTTGATATTACTAAGGGAATGTAATTGTCCAGTTCATTAAACCTGTGGACTAATGTTGGAGGGCCCAAACTCATGTTTCCCAGCAGACACAAATGGGAAGATCGTGGCATTTTAATTAGTTTGGGACTGTTATCTGTAATATCTACACATGACCTGAACATACAGGGCATTCGGAAAGTATTCAGACTCCTTCCCTTTTCCTCATGAATCTACACACAATACCCCTTAATGACAAAGCGAAAACAGGTTTAGAAATTTGTGCAAATTTATTCAAATAAAAAAACATACCTTATTTCGCCCAGGTGCATCCTGTTTCCATTGATCACCCTTGATGTTTCTACAACTTGATTGGAGTCCACCTGTGGTGAATTCAATTGATTGGACATGATTTGGAAAGGCACACACCTGTCTATATAAGGTCCCACAGTTGACAGTGCATGTCAAAGCAAAAACCAAGCCATGAGATTGAAGGAATTGTCCGTAGAGCTCTGAGACAGGCTTGTGTCGGTACAGATCTGGGGAAGGGTACCAAAAAATGTCTGCAGCATTGAAGGTCCCCAAGAACACAGTGGCCTCCATCATTCTAAAATGGAAGAAGTTTGAAACCACCAAGACTCTTCCTAGTGCTGGCTGCCCGGCCAAACTGAGCAATTGGGTGAGAAGGGCCTTGGTCAGGGAGGTGACCAAGAACCCAATGGTCACTCTGACAGAGCTCCAGACTTCCTTGATGGCGATGGGAGAACCTTCCAGAAGGACAACCATCTCTGCAGCACTCCACCAATCAGGCCTTCATGGTAGTGGCCAGATAAAAGCCACTGCACAGAAAAAGGCACATGACAGCCCGCTTGGAGTTTGCCAAAAGGCACCTAAAGGACTCTCAGACCATGAGTAAAAAAGATGCTCTTATCTGATTGAGCTCTTTGGCCTGAATGCCAAGCGTCATGTCTGGAGGAAACCTGGTACCATCCCTACGGTGAAGCATGGTGGTGGCAGCATGCTGTGGGGATGTTTTTCAGCGGCAGGGACTGGGAGACTAGTCATGAACGAGGGAAAGAGGCACAGAGCAGAGTACAGAGATCCTTGATGAAAACCTGCTCCAGAGCGGTCAGCACCTCAGACTGGGGCAAAGGTTCACCTTCCAACAGGACAATGACCCTAAGCACACAGCCAAGACAACGCAGGAGTGGCTTCGGGACAAGTGGGAGTGGAGTGGCTTCGGGACAGCCTTATTTTAGAATAAGGCTGTAACGTAAGAAAATGTGGGAGTAGTCAAGGGGTCTGAAAACTTTCCGAATGCACTGTATGTAAAATAGAGCCATGAAGGCAACTTTGTATTAAAATGTTTCTTGTACTGGTTGAGCTGAAAGGTAAGACTTCCATATGTGAGGCTCATATGAGGACTGTAAAGCAGATCATTGAAAGTAGTGGGGGGAAAATACTGATTTTGGCCTTGGACCGATGGGTTAAGGGTGATTGAGAGGAGTGAGTGTCTAACATGAGTCTGGTCCCATCTCCATCTCTGTAAAGCCTGGTCAATCCTGGGATAAGGAGTGAAACTGCTGTTTAATATTTTTGCGATTAGACAAATTGTAATTATCGCAAAAATATTAAACAGCAGTTTCACTCCTTATCCCAGGATTGACCAGGCTTTACAGAGATGGAGATGGGACCAGACTCATGTTAGACACTCACTCCTCTCAATCACCCTTAACCCATCGGTCCAAGGCCAAAATCAGTATTTTCCCCCCACTACTTTCAATGATCTGCTTTACAGTCCTCATATGAGCCTCACATATGGAAGTCTTACCTTTCAGCTCAACCAGTACAAGAAACATTTTAATACAAAGTTGCCTTCATGGCTCTATTTTACATACAGTGCATTCGGAAAGTTTTCAGACCCCTTGACTACTCCCACATTTTCTTACGTTACAGCCTTATTCTAAAATAAGGCTGTCCCGAAGCCACTCCACTCCCACTTGTCCCGAAGCCACTCCTGCGTTGTCTTGGCTGTGTGCTTAGGGTCATTGTCCTGTTGGAAGGTGAACCTTTGCCCCAGTCTGAGGTGCTGACCGCTCTGGAGCAGGTTTATTTTTTTTAAGTGATTTTGGGCATCCCGAGTGGCGCAGTAGTCTAACGCACTAGCTGTGCCACTAGAGATTCTGGGTTCGAGTCCAGGCTCTGTCGAAGTCGACCGGGAGACCCATGGGGCGGCGCACAATTGGCCCAGCGTCGTCCGGGTTAGGGGAGGGTTTGGCCAGCATCACGCACTAGCGACTTCTGTGGCGGGCCGGGCGCAGTGCATGCTAACACTGTCGCCAGCCACACATTTGTGCGGCTGGCTTCCGGGTTAAGTGGGCATTGTGTCAAGAAGCAGTGCGGCTTGGTTAGGTCGTGTTTGGGAGGATGTACGGCTCTCGACCTTCGCCTCTCCCGAGTCTGTACGATAGTTGCAGCGATGAGACAAGACTAAGTACCAATTGGATACCACGAAATTGGGGAGAAAAATGGGTAAAAAATATAAAATAAGTGATTGGTTTAAGTTATTACACTATTGATGAAAATGTTTTACTAATCAACCAGTGTCACAAACTCTGCTGGCCGGTTACTGCTAGTGTGCCAAAAGCCTACATTAAATTAAGATTGCCAGAATGGCCAAACCACATTTTTGTACTTTTTGGCAAAAAAAATATCAACTTCGATCCCCACAGTGAATTATTTTAAAGTTCGCTACAAATGGAGATATTTAATAAAACAGTGATCCATTCTGACTACTACACTGAACAAAAATATAAACGTAACATGTAACGTGTTGGTCCCATGTTTCATGAGCTGAAATAAAAGATCCCAGAAATGTTCCATATGCACAAAAAGTGTATTTCTCTCAAATTTTGTGAACAAATTTGTTTGCTTTTAAAATATTTAACCTTTATTTAACTAGGCAAGTCAGTTAAGAACAAATTCTTATTTACAATGACCGCCTACCAAGAGGCAAAAAGGCCTCCTGCGGGGACGGGGGCAGGAATTAAAAATGTAGGTCAAAACACACATCACGACAAGAGAAACACCACAACACTACATAAAAAGAGACCAAAGGCAACAACAGCATGGCAGAAACATGACAACACAGCATGGTAGCAACACATCATGACAACACGGTAGCAGCACAACATGATACAGCACAAACATAATACGAACATTGTTGGGCACAGACAACAGCAAAAAGGTAGAGACAACAATACATCACACAAAGCAGCAACGGCCATACATGTTAGTGAGCATGTCTCCTTTGCCAAAATAATCCATCAACCTGACAGGTGTGGCATAACAAGAGGCTGATTAAACAGCATGATCATTACACAGGTGCACCTTGTGATGGGGACAATAAAAGGACACTAAAATGTGAAGTTTGGGTAACTGTACTTTACTATTTATATATTTTTGACTACTTTTACTTCACTACATTCCTAAAGAAAATACTATACTTTTTACTCCATACATTTTCCCTGACAACCAAAAGTACTCGTTACATTTTGAATGCTTAGCAGGACAGGAAAATGGTTAAACACATGGTCATCCGTACTGCCTCTGGCCTGGTGGACTCACTAAACACAAATGCATATTTTGTAAATAATGTCCATACATTTTAAAAACAAGAAAATGGTGCGCTCTGCTTTGCTTAATATAAGGAATTTCAAATGATTTATACTTTTACTTTTGATACTTAAGTATGTTTAAAACCAAATACTTTTAGACTTTTACTAGAGATATATTTTACTGTCTGACTTTCATTTTCACTTGAGTAACTTTCTATTAAGGTATCTATACTTTTACTCAAGTATGACAATTGGGTACTTTTCCCACCACTGGGTATCTCTGACCAACATATGCATATCTGTATTCTCAGTCATGTGGAATCCATAGATTAGGGCCTAATGAATTGATTTAAATTGACTGATTTCCTTATATAAACTGTAACTTAGTAAAAGCTTTGAAATTGTTGCATGTTGCGTTTGTTTTTGTTCAGTATACATTTTCCGTCACACAAGACCACGTGCTAACACAGCCCAATCACTGGCCGGCAGGCTATGAGGAAGCTTGTACCCATATACCATATACATTAAAGAAAAAGTTCACCCAAAACCACTAATTCCTTTAATTTACAGTGTTAAATAACACATATGTGATTTTTAAAAATTGTGAACAAATGTTTCATTATGGCATTATAATAAGGTTGGTAGCAATATGGAACATCGCTGTGGAAATCTGTTGCAGCTCAAGTCGACTACAAAGTTCACAATGAAAATGCTTGCTCTATGGGCTGGCTACACACAATAATACCAAAGACAATATCATCATGTAAAGTAGCTATTTAGCTGTGAAATCGCTTAAACAAACTACACTATCAATTTAGGAGTCTAGTCTCACCATGTTCAACCTGCAGATTGATGAGCCTCACAGAGTGGAGTCTGACATTCGCAAGGGCAGATATACTTTGAGGAGATGGAAAACGTTGCCCATACTAAGGCACTGGGCCACGAGGTGCATGCTGGACTATTATTATGGGACAATAAGCGCTCCTCCTTCAATGGGTGAATGGGAGTCAATTGGGCGCTAGCTCAAAAAGTAAACATTAGCATGAATTTCGTCAACAAGATGTACAATATTACTAATAGTTTCCATGATATGAGCTATTTAACTTGCTATATGTAATACTGTATAGATTTGGAGTCGTGACATTAAGTACTGTCGAGGAAAATAGCCGTTTCTCGACTCATACCCTGACATTGAGAAGAGATTGTGTGATGATTATTTTAGCAACCGTTTGACGCTGCATAACAACGTGAACGAGATTGGTAGCGTCTGCTGGGTGAGGCGTTAAACGTTCAATTCATTACCCAATGAGATTCCGTCTCCTTCTTTCTCTGGGCCCATTCACCAATATGGCACGCTTGAAATTCAAATTCTTTCGGCTTTATGAGCCATCAGGAGTTTTCCGTAGGAATACTTAGATGTCGTCAGCGCTATCGCTATCTATTGGTTTTAATGTCTGCAATCAATGCATAATGTAATAATGATTACATTACGCGCAAAAACGCTATCACGTTATGCGTTCAGTATATTTATTACATTATAAATACAAAAGTTATTACATTAGCAGCGATTACATTATTGGCAGTTAGTTAATACATTATCAGTTGCTACAAACTTATTAAACTTTTCACATGCACTTTAACAATTCAACAGCACATGATCCAGCTGCACTTGCATTGTTCTGACACTTATGTCCACTAGGGGTCAACACCGTACACTGAGTATTTTTCTCTGGCTGCTTGCTAGTGTTCTGCAGCAGGATCCCCACCGAAGAGGTGTGATTCTACTGTCGCACAGTTTAGACAAGTGTAACTGTTCGAAAAGATTGGCACAAACCCATTTAATTATTTAATTTCAGAATTTATGCTACGTCAACGGGCATAAATTAGACAGTGCACTTACATGTCTTTTATTGTAAAATGTCAGCATAATTTCCTTTTTCAGGGCATTAAGCCAAAAATACATTATATAAACAAGAATATAAAACAAACCAATTGTGTAACATAAAGATTACATATTTAGCTGAACATTTAACTATGATGTTTCTATAAATAACTCATCCTTTGAACCATTTCTGACACTGGTTAGACATTTTCTTTCATAATGAAATCCTTAATGATGAAACTGCCACATCCGTTTGGAATATTACAACAACCAAGTTACTGTAAGCAAACACAATTTTTCCCCTTAGACATCATTGCACACACAACAGAACCAAATTTAGGAATTCCTCTATATTAACTCCAGCTGTTATAACCGGATATTGAACTACTGGTAAGCACCATGACATTTCACAGCCAGTAACTCGTGTTAAGGTAATATTTGTATTTCCTAATGGCTGAAGCTAGCTGTAAGCTAGTGGCACAGCTCAATATGTAGCCTAATTATGCATACTGTTTAGGCAAAGTAGACTACTACTAAAGAACATACTGACAAATACAATGCAGTATTATTGTAGTTCAGATGTACTTTTGTGATATTGAAGGATGTGAGAATGTGTTCAACATTAACCTGTGACTTACTAGAGTGAGACCAATGAAAGGGATTTCTTCACAGAAGACATTTCCCCTCAGGTTAGTTTTTCCCCCCCACATTTAAAAACGGTCATCCATCTTCCCTTCAGTAGATGCCTGAGGCATGTAATGGTATTCCAAAATTCCAACTGTTTGAGTCAATCCTACCCACTACTTAATCAATCAATCTGAACTGCTTTGCTATTAGGAACATCTTACAATATAATCTCTTGATATAGCTAGGCATAAGGGATATTACATTTAACATTTAAAACACCACTAATAGAAAACGTAGGCTAGTCTCTCATTCAGCCTTTTCTTCTTTTGTATAAAAACAGCGCATTTCAGTCATTAATCCATGTGATCAATTGGACAGAGTAAACACTACATTTCAACGTCTTGTTCTCTTTATAATGTAATAATTTCCTCAACGTTCTGGTGATCAAGACTCTACCAGTATTTCCATGATGTGCTCCAGCTCATTCAGGTCCCTGAAGCTCTGGTTGAGGGAGAAGGGAGAGGGCGAAGTGGACGGAACGGAGGACAGAGAGGGTAAGTACTTAAGCAGCTCGTCACTGGCTGCAGCAGAGAGTGCTCGGACCCCCATCTCCCTGTCAAACACAGATGTGTCAATGTCATGGAAAAGTTCATCCAGTTTCACATCCTGCAGGTAGCTGGAATGCATGACCTCCTCCACACTACCAAATGCCACCCCCTCTGAGGTTCTAGAACCCTCAGGGCGCCACTCAGAACTCCAGTGCCATGTGGGGGCCTGTTTGAACCCCAGGTCTCCAGGTAGGTTCTCAATGGACATGAAAGGTGTCCTCTGAGGTGCCTGAGGCCCTGGCCCTCCATCAACGGCCAAGTCTAGTTCTTTCAGGATGGAGGAGACAGCAGCTGACAGGGAGAAGTCACTCTCTGAGGACATCCAGACCTCCTCCATGTCCTCGACACTGTTTACAACACCCAGACCAGACTCCCGGTGGGTGCAGGGGTTAGATGGGACCATGGGTGGCACAGGTCCTGACAGGTTAACTAACCCAGATGGAGGCTTGTTTTCTATGTGTATCTGCCGAAGGGTGTTGGTTATCAACACGGAGCGGCGCAAACTAGGCTCCACCAGTGCCTTCCCGCGGTGGTACTTGTCGAGGGAGATGACCAGCACTGATTGCCGCTGGCTCTCCCAAGTGGCGCTACGCATGCCCCCCACGACATCATCATGGAGTTTGCGCTTCTGTCCCTTGGATATCATCATCCTCCTCGACCAAACGAAGTTACTGTTAGCTAGAGGGAGAACACAAAACATGATAAGAATCTTTAAAGATCACATCACGTTACATGGTGAGTTGACTGCAGTTGTGGGATAATACTTAGCTAGTAATATAGCTATGTCCCGGTGATAATTGGCTAGTAAATAAATGCCTAGATAACTAACGTTAGTACAGTAGCTAACGTTGGTTAGCTAGGTAACTTAGCTAGCTAATAGCTTTCTCTCCACTTCCTAACGTTACTTTGTCGAAATTTGACAAAACAACAAACCTGTCGTGCGCAACTGTTCTTCTGGCTCCAGGTATCTTTTCAATATACAAATGTAAAGAATGCTGTTAGCTCCAAATATATTTGTTTGCCTAGCTCGCCAACCGGCAAACTAAAACGTGAACTTGTTCCCGCCCGAGATTTAAGTTTCACCAGAGGAAAAGGCGAAGCGAGAGGTTTGACTCTCGCCACAATCAAGTCAAGGAGAGAAGTGAACAATTCTTCATTAGTTCTTAATTTTCTCGAAATCTAAAAGCACACGCTAGATTCGAGCCAATATCTTAAGTAGTTGAACATATTATTACTCCAACCTCGTGACAAACTGAAACGTTTTAATTTTCGTCAAAACAACTTTTGCCTGTGATTTGTCGCGAGACGACTGTTAGACCCGATAACGTATTTCTACGCATGAGTTTAGCTAGCCAACGTCGTCATGCATTCATCTACAAGGGTGCGTTCTTAAATTGCCTCCAGTGTTGCAGTGTGCTCAGGTCGTTCTTAAATTCAGAGCGTTGTCAATCTTTGGGTCTTTCGTAAATTGATTTTGGCTATCAGTGCACTCTTGTCTGAGTGTGCCAGAGCGCAGAATAACTGATGAATTCAGATAAGCATGCGCTGAAATCGGAGTAGATAGCCAGAATTAATTTACCAACGCACCCCAAGTGTGATCAACGATTTCTATTGGAGGAACAGTTTTAGCTTATCTTCATACTGTAGTCTTTTCCCTTCGTGCTGGAAATAGTGACAAGCGGCGAGTTACATGAGTGCATTACATCACTAGGGTAGCCTACATAAGAACAAAAAATACATATTTAAGGCAAATTACTAATGCATGTGAATCGGATAACATTTCTCAAATAATACTAAATTAAAATATGTCCTGTATTACGAGTTTAAAAAAAAACACGAGTTTATGATAAGCAAGCAACTTTCTTTGGGTTTACAGTAGGCTGGCCTATTTTGACAAAGCCAGCTATGGACTGTCACGAGGTACTTTGCTCAACAAGTTACTGAATGCTTTGCATACCCATGAAACTGTGATATTAGGCTACGCAAGTCATTGCATGCCTACCTGTTTGTCTCTATATTCAAGCAGAACGCTTCTCAAATGTTTGTCTCAATCGCCAAATTAGAAATTCAAACTAGTCAGAATTGCAGTAGATAAAGGAAATGTCATCTATGGTGTTGACAGTGGTGGGATAGTCCCAGCAGTCTCTAAGCTTTTATTTGAAGTGTTCACAGAAGGGGTTGTGTACGCGACACTTCTAGATATCGGAAATAGTGACTCTGTATGTGAGTGTACTACTGCCTCTGCCAAGAAGACTTTGAGACCTTCATGGCACAGCTCAGGTGCTAGTTCACCTATAACCACAGTTATTGGTTCAAGCTCCATTTCAGCTGTTCACCCTCAATAGCAACATAGTGCCAGCAAATACCTCTGATAAACATTGTTGACATGGTTTTCTAGAGAGAGTGACACAAAGACTGGCAACCCTTTATTTCAAAAGCAAGCTATAAAATGATGACATATGATATGATTCTTAGGAATATATACATTTGTAGTCTACATTTGTTTGCACAGCACATGATCAGGCTACAAGTAGTCCTAGGCTATCAATAGCACATAGGCCTATTTGCTGACTCACTTTGCACTCATACTGTACATTCAACATTAAATTGCTGTTAGGAAATATATATATTTTTTTGAACGATATAGGTCTGCACAAAGTCTGAGACCCACACACAACTACAAAGATGATTAACATATTATGTTTTTCCTACATTATAATATCCATTGTCAAGATAATGAAAATAATTACAAAACATTAGCAAAAGCCAAAGCTGCCATTTCTTTCAAGCAAGAAAGATTGGCCTGTAGAAATAAGATCTAAGTTGCGGTGTCTGATAGGCCAGCTGTGGTAACTGCTTCATGGAAACAGGGAAGGAGGAGGGCTCTGTCTTGTTCGGGTTAACTGTACTCCCCGCAAACCCCAACGGTCTTCCTGTCCCAGTCAGAGATGGACAAGCACTTGACGAAAAAGTGTCCCAGGTCATATTTGGAAATGACGCGCCCTTTCAGCATGTTCTCTGTCACTGTGTACTTCTCAGTCAAAGGGAAGTTATCTGTTGGGAATAGCAGTGCATTTATATTATTCAGAAAATGTTTACTCAATATGTTTATCATGTTTAATATCAGTTGAATTAAAAGCATGAGCTGGAGCACCCCCAGAGAACATATTTAATATACAGGTGCTGACCAATGGCGAATAAACTGTAAACTATTAAAAAATAAAAATAAAAAAAAATATTGAGTGTGCGACTTTATTTTAATATCAGTTGAATAACACTAATCCATCCAGTACATACCCACTGGGCACACACTTTGAATCAACATTTTTCCCACATAATTTCAATAAAATTACATTGAACCAATGTGGAATAGATGTTGAATCTGTGCCCAGTGGGTTAGAGTGTGAGGAAGGATGATAGGCCTATCATGTCATTACTGGAATCACTTACAGTAATGGTAGTACAGTATTACATTTCTACTGATTCAGGAAATGAGGAAGGGCGATGACTAACCGTCGATGTGAGGGGGCATGACAGCCACAAAATCCAGCCCTGACTCCTTCAACACCATGTACATCCTATCATGGTCCTCCGTGACCGGCAGGAGCCTGGGTGGCACTTTAGACCGGTCCCATAGAAGGAAGGCTGTGAAGCAGAGAGGGGGACGATATAAGGATATGGTTTCTTTATGGTGGTTTATTGGAAGTTGGAAAGATTCTGTAACCCTGACTGTCCAAGATTCCTCTGTACCCGACATGCAGCCAACTACTTTGCGGATCCCCCGAGCCTTCATGGCGTCTAGGATGTTTCTGGTTCCTTCTGACATCATTGTTGTGGGACCTGTGGATTACAACTTAAACATGAACATACTGACCATTATCCTGGCCTAAGCAACCACTAGTGCAGTTAGTTACTGCAACTCACCCTGAATATTATTACAAAACATATTTTTACCTCAGAGGAGAAAACATGTTTTAATGAGACTCCTGAACACATTTTGATTTTCACTTCAAGATTGATTTCAGTATAAAGGGAAAGGGGGATACCTAGTCAGTTGTACAACTGAATGCCTTCAACTGAAACGTGTCTTCTGCATTTAACCCAACCCCTATAACATATCTGTTCTAACTTGGTTTTATTCACACAACTGCACATATGTTTTTACTAACTTAACATTCCTATAACTTACTAATGAAAGATTGCCTAAACTTACTGAGGTCACTCCTGGTGCCTAGAACGATGATAACAACATCCTGACCCTCTATGGTCTTCTTCACATCCTCCTTATTGAGGACATCTCCCACCACCACCCTGCAGGCTTTGTGTTCTGCAGGCAGCCTGGCAGGGTCCCTCACCAGCACTGTCACATTGTAACCTGTGGACAATGATGAACAAAGAAGATTTGTGAATTTATTGACTCATCTTATCATCTACCACTGATCCAGAAGAATTTGAGTCTGATGGGAATCTGAAGATGAGTGGAATATGTAATGCAGGCAACTGGTTCATTTTTGACGAATCGATCTCAATTCTAGAGCACGGCCATGGATCGAATTGATGTTATCCAGTGTTCTGGATAAGCGCGATAAGCAGACAGCGGACTTTATCACGTATCTGCTATGCACTCATCACAATCATGTGTCAGCAGAACCCTATAACGACTTGCATGACTCAACACCTTTGTCTCGTGATCTCAGAACAAGGAAACGAAAACGCTTGGGAATCAAATAAGCCAAATTATATCTGCTTATTTTAGCACGTTTGTCACATGTGATTGAGTGTGCATTTTATATAAATGTTTATATTAATTTGAAACTGTGTAATTAATAGCATAGTTCAGATTGGAATAGAATATAAAATAACAGCACAATATAGAAGACCTGTTTTTTCCCAGAGGAAGGCTGTCGCAAATAGCTCAGCTGACCGTTGATACTTCCAATTACACTAGCATAGCATATGTTAATGACAGATGTCTGCTAGTTTAGAAACATTGCAAAACACTCCGATCACCTTTGGACCAGTCTACACAGCAAATGCTATATGAGGGATTGTGTAAATAACATATCATTAACCTAATCATATCATATCACTCATATCATTAATCATCTCCTACAATCATTTGTAAATGATGTCATTTAGAAACGTTGCCTACCCGCTGCAACAGCCAGTGGTAAGGTCACCAGTCCGGTCATTCCCGTGGCCCCAAATATTGCAACATTCTTGATCGATTCTGACATAATAACAGATTGAGAAAATATCACTGGTCACAGAAGAATGTTACAATTTCTTGCTTCGTTGATCGTGTGCAACAATATCCGAAAGCACACATGCAGAATGAACCTCTTTGACACTTTGGGGAACGCCCCTTTTAGATAAACAAAAAATGCTCACTTCCGCAAAAGATCCTCCCAGCCCCATCAATTAAAGGAAAACGCACACAGTCACAACAGGGCTACATTGTGCAGGAGTCCTGCTTTTTGTGTGAATTTCAAAACGTTATTGTCAGTTGATCTATCCAGATCAACCATAGCGCACGGTTGATTTTCATGGCAAGATATATTCCTTTTAGAGAATTTCAAGTCATGTATTCTGTTTTCGTTCTCTGTCTGGAGATCCAAAGTTCTGAAAGGTTGGCATTTCCCAAAAATATGTCAAGAGTGTCATGCCCTGATCTGTTTCACCTGTCCCTGTGATTGTCTCCACCCCCTCCAGGTGTCGCTTATTTTCCCCAGTGTATTTATTCCTGTGTTTCCTGTCTCTCTGTGCCAGTTTGTCTTGTATGTTTCCAAGACAACAAGCGGTTTTCCCATTCTCCTGCTTTTTGCATTTCTCCTTTTTCTAGTCCTCCTGGTTTTGACCCTTGCCTGTTTCTGGACTTTGTCTGCCACTCTGTACCTCCTGGACTCTGATCTGGATTTGACCTTTTGCCTGTCCACGACCATTCTCTTGCCTACTCCTTTTGGATTAATAAACATTGTAAGACTCCAACCATCTGCCTCCTGTGTCTGTATTTGGGTCTCGCCTTGTGTCATGATAAGGAGATCAAATTGCAAGCCTAGTCCTAGTTACCTCTTGCCAAATCACCTTCATTGCACTTCAACCAACCCCACCTCGCGACATCCATCCGGTTAAGGCACCAATGTGACTGACAAGGATTCGAACTGCCTCCTGTGTTCCACATTGTGAGCTACAAGAATGTGGTAGCCCACTAACCTAAATCCTGCAGGAATTAGTTTGGGGAGGTGCTATTGTAACGGAGTTAAGAACATGCCGTAAACTCACTCCACATCTAGCATGAGATGTCGCCGATGAAGCTATCCAATTGGTACCGTTTGTTTAGCTCATGTGTGTTGGGAAGCAGAGAATCACTAGTTTGAGTCTGATATGGGGACAGGAACAGTGGAGAAAGCTAAACTGTTAGCAGCACACTGATGTCCTTTTCACTATCACACATCTTCAGGTCTCTGGCAAGGTTGTGAATGGTTCACATAGTCTTCCCTCGTCAGACTCATGGCGATACAGTTGCTGGGGGAAGAGACGGTTCAGAGAACCACCTCTGTTACATAACATAGGCCCACTTTTCCTTAATAGATGCATTCCATAAGATGCTCCCTGTATGAAAGGCTCTTCGTTAGGTGACATTCATGTTATTAATAGATGAGGAGAGAACAATTACTGTAGGTTGAAGTAGATTCATTTTAATGTCACTTCAGGTACAAATCTTTTATTTAGTTATCCATAGATGTATCCATAGGTGGGTGTGCTTTTTAAAAATGTATATTGTTTTTTAATTCAGATTTTCATGGGGTGCTGCAGCACCCTTAGCCCTCCTACTTCCCGCTCTGTAGTTAACTGTTTATTATCCGTTTATATACCAGTAATACAATGAGTTTATGTGAATTCACTTTTAATAATATGCCTACTTGCCAATAATTCCACTTCCGGAGTGGCGCAGTGGCACTGCATCTCGTGCAAGAGGCGTCACTACAGTCCCTGGTTCGAATCCAGGTGGTATCACATCCGGCCGTGATTGGGAGTCCCATAGGGCGGCACACAATTGGCCCAGCGCATTGTAAATAATGATTTGTTCTTAACTGACTTGCCTAGTTAAATATTGGTTAAATAAAAATAAACTAATAATAAAAAATTAAATTCAACAATTACAACAACAAAAAATCCCGGTATGACATAAACTACCTTCCAACAGTTGCAAACTACATGTTCTCAAATGAAATATGTCCACGGGGAATGGAAGGGGGCATCTAACACATTCAAACAATTTCATAGAGATAGGAAAATAATTATAATGCATCTCTATTTCTAAGGAAAATAATCATAGGGCATCTCTATTTCTATCTGTAAACCCCTGGCACCATTTATAACGGGTAAAGTCCCCCCCCCCTTTCTGTCTCTCTCTCAATTCAATTAAAATTTCAATTTTTATTGACATGGGAAACATGTGTTAACATTGCCAAAGCAAGTGAAGTAGATAATACTTCTCTCTCTCTTTCTCTCTCGCTATACGGAGGTGAGTTCCTTCGCCGCACTAATGCCGAAATCTCTCTAGCAGTATCACGAGTGGCGGGAGAGGGAGTGCGAGCGCGTAGGATATCAAGTGGACAGGATATCGGAGCCCACCGGCTTGGATTATTTGATCAAGCATCTTTGCCTGGTTGCAAGACACCTTTCATGGCAGTCTCGTGGTCCCACTAGCCAGAGCAGGGAATTTACATGTATTATCGCATTAAATGGCTTTATTAGCCAGATCTTTATACTGATCCCACAGTCCGTTGTATATATATTTGTATAGGCTACTTGACTACTATGCCAGCGAAGAAACACGGCGTCGCGAGGCTCTGTTCATAATTTGCCCACTGGTTCATTGATACAGGCACCTCATCGACTGATTTTACGTCTATATCGGTGAAAAACAAACCCATACCTGGAATTGGGGTTAAGGTAAGGTCGTTGTAGCATATGCTGCATGTCTATATGTATATAAAAATAACATTTCCAATGTAATTGAGCATGAACAATTCGAGGTGCCTGTTTTCGTGGGAGATGCAGCAACACCGGCCTGCATTGGCTAAGGCTACTGCAGTGATTCTATAGGGCCGTATTTTATGCTGTTTCATTTTATTTTTCTGGATATTAGGCATATGCTTTTGTTTAGATCGCAGTTTGCCATACATACTAGTTAGGCTACTATTTGTGCATGGGCTTTGAATAGCAAATGTGGACCGGTTAGGATAGGCCTTATACAATGTTGAATTATTTAGTATTGGTCCGCGCATGTTCCTGATCATTAAACGCACATAAGTGTATCACATTTGCATGACACTTTTAGAGAATTCATTGAATCTCACAATGAAGCCTTATTCTTGAAAGAAGTAGCCCAAGAGAGCACTAAATAACATGTACATATAGTAGTCTATAGCCATATGGAGCCTACACTACGTTATTGGACCGCAACTACATTAAAAGTAGTTACAATGTAAAAGCTATTTGATCCAGCAGCAGATTAGCCATATGACAATTATAGCATAGACTATGTAATCTTAATGTAGCCACTTTCTTGCTTAAAAAAAAGTGTTAATCCAAAGAAACGCACCATGCACTTGATATGGGATGGTGCAGGGGACGGTGATCATAGCCTGCGTGCGGATTGGACCAAAGAGACGGTGGTGGTAGGGATGCACGTCGCATGTATAATTTTAAGGTTAAAAGCGATAGCACAATAGGGAGTTATTAAGCAGCCCGACAACATTTTTACCTTTCCACGCATATTCCATAACAAAATATCTGTCATTGATATTCTCGTTTGCCCTGCCTTCTTACACATAGGCATGCACAGACAATTGCGTCGACACTGTAGTAGCCCACCTCATCATCACCATGGATAACCACCACCAGGCACAATTATTAATGATAGCCTAATCATGCAGCTTTGAAATGAGAAATATTTATCTAATGTGCAGAGCGTTTGTGTGGATCATGCCTAAATTCTGTTCACTGAACTATATATATTTTTTTGTCGACCGTAGAGCTGGGCGTAGCCTGTTCTACGGATGTCAGTGTTGTTACAGTTGGTCACACACAGCTGTTTAAATTGTGACATGACTAGAGCGATTAGTTGCAACACAGTGGCGTGCTGTGACGTCACGCTACTACCGGATGTCCATTGTACGCAAAAATGTCAAATTCAGACACTTCAGCAAAGTTTGTGTGCAAAGGCAAAAAGGATGTCAAGAACTAATTTATTCTGAATGCAAATGAGAATTTATGGTTTAACATTAGCATATTTTGACATCCAGTCTTATAGGCCAATGTTGCATGACTGAAAATAATCGTTTAACAAGGCCTACTGTTGTAGTGGGCCTCTGCTAGCCATCCAAACGGACACTACTGAAGGCTACATTTCCCTGTGGTGAGACAGTGATACACGCCATTGATATAGCCAATTGGCCTACTTCTGGAAATGTGATGCAGTATAACATCTGATAAGCTAAAGTGAAGTTGTTTCAGATAAAGGGCTTACGGGAACTGGTGTTTGTTTTTTGTGTGTTCTGGGTCTTCTGTCCCTTGAACACAGTAGATGACCTATTGTCTTTACATTTAAACACAATAAAAGACCTGGGTCTCTACTGATACTACAGAAGTGTGCCTTCAGAAAATGACCTAGCCATATAGCCAATACTCCCCGTTTTCTCAAATGTACGACAATTGACCGCAATATCATGTGGAAAGTAAAGGTCAAAGTAAAAAATGTCCTCTGATACACAAATCTGTGTAAAAGATTGATGACAAACTGAATGAAAAAGCAGGGGGAACCAGTAAGACCAGTCCCCAGCCTGAGGGGGACAGAATTAAAGGTCCTCAATTCTGTGGTGTGTAATGTGGTGTGGCATCTGTCTATCCTCACAGGAACTTCTCCCTCTCTTCTCCTCTTCTATCCTCTCCTTCCCATAGTGGCTTAGTTTCTTTAGCCCACTAACTCCTCACACAGCGAAGAGAGCTTGGGGTCAGGGTGTCACTCTCGTATCTATTCCTGGAGCTGAAATTATTGACAACAAAACCGAACTGCTTCACTTTGATGATTGTCAAGATGTGTTCATTTGATCGTGTACTGGAGGCGGATTTTCAGGAAGAGAAATATGTTCACAATATTTAGCAGCACTACTATGATACATTTAGGTTTTTAAATGTTCTGTATCTTTTACAGTATCAATGTTTGCAAAGGGGACACAAATGTAATCAAGACCAATGACATATTTTTGCAAAGAGGGGCTACTCAGGATAGAATAAACCCAATCAGATTTAATGCAGCTGAAAGAGATCCATAAAATAATTCTGCATTTACAAACATCTTAAATAAAGGGCAGTTCGTGACATTTCTGCAATGGTTTTCATAGCTCCTCAAAGGACCTCTGCTTCTCTCTGACAGGAAGTAGGAAGTGAGAAGGTCACAGACAGAGCGCTACTGGAGCACCTGGCTTGTTGCCTGGGAATTCTCTGGTGAGGAGATTGAGGTGGTGTTAGGTGTTGTTTATTACTGTACCAGAGCCCTCCTTTCCAGAAGCATGTTTGGGGCAGTGGGAAAAGGGGATGGGTGGGGGGATACAGCCTGAGTCTTACTCCATGCCGGCTGGAGATTTATAGTTGTAGCCGGGTGACACGGTGTAGCCAAAGAGCAATAATAATGTTGAGTGCTTTGGAGGAGAATGCTGAACAAGAGCCAGAAACAAACTGGCGAAAACAAAGATGGCCTATCTGAATTGTGCCTATGTCACTATAGAGTATTGCAGTATCTACAATTGATTTGAGCTATAAAGGGATGAGGCGGTCTGTAAAGAACAGAAGCAGCAGAACACAGCGACACAGAAAATGATCAGGGCAAGACTGACCCATAAAGAGAATCCTGAATGTATGTTCAAACTCTTGTGGTCTGAATTGTGGCCACAGCATGACTTCTCCCGCCCTGTACTATGCACAAGGTGTAGCAAGAAACAGTAAGGACTCCGTGTTTACTAAACTTCAATGGTTACACCATGGTGGTTGTGTTGTCAAAAGGTGCAGTCGACTGTCTCTGACCTTCTCCCAGCACCAGAGGGATCAAAGGGCTTAGGCATGTTGCCTTGTCGTGTCTCTTGTGGAGGTGTCATGGACATGTATGGGACCCTGTGTCGTCCCTTGTTTGCCAGAATCTGTTTTTGCTCCATTTTAGTCTTGTCACGTTCCTGACCTATTTCTGTTAGTTTGTTGTATGTGTTAGTTGGTCAGGACGTGAGTTTGGGTGGGCATTCTATGTTGTCTGTTTCTATGTTGGTTTAAGGGTTGCCTGGTATGGCTCTCAATTAGAGGCAGGTGTTTGGCGTTCCTCTAATTGAGAGTCATATTTAGGTAGGTTGTTTCACAGTGTTCGTTGTGGGTGGTTGTCTCCTGTGTCTGTATGTATGTTCGTGCCACACGGGACTGTAGCGTTTGTTTGTAGTCGTGTACCTGTTCGTGCGTTCTTCACGTTATATGTAAGTTCGTGTCCAGGTCTGTTTTCATCGTTTATTTGTTTTGTAGTTTATTCAAGTATAGTTCGTTTTCTGTCTTCGTTGTTTTGTCGTGTCTTAAATAAATCATGTCATCATACCTCGCTGCACATTGGTCTTCAGATCCCTCTCTCCTCTCCTCGTCTGAGGAGGAGGAGGATTTAGAGTATCGTTACAAGTCTGATCGTCATTGGATTCTCTGTTGAGGGCTAGCCTGATCACCACGCTAGCTGTTACCCAGCTAGATGTAGGCTATGTAGGCTGCTGTTGTTTACGGTAGAAACAGTCAGGCACCCCGGATAGATGAGATTCGTCAGTGAATTGTCAGTGAATTGTCCCCGTAGCAGCAGAAGCATATGTGGGCTGGATTATTGCTGGAGAGCAACATTGTTGTTGTTTCAGTGCAGAGCGTCTTGGATATGTGAGAGGGGCCTCTGGTACGCGGAGACACTGACAGCTGTGTTTGTTTACCAGGAAGAACCACATCACGTCAGTCAGTGGGATCCTTAAGCTAAAAGACTGTCTTATTAGAGGGACCCCAGGTGGTGGGTCTAGGAAAGGCCTGCCGGGGCGACCTAGAGCTGACAACAGCACAGGCCAGTACGTTTGACATATATGACAGTGTTGACAGTTTGGATGGAGCCTTAATGCATTGGCGACCATTGTGGCTGTATGGTGGCCTTCTGTCAATGTGACATCCTTCACTATACTGTACATGACCTTGGAATTATAATGTGCGTGCGGTCCCTTGAAAAGGAAGTGGGTTGTGTGTTCATTTTTGTGACATGTGGGGTCTTTCTGTATAAAGGTGATGTTGTTCAGTAAGTATGTGACACACAGTACCACCCGTTTCGTGGCTCAAGAGGCTAGTAGTATCTGGTAGTATGTGATTGTAGGACACACCAGCTTCTTGAGCGGTCATGATGGAGATGTACTGCTGACGCCTCCGGGTGCAGTCTTTGGAGCTGCTGTAGGAGGCATTTTGGGTATCCAGGGGACATTCTGCTGGGGAATGAGACAACCAACTGGAACACGTTGAGCTGTGACACATCAGACTCATGCTTCACCACACCCTCCTCTGCGTCTCCCGCACACCCACACATAGGTGGGTGTGCACGCACGCACGCGCAAGCACACACACACACACACACACACACACACACATCAGTGGTGTGATTGTTACAGTATCTTTCTCTAAATATGAATTTCACTGAGCATTGCATCGATACTTTGACCCAATCTGATACACATTAAGATCATGTAGAAAGATGTGTAAGTATGAGCTCAGTATTTTTTAAATGTTACCTTTATTTAACTAGGCAAGTCAGTTAAGAACAAATTCTTATTTTCAACTACAGCCTAGGATTAGTGGGTTAACTGCCTTGTTCAGGGGAAGAACAACAGATTTTGACCTTGTCAGCTCAGGGATTCAATCTTGCAACCTTTCGGTTACTAGTCCAACGCTCTAACCACGAGGCTACCTATCTACCACAGTATGATCTCAGTATGATATGTATTTACTGTACATTTCCAATTGTTTCCTGAAATATTATATTTTTTATTTATTGATGACCTCGTTTCTGGAATTGAGAATACTCTCCTGATTGGTGTGTTGCGTTCATATTTTTCAGAATGTCTGTATGTTGGGCTCATACTTCTATAGAAGCTGATAGTGGAGGTCCCTCTGGTGACATGTAAATGTCTGTGAGGCTTTTTTGACATTTTCTTTTGTATGTCTCATATGGCTGCTTAGTTGTCCAATATTTGTTGCAATTTTTTTCTGACTCAACCTTTATTTCTTGCTGTATTAGATGGTTGTGAATGGCTGTGTACAACAACACTTGCGAGATATATATATATATATACAGTATATCTATATATATATATATATAGAGAGAGGGAGAAAAGAGAGAGAAAAGAGAGCGATAATTACACTCCAATGGATCATGACCCTCAGCCAGTGTGCGAATTACAGGTGGGAAAGCAGTTTTTTAAATGCAGTTTTGTCCTGCTACAGTGGTAAATATGAAAATGAATGGTTGTTCCCTCTCCCTCTGTCTGTCTTGAGCTCTCGCTAACGAACTTGCAACATTATCAACTAGGTTCAGCCCACTAGCGGACTTGCACACATTCTTCAACTGTATACTAAGTATTACTTACGGTGTTCTGCCTCTGAGACGCTGAGGTCTATAGTCTGCCCTGTAGATAATCATGGCATTCTGCAATGAATAGAAGGCCGATAGGGTATTGGCCACTAACTCCTCACACAAGGAAGAGAGCTTGGGGTCAGGGTGTCACTCTCGTATCTATTCCTGGAGTTGAAATTATTGACAACAAAACCGAACTGCTTCACTTTGACGATTGTCAAGATGTGTTCATTTGATCGTGTACTTAAGCTTGAGGGTGATTTTCAGGAAGAGAAATATGTTTACTTGGATTATTTAGCAAGAGATCCCTAAAATAATTCTTCATTTCCATACATCTTAAATAAAGGGCAGTTCGTGACATTTCTGCAATGGTTTCTATAGCGTGTCAAAGGACCTCTGCTTCTCTCTGACAGGAAGAAGGAAGCGAGAAGGTCACAGACAGAGCGCTACTGGAGCACCTGGCTTGTTGCCTGGGAATTCTTCTCTGGTGTAGAGATTGAGGTGTTAGGTGATGTCAATTACTGTACCAGAGCCCACCATGCAAACAGGATGTTCTGGTTCTGCATCTTCTGCGTCTTTTGGTGACCTATTGAAAACAGTACAACAATGATATGGCAAATTAACGTGTGTGATGTATGCCTTTTGTTTTCATGACTTAACAAAGTAGCATAACACACCTGTGGAAGTATGTCACTTTCAGGGTCCAACTCCAGCTCCAACTGACAGGTTTATTACCATGTGCCCTTTTTGTTGTTGTTTTTGAATGGGTAAGGGGTGGGCTCCAGATGATTCTATCAGCCAATCAGGGCAGTATGTAAATACATTCAAATTTGTATGCCCACACCCACACAGTCAGACTGAGCATTTCAGTGGCCCAAGGAGGCTCAGGGAAATAAATGATGAAAAATATTGTGAGGTTTGAAAAATACAATTAAAAGACTGCATTGGGGTCTTTAATTCAGGCTAGAAGAGTGTAGGCCTGATAATGACAATCGGCAAGTGTTTTGTAACGGATGTCTCTTTCCATTCATTAAATGGTGAGTACACAGTACGCTGTTTGGATGCTGGAATTATTTTGCAGTGGATGAAAATGCCCAGGTAGCTTACTTTCTGAAGTGATTTGTTTGACAATCAGATTAAACATTACTGGTTGTGTTCATGCCCCCTTAAAAGCTAGTACATGTTTACCATATTTAGCGTAACCCTATCAGTCCTGAGATCCCAGGAGACATTGGCGTTTCATTTATCTGTTTTATTTATCTGCATGTCTAGCCCTTATGTTCAGCCTCACAATGAATTGTGAATTGTTTTACCATAATATTTTCAGGACAACCAGGGCTACAAATAGAACACAAAACTATATGAAATAAAGAGTTGCATTCCTGAGTTTTACTGAATGTCATAAAAAAAGGTCTGCCAAAGCAAAAACCTGGTAAAATGAATTTATATGAATTCTGTACATACAGAAATGGTTTGCTGACTGGGAAATAAATATCCAACTAGTCAGTGACAAATGTGTGGAGTTTGTGACAGCAACTATGTGAGCTTATTACAGTATTATAGACACCATGTCCTGGGATTTCCATTGCTATGTAGAAGAACCCCTTACCTTCTAACGACTTTTGTGTCGCTTGTGAGCGCCATAGAGCACAGCATGTTACATGTCCATGTTCGTGAGATTCTCAACTTTTCATAGATAGCTTTACATAGATAGCTCAAACTATTCTGACTCTACAGATTTTTTTTTTAACATAAAAGACCAGTCTAGCTCAGCCCCCGTTAATCACACAGACCTTGTAATCACACAGACCTTTCAAACACACAATGTTTTAAAAGGGGTTAGAAGTCCAAAATGTGCCCGGCTATAGGTCATATTCGGCCCATAACATAGGAAGTCCTGTGAAATAAATAGAGACCCCCGAATGTTACTGTATAATTCACACTCGGCCGTGATCCCAAGACTTACAGTTTCAGTAACACAGACCCCTCGCAGCTTCATATTGAATGATGATCTTAATTCCATAATCCTCTGAAAATGTGATTTCCAGCCAGACTAGAATATTTCAACCTTTAAGAGTGCTGAGCATGTATTTAGTGTTTACTCCTGCCTTTCATGTCTTGACTGCTTTTAAAGCTTTGTGCTTTGTGAAGTGCCTCGAGGACAATAGCTGGTGTTGTAACAGGAAAGAGTTCAACCTCGCTCAGTCTCCCATTGCAAAGAAAGTCAATTTTTCCCCTCACAGATTCCCTGCACATTTATACTTTTACATGTCCATATTCATACTGACATGAGTGTAACATGACAAAGAGCCAGAGGGATGGGGGATAAGGGCAGCAGCTCTCTGGTTGATGCATTGTGCTGAGTACTGACGGCACTGCTCTGATCTCATCTCACTTGATGTGAAAGAGACGCAATATGAGCCAGTTGTTTCAATAAAGTTATTTTTATAAGACATGATCAGAGAAGAAGACTGTGCCAAACTCCCTCTATTTAATGTATGTTATGCAAATTAGCAATGAATGATAAATGATTCATAAGAATCACAAATGTTTTTGATAAGTAAACGGATGAGTCGTGAATGAGGAATTATCATTAACATTAGCAAATGGGTTTGATTCAATGCGTGATTTGTGCTTCAGAAATCGTAGATATCTATGGCTGTTCATAGCCCTCCCTGGATTACTAACTCTCTGGTGTGGACTGGAGCTCTATCAAAACATGCATGCGCTTTGCCCTTAAACACAGCTGTTGTGATTCAGATTTCCTGCATGGTGTTCGAGATGATGTATTTACCTTTGTATAGTATCATTTGTTTCTATGGGGGTGATAAAGGGTGCATGTGATCCACATCCTAAATGTACTGTACTCTACCTAACTCTCCCACTGTGTGTCTGTAGGGTCGCTCAGGGAAACAGGCGCAATGGCCAATGCCTCCACAGACCTGGACAACGCGGAGGCCCAACGCCAGCTCAACAACAACAACACCCGTCTGGCCGGCAGCTCCGGACACTGGGAAACCGAGGTCACCAGCTCCAAGCTGTTTGAGTGTTCCCGCATCAAGGCCTTGGCAGGTGGGTGGATAGAGAGACTATACTGGACTAGAGGAACAAGAGCACCTTCACCTGCCTCAGTCACAACTCCATCACTCACAAAAGACACAAGCTTTATAGACCTCCCTGTATACCTGATGGAGGTTCAAAGTTGTAGAAGGACTTGATTCATGATCTATCATACAGGGGCTACTGACAAGGGGGTATGGTTGATATATCAGAGCCAGTGCTATATTACTTGAGTCCAGGACTCGGACTGGACCAGCGGTGACTCAGACTTGGACTTGGACTCTGAGTGGACCAGTAGTGACTGGGGAAATAACTCAGATGTGAGGTTTAGTAACTACATCACTGATCAGAGCTCTATCCTGATGAACTACAAATGTAGGATCTTCATTTGATCACTCTTTTGTTTCTGAGAATTTTCCTGCAGAGCAGGAAATGCAAACTTGTAGTGTATTCCAGGTTTAAAAAGTTTGTAATTTCAACTTTAAAATGTCAGACTCCTACAAAAATGTCCATTAAATTCCACATAATAATTCACATTTCCGCTTGCTGCAATTTTATTTTCCTGCTGTAGCAAACTGGCTCAAATTAAGATCCTACATCTGTAAGCCCTGTGTTTATCTCATCTCTCCTGCAGAAGAGAGAGATGCTGTCCAGAAGAAGACCTTCACTAAGTGGGTGAACTCCCACCTGGCAAGAGTGTCCTGTCGAATCGCTGACCTCTACAACGACCTCCGGGACGGCTACATGCTCACCAGGCTGCTGGAGGTCCTGTCTGGGGAGATGCTGGTTGGTCAACCCATTCTCTGGTTCCCAACCTCAGTCTACCTTTCAGTCAGTAGATGCTAGGAGAACAAGCGCAAACTATTCAACAAAGAGTTCTGCATTGTAGTTATTTTTGTACCAAATATTATTCATTCATGTCTAAATGTTTCATGAATGTTGTCAGCACTGCAGCTATATGTCACGTGTAATCGTATGAGAATAGTAGTCAGCATAATGGGGTTTGACAATTGGATGGGAACAGCATTTGCACGCCATTGTGTTTTTAATGAGAATAGTATTGTTTTAATATAAAGGCATTGAGATCAAAGCCTATATTTCCCCTGCAGATTGCTTTGACCAATCAATTACTCCTCTCACCATTCCACTCTTGTTCCCTCTCTCATTCCCTCTAACTCCTTACCTCGCTGTCCTCTCACCCTTCTCTCCCTCCCTCATTCCCTCCCCCATCCCTCCCTCCCCTAGCCGAGGCCCACGCGGGGTCGCATGCGTATCCACTGCCTGGAGAACGTGGACAAGGCCCTGCAGTTCCTCAAGGAGCAGAGGGTCCACCTGGAGAACGTTGGCTCTCACGACATCGTCGACGGCAACCACCGCCTCACCCTTGGCCTCATCTGGACCATCATCCTTCGCTTCCAGGTAGTGACCTAGCCCACCCGTCCTGGTGAATGGTGTTGTCTGTCTCTGTGGCTTCTGTTGTGGTTGTTGTGTGGTTGTATGTGGTTGTATTTTGTCATGCAGCCAACTCCTGTGGGGACGTTCCTGTCCCCTGTTGGGATTGTCCTTAAGACCTGCTGCTAGCTTAGGTATTTTTGGCTTCCAGTTCCTGCAGGCCTGTGTGTGTCTCATGTTGGGGACGGTATGTTCTAGTGCTGTGTAGCTCTATTCCGTCTTTGTCCCTCTGGGGTACTTTTGAACTCAGTCAGCATGTGGATGATGAAGCTTACGTGGGTGTGCATCATTGTTTCTACAAACTCTTGTTTCTGACTGGTGCATGTCATCATAGCCAATCTGCTGCAGTTCTAATACATCTAATTTCGTCCCCAGACACATCCGCCCAAATAGTCAGGAAGAGTCTGGTGGATCAATGGATTAAAGTTGGCCTTCTTTAGCCAATACAGAATGACCGGGAGAAACTCCCGGCGCATAGGCATTAGCTTAGTCTCCCACTACACCTTCCCCCTAACCCTCCCCATGCCTCGCAGTCGTGTGATTCGCTAAAATTAAATGATGACAAGTACTTTACTCAGTAGGTCACTCCCATAGAATTCTATGGGCACTCCTACTAAGGCAGGGGTCCCCAAACTTGATTTGGCTCGTGACCCTATTTTGATATTTAAAAAAATGTGCGACCCCATGGTGGGGGCACCAAGTGGCACAACGGTCTAAGGCACTGCATCTCAGTGCAAGAGGCATCACTGCAGTCCCTGGATTGAATCCAGGCTGCATCACATCCGGCCGTGATTGGGAGTCCCATATGGCGGCACACAATTGGCCCAGCGTCATCTGGCCGGGGTAGGCCGTCATTGTAAATAAGAATTTGTTCTTAACTGACTTGCCTAGTTAAATAAAGGTTCAATCATTATTTTTTTTTAAATATGTAAAAAAAGGGATGTAATCAACTGCCAATGTTTGCTTTTTTAATTGGGGCTATGATAGTCTATTAAAAATCAGTCTGACAGTACTTTTGACAGTATTTCTGAAGGAAGTATGGTTTGAAGTGACTGAAAACCCTCAGAAAGGTATTGGGAAGTTCAGAAGATCATCAGGCAATAATTGCGTATGATCTTCTGTGTAGAAAAGAACACCATCATTGAATTAGTGCCTGGTCTTGTCCACTCTGTTCTAATGAGTCCTGCGCGGCTTGGTGGGCTTAAACGGTTCAAACGATAGAGCCACATTTGTACGAAGAAAACAGAAACCGCTTGGTTTACTACAACCGCATCTAGCAGCTATCGGAGGTTACTGACGTAACCCCGGTTCTATGAACCAAGCACATAAAAATAAAAAAAAATCGGAGTTTCTCTCGCGAACCCATTTTAAAATCAGGTGCGACCCCTAATTTGGGAAACGCTGCACTAACGCCAACTTTGAATCGTTGATAGCCCAGGCTTATATGCGCTGTGCGCAATAGCCTGGTGGATGATTGGTTGTAATACACCTTCAAACACAAGAACAAAGTCTTATCCTACTTTTTGTCACTCTTTTTCATCAGTCTTTGAGCTAAGACAGATTTAGCACTGTTGGATAAAGGTATCCACTTCTTGTGTCCCAGCGGTAAACAGAAGTAGGCCAACATTCTGTGTATATTATTGTCATGATTTTGACACAACAGGCATGCTGGTTTCAGCACTGTCTTAATTTAGGAGAGTAGGGGCAGAAATCAGACTGATTTATAGACGGGCCAAAAGACTGTATGGAGAAGCCTTGAAACATGCCGCATCATCACTGTGTGACGTTACGAGCAATGTCACTCTGGTCCCGATCGTAGTTGGATCTCAAACAAGGACATACTGTCTGACATCCGCCTCAGAGACATACGCATACAGTGGGCACAAGGCCTTACAGGACGCGATACCACAGACAAGTGACAGGCATGTAAGTAGCACAAAATCGTTTGGCTTTTGTTGTCGCTTCAGGACAGTGGTGGTCTCAGCATAAACGCATGTCTTGCATTATTCAAATCAGCGTCACTCTGTAAATATGATTCAGGGACGTAGGCTAGTGGTGCCTATGGAGGAGAGGAGAGGCTAGCATGGCATAGCTTATCGCTCTGCCTTCTAACAGTGATTACAGGTTAGCTGGGGCACTTTTGGCCGGCATCCCATTCTACTGCACCGACTGTGGAGCCAGTGAGTCGATGGCCTCTTAAATTTTGCATGCAGTGAAAGAGGAGGAGCGCGTTATTGGAAACTGATTGTGCTTTTGGGAGCAAGGGGTGGGGCTCCGGGCAGGGCAAGATGCAGTCAGCACCTATTCTCCTCCCTCACCTTCCCCCTCTTCTCTCTCTGCCACTCCTCCTTCCTTCTCTGTCACCGATTCTGCCACCGTCTGTGGTTGTCTCATCCCTCTCTCCTCACACTCCTCTTTTAGTTTACTACGTCTCTCCTCCCTTTCTGTTTTCCTCTCTCTTTCTTTCTCTCTATTCCTTTCTCTCTCCCTCTCTTCCACCCCTCCCCTACCCTTGGACTGTTTCAGGTGACTTTGCCCAGTCAGCAGGTAAGGCCTAGCCACTGCAGCAGGCAGCAGACACAGCGAGAGAAAGGGGGGAAAGAGAGGAAAGGAAAGGAGGAATAGAGGCCTCCAGGAGGTAAATGTTCACCAAGAGCCGATTTTAAGACTCGAATAAACACTTGACACCTCAATTACAATTAGTAACTTCACTATCCTTTCTAGTTGCTTCGCTCAGTGTCGTTGTGTTCATGCTACCTAATTGTGACCTGCGTGATGTATGCCTCTCTGTCACTGCCAGACGGTTTGTATCTCTCAAGCATCTTGTTTACTGTTGGATGATATGCACTGCGATCAAGGCTATTTCAAATCTGCCTGATCTGAAGTATGAGCAGATAAGGTACATTTTAGAGATGGAATGTCCTCATTGGCTCTTGTGAAAAGTCAGTTTGGTTCTGGGAAGCAGTTCATTTGAACTACAGTTGTTCAGTTAGATAATGACTCCACTTCTCCTTGTAATTAGTAGTGTTATCCTACCATAATTGAATCACAGATAACCGTTCCCTGTAGGTGGAGACTAAACCGCGTATACATGCAGTAGAGTCCTATAAGCCTCCAGTTGCTTTCCAGTGTGAGTGAGCATGTATGTGTGTGGATGAGGTGCGATTTGTTGACATGGGTGGTCTAGCAGATACTAGGGTGTCAACCCTCCCATTAATATGTATCATGTCACCGTGACATGATTGGGCCAATGGCTGTCATAGATGTGGGCGCACATTGATCTTGTCATGATTCTGTGGCCTTCCTCCCAACATGACAGGCACATGTCTGTGTGCAAGTTAGTGACGAGACATGCAATGCAGTTGTGTGACTATTGCGGTGTATTCATTACGTCTTGCAACAGAAACTGTTTACTATTTAAGAACCAAACAGAGCAAATGTAACGAAATGGGGAGGGAGGAACCTACTTGAATATGTCCATTAGAAACTCTTGTTTTCGTTGCAAAACGTTTTCCGTTTAGAGTAAACGGTTTCTGTTGCAAAGCGTTTTGAAACAGCCCAAACTGTTTGCAACAGAATCGGTGTAATGAATACACTCCTGGTGTGGCTGTTGAATGGAACCGGGTTTTGTGTTCAGTGTGTTTGAAACTGATCAGCAACATGGGCGTGTTTCCTAACTGTTTTCTTCTCAACCTCATAGTAATCTGGTGATCTTACTGAACTGAGGACAGTTTTGAGGCTGGTTTCCTTGACCAAGGTTGTTTGTCGTCTGGTCTCGCTCCCTGTGCATACAGATCCAGGTGATTAAGATTGAGTGTGACGACAACAGGGAGACGCGGTCGGCAAAGGATGCCCTGCTACTCTGGTGCCAGATGAAAACTGCTGGGTGAATGTCTTCATTTAACCAAAAGCCAAAATTGAACGTCAAACTTTGTGAACAGTTTCCACTTTCCGTACACGTCTTAAAGGATGTTGACTGTTGTTTTACTACTGTTGTTACATGCAATGTCTTTAGTTGGATAGCATATATGTATTGGACCAATAGTGAGTGTGTTCTGTGTCAACTGTCCCACAGGTACTCTGAGGTCCACATCCAGAACTTCACCACCTGCTGGAGAGATGGTCTCGCCTTCAACGCTCTCATTCACCGACACAGGTCAGCATTGGCTAAACAATCAAGTATTTACGCTTTAAAACATGTATTTATGTGACCATATAGAAAGTGAACTAAATGACCTACGTTGCATTACTACAGGCCTGATTTGATTGAATTCCATAAGCTGATCCGGTCCAATGCCACACACAACCTCCAGCAAGCCTTCAACATTGCTGAGCAGAACCTGGGGCTCACCAAACTCCTGGACCCTGAAGGTAAGATCGCACAGAGAATAGCGACTAGACAACCTCCTCAACAGTTCATGGACATTTGGTTACATGTATCTCAGACTTGCAAACCTTCACAGACTTTCAGCGACAGTGACCGTAGTTTATATTTTACACTACTGAAATGATTTCATGTCAAGGTGTGATTATGTTATATTGTATGTGTGTGCTGTAAGTGTTTGTGTATTGTTGTCCTTCCTGTGTGACTCTGCAGACGTGAATACGGAGAACCCAGACGAGAAGTCGATAATAACCTATGTTGTGTCCTACTACCATTACTTCTCCAAGATGAAAGCCCTTCGAGTAGAGGGCAAGAGAGTGGGAAAGGTAGGAGGATGCTGACACACTTCCTCAAACAAGACACTCTAATATACTTGTCCTCTTGCTCAGTTGTGCACCGGGGCCTCCCACTCCTCTTTCTATTCTGGTTAGAGCCAGTTTGCGCTGTTCTGTTCTGTGAAGGAAGTAGTACACAGCGTTGTACGAGATCTTCCGTTTCTTGGCAATTATTCGCATGGAATAGCCTTAATTTCTCAGAACAAGAATAGACTGACGAGTTTCAGAAGAAAGTTATTTGTTTCTAGGCATTTTGAGCCTGTAATCAAACCCACAAATGCTGATGCTCCAGATACTCAACTAGTCTAAAGAAGGCCAGTTTTATTGCTTCTTTAATCAGCACAACAGCCCTTTAAAATGATAAACTTGGATTAGCTAACACAACGTGCCATTGGAACACAGGAGTGATGGTTGCTGATAATGTGCCTCTGTTGTAGCTGTTTCAAGCTACAATAGCCATTTACAACATTAACAATGTCTACACTACATTTCTGATCAATTTGATGTTATTTTAATGGACAAAAAATGTTGGTTTTCTTTCAAAAACAAGGATATTTCTAAGTGACCCCAAACTTTTGAACGTTAGTGTATATCATACTTTATGTTTTGCACACATGAGTATAGTTGTGTAGGTGAAAACAAACCGATAACGATTCAATCCATTATCAAATGCTAATAAACAAAAGTTATGAATTAAATCACTCCCACGTAATATCCATCAATGCTAAATGTTGACGTGTTATACAGGTGTTGGACAATGCCATCGAGGGCCAGAAGATGATTGATCGATATGAGGCTCTGGCCTCGGAGCTCCTGGAGTGGATCGAGAAGACCATAGGCATCATCAGCAACCAGAAGTTTGCCAACTCCTTAACGGGTGTCCAGCAACAGCTTCAAGCCTTCACCACCTACTGCACCATCGAGAAGCCCATCAAGTAAGTCAACACTGTGCAATGAAACATAAAAGCATGAATTATATTGCATCAATTCTTTTTCATTCTATAGTGGTCCTATTCATACACCAGAGGTTTTTAAACTTAAAACTTTTGTTTTATACAAATTATCACTAAATCATTTTGGTTGCTTTAGTTTTAGGACAGGATTTAGGTTGAGTCAATAGTTGCAGCCTTTTATAGTTCTTATAGCTTATAGTTTGATGTTATTTTCTCAGAGAATGCCCCCAGACAAATGCTTTTGATTGGTCTGATTCCCATTTGATGTGTGGAATATACCATAACTGTTGCAGTATTCAACTAAAACCTACACATTGATGGGTGTGGGCACAGTAGCACTAGCATGAGGCCCAGCATGAGGCCCCAAGCTGGCATGTCTGGCGTAACTAAGCACCCAGTTAGACGTGCCATGTGACTCATGACCTATTTGACCAAAAGGGACTGGATCTAAGTGATGTGACACCCAAATGTGTCTCCAGACCCTTTCTCTCTGTGGCTAGAGGATAGACATCTCCTCTGGTGACTAGTAACTCTGAGGCCTTACCCGGCTTCTCACCCAGCCTAGTTGCCCTGGCAGCCCTCGATGGCCAGAGGTGGTCATCATATGACTCTGAAGTCTTCTCAGTGATGACCACTTATTATTTAGAATTAGGTTACAATTATACAGTGTGTGGAGCTAGGCCACATGTAATAATGAATGCCTTTGCAGTGAAGGTCAAGCCTGCAGGCAGTGTCACAGAGAATATATGGATGAGTAGGGTAACTTACAGGGCTGGCACAATGACTGTATGATTGTGTAACCGACGATTATGGATGAAGACCGTCATGAGAAGAAAATAACCGGCATAACCGTTTTTTTGGTGTGGAACGAACAGCTGACCGAAGATGGGGCGGCCGGGCATTCGTGCAGTTGTGTCCGTTTCCGCGGTAACGTGGACTCTTTACAACGTGATGTAACTGTGTTGCTCCTTGCTGAAACGAGCGAGGCGTTGTAGCAAACAAGTCTTTGGTTGCCTAGGCAACGGCCCCTCCCTGCAGCAGCACATGCAGTCAGGGCAGGAGGAAAGGAGAACATTTTTGCTATTCAAACGATTATAACGGTGACCGCGGTCATTTGGCTGACCAATAACCGCCATCCAAAATCCCATGACTGTCACAATCCTAGTAACGTAATAATAGGAAACAATGCATGTATTTTATCAGTTTTTGAGCAGATGGTTATTTTAAGGTACAGGATCTAGGATATGACACCTGTGATTTTACATTTCAAATGGATCCCACCTTGTGCAAAGTACTGTGTATCAGGATATTTGTGAAACACACTTTCTGTCTTGTGCTAGGTTCCAGGAGAAGGGGAACCTGGAAGTGCTCCTCTTTACTATCCAAAGCAAGCTCAGAGCTAACAACCAGAAACCATACGTGCCTCATGAAGGGAAACTCATCTCTGATATCAATAAGGTAATGAATAAGTGGGAATAAGGAGTGTCTCAAATGCCTGAACAGATAATGCAATAGCTGGACATGTCTTGGCAAATATAAAATCCTTCTTTATCAGTATCAGTTTTTTTTTAATGTAGCAAATCAGTGCAAATTACTCCTCTTTATGTTTGCATTATGCAAACTGCATTATGCTGCTTTATGGGTACACTTTCCTCTGTTTTTCATTTGGCTAGGCGTGGGAGAGGCTGGAGAAGGCGGAGCATGAGAAAGGCGTGGCCCTACGTCAGGAGCTGATTCGCCAGGAGAAGCTGGAGCTGCTGGCCCAGCGGTTTGACCACAAGAC
Source organism: Salvelinus alpinus (assembly GCF_045679555.1). Taxonomy (NCBI): domain Eukaryota; kingdom Metazoa; phylum Chordata; class Actinopteri; order Salmoniformes; family Salmonidae; genus Salvelinus; species Salvelinus alpinus. Next base: position 15,219,038 of record NC_092107.1, read on the forward strand.
CACCATGAGACAGGCGTGGCTCAACGAGAACCAGCGCCTCGTGTCTCAGGTAGGGACCACAGGGCCACAGTGACTAGTGTCTCTAACATATCAGACAGGGGCCATATCCTAACAGTCTTATAGCAATAGTTTTATAATGTAGCTGTGGATTGAGAATGAAATGTCTTTAGAATGTCTTTTAAGAACCAATGGCAAAGTATTGTATAACATGAATTACTTTTTAATGGACAGTGGTATATTAAGATTTATTTTCATATGACTGCATTGCCCTGACTGAGTAAACCCTTCCACAATCACCTGCCTGTAGTTAAGTGATCCTCTGCCTGACTGAATGTCCCGTCCCACCAGGATAACTTTGGCTACGACCTGCCAGCGGTGGAAGCCGCCATGAAGAAGCACGAGGCCATTGAGGCAGACATCTCGTCGTACGAGGAGCGCATCGGGGTGGTGGTGGAGCTGGCTGGGGAGATGGAGACGGAGGGCTACTACGACATCCGGCGCATCTCGGCCCGCAAGGAGAACATCCTGGGCCAGTGGAGCCTGCTGAAGGAGCTGGTGGTGGGGAGGAAGGCCCGGTTGGAGAAGAACCTGGCTCTGCAGAAGACCTTCCAGGACATGGTCTACATGATCGACTGGATGGAGGACATGCAGGTGAGACAAGTATTTTGTCATGCATTTTACGTTACATGAACACTATACTGTCTCTAAGTTGTGTCGACTCAACAGCATGGGTTGTGGGTTGACATTTGTGTGCACATGAAATGATAATGTGGAGATACAGTACATGAAAAAACAGTGAGAAATCCTTGAGACGTTGACTTTTAAGTTTTAGTACAGGCAGGCTGGTCAGTGGAGTGTCAGGAAGGTGACCAAGCTCCCTCTCACCACAGGTCCAGCTCCTGTCCAAAGACTTCGGCAAGCATCTGCTGGAGGTGGACGACCTGCTGCAGAAACACAGCCTCCAGGAAGCTGACATCACAGCGCAGGCAGATAGGGTGCAGGCCCTTAACTCAGCCGCTCTCAAATTCACCACCATTGAAGGTAAGACATCAGATGGCTATGTTCACAGATCAGCTTTAGTGAGAAGTGGAATGTAATTTGATAACAACTTGGTGATTTTGAGGGATGAAATATTTGGATTTGATAGGATTAGAAATACTGACTGTGCTGTTATGTATCCCTTGGTCCTGGAAAAATGCACAGTTAAAAAAAACAAATGTTTTGTATTAAGAGTGTGTAGGAGTATAGTTTACTGTACATTGAGTGGTGAAGTTGGCCATGGCACTTCCAGAGAGACCCACAAGAGGGCAAGCATGAGTTTCCACAACATATTTTCTGAAGATCCATTTACAATACAAAAGTATTTACATTTTGTGGATATTACATCGTTATTTTGGAAAACTTTATGCTCGTTTTATATCAGTAATAGGGTTTTGTTTACATGCAAAGTTCATTGAGTGTTTAGAGACAGTCCGCCATATACATCTCTAATACAGACATGTATATTGAGTGCTGTCCCCTGTCCCCTATTCTCTCTCCTTCCCAGGCTACCAGCCCTGTGACCCCCAGGTGATCTGCAACCGGGTCAACCATGTCAGCACCTGCCTGGAGGAGCTCAAGCAGCTGGCGGCCAAGCGGTGCTCGGAGCTGGAGGAGTCTCAGCACCTCTGGGCCTTCTTCCAGGAGGTGGAGGAGTCCGAGGCCTGGATCCGCGAGAAGAGCTCCATCCTGGTTGCCCAGACCTGCGGCAAGGACCTGAGCAGCGTGCTGCGGCTGCTTCAGAAACACAAGACCCTGGCTGGGGAGCTGCTGGCCCACCGCTCCCTCCTCCAACAGACCATGAAGAAGGGCAAGCAGATCCTGATGGAGAAGAGTTTCGGCACGGGGGGCATCCAGGAGCGCATCATGGAGGTGAAAGGGGAGTGGAAGAGGCTGGAGGACCAGGCGGCGCAGAGACTGGGCCACCTGCAGGAGGCACTCAATTTCTTCCAGTTCAGCACGGAGACGGACGACCTGCTGGCCTGGCTGCAGGACGCATACCGCCTGGTTTCCAGCGAGGACTTTGGCCACGATGAGTACTCCACCCAGTCACTGCTCAAGAAGCACCGGGGTGTGTGCGAGGCCGTGGACAAGCACCGGATGCACGTGGTAACTCTGCGCAAACACATGGTGGCGCTGCCACTGCACTACCGGGAGCTGGACGAGGTGCAGTCGAGGATGGGCGAGGCGGAGCAGCTGTACGCCGAGGTGGCCGAGGTGGCCGTCCTGAGGCAGCAGTGGCTGCACGACGCGCTGGCCGTCTACCTCATGTTCAGCGAGGTCAACGCCTGCGAGGTGTGGATCGACGAGAAGGAGCAGTGGCTCAACAAGATGGAGGTTCCAGAGAGGCTGGAGGACGTAGAGGTCATAGCCCATAGGTACAGCTCCCGTCTGGGGTGGAGATCATAGGGAGAATGTTAGATTTAAGTCATGCTTTTAGTTCTAAAGTTAGTCATGTGTTTTTCGGGAATCCGTTGCTTGAACCCTCCTAAGGGCGACATAACACTGTCATAGCAATGTCATAATCAGTCATATCTAGCTGATGGCTCTATTGCGTTTAAAACACACATTCTCCATCCTCTTATCTCACACTCTTTAGGTTTGAGAGCCTGGACCAGGAGATGAACAGCCTGATGGGAAGGATCCTGGACGTTAACCAGATAGTGCAGCAGCTCCTGGACAATGGTCACCCCAGCTCTACAGAGGTCAGAGGCTGTCAGGACCACCTCAACAGCAGGTAACCCACCCCACTGTTCTCTGACTGACCAACTCTGGGGTGTATTTCACTAGGAACCAAACAGAAGAAAAAGGTCAAAACGGGGAAGGACTAAACTGAACTTTACCAACAAGAATGTTTTGTTACAGTTTGCTATGGTGTGCAGCAAAGAATGCACCCCAGGTCTATTCCACAACAAGACAATATGTGATGAAAACGTGATTTATCTGCGTTGCGAAATAACATGGGAATTATGTTTAGTTGGATAGAGATTCATCAACACAGGTAATTTATTACAAAACTAAACACTACATATGCTGTGTTTATACAGGCAGCCCAATTCTTAAAATAGCTGAACTGATTGGTCAAAAGACCAATTAGTAAAAAAAAAAAAAAAAAGATCAGAATTGGGATGCCGGTGTAAACGCAGCCATAGAAACACATCTGTCAATCCATGTACAGCACATGGTGCGTAGTGCATTTTTTTTTTTTTTTCAAAGTGTCCCAGTTACCTCATTGTTAGCTAATTTCCTGCCAAATAAGGGAAGGGGGGGAGGGGGGGGGGGGTACAGATCGGGAGCAACAGAAGCCATGATGATCACATGCTCTCTGCTGATAGAACTGGAAGGGGACCAGAGACCCTAGTGACACCTTGGTGACACAGGCAGACAGATCTGAGGCCAGGGCCAGGGTAGTGGAGGATGGTTTTGGTGAAATGCTACAGTGGCCCAGTTCCTCCTGACCTTGGCATACAGAGCCTATCTCAGGGTGACCATCTGTGTCGACTGCCTACCACACCGGGTGCAAGACCAACATGCCCAAAATGTGTTCTCTTTGGCTTTACTATATTCTCCCTCAGTCTCAAACTGTTATGGTTTTAGTTATGACTAAGTATAGCATTCATGGATATTGTACATCTCTATGACATAGTTTCGGTAGACTTTGTCCTCTCTTGTTCAGGTTTGCTTCATGTTTCGATCATATCTGGTCAATGGTCCTATATAATATTGCTACCCTTTGAAGCCTCTAGCTTGGGGGTTTTGGCATGACGTCATGTTGGATATGCTTTGCTGAATGAGTATAATTCATGCCTGTTCTTTTGCATGGGGACCATATTACTTGGAGTGGAAACAAGCTAGACACAGCCTGTGTCAAGACAAAGACAAAACCCTTTGAGATGCAAATGACAACTAACAAACAAAACCAATGTCGCTTATTAATGCATTCGATCAATTGCACTATTGATTCCATCCTCTTGGGCTCTGTTGGTAAATGAAAATAATATATATTTTAATAGTCTATATATTTTTCAAACATGAATTGTGACAATTGTAACAATAGTTAATACTTAGTGTATGTTTTAGTATACTGACTGAATTATATGTGAATTAAAAGCTTCAAACAGATGCAGACTGACCCAGGCCCCTTCCCCACCCCTGCGCCCCTGTCTGTCCCCCCCTCTCCCCCCCACTGTGCCCCGTCCTATTAACCCCCCACCCCCACCCCCACCCCTGGGCCCCTGTCTGCCCACTCCCCACCACTGTGCCCCTGTCTGTTACGTCCCCCTCCCCACCCCTGTGGCCTTGTCTGACCTCCCCACCCCTGTGCCCCCTGTCTGTTACGTCCCCCTCCCCACCCCTGTGGCCTTGTCTTTCCCCTCCCCCTCCCCACTTATGTGCCCCTGCCTGACCTCCCCACCCCTGTGCCCCCTGTCTGTCCCCTCTAGATGGAACCGCATCGTGGAGATGGTGGAGCAGAAAAAGGATCACCTGGACTCTGTCCTCCGTCTCCAGAACTACCTGCTGGAGTGTGCTGAGATCAAGTCCCAGATCCAGGAGAAGCGCAAGGCCATCGACGCCACTCAGTACGTGGGCAGTGACCTGGGCGGGGTCCTGGCCCTGCAGCGCCGACTCTCCACCATGGAGGGGGCCCTGGCCGTGCTGGAGCCCAAGCTGCTTCACCTGCAGCAGGAGGCAGAGGAGCTGGCTATCTCGCACCCGGCCAAGGCCATGGAGGTCCTGGAGCACTTCGAGGGCATTAGTGTGGAGTGGGAGGAGCTGAAGCACACGCTGCAAGGCTGCGAGGACTCTCTGATGGTGGCGGGGCGGCTGCAGCAGTTCATCCAGGACCTGGACTCCTTCCTGACGTGGCTAGTGCAGACGCAGACGGCGGCAGCTAGCGACGAGCTGCCCAACGCGCTGGAGGAGGCCGAGAGGCTGATCAACCGCCACGCAGCACTGAAGGAGGAGATCGGGAGGTACGAGGAGGACTACGAGCGGCTGCAGGCGGTCAACGAGCTGCTGGAGGCCGAGGAGGCTCCGCTGCCATATGCGGCGCTGCAGCAGTGGCTCCAGAAGCTGGATGTGGGCTGGAACAAGCTGCTGGAGATGTGGGAGAGCCGGAGGGAGGTGCTGGTGCAGGCGCACATCTTCCACCTCTTCCTGAGGGACGTCAAGCAGGCCGAGGCCTTCCTCAACAACCAGGTCAGTTAACCTCTTGTTGGACATCCCAACACCAATATATATATCAGCAATATCTAGTAGTTAGGCCTACATACTGTATGTTATGTGCTGAGAAAAGTGCCGAGTGTTATGTGCTGAGTCAATTCATCCCAAATCATCTTTAGCTAATCTGTGTTATTAGTCAGTAGTTCTTATTAAACATGAATAGCTAAAGACTGTACAATATGACTTCTGACTGTACTAGATATGGATGCTGTGGAAGCGCAGTGTTATTGCAGTGAGGATCAGTGCTATTACAGTGAGGATCAGTGCTATTACAGTGAGGATCAGTGCTATTACAGTGAGGGTCAGTGCTATTACAGTGAGGATCAGTGCTATTACAGCGAGGATCAGTGCTGTTACAGTGAGGGTCAGTGCTATTACAGGGATGGTCAGTGCTGTTACAGTGAGGGTCAGTGCTATTACAGTGCGGATCAGTGCTATTACAGTGAGGATCAGTGCTATTACAGTGAGGGTCAGTGCTATTACAGTGAGGATCAGTGCTGTTACAGTGGGGGTCAGTGCTATTACAGTGAGGGTCAGTGCTATTACAGTGAGGGTCAGTGCTATTACAGTGAGGATCAGTGCTATTACAGTGAGGGCCACTGTATTACAGTGAGGATCAGTGCTATTACAGGGAGGATCAGTGCTATTACAGGGAGGATCAGTGCTATTACAGTGAGGGTCAGTGCTATTACAGTGAGGGTCAGTGCTATTACAGTGAGGATCAGTGCTATTGCAGTGAGGGTCAGTGCTATTACAGTGAGGGTCAGTGCTATTACAGTGAGGGTCAGTGCTATTACAGTGAGGGTCAGTGCTATTACAGCGAGGATCAGTGCTGTTACAGTGAGGGTCAGTGCTATTACAGGGAGGGTCAGTGCTGTTACAGTGAGGGTCAGTGCTATTACAGTGCGGATCAGTGCTATTACAGTGAGGATCAGTGCTATTACAGTGAGGGTCAGTGCTATTACAGTGAGGATCAGTGCTGTTACAGTGGGGGTCAGTGCTATTACAGTGAGGATCAGTGCTATTACAGTGCGGATCAGTGCTATTACAGTGAGGATCAGTGCTATTACAGTGAGGGTCAGTGCTATTACAGTGAGGATCAGTGCTATTACAGTGAGGGTCAGTGCTATTACAGTGAGGATCAGTGCTGTTACAGTGGGGGTCAGTGCTATTACAGTGAGGATCAGTGCTGTTACAGTGGGGGTCAGTGCTATTACAGTGAGGGTCAGTGCTATTACAGTGAGTGGCCAGCATTCTATAGATGTTTTGCTGGCAGGGAAATCCCCAGGAATGCAATCTTAGAAAACAAGGTGCTATCTAGAACCTAAATGGGTTCTTCGGCTGTCCCCATAGGAGAACCCTTTGAATCATTATTTTTTGTTCCAAGTAGATCCCTTTTGAGTTCCATTTAGAGCCCTTTACACAGAGGGTTCTACATGGAACACAACAGAGTTCTAACTGGAACCAAAAAGGGTTCTACCTGGAATCAAAAAGGTTGTGGGAAAGGGCATTGTTGAAATGATCAGAGGGATATTTATACACACAGCACAGTATACAGTATGCCTGTGATCCCTAGCCTAGATGTAGAATTTATAGGTGGCTCTATAGCAGGAAATCCCAGCAAGATGTGCTATTGGATATGACAGCACAACCAACGACCAGTCGTAAACCTGCAACATTGAAGACCTGCAGCAAAACTAGTAGCTATCTTCTTGCACACTATTGTGAGGGAGGCAAAGCTTTGGCAATTTGGTCTTCACTGTGCCTATTAAGGGTTCACAGGCTTGAGTGTCTGTATGTGGGTGTTTATACAGTACAATTGATAATGTTAAAAGGTACAAAATTTAACATTTTTGGTACATTGTTTTGCATTTATATTCATGCACAGTATTTCTACCTTTATTGTGTCATGTGTGCGACTATGTACAGTATAATCTATAGGCTATGCTCTGCATGCTGGAATATATACATACTTTATACAGTGCACTCCATTGCAGGGTCTTTGCATGCAGAAGATTCCAGTTGAAATGTCAAAAGGCATGCATTTCCCCTGACTTCTCTGTCCGTGTGTCAGAGCATGTCTGTTCTGGTTTGCTAACAGACCTTTACCACAGACCCAGTTCTCCCTTTAGACCCCACAGGCACAGAACTACAGGCCAACGGATTTCTTTTTGAATAATTGTCAAACAGGGTGCCGTGGACTTGTTTTTGGTCTTTCGACCCATGTTTATCTCAACCTGTGTACCATACATGTAGGAATGTCCTTACACTATCGCTTTACTTTACATGTCATTGTGTTGAACACAACAATTCAGCTTTCAGACATCTTGGCAGAGCTTTGTAGTATGAAATAGAGCCTGCGAGGGTTGCTGTTTTCATGCCATTCATTGATCAGGAAAACATTGTCAGGTTCCTTGCCAATAATGACTGAAACCTGACCTCATTATAGTCCTTAGAGATCCGTTTATTTGTCATTCAGCAAAATAGAATCTGCACCTTTTGCATGTACTAAACACGCTAATGTAGTTATTGATAAAATGCCATGAGATGATACCCATGTCTGTGAGCAAGGTTTTCCCCCACATACTACATAAGAGCTTACTACAGTAATATTCCCATTTTCTCTCTCAGTTTTACTTATATTCCCTCTACTCTCTTGTACATTTATAAACTCTTCACTGACGTGGGGTTCTGACTCTGTCCATTCTCCCTGTCCCCCTCCAGGAGTCAGCCTTGGCCCATGTTGAGCTCCCCACCACTGTGGAGACGGTGGAGGCTGCCATCAAGAAACACAAGGACTTTACCACCACCATGGAGCTCAACCTGCATCGCATCAAGGCTGTCATCGAGGCCGGAGAGAGCCTCATTAGCCAGAGCAACATCTACTCGGACCGCATCAAGGAGCGTGTGGACACCCTCGCTAACAGGTGGGTGGCGACATAGGATTGTTCTTGTCTGACAATGCTATTGTATGTCAAAGCCATGTACAATCTTTCTTAAACATCTTTGACTATACATAGAAGAGCACGGAGGCATGAAAATGAAATGTGAGCTTAGTCCGATTCATATAGCAGCATGACTGAATATTCACCTGTCCTTATTTATACAGGGGAGGGTGCTGTGGTAAAGTCTGAAACGCATGAGGTAAAGGTAGAGGTATCACTTGTCACTTAGCAGAGGCACAATACTGTACAGTACCAGTTGAAAGTTTGGACTCACCTACTCTTTCCAGGGTTTTTCTTTATTTTTGACTATTTTCTACATTGTTGAATAATAGTGAAAATATCAAAACTATGCAATAACACATATGGAATCGTGTAGCAACCAGAAAAGTGTTTAAAAAATCAAAATATATTTTGTATTTTAGATTCTTCAAAGTAGCCACCATTTGCCTTGATGACAGCTTTGCACGCTTTTCTCTCAACCAGCTTCATGAGGTAGTCACCTGAAATGCCTTTCAATTAACAGGTGTGCCTTGTTAAAAGTTAATTTGGGGAATTTCTAAATTAGAAAACTTATTTTGATTTGTTTATGTCACGAACGTTAGAATGAGTGGACCAAGATGCAGCGTGGTATGGTTCCATCCTCTTTATTAGGTAGTGAAACAATAAATCACAAAACGAAACGTGACGCTACAATTGTGCTCACAGGCAACTATACATAGTCGAGATCCCACAAAGCACAAAGGGGAAATGGCTGCCTAAATATGATCCCCAATCAGAGACAACGAAAAACAGCTACCTCTGATTGGGAACCATACCAGGCCAACATAGAAATATAAATCACCTAGATGATCCACCCTAGTCACACCCCGACCTAACCAACATAGAGAATAAAAAGCTCTCTATGGTCAGGGCGTGACAGTTTAACACTTTTTGTTGGTTACTACATAATTCGTAGTTTCATAGTTTTGATGTCGTCACTATTATTCTACAATGTTGAAAATAGTGAAAATAAAGAAAAACCCTTGAATGAGTGGGTGTGTCCAAACTTTTGACTGGTACATTATATGAATGCACTATGGATATTGAAATATAAAATACTGTTCAAATATGAGTTAGTTATACTATAGTGATAACGAAGTGGTCTTAGTAGCAGGTGGGCTTCACAAACACAATGGTACACAGAGGAGACAAAGCATAAGCGACCGAAAAGAAACTCCCCTCGTTGATACTTTCTTTAACAGCAGAGCATGACATTCATACTGATGGGTGAGGCAAGGAGGGGCCTAGTTACCCCGTATTCAACTCTCCACCCCAACAATAGCATGGGGCGACCACATGTTAGGGAGATATTTAGATGAGACCGTTGGCCGACTCATGTCTTTACAATGGACTGTTGTTCATTGTTGCTCGGTGTGCTGCACCAAAGCCATCTACATCATAGAGTTACAGTTGCAGATACCAGTAGAGTGATTGATGCAGTGTGTGAATGAATTGAGCAGTGTGTGAATGAATGGCTTTATGTTTCTCTCCTCCACAGAGGCAACCAGAACCGGGAATTGGCCCAACAGTGGCTGGAGAGGCTCAACGGCCAGTGGGGGCTCCAGAGGTTACTACAGGACTGCCACGAGGTAGGACGAAACACAAATAGTGTCATAACCAACACTGGCATATCAATGGAATCACCAATGGGAGGTAGTATGGGTTCAAAAAAGGGCTTGGGTTCAGAGCTATACTGTACTGTACATGTCTCTGCCTGGGACCACAGGGGGTCAGGCTTAAACCTCCAGGTGAATATCATATTGCGGGATCCTTCAGGGATATACTGAAACTCTGCTTCGCTGAAATTGAATGAAATCTGAAAGACCTGGAGTGGGTTCCTGTTCTTCCTCAATCTTTATATCAGGGGTGACAAAAATGTATATTTTTTTCTATGTAAGTTGAAGGATTTGAGCCAGCCGGCTGCTGTGTTAGATGCTTAACTTGGGGATGTGAGTGACAGACGAACTTGACTCATCTGAAGTTTAGACGTGATTGGATGTTGCTGGATCTTTCTGACAGGACAGTCAACTTCTGGCGAACCCGTTGAGAGAGGCTGACCTAGTTGATAGTCGGTGGATACTTGTCATACGGTTGTCATTTGGTTGCAAAGGAAGATGATGCTTTGCTGTGACAGGACTTTGACTGCCATGTTTAAGCTGTGCTGTGTGTCTGTGAGTCAGGACAGCCATATTCAGTGTCCAGTGCCCAACCTGGATGCATCAGCTGTATCAGGGGTTCCCGAGTGGCGCAGCGTCGCTACAGACCCTGGTTCGATTCCGGGCTGTATCGCAAGCGGCCGTGATTCGGAGTCCCATAGGGTGGCGCACAATTGGCCCAGCATCGTCCGGGTTAGGGTTTGGTCGGGGTAGTAAATAAGAATTTGTTCTTAACTGACTTGCTTATTTTAATAAAATGTTTTAAATGAAAGGGTATTATAGTGTGCCCCAGAGCTACCCTACCTAACCCAGAGCTTTATTCCGTTTCTGCAACTTTCTCTCTGCCCGCCCTGCATTGAATAATTCACCACCACCTCCCTTCGTCATTTGTTCAGGGGAAAGGGAGTGTATCTGGGTGAGAAGGCTTCCCTGCCCATGTGTGGGCTACTGTATGAGAGGGACACACACTGCGACAGTTTGTAAGAACGTGCAGAACCAAGTCAGTAGTGTGTTCTTAACTTTTACGCTTTCTATACAGCTGTACTGGCTTGGGAACAAAGGGTTGATGCACATCCAGCGGCTGGTTTTTACCATGCTCCATTCTGAACCACAGTTCTAGCAGAATTCTAGACTTTGCTAGTTCACTTGTCTATTGGTAGCGTCCCAAAAACGTAGTGCAATAAACACTTTAAAGGGAATAGTTTCCCTATAGATATGAGATGGCCCTGTTTAGCTCTATCTGTCCTGTTCTTTGAGTGAGATGGTAAGATGGAGCCATGAGGAGGAGGAGGCCTGGTCACCCTGGTGATGACCCCCATGTAGGGACATCACATTGACCTGACTGTGGACTGGAGGCAGAGGGTCATCGTCTCTAATAGCAGTGGTACCACTGGAGTCCATTTGATGAGCGCCATTCCTATATTTCCATAAGCTGCTGCCTCCCAGTCTGCACATGGGCCCACTTGGCGTCCCAGGGGTGCTTTCTGCCTGTGATCCCCACTGAGCTCCTCTGGTCAGGAGGGCAGCATCCAGGGGTGAGAGGTTGAGGAGAAATATGCAATGGACCCTTTACACGAAAGCAGAGCAGTAAATCTATCAAACCACAAATATATCATCTCTCCCTCCCTACCTCCGTCTTTCTCTGTCTCCTTATCCCCTTTACCCCCCCCCCCCCCACTCAGTGATGTATGTTCAAGTGCAGAGCATTCCCCCTGGTGACGCCTCACAGCAGCGTAGTATCTCTCCCTCTCTCTTTCTCGCTCTCTCTATGCTGCTCATCCACTCCCCCTCCCTTCCTTTCGCCCCTCCTCTCTCCCTCGCTGGCTCTCCCTCTCTGGCTCTCCCTCTCTGGCTCTCCCTCTCTGGCTCTCCCTCTCTGGCTCTCCCTCTCTGGCTCTCCCTCTCTGGCTCTCCCTCTCTGGCTCTCCCTCGCTGGCTCGATCCAGTGCAAGCTTTCTATTACCTCGCTCTGCTCAGCCACTGCAGCAGCAGCAGGGTTGGGGAAACTGGGGCTTGTTACAGCCCGGAATACAGCCCTGTGCAGCTGGAATAGGCAAGGACTGCAGCAGAGGGACAAACCAAACGAGAGAGAGAGAGAGGCAGGCAGGCAAAAGGAAAAGGGTTGGGGATTGGGGGTGGAGAAGAAAGACAATATGAATGTGATAGAGGAGTCGTGAGGTGCTCTGAAGAGCGATGAGCGTGTCTGGATTTCTTTGGAGCCAGAGGAGCAGAATCTCTCCACCATCCTCCCTCCTTGACACTATCAAACGCCAGCCCCCTCCTCCCATATCCCATCCCTCCCTCCCTCTCCTCACAGCATCACTAACCACAACCACTGAGCCTCCAGGCCATCGCTGATGCTTCCGAATCCCAGCCCGTCCTCCACCAGCCTGCTCGCTGTAGGTGGGGGCTGAATGAGGGGGAGAGGAGAGGGTTCATGGGGAGGGGCAAACCTGCTTCTGGAGCCTGCCATTTTATTGTTTTGGGGAGATTTTTCATTTCTCCATTTCTCATTCTCTCGCTCTCGTCACTGGTCCGCCTCCTCCTCATCCTTATCCCTTTCTCTGGATTGAACATGCCAGCCACGGCAACGCGCCACGGCAACACGGCAACGCGCCACGGCAACACGGCAACGGAGCAGCAGAGAGGCTAGTGTAGCCTCTGCATCATCTTATCTCCGTTTTTTTTTTAGGAGCAGCTTTGCCTTGCTGCTTGTTTGTTTTAATTCCTCCAGCATCTCCCTCTCTTACTGTGGAGGATTTGTGCCTTATTCCTACCTGGACGGGCAGGTCGAGGATGTGGATACGTACGGCCACCCGTCACAACCCTATGGGCCGTTCCTGTTAACGCTGCCTGCCGGTAAATTAAACAGATTTCCCGTTAGATGTCAGGGGAGTAGCAGTCAAGGACGGGAGAGCCTAGTCCAGAAGATGGGGGTGGAAATATGTGGGAGGCAGGCAGGAGATAGAGAGATATTGTTCTTTTTATATTGCTTGTACTGATGATGTTGAATGGGCAGGGATATAAGTTATTTTGTATGTTTGGCCTTGAATGTAATGGTCAGCTTACTTTTGTACCAAATGTGCCAATGGATTATGTGCTTGTGTAGAGGTGTGCTTTTGCGTGTTCTGTGTACATGTCCTGTTACCGTGTGTATGAATTCCTGTTACCGTGTGTATGCTTGTGTGGTACAACACACGTGTCTGCATACATGTGTCTGCTGTATGTGTTTAACATGCATGTGCTTGACCTTGTGTGTGTCTCTGTGTTCATGTGTATGGATGATTGCTTTTCTATTCTTTCTCTGTGTGTTTATTTTTGACCCATTGTTTACATTGATCTTTTCGTTTTTCAAATGACTGGTCAGCCTGAATACATCTCTGTGTGTGCTTGTACAGGTATTGTGTGTGTGTGTGCGTGTGTGTGTGTGTGTGTGTACAGACACGTGCCTGCATGTGTGTGTGTGTCTCTATGTATGTGGGCATCTATGCTACTCTGCATGCGTCTGTTAGTAGCCTATATTGTCCACCTAGATGACAGTACAAATGCATTGAGTGGCATGATCATCCTGTACTGACAGCTCCCTTGTCCCTCAGCTTGGAGACTGGGTGGCAGAGAAGATGCTCATGGCTCGCGACACGTCCCGCGATGAGACGCAGAAGCTGCACAAGAAGTGGCTGAAGCACCAGGCCTTCATGGCCGAGCTGGCCCAGAACAAAGAGTGGCTGGAGAAGATCGAGAGGGTGAGTACAGTACCGCTGGGACTCTACACAGAGGCGGGGGTGGGTATCTACCATGGGCTGATGCACAGGAATGGGGAAGGGGAGACTGAGCTGGCTGCTCTGTTGGTGGTGGTGGTGTCGTCAGAGTTTTGGGTGTGTGCTGGTTGGGGATGGGGGGAAAGTTAGTGTCAACTCATTGTTGCTATGTCATTTGTTTTGTTTGTAGAATGAAAAAATACAAAGTTCCTTGTTACAATGTGATCAGACCAGCGTTTATACTGTATGTAATCAAATAACAATATTATCTGCAATATTTGTGGTTCGTAATGATTTGATATGCTCTTAAATGATTTATTTTGCAAATTATTATTTCTAAGCCTGTTTCGAGTGCGACACAGCAAACAAGCATAAACTTGACGAGAATTGCCATTTGGTTTACCATTCGTTGAATTAAAGGACAATCACAGGCACTGAGAGTTGATGGTTGAGCGTGTCAGTGAATAGTCTCTAAGAGCTCTGATGAACCCAGAGATACCCTGATGTGCCTATGAGCACGAACAGTTTTGCCTGAAATATCCACTGGTCACATCACCACATCATATCTGTGGGCCCTGCCTGCCCTATCAGATTGATACAAACTGTAACATCAGTGGGATAATTGCTTTAGGCAAGTAGTACAAGTACAACCACTGGCTCGGATGTGGCTCATTATACCCTGTGATATCAATCCTATTCCCCCTAATCGGGACAGGGCTGCACTAGATGCACATGACGTGGAAAAGCAAACGTTTTCACCGAACGTTCGTACACTGTGCATTTGTACACTGTGCAAATGGATTTGGGAACATGGTTGCCATTAGGCCTAAGTATATCCAGAAGTGTAATGTAGCAGTGGAGGCTGCTGAGGGGAGGACGGCTCATAATAATGGCTGGAATGGAGTCAATGGAATGGTGTCAACCACATGGAAACCACATCTTTGATGTGTTTGATGTCATTCCATTGACTCCATTCCAGCCATTATTATAAGCCCCTCAGCAGCCTCCACTGTAATGCAGTGACGTCATCGAGGCTGAGTCTAAGTGGTACGATCCATTTTGGATTCAAATTCAGGTCATCTGCATAGATAGATACTGGAGTGTTATTGGAAGGTGCTTACTGCAGCTGCTGTACAAGGGAACGGTCGCTTGGAGGCACACCCATTGGCATGCCTATGATCTCAGTAGAATAATTGGCAGCATGTTATCTGTATATAGCTCCTCTTACAGTAAAGTATTTATAGGTACAGTATGATTAGCCACGTCTCCCAGCGATGCTGTGTACCCAAACAGAAACACCGTTTTCTCCCCCGGGGCTCTGTCATAGCGTTGGTGGGAAAACAAATGAAACGCGGAGCGACAGGCACCCTAAATGCACTGTAACACAGCTGCACTGTGTGTGTGTGTGTGTGTGTGTCTCATTTGAAGCCATGCCAACTGGTGACCTGCTCTGTGTGTGAGCGAGTCTGGGGGTTGGAATGCCTGATATCTGAATAATCTAATTAAAAATCTAATATTTATATTATGGATGAATCTAGGTCGGAATCCGTTCATGTTTAGAACCATAGTGGTTCATGAATATACACTATCTTTGCTTGACAATTTCAAACTCAGACCAACGATTCAGGATAATGACCATGGTTTTGTTCTCAGGTTGAGAAATGAATATCGGATATGCCTTTGAAAGATCAGAGTATTTTAGAAAGAGTAGCCTTTGCTCTGAATATTTAAACCTACACTGCATGGCTTATATTAATAATGTAGGCTGTACCATAATATTGAATAACAGTGGAGAGGTTTCACATTTGGCATTTATAATTTTTTTCATGGATGAAAACGTTCTATTGTACTTAAACAGCTTACATTTTTCTATAAAATCAGAATTGTTTGTAATACTGGCTGTTTTCGCTGGTATTCTGTCTCATATATTTTCTCATTTGTGTTGGTACACTCTGACCTGACAATAGATTTCCCTCAGTAACGGCAACACTCTGAGATCGCCGTAGGTGAACGTAGCCCTCTGTAAAGGGCAAGTTGGTGGTCTTATGTGAGTTCAAGACTATTTCATAGAGCCAATGTATAGATAAGACTACCCAAAGATTTCCTGAGGGGACAGCCCTAGCAAGCTGTAGCTGTGATAAATCTGTTGGGTCGGCGCTAGTGTTACAACCATATTGGTTTGAGTTAGGGTGGTCCTGGGAAACATTATTTCCCCCCTCCTGGATTCTCAAGAGCTGTGTTCTCTATCGAACAATTTACCCAAAGCAAATTGGTTATATACAGTTGAAGTCGGAGGTTTACATACACCTTAGCCAAATACATTTAAACTCCGTTTTTCACAATTCCTGACATTTAATCCTAGTAAAAATTCCCTGTCTTAGGTCAGTTACGATAAACACTTTATTATAAGAATGTGAAATGTAAGAATAATAGTAGAGAGAATTATATATTTCAGCTTTTATTTCTTTCATCACATTCCCAGTGGGTCAGAAGTTTACATACACTCAATTAGTATTTGGTAGCATTGGCTTTAAATTGTTTAACTTGGGTCAAACGTTTTAGGTAGCCTTCCACAATCTTCCCACAATAAGTTGGGTGAATTTTGGCCCATTCCTCCTGACAGAACTGGTGTAACTGAGTCAGGTTTGTAGGTCTCCTTGCTCGCACACGCTTTTTCAGTTCTGCCCACAAATTTTCCATGAGGTCAGGGCTTTGTGATGGCCACTCCAATACCTTGACTTTGTTGTCCTTAAGCCATTTTGCCACAACTTTGGAAGTATGCTTGGAGTCATTGTCCAATTGGAAGACCCATTTGCGACCAAGCTTTAACTTCCTGACTGATGTCTTGAGATGTTGCTTCAATATATCCACATAATTTTCCGTCCTCATGATGCCGTCTATTTTGTGAAGTGCACCAGTACCTCCTACAGCAAAGCACCCCCACAACATGATGCTGCCACCCCCGTGTTTCACGGTTGGGATGGTGTTCTTTGGCTTGCAAGCGTCCCCCTTTTTCCTTCAAACATAACGATGGTCATTATGGCCAAACAGTTATATTTTTGCTTCATCAGATCAGAGGACATTTCTCCAAAAGTACTTTTTTTTATGGCGGTTTTGGAGCAGTGGCTTCTTCCTTGCTGAGCGGCCTTTCAGGTTATGTCGATATAGGACTCATTTTACAGTGGATATAGATACTTTTGTACCTACTTCCTCCAGCACCTTCACAAGGTCCTTAGCTGTTGTTCTGGGATTGATTTGCACTTTTCGCACCAAATCACGTTCATCTCTAGGAGATAGAACGCGTCTCCTTCCTGAGCGGTATGATGGTTGCGTGGTCCCATGGTGTTTATACTTGCATACTATTGTTTGTACAGATGAAAGTGGTACCTTCAGGTGTTTGGAAATTGCTCCCAAGGATGAACCAGACTTGTGGAGGTCTACAATTTTTTTTCTGAGGTCTTGGCTGATTTCTTTTGATTTTCCCATGATGTCAAGCAAAGAGGCACTGAGTTTGAAGGTAGGCCTTGAAATGCATCCACAGGTACACCTCCAATTGACTCAAATGATGTCAATTAGCCTATCAGAATCTTCTAAAGCCATGACATCATTTTCTGGAATTTTCCAAGCTGTTTAAAGGCACAGTCAACTTAGTGTATGTAAACTTCTGACCCACTGGAATTGTGATACAGTGAATTATAAGTGAAATAATCTGTCTGTAAACAATTGCTGGAAAAATGACTTGTGTCATGCACAAAGTAGATGTCCTAACCGACTTGCCAAAACTATAGTTTGTTAACAAGAAATTTGTGGAGTGGTTGAAAAGCAAGTTTTAATGTCTCCAACCTAAGTGTATGTAAATTTCCGACTGTATAAAAGGGTCTAGGACTGTCTCCAAGGTTTTGAGTAGCTAAAGTATAGGCCTTTATAGCAGCTAGAATCTCTGGTGTTACTGAACGCCCCAGCCTTTTGATGCAGGTGACCCTCTTACCCTGTAACTGTCAGGTGATTTACATTTTTACGTGGTGGATTTTCTCCCTGACGTCACATGCCCGGCAGCTGTTGGAAGGTGCAACTTTGCCAAGTGGACGGATATGTGCCCGCGCTTGCAGTGGTTGCCAGGCAACAGCCTGTCCCCTCCCAGCGTACCTCATGTATGAAGGTCATTTGTCTTGCTTCTATCCCATATCTCTGAAACCAGGAAGTGAAACCAGCAGGAAGTGACATATTAAAGGGCTACCGTGAAGAGTATCAGAAAATGTATGACTGTACAGATAAAGTACGAAAAAGTATGAAAATGTTCCCGGAAAGAGCATCTGCTAAATGACTAAAATGTGAGAAAATATCATATAAATAGAGGTGTTAATTACACGGATCAGCTGCAGGTGAGAAGACTGGATGTGAGAACAACCGGTGTCTGTGGGTGTCTAACCTAATTTTGGAAGTGCAGAATTGAAGATGCTTAAAGGGGGGGGGGGATCTAGTGCTTGTCCCTGCAGTGTATAACTTTTTATAAATGGGGCCTGCCACTGTTTCTCTCAAAGCTATTGCTACCCAAAGCCCAATGGGCTCTTATTTCCTCTTCCCTTTCCCCTCGTTTCTCAGTTAGTTCATTGGCCCCTTACTATTTTACAAGGGACCTCCGGGACAAGTTGCAAAAGTGACTCTCTCTCTTTTGTTTCGGTGTGTGTGTGGTGTGTGCATTGAGCATGCCTGCATGCGTGTGTGTGTTCGGGATTATGTATGATGGAAAGCAGTCATCATTACCAGTAGCTACCCTGACACTACATTATTAGGGATACCATAACAACAACATAAGCACTGCATTTTATAATTGCAATTCCATCTGTTTAGGTCCCTGGCGTCCCACAACTAGCATCCTACACACACTCACCCTCTTTTCTTAACCCCTTTGGGAGTGGAGTTTGACCCATGTGTTTTTGCCGGCGCTGCAATATAAAGGGCGTGTGAGCCGAGATGGAGAGTGAGAAGAGAGCAGGCAGAGAGGGAGAACAGTCAGAGCCTCCTCGACTACAGCACATAGCAGGGAGGTAGAGGGAGGCAGATAGACAATTATGTCATACAGCTCCATGTTCCAACACTTTCAGGACATTGCTAATACCCAGCTATCACAGTGTCCTCATAACGGTTAGTGGAACATTGCTGTAACGCTGTAGCACCAATTCTAAACAATATATTGGCTACAATTTTGCTTTTCTTAATACAGGATACTGTGCTACAATATTACGGAAAGCCAAGTTTATTATGTAGGCTTGTGAAGTTGAACCAGTGGTAGGATTTTAACAGTGTGTAACGAACGTCGTCGGGAGAAGGAGAAGAGGACCAAGACCAAGGTGCAGCGTGGTAAGTGTTCATATTACCTTTAATAAAATACGAAACACTTGACGAAACAACAAAAACGACCAACGAACAGTCCTGTAAGGTGATGACACAAAAAACAGAAAACAACCACCCACAAACACAGGTGGGAACAGGCTACCTAAGTATGGTTCTCAATCAGAGACAACGATAGACAGCTGCATCTGATTGGGAACCATACCAGGCCAAACACGTAGAAATACAAAACAAGGACAACATAGAACACCAGACATAGAATGCCCACCCAAACTCACGCCCTGACCAACCAAAATAGAGACATAAAAAGGATCTCTACGGCCAGGGCGTGACACAGTGAGGAGACAGTAATACAGATCAGATTTTTCTTGCCAGATTGAGGCTTTTTATTTGCAAGACTTAGCCAGCGACTGTACAACACAAACAAAAAGAATAAACTGGACGTTGCAACACATGGAACATAAATCCAAATAGAGCTCAAAACCAAAAACCCAGATTTCTGCAAACCCAGAGGTATGCCGGCTTTACCCTTTCTCTCTCTCTCTAACAAGGAAATTACAGGGTTTAAATAACACTACCCATAATGCATTTAACTAATGAGAGCAACCTAATTGACATCATGATCAATTACCGGTTGGCATGAAATACCAAACATGTTCAGTTAACAAACGTCTAAGTATTCTCCGAGCACACACTTCAATACAGGTGCTATTCCATGCTTTAGAGCAGAAACACAATCTGGGATATAGACATGTACGTCCCCCCGGAATAAGCTACTACTGCATTAACCGTATCTTTAACCATGCGCTGGAACGCGCCCATTTGCCCATTAATTCTCAGACCAGGAAATGAACAGAACCCTCTTCAATCAACAAGAAAAATCAATGTAATCATTTACATTTAGATGAACCTTAACGTTTAATTTGTCAAACATGCTCACATTGTAGTTCTACTTTATGATCGATAAATACGTGAACATAGAGGGATCTATTTTGACAAACCTAAAGCAATGGTAAATCTTAGCGCTGGCGGTAGCGTTATAGGTTCGGGGTGTCAGAAATATTTGTGCCATTTTCACAACCAGAATTATGGGCGCAGTAGCTGGCGGTGGCGTGAAAGGGTTGGGTTTTAATGAATAATCAAGTTGTGGGTTCGTCGAAGCTTGGCCCTTCACTGGCCAATCAGAGCGTTGTCATCAACTCCAATTTGAATATTAGACCGTTATAGCCTATTCCGTTAAATACCCTGCCCCATATTTGCTAAATATTTTTTAACATGTTTGCAGTCTACATTATTCTAATTGCAGTGCTTCAATATGGAAATACATTGTAAAACATTATAGTTCCGCAAACATTGTTGAATCTCAAGGTTAAATTCAAATCTCCCAACCATCATGTGTACGCCAATACATCGTCCATAAGGTGACCATTAGACTTAGATTCATTTGACTGAATACGTTTTTAGGTTTAACAGTTTTGATTCAATTCACAATTTACCGCTCTCACGTGCACATTTCTGCCCAATATAAAACCAATGATGTGCTACCTTTTTGTAGCATTTCTGACTATCTTTTCAGCCAAATCTCAGAGTTCTAAAACCGGGTGCAACTCGGTTGCTGCGAAACAGTAGCATCTAGCTGGTATAAGGTTAGCAGCTGTAGCTAGCTATCTAACACTGGTTAGATGAGAAGGAAAAGGAAGGTACACATTGTTGGAAGTACAATAGACCAACATACAGTCCATTCAGAAAGTATTCTCACCCCTTGACTTTTTCCACATTTTGTTGTGTTACAGCCTGAATTTAAAATGGATTAAATATAAATTTTGTGTCACTGGCTCTAGACACAATACCCCATAATGTCAAAGTGGAATGATGTTTTTAGACATTTTTAAACATGAATTAAAAATGAAAAGCTGAAATGTCTTGGGTCAATAAGTGTTCAACCCCTTTGTTAACTCAGTTGCCGAAGAGGAAGGAATATTCCAAAACATGCATCCTGTACAACTGCCAAAGTACAACTGCCAAAAATGTGGCAAAGGAATGAACTTTACGTTCTGAATGCAAAGTGTTATGTTTAAGACAAATCCAACACAACCCATCACTAAGTACCACTCTTCATATTTTCATGTATGGTGGTGGCTACATCGTGTTATGGTTATTCTTGTCATCGGCAAGGACTAGGGAGTTTTTTAGGATAAAAATAAACAGAATAGAGCTAAGCACAGGTAAAATCCTAGAGGAAAACCTTGTTCAGTCTGTTTTCCATCAGACACTGGGAGACAAATTCACCTTTAACAGGACAATAACCTAAAACCCAAGGCCAAATATACACTGGAGTTGCTTACCAAGATTACATTGAGTGGCCTATAGTTACAGTTTTGACTTAAATCGGAATAGAAATCTATGACAAGACTTGCTGTCTAGAAATGATTAACAACCAACTTGACAGAACTTGAAGAATATTAAAAATGAATAATTGACAAATATTGCGAAATCTAGGTGTGCAAAGACTTACCCACAAAGACTCACATCTGTAATTGTTGCCAAAAGTGATTCTAATATGTATTGGCTCAGTGGTGTGAATACTTACTATATGTACAGTTCATTCGTAAAGTATTCAGACCCCTTCCCTTTTTCCAGATTTTGTTACGTTATATCCTTATTCTAATTTTTTATTTTTTATTTCCCCCTCATCAATCTACACACAATACCCCATAATGTAAAAACAAAAAAAGTGTTTTATAATTTTCTGCAATGTATTAAAAATTAAAAACAGAAATACCTTATTTACATAAGTATTCAGACCCTTTGCTATGAGACTTGAAATTGAGCTCAGGTGCATCCTGTTTCCATTGCTCATCCTTGCGATGTTTCTATAACTTGATTGGAGTCCACTTGTGGTAAATTCAATTGATTGGACATGATTTGGAAAGGCACACACCTGTCTATATAAGGTCCCACAGTTGACAGTGCATGTCAGAGCAAAAACCAAGCCATGAGGTCGAAGGAATTGTCCTTGGAGCTCTGAGAAAGGATTGTGTTGAGGCACAGATCTGGGGGTACTTTAAAAATTCTGTAGCATTGAAGGTCCCCAAGAACGTAGTGGCTTCCATCATTCTTAAATGGAGAAGTTTGGAACCACCAAGACTCTTCCTAGAGCTGGCCGCTTGGCCAAACTGAGAAATCGGGGGAGAAGGGCCTTGGTCAGGGAGGTGACCAAGAACCCGATTGTCACTCTGACAGAGCTCCAGAGTTCCTCTGTGGAGATGGGAGAGCCGTCCAGAAGGACAACCATCTCTGCAGCACTTCACCAATCTGGCCTTTATGGTAGAGTGGCCAGACAGAAGCCACTCCTCAGTAAAATGCACATGACAGCCCACTTGGTGTTTGCTAAAAGGCACCTAAAGGACTCAGACCATGAGAAACAAGATTCTCTGGTCTGATTAAACCAAGATTGAGCTCTTTGGCCGGAATGCTCAGCGTCAGGTCTGGATGAAAACTGGCACCATCCCTACGGTGAAGCATGGTGGTGGCAGCATCATGCTGTGGGGATGTTTTTCAGCGGCAGGGACTGGGAGATTAGTCAGAATCGAGGGAAAGATGAATGGAGGAAAGTACAGAGAGATCCTTGATGAAAATCTGCTCCGGAGCGCTCAAGACCTCAGACTGGGGCGAAGGTTCACCTTCCAACAGGACAATGACCCTAAGCACACTGCCAAGACAATGCAGGGATGGTTTCGGGACAAGTCTCTGAATGTCCTTCAGTGGCCCAGCCAGATTCCAAACTTGAACCCGATAGAACATCTCTGGTGAGACCTGAAAATAGCTGTGCAGCGACGCTCCCTATCCAACCTGACAAAGCTTAAGAGGATCTGCAGAGAATAATGGGAGAAACTTCCCAAATACAGGTGTGTTAAGCTGGTAGCGTCATACCCAAGAAGACTTCAGGCTGTAATCGCTGCCAAAGGTGCTTCAACAAAGTACTGAGTAAAGGGTCTGAATAGTTATATAAATGTGATATTTCAGTTGTTGTTTTTTTATACATTTGCAAAAATGTATAAAAACCTGTATTTGGTTTGTCATTATCGGGTATTGTGTGTAGATTGATGAGGGGGAAAAAACGATTTAATACATTTTTGAATAAGGATGTAACAAAATGTGGAAAAAGTCAATGGGTCTGAATACTTTCCGAATGCACTGTAATTTAGATATTTCAGTATTTCATTTTCAATACATTTGCAAAGAAATACCCCCCAAATTAATAAAATGAATTAGTTTTGAATTCTGGCTGTAACACAACAAAATGTGGACTAGATCAAATGGTGTGAATACTTTCTGAATGCACTGTAGCTTCTGTAGTAGGTCAACGCTGTGTGCTGGATAACCTTGTTAGAGCATGGGTGAAATACTCATCGTGGTGCTCATGTGAATTTCATAGATTTTTCGGCTTCAGACCAATGCCTACTTCTCACATAAAACATATTGTTTTGTTTTTAATAGGCATTTGCGCTGATATAGGGGCTAGGACTACTGTAAATTGCAGTCTGGACATGGACATGCCAAACGTAGTCAGTAAGTAAGATTAAATTCACTAGGCCTAAAAAGACAGTGTATAATTCTAATCAAATTCTAATTAAACGAAACAACTTATTTTAAATAGGCTATCTCTAAATATAGTTACAGTCACTATAATTTCTCCCCGCGGTTGTATAATACAGACAAGGCAACTTAGACTATGGAGGGTTTTACGGACACCCAAACCTTTGACAGGAGCTGGATAAAGATCCAATATAAAGAGAAAAGGTGGAATGTCCACACACCGTTTTACTGCTCGCAAATGTCATGTTTTATAAACATCATGGAACCATCTTACAGATCATATTTACACATCTCCAGAAATAGCAGACAAAATTGCATTGCATTTGAGCCATGGACGTTCTCACCATTAACCCGTGGACGGTGATGATATCATGAATCGCATCTGTCGTTCCGTGAGCATAAGGCAATATGTGCACACGTACAGTAGGCCTAAGGGCTCTTAGGCAGAAGGATGCCTGACTGTTTTGCTGCTCTTGATATATTCATAATACATTGGTTATAGGCTACTGATTACGCTACTGTGCGCCTCCGCTGGCAAAATCGATGTCAAAACCAATTGCGGTACTGCTAAGACCAGCTTTTGGTGAGTCTTAAGTATCACCAGGAGCGCTGCTCGAAATTGGCACATTGGCGCACGTTTTTAGGCTCACGCCTCAAATATTTCCACCCCTCCCACCTCAGCGCAAGAAAGCTGATATTAGACAGGTAAATGACCAACTCGGCCGCTAGGGTTGGAAAATAGAAGAGTGCAGGCTTTTACAAGTCGATATTGCCAAAGAGCGTGTGTTTGACACCCTTAACGCCAGCCGAATATAGAGCCCAAAGGCCTGGGCGACGCACAACGACAGGTTTGCACGCTCAACCAATTGTCGGCGATCGACCACAATCTCTAACATGTTTCTTTACTTCCCCAGGTGATCAACCATCAAAAGGACATCACTATCCACACATAAATATTCCATGAATAAATGTGCTTCCCAGAATCAGTTTCATAGACAATTGTCTGGCTTCATTATAAGGCATGGCTTTAGATCAAGTGACGAAAGACGTAGGACAATCTTCACAAAGCTTGACATTTCCTTCAAAACACTCATTGATACATGTTGGCTCCTCTTGGTGCCTGCTGGCCATTGCACCCCCCAGCCGAATCACGTGACTGTCTGGTCCTCCCAGGCAGATTTATGCCTCCAGGCCTTCACACATGTAGTAGTATTGACACAATAGCTTCCATGGACACAACCAGCCAAATGCAATGGCCACACATTATGTCATTATCATTCAATAACAGATTGGTATTGCGTACGTGATCTCATAGTGAGGATTCTTTTTTTCGTTGCCATCTGTTATTTTTGTGGTCGTTATGGTAATTCTCCTTTTTCCCTGTCCTTTGGTTTGAACATTATACTGCCAACATCTACGAGTTGGGTAGAGTACCCTTGCTGCCCCACTCATTTGGAGATCAAAAAAGCAACATATGAATGCGGCACTATTTTGGCACTGTTGGGAGTGTGTCCCTTCACAGTGCTGCTGTGGTGTGGTCTCCAAATGAGGACATCCTTTGTGCAGATCATGAGAAGGCCGACAGAGAGGGATCAGAGGGAAGAGGAAGCGCCACTGATGGTGCGGCCGTTAAGCACAGTAGCAAAGCAAATGTCCTCCCAACTGGAATATGCAATAGAGATATTTCAACGCTTTCTTGTTCTGAGCCTTAAGCAGAAACAGTTATGTGTTTCAGAGGAACGAGACGTTGATGTTTTTAGCTGAGCACAAAGTGAATTAACTAACTAGCGTTTCAATCATTCCGCATGAAATGCACACTTATCTCCAATCAGTGAATTACATTAAAGGGGCTTAAAATGCAAATAGATTTGTTTTTTTCCCCGACCGGTCCTATAGGCTCTTTATGGTGCCTTGGGGAAACGGTGACAGAGAGTGAATTACAATGGGGGGAGGGGGTGTTTGATCATGGGTAGGTTAAATCTCCTCTTTGGTCGTCATTGGCTGATGTGTCTCCCTGGCGGCGAATATGATTGCGTAGTTTACAACCCCCAGTGCTCGGGAACACTTGCGTGCACTCAGGCGCACAGGACAGCTGGAGAGAGGTGGAGGGATGGGAAGATAGAGGAAGGAATAAAGCACACATGTTGGGAGAGAGAAAGAGAGAGAGAGCGTGGGGGGGGTGGGGGGGGGGGCAGAGTGCTGCAGAGAAAGGGAGCAAGTGTATGTCTGCCTGCCTCTCCCCTCTCTGAGTCTGATGGTGTGTCACGGCAGGCAGCAACTCAGTGTGCTCTCCTCTCATTTGCTGGCTGAGTCTCTGGGGTTGCGGTTGTTATGCGATGACGTTGGGCTTACTGGAAAGAGTCTGTATCTATTCTGAAATTACCTGAGAGTGTAATGAATGAAATCAACAAGAGATGAGTCAAACCTGAAATCCTCCAAACCAAACCGATGAAGACAGACAAAGGAGAGATTCGTACCAGATTATTCTATCAGGATGTAAAATGATGATAAGAGAAGCGCATTTTATCTGTGAGCCCTGACCTCTAAAGTTGAAGTGGTTTTCTGGGCTGCCAGGGCCGAGCCAGCCCTTTAACCCAATTTGATGTGCACTGATGGGCCAGAGTCAAGAGCAGCTGATCTGGAGCCCAGGCTGTAGCACTCAGGCCTCTTTAAGGTGTACCACTGAATCACAGCTCATACTTACAAGCTAACGATGGAAGACAAATAGAGCAATTTCTTTGTCATTTAATGTGGTTGCTTAGAATCCATTTTATTTACCTGCCAGATTAAGGATATAGGGAAACCATAGCCAACTCCATATCAATCAAATTTACATCAGCACGTGTCACAAAGTGCTTAAATGTATGTTCCGATATGGTAAACTGCCAACGTGGTAATCACAAATTGTTGCTGGCTATTAACTATTTACAGAATGATTTCAATGGAAAAAATCCAATATTTGTGGCAGTAGATTGTTTATGACCCCATGTTCCATAAGTGATATAAATATGACTTTATTTTCAAGTTATTATAATTTCCACTCATCAATGTCTAATCACTCTAATTTATTTCCCCCCTCTCCCTTTATCTCTCTGCTCCCCTCCTCATGCTCCCCTCCTCATGTTCCCTCTCCCTTACTCTAACCTTCAACCCCCCATTCTACATCTCTCTCTCTCTCAATGTCTTCTTCCTATCCACTGCCCTCTCCACCCCCCACCACCCTCCCTCTCCATCCTCCAGGAGGGCCAGCAGTTGATCCAGGAGAAGCCTGAGCTGAGCCCGGTGGTGCGGAGGAAGCTGGGGGAGATCCGGGAGTGTTGGCAGGACCTGGAGAGCACCACCCAGGCCAAGGCCCGCCAGCTGTTTGAAGCCAACCGGGCCGACCTGCTGGTGCAGAGCTACACCAGCCTTGACCATCGGCTGCACCAGCTTGAGGGACAACTGTGCTACGTGGACCAGGGTCAGGACCTGACCAGCGTCAACAAGCAGCTCAAGAAGCTCCAGGTCTCTTCCTATTCATTATATGATCCAACTACTGTTACAGTTTTAGTTTTTTGTGACCAGTTTAGAATAGTTGGGAATATCGTTGGGTATGGTGTTGCTATGGTATCTTAGTTAGGTTTAAGCTGTTGAATATCGCAGTGTATCTCTATATATAAAAACCTAGGGTTGTTCTGTGTGAATGACTAATCCTTTATCATCCATTTTCTCTGAATGCCTTGCTGTTTTCTCTTCATTTACGTGCCTTAAATGAGCCAGGCTGCCATAGGCTTTTGTTTAACAAGAGCAATTGGCACTCAACGCGTCACCAGTAAGCTTGGCCTGCACTCCAATGTGCTGTCATTGGAGAGTCAGACCATTTCACCAAAAGCATGGCTCTACAATACATACTGGGTTAAAGTAACTGTCCAGTGTTTCCAGACTTCTATAAAATCTGACCTATAATTAATTACAATATGAGTAAAATAATTGTGTATTTAAAAAAGCAGCTTTTCTGTGTTGGAATAGTGTGGGTGTACCCCAACAACAGAAGGGTGTGGGCGTATACCGGTCCTAAAGAATATTCATGCTAGTAGACCGCTGATTGGCCAGCTCATCCTCCTCAGGAAATAGCAAGCATTTTATAAACGGTCTGTTTGAGATACAAGTTTGAGGTGTTAAAAAAAAATATATATTTTAAAAATGTTATTTTATTCTTTGGCCACAAATATGAGTATAGGATGAGTCAACAACATTATCTGGTTATTAGTTAACAGAATATGAATATGGATATGAATATGAATATGAGTATAGGATGAGTCAACAACATTATCTGGTTATTAGTTAACAGAATATGAATATGGATATGAATATGAATATGAGTATAGGATGAGTCAACAACATTATCTGGTTATTAGTTAACAGAATATGGATATGAATATGAGTATAGGATGAGTCAACAACATTATCTGGTTATTAGTTAACAGAATATGGATATGAATATGAGTATAGGATGAGTCAACAACATTATCTGGTTATTAGTTAACAGAATATGAATATGAATATGAATATGAGTATAGGATGAGTCAACAACATTATCTGGTTATTAGTTAACAGAATATGAATATGAATATGAATATGAATATGAGTATAGGATGAGTCAACAACATTATCTGGTTATTAGTTAACAGAATATGAATATGAATATGAATATGAATATGAGTATAGGATGAGTCAACAACATTATCTGGTTATTAGTTAACAGAATATGGATATGAATATGAGTATAGGATGAGTCAACAACATTATCTGGTTATTAGTTAACAGAATATGAATATGAATATGAATATGAGTATAGGATGAGTCAACAACATTATCTGGTTATTAGTTAACAGAATATGAATATGAATATGAATATGAGTATAGGATGAGTCAACAACATTATCTGGTTATTAGTTAACAGAATATGGATATGAATATGAGATTTTCACTGGACAATTACTTATAGACAAAATGTAGCCTATGCTACATGTTAATAAACACTAATGTTGATGCTAGCCAACAACCGATACAGTAGGAGGAGGTTCATGTTTTTTCCTTTCCGGGATGCTCTACCCCTGTTCTGTCACTACTACTGGGTCCATCTCACAGCTTATAATTTCATCATGCATCTCTCATTCTCCTCTCCAACAGCATGCTGCCGCTAAGGGCTGCTTACAGTTCCTTTTCAGCCTGCCATTGTGCTTTGTGTACAGTACGCTCCATCACCCAACCTCCATTCAGGGGTACAGTAACCTTTTCACTTCAGTTCATTTCTCTCATGGGTACTTTGATCTTCTCCTTTCCTTTCCTTTCCTTTCCTTTCCTTTCCTTTCCTTTCCTTTAATTTCCTTTAATTTCCTTTGATTTCCTTTCCTTTGATTTATTTTCCTTTCCTTTCCTATCTTTTCTTTCCTTTCTTTAACCTACCTGTCCTTTCCTTCTTTCTCTCTTAATTTCTTTCTTTATCCCTTTCGTACTCTAGTTTTGATCTTTTTTTCTTTCTTTCCGCTTCCTTCCATCCACTACCTCATCCTGTCCTGCTGATCATTCTGTGGTCTATGGTGTGAGCAGAATCACTGTCTCATCTTTGAAAATCTAACCTTTCGCTTCATATGGAAATGTATGAAAATCTCCACTCGACTGTGCGAAATTGTCCTGTCTATTAATTCAAGGACCATTTCTGTCAAAGTTAGAAATAATGTTCAAGTCCCATGTTTTCTTTTATTTCTCTAAAGTGGGGATTCAATGCATATGTGTTGGGGTAACATTTGTATATAAGCAAATAGAGAGTGTGCTTATTCTCATGCTAGTCTCTGATATGGTTCTCTGAGAATGTCAGGGGATTCATTTAACCAGATAGAGGTATTGAGGCAGCCATCCCAAAGGCTCTTTTCCTCACAATTCCTAAGAAGTCAAATCATCATGTGAATTCGTAAGGGATTGATCGGCCTCATTCTGCCTCATTCTGCCTCCTACTCTAATTCACTTTACCATGGCACTCATACAACAGCTCTTTGCATCTGGCCCACTTTTCAAATTAGTTAGCCTCAGTGACACTACTCCACCACCCTGGTGATCTTAACCTGATGTTTCTGTCCCAAAATGAGTTTCACCGACTTAGTGAGAATCACCATCCCCCTCTGAATTACCTGACAGCTATATGGCCACTCTGGAGGAGTAATTGCCTTGTAGTCAATTGCAGTAGATCTAACAGCTATCATCCAAACACTTCTCATACATTGTTATGACAGACTGACAGATAGAGCAACTTATCATGTACACCTAGGAAAGCCATGGATTTCCTAGGTGGCCGACTCCTGAGTTGGATGTTGCCAGGATATTTTGGTGAGAGGTGATTGATACAGGGACCAATGTATCCTCTCCATACTCACTAGGCCTCTCGCTGTCCCATGGACTTCCTCCCTCTTTTTAGTTCCTAACCTATTCGTCCTCCCTCCCTCCCTCCTTCCTTCACTCACCCCTCCTCAAACGCTCGAATTCCATCCCCCTTTGCTTCCATTCTATCTCCTCTCTCACCCCCTGTCCATTCCCTCGCTCCCTCTCTCCAGACGATGGAGTGTCAGATGGAGGAGTGGTATAAGGAGGTGGGGGAGCTGCAGGTGGCGGCAGCCTCCATCCCCCAGCAGGGCCAGGTCATGGACACGGTCGGCGAGCGCCAGGCCGCCGTGGAGACGCGCATCGTCCGCCTCATCGAGCCGCTCAAGGAGCGCCGGCGTATCCTTCTGGCCTCCAAGGAGGTTCACCAAGTGGGCCGGGACCTGGAGGACGAGATAGTGAGTGGCCGTCGTGATCCTCCTCCGGTTATACCCACACACACCACGCACACTTACAGACACTTAGAGACATGTGACTTACAAGTGTCATCGGCAAGGGTAAAAGGGTTGCTTAAGTTGGTCACTAACCCCCTTTTTTGTTTGTGAAAGACGTTATCTTGATAAAAGATGTATGTAACACTAAACGGATGCAATACCATGCTGGTGATAACCATCGAAAAGTTACCAGTGTTCGCAAGTGCTCCTTTGCTAGTTCCACTTGTGATGTGTTTGCAGCTGTGGGTGCAGGAGCGGCTGCCTGCCGCCACGTCTCAGGAGCACGGCTCCAGTCTACAGGCTGTGCAGCACCTCATGAAGAAAAACCAGGTGAGTGGCAGCTAGCTGAGGCTAACCACGTCATTACAGTACATGTCTATCATACTGTATCATATCTGACTGGACATCGTCTTTCTGTCCCCCCTCAGACTCTGCAGAGGGAGCTGCAGGGCCATCGGGCGAGGGTGGAGGACGTCCTGGAACGAGCTAATGTCATCGCCTCCATCCGCAGCCCCGAGGCTGACTGTGTGCGGGCGGGCCTGGAGCAGCTCAGCGGGCTGTGGGGTCTGCTGTGGGCCGAGACAGAGAGAAGACAGCTAGTGCTGGATGCCATGTACCAGGCCCAGCAGTACTACTTTGACACGGCCGAGGTGGAGGCCTGGCTCAGCGAACAGGAGCTGCACATGATGAACGAGGAAAAGGGCAAGGTAGGCGGCTAGGAGCCAATCACCAAGCGCGGATGTACTTAATCTGCCCAGTTACCATTTTACAGTAAGAGATGATTGGCTTTTTAGAAGAGGAAAAGGTTGTATCTGCATAGGTGTAATGCAATGTGATTGTGTCCCTCCAGATATCAGCAACTGTGTTTGAACACAAGTGGAGGCTGCTGAGGGGAGGACGGCTCATAATAATGGCCGGAACAGAGTAAATGGAATGGCATCAAACACATGGAAACCATGGAAACCACGTGTTTGATAACATTCCACTGATTCCGCTCCAGCCGTTACCACGAGCCCGTCCTCCCCAATTAAGGTGCCACCAACCTCCTGTGATGAACACTGCACGCACTTGAATCGTTAGCATGTCAAGGTTTGTGAGAATGGACTGTAAGTGTGTTGTGGCCTCCCCCTCAGGATGAGCCCAGCACCCTGCAGCTACTGAAGAAGCACCTGGTACTGGAGCAGACGATAGAGGACTACGCTGAGACGATAGGCCTTCTCTCCCAGCAGTGCAGACAGCTACTGGAGATGGGACATCCAGACAGGTAAGTGTTGGTGCCCCACAAACCTGTCACCACACTATTACCAAGGCTTTCGTGGGATCGAAAGTGAGAACCAAGGATCTCAGTTTGTGACTTGATTGAAGAGGATCAAGGGCCTCTACAGTCTTTGCCTTCTGGGTGCTGAGGAGGAACCCGGTAGTAAATGGCTTGAACGACATAACCCCTGTAGAGAAGGTAGTCCAGTAAAGTTGGCCAGTCATGGACTCCTGTTGCTCTGTTATGGCAGCAGAGTGAATCATGGTGACAGCAGGGTCAGCACTGGGTCTGTAATACTACTCTGTCTCTGGTGTCAGAGCTAACGCTAACGGCTCTATCATCTTAGCTCTTAGCTGTTAGCCGACGCCGGCGTCTCTGCACTAGTAGGGTATGGATGTTTTTATGGCTTGCCCATGTTTGTCTCATGTTGTTCAGTTTGCTTTGTAAGCCTTCTCCTCACATTTACTCCTCCTGCGAACTCAACCGCGTAAAACCAGCTCATGGTTTTTCATGTCAAAATGTGTTTCACTCAGCTCCCACACATTCCCCCTCAATGTCACCCTGTGTTTACTATGTGTCTCAAACCCTGTCTCTGGTGTGTGTGTCTGCGTGCCTACCTGCCTGTGTGTGTGTATGTGTCTCAGTGAGCAGATCAGTAAGTGTCAGTGTCAGATGGACCGGCTGTACGTGTCTCTGAAGGACCTGGTGGAGGAGAGGAAGTCTCGTCTGGAGCAGCAGTACTGGCTCTACCAGCTCAACCATGAGGTGGACGAGCTGGAGCAGTGGATCGCTGAGAGGGAGGTGGTGGCCAGCTCGCCAGAACTGGGACAGGACTTTGAACACGTCACGGTCAGTGGGACCCCTCTCAGAGCCTGAATGGACAAAGGCTTCAACAATATATGAGGGCTGGTGGTCCTCTGTAGCTCAGTTGGTACAGCATGGCACTTACAACGCCAGGATAGTGGGTTTGATTCCTGGGACCACCCATACGTAAATGTATTTGATCATGACTGTATGTTGCTTTGGATAAAAGCGTCTGCTAAATGGCATATAGTGTTTGTCTAAAACCTGTTGGGAAGGGGGTTAATATGGCTCAAAGAATGGCATACAGTACACTGTATTATTGCTTAGTAAGGAAGTAGTATGTATTTCAACGCAGTTTTGATAAGTAGCCTATTACTGCTTTAGCAACAGTGCTTAGCTTGGCTAAATAGATATTGATCATCCCTTCATTCCTCTCCTCTCTCCTCCTCCTCCCTTCAGATCCTGCAGGAGAAGTTCACAGAGTTTGCGTCGGAGACGGGCAGTCTGGGTCAGGAGCGTGTGACAGCGGTTAACCAGATGGTGGACGAGCTGATCGACTACGGCCACGCCGAGGCCGCCACCATCGCCGAGTGGAAGGACGGCGTGAACGAGGCCTGGGCCGACCTCCTGGAGCTCATGGAGACCCGGGCACAGATGCTGGCCGCCTCGCACCAGCTCCACAAGTTCTTCACCGACTGCCGCGAGGTAGCATTTCTACCATAAGAAGTGCTACGGGATATAGGTCTGTGTCGTGTTTTGATGTTTCTCTGATTGTCTGTTATCGCCTTGTGTTGCAGATCTTGGCCCAAATCGATGATAAGCAGCGGAGGCTGCCAGAGGTACGGGCGCGCCAGGGTGGCACTGCCAACACCAGCACCCTGCAGAGGCTCATGCACAGCTTCGAGCACGACATCCAGCTGCTCGTCACTCAGGTGAGCCCCCCCCACTATCACTTTATTTTATGAGCACATGAGACTAAAAAGGAAGACAGAACAAAACAAGAGGTCAATGTGGTAACACTTCACGTGAAGTTTCTCTCATACTTGTTCAGGAAGTACTTTTCCACAGTACTTTTAGTTATTCCTATGTTATTTACCACCCGTCCCTGTCTGTCTGTGTCCAGGTAAGGCAGCTCCAGGAGAGTGCAGGTCAGCTCCGGACCATCTACGCCGGGCAGAAGGCTGAGGCCATCGCCGGCCGGGAACAGGAAGTGATGCATTGCTGGAAGGAGCTCTTGACGTCCTGTGAGGAGTGCCGAGTGCAGATCACCACGGCAACAGACAAGCTGCGGTTCTTCGGGGTGGTGCGAGACCAGATCATGTGGATGGACAGCATCATCTCTCAGATCGGCACAGGGGACAATCCAAGGTATATGAGTGGACATGGTTACAATTGTATTTTTATGGTTTAGGCCATACACATTTTATGAAAGTGAGGCGAGCAAGAGAAAAAAGTGAACTCTTTTGTTAAAATACTATAGGCCTAGCAACGTTAGTTCAACACCTAGCGACCTAGGATAGGCTGAAAGACGGATAGTTCAGCTATAATCCAGAAGGAAGTTGTGTATCTCTTTCCTGGGAGATTGTATTTTTTAAATGTGAAGGGGGCATCCGTTAAACATTCAATTAAGTGTGTATGGCCTTATCTATATTTACAGTTTGTATGTATGGTGTATCTCATACTGCTCCGTCTCATCTATCATCTACCAGATGCGATTGATCTGCAAGTTCAGAGGCCTGTTTTGATTTTGTGGCATTAAGTAAATAAGGGAATTTATTTACGTTACGAAAAGGCCAAATATGGAGAGCTGCACAGAGAGATGCAGAGAGAGCACAGACCACACAGAGAGATGCAGAGAGAGCACAGACCACACAGAGAGATGCATAGAGAGCACAGACCACACAGAGAGATGCAGAGAGAGCACAGACCACACAGAGAGCAACGGTTATAATGAACACATTTCAAGCAATGCACTGCAAGCATGTTTTAATATAGCAATAAACAGTGTTATTTTCAAAATGGCTGCCTGGTGGTGTATATGGGGCTGACCTGGCCCTTGTCTTCCGGGGTGTGTAACCCTGTGCTCTTCTTCCTCACTGTCAGCATTCCCCACAGCGATATAACGGGCTCTGGACTCTCTGGTCCTTTCAGGGATGTGTCCTCAGTGGAGGTACTGATGAACTACCACCAGAGCTTGAAGAGCGAGGTGGAGGCGCGCAGTAAGAGTGTGCTGCAGTGCATCGAGATGGGCAAGACGCTGCTGGCCGCGCGCAACCCTGCTGCTGAGGAGGTGACAGCACTGTTGACAGGGTTCTGCCATAGAACATAGAGGATGGTACTGTAGTTTAGATTACATTTACAGTCACTAGTTTGGATTCAACTCAATGGAAATGTATTTTTAGATCAAGGAGAAGCTGGATAAGGTGGTGGCCAAGCAGTACGAGCTGTCTGAGAAATGGGACAAACACTGGGAGGTCCTGCAGCACAGTGAGTCCCCCCTGACTTTACTTGAATGTAACTTACTCTAGTACCTGGCACCTCAAGTCTCTGTTTGATATTATCCCAAGCCATTCCATCATTTGGAACCACAGTAAGCTACAACTGAGCAACAGTGTGAGGGATGTGATTCCAATTGTTCTCAGACACTGAGTTCCTCTTTCTCCTCTGCCTCAGTGCTGGAGGTGCACCAGTTTGCGCAGGAAGCGGTGGTGGCTGAGGCCTGGCTCACGGCCCAGGAGCCCTTCATCAACAGCATGGAGCTGGGCGCCAGCGTGGACGAGGTGGAGCAGCTCATCCGCCGCCACGAGGCCTTCCGCAAGGCCGCCGCCACCTGGGAGGAGCGCTTCAGCTCATTACGACGCCTCACCACGGTCCGTCACTATCCCTAGCTAACTAACACTCCCCTTAGCTGATGCCGTCTTTCTTCTGGTTGCTTACAAGAGGTTGTAGAGCACAGCTTGTTTGAAGTGACTTGTCAATTGGCTTCATGTTTACGGTATGCTTAATTTTGTTGTGGAGGAGATTCTACTATGACGTGCTGATGTTTAGTTAACCTCGATTTGGTTCCAGGTGGAGAAGATGAAAGCAGAGCAGAGTAAGCTCCCTCCCACCCCCCTGTTGGGTCGAAAGGTGTTCCTGGACCCCCAGGAGACGTCCCCTGCCCGGAGCCAGGGCTCCCCCCTGATGAGACGGATCATTTACGAGCAGGCCGAGCACAGAGCTGAAAGGCCCTCCCAGGAACCCTTGCCCTCCTCCGTGGCCCGCCGCTTGGGATCCACCGTGGCCAACTACACCCCCATCATGAACGGCTCTAGTGGCTACCGCAGCAGCCTGGAGGCCTGGGCCATCCCCGGGATGGGGGGAGTGGTTGGAGGTGTAGTGGGGGTGGCAGCCGGCCTGGGAACAACCGCCATGGAGGCCAGAGGGGTAGCAACAAATTTAGGGACCACAACCGCCATGGAGGTCCGAGGGGTGGCAACAGGGTTGGGGACTGCCGCCTCGGAAGCCAGGGGGTTGGCAGTAGGATTGGTCACCCCCGCGGTCGAGGCCAAAGGGATAGCTGCAAGCTTGGTGACTGGTGCAGCCGCAGCAGTGGAGGTGAAAGCCTCACAGTACCTCCGGCAGCCTAAGATCAAACACATGGACGACATGGTGACGCCCATGCTGGTGGCCTGTAGGCTGGAGAAGGTGAGAGAGAAAGAGGTGAGGGAGAAGGAGGCGAGAGAGAGGGAGCAGAGAGAGAGGGAGAGAGATATTGTGTTAATGGAGCCAGCGCCGGTCATGCCGGTGATGGCCGAGGTGGTGCTCCAGGAGATGGGGAGGGAAGGGATGGGCAGGGAGAGGCTGAATAGCGAGCCCAGCAGCAGAGACCACCGGGCGGGGAGCAGCCGGTCGGAGCCCCAGCAGAGAGACAGGGACAGAGACAGTAGGGACAGTAGGGACAGTCACAGGGAAGCCAGGCTGGAGCGCCAGCACTCCAGTGAGGTGCTGATGATCCAGGCGCGGCGGGATGAGCTGCCCCAGGAGGTGTGGCGGGAACGGGCCGAGCGCAAAGAGAGGAAGCTGGAGAGGCAGACGTCCAGTGAGCAGGAGGGCCACGGACACGAAGGCCGGAGGAAAGACCGCCACCGGACGGAGAGACAAGAGTCCAGTGAACACGACACAGCCAAGGAGCAGTCAGACAGACGTTCTACGTGAGTACTACATTGTGCCTTGGAGTCGTTAAGTGCTGTTATGGTGGGAAAATTACAAACTCTGTTATGCATATGCGCTGAATTCGTCTTAAACCTCTATTTTCCCACTGTCTATTTCTCTCATTTAAGAAGAAGATAGTGTTCTTCCACTCTTGTCTTTGTGTAACTTGGTCACGCGACCGAAGACAAAGGGCCATATGAGAGTGACCACAGTTTGAGTCCATCCTGTTATTTTGGTATCTTTCAAGGGCACAGCTGTGTGGAGATATGAAGAGAACAGAAGCTAGCTTGAGCAGCAGCAGCTAGATAGTAACAAAACTGGCATTATCTCGTGTTTGTAAACTATGTTCCCACCAAGATCTCACACACCTGCTGAACTGCCACGAAGACAAAGAGGTTGTACTTTCTATAAAAGCGGAGAGCCAACTCTGTTCGTTGGGCTCTTAACTCTGCACTGTTGAGGGGATTGCTAACTTTTCCAGATTTGCAAATCTTATAATTACGTTGTTTGAAGAATCTACAGTCTCTCTCCTTTTGGTTCGAATTTCCACGACACTGTTTGCACAAAGGTGTATCACTTTTTATCTTGGTTGATTACAGGGAGAAAAGGTCAGGCGGCCAGACCTTGTTTGACATAGTGGAGCAGCTAAAAGAGAGAGAGGCAGCAACGGTGAGTCTTCTGTTCACCAGCTATGCCGCCTTTATTACACAGATAGAGTTATCTATACATAAATGCTATTAATGAGGGTGTTTCACGGCTACACGTTGTATTTACAGTCTAAGCTCTGCCCTCTCTCTTCTCTCCTCAGGCCCGAGGGGAGGTCTCTAAAGTGCCGAACGGCGTGCCAGAGAAGTCTTCCGGACGTCCAGACCGGCCGCGAGCACGGGACCGCCCTAAGCCCCGGCGGAGACCCAGGCCCAAGGACCACTCTGCAGGAGAGGCCACCACCCGGCGGTCACGCTCGGCGCCAGAGCCAGGGATGGCCCAGAGTGTGAGCCCCTCAGTACCCCAGCCGCCCAGCCACACAGCCCACCACGAGGGCTTCCTCTTCCGCAAGCTGGACATCGAGACCATGAGGAAGAGCTCTAACAGGTGGGCATCCAGGTTCCTAACGGGGGAGTATGATGATATTACAACCAGGCATGATCTTATGAGCA
Organism: Salvelinus alpinus; assembly: GCF_045679555.1. Taxonomy (NCBI): domain Eukaryota; kingdom Metazoa; phylum Chordata; class Actinopteri; order Salmoniformes; family Salmonidae; genus Salvelinus; species Salvelinus alpinus. Next base: position 15,256,912 of record NC_092107.1, read on the forward strand.
TGCTAAGCTAACAAAACAACTGACCTACGAAATGTTCAATTGGTGCATGTCACTGGCATTAACATATGTTCCAGCATCTGATTGGTGCCGTAGGTCTCGGTCGACGTATACTCCAGCATCCTATTGGAGCTTTAGCGCTGGTCTGACATACTGTGTTCAGACATTCCTATTGGAGCTTACGACCCGAGTTGACATATGTTCTTGTAACCTATTGACAATAGAATTCTGGGTTGACATATGTTCTAGCATCCTATTTGAAAATAGCTATTTGCTTTAACATATGCTCTTCTAGCATTTTATTGAAACTTCAGATCTTTGTTTAGCTTCTGATCAGAAGTGTATCAGAATGAGAGTTCAACCAAGAGATAGCCACCAGCCATTCCACTGCTTGCAACATGCATGGTGCCTAACCAACACTGGCCCTGACGGAGAGCAGTCTGGTTGATGGATGTTGTTGCTGAGCCTTAGGTCGAACCTGGTGCTGGTTCTGGCCTGGCCCATAGCCAGTACGATATGCAGCCATAGCCAGGCTACCCGCACAGGTCCCTGCAGTGGCCACACATCACTCCGCTTCCTCCCGAGAGACGTTTCGTTCAGTCGGTCATGCTTGGTGGCCTACCATGGGTCTCTGGCCCCGGAGACTGAACCGTCCGCCTCTCGCTGCTGCACTGCCCCCTGGAGGCCATGGCTGACACGCAACGCAACAGACTCATCCCACAAATGAGTCCCACTGCTCACTCACCAATTGGATGAATGTTTCTGATGTACATGTAATGCTATGTACATGCCAAGGTAAAGGCTAGCTTTTTATGTGTTACACTCAATCGTCTTAAGAGGATAGATGAAAGTTCACGAATACCAATACTGTCATTTAACCAAAGTCTCTGTTTTTTTCTCTCTCCTGTTGCTCCTTGCTGCTGGCTGTTCTTCCTACCTCTCCACAAAGGTAAGCCACGTGTATGCACCTATGCACGCTACGGTCGGCGGTTCATTTGTTTGTTCGGCAGTTTGTTCTCCCTCGGCCCACTGCGGCCAGTCATCTTGAACGCCCCCAGGTGAGTGAGGTTAGGTGGCATTAAGCCTGTGGTTGGTTTTGGCTGAACGCGCCCCGTTTTCCCCCCCACTACAGCAGATCCTGGGTCAACCTGTACTGTGTGCTGAACAAAGGAGAGATAGGCTTCTATAAGGACGCTAAGAACACCACCACACCTTACAACAACGAGCCCATGCTCAACCTCGGCCACTGCCACTGCGACGTCACCCTTGGATACAAGAAGAAGAAAAACGTCTTTACACTTAAGTTAGTACTCTGCCTTCAATCGAGGACATGTTGTATTGACTACCATTTTGTGTGTTAGCCTCAACTTCTCTGTCCTTCTGTTTCAGAACGAAAGACGGAAGTGAATTTCTGTTCCATGCAAAGGATGAGGTAAAAGGCGTTCGAAAGTTGACTGCTCTTTCATGGAAATACAGTCATATAATAGCGATGTGATTCTGCAATGTTTGCCCATGTGCCAAATAACTTTCTTTCTGTCTCTCGCCCTCTCTCCTTCCCTTTCTCGTTCTTTATCATTCGTCCTGTTCCATGCTCTCTCTCATTTCCCTTTCTCTCTCCGAGTCACAGGATGATCTAAAGGCCTGGACCACCAACATCAACAAGAGCATCGCAGAGCATGAGGAGATTGCCAAATGGGGTCAGCCCCAGCCTACTACCTCATCCACGGACGAGGGCACGCGCCGCGACGGCAGCAAGGCCGATAACAAGTCAGAGCGGGGAGAAAAGTCAGACCGGGGGGAAAGGCCGGAGAGGGCCGAGCGCTCTGAGAGGTCGGATAAGGGTGAGACCAAATCGGACACCAAACGTTCAGAAAAGTCCAGCAGGAAGAAATGAGTTTGATGTGCGCTGGGTGGGTGAAAGGGAGAGAGGTTTACAAGACTCCCAGTCAAGACCCATCCATTTCAGCTCATCCACCTGCTTCAGTTCTGTTTAGTGTCGAAAAATACAGGAAAATCACCCTGGTGACCTGACGTGAGGGATTTGAAGCACGAATATCAGTGTGCCCCTCCTCGTTGCTCTCTCTCTTTATCTCTGTTGCTCTGAGGGTGTCAGACCTGGGCACTAACACTTATTGCCGGCTTGTTCCACCTCTGCCCTCTGGTGGTGACATTGGTGCACTGCAGAAAGCAGATGCTCCTAGTCAGGGCAGCAGTGTGAGAGAGATGGACACATGGAACAAGAGGGTTGTTATCACTGGTGGTATGAAAAAGTAGCTCATAACGTTTTAAGTTAATTTTTTTGTAAGAGACGAGCTGTATCTGTATGTAACTCTTGTCTGTCTATTTATGTATTGTATGTATTGAACATCCAATCTTATACTCCCAAACAAAAGAGAATGAAATATGCCTAAATGTTTTTCACAACTGGCCTCTTTTTGGAGAACAATTATTTTATGTTGTTTCCTTTTTGTATTTCTGCTCATTCACTTTGCCTTCATTCCTTTCTGGGCTCGCTTTTCTCACTTTTTGGATTTTCTTCAGTACAAAACTGTAATGTCATCAAACTCATCCAAATTGAATTTGTACAATTCAACATTGAGCCAGAGGACAAAAAGAAGAGGTAGAGAACATCAGCCTTCACAGAGCTTGTTCTGGCTTTTGGATGGATGAGCTGGAACCTTTACCTGGAGGCTGGCCCCCATGGCCATACTCAGCTATGCCTTCATCTGGGGCCCCCGAGAGGCCCCCAGGGACCCAGCAGCCATAGCCACCCAGCATCAGAGGGACAGGACTGGAAGCCATCTAGCAAGACCTCAAACCTCCTTCCTTCTCAAAGACCATCAGATGGTGGTAACTGCACTCCACATACCCAGTAAACATTATTTTTGTCCATTCAGAAAATATCACAATGCTTTTTATAGACAGTCAAAAAAGATAAATTAAGTTGTGTGTGTGTCTGAGCATGTGTGTGCGGATGTGTGTGTCTGTTCAGCTTCTCACCACTCCCAGGGTTTTCATAGCTCAGGTTTTTTTGTTCACATCTGCGTCCTCAGTTCTCCCTCAGTCTTCCAGGCACTGCCATTCCACAGGCCAGGTTTCTTAACAGCTCAACTAACCACAGGAGTTGATGAGGACACAGCAAGAATCAGGGGCCACACAGAAATGACACGGTGCCGATTGGTCACTCCAAGGCCTCAGGAGTGCAAGTCGATGTCAGATGGATGTATACAAAAGCTTCCTAGCTTCTGGATGAATGAAACACATGCATGACTTGCTTGAGATAAATCTCTTGTTGATAGGCTTTGCATAGCAGTCCGATCATATGTTCCTCTCACAGTATGTAGCTATCAGCGACGATGTTCACGTTTGTTCCTCTCCACGCATCATACAATAAAATGATCTGTTTGTCATAGCACTGCAAAGCCATATCTGGTAACGGGAAGTCTTACATTATGGAAGCTAGTGGACAAATCCTTTGCCTGTTCCTTACATCAGAGATTTGTACAGAGGTGAGGAGGGACGACAACGAGATAGTACAGTGCAAATATCATGAAATCTTTCCTGAGTAGCTTTTTCTACCTTGTTTTTTAAACACATTTTATGCATCTATATAGGCGTTGAATTCCAAATCAATGCAATCCATAACGCATGTTGGACACAACAAGGCAAGGATCAGCAGAACTTATTTTTGAATGAACATAACTATCACATGGAATGTGAAATACAGTACAATATATGACATAGGACACACTCAGATAGGGCACTGTGGACATCTGTGAGATTCTATGGTGAATTCTTAGATTCGTATGACACACTTTACTGAGTGGCATACAGTACAATTATCATAGTGTAGTTGGAGGATACTAGCAATAAAGTGCTAGTTTGCTGAATTCTTGCATTCAGGAGTATCACTGTGCATTCACTACTATCTATTGTTTAGAGTAGACTTATCTTGCCTGGGCAGCTCATATGGAGGATGTCTCATTCCAAAAACAATATGCTCAATAAAAACGAGTTGGTTTCAAATTGATGTACGTAATTGTGTTAGTTCTGATTTAACACTAATTTGGATGTCTCTGAATGGTATCTTTGTTTGGAAATGCTGCTTACCATTGTACTCTATCTGTGTACAGATGTCACAGATATCCTATTTATATGCCATAGTCTCACTCTAAACAGATTGTATGCAGTCAAAGTATTATGGTGGCTTAGGGAGGTTGACAGGAATGCGAATAGAGAATTTATGCAACTTATCCTTTGCACTTAAACGTTCCCCCATTGCGCAGTGCTATTGAGGAGCAGTGGAGCTTAAGGGTCCGAGAGGGAAATGTGTTTATTTGCTTACTGGAGAATGAGGTTTGAATTATCTTCATGAATGAACATTAAGTACACTAGCCTGAAAAGTATGAGAGTATCATGTTCAACCATGATATGAGATATTTCACATTGCAGTTTTTCATGCTTCTCTTGCTTGTTACACATTACAAACAGCTGGTATTCCAGCTACAGTGCATGAAGTACAAGTTTCACAAATCTATCACATCCTAAAACCAAACATGCCTATACAATATTTCATCCATTTAGTCCTGCTAAGGTTTCATTCAGTAGCTATCTGTATAAATTACCAGTAGTCATTTTCCAAATGTGGGCCAGCAAGTCTGTTGTCATGGCCAAGGCCCGATCCATGTTATCTTTTCTGTTTCACAGAGGGTAATTTGAGTTTATAGACTTTCAAATTACAAACCAGCGGAATGTTGTTAATACCTAGAAAGCACAATTTTATAACCTACAGTTGATATACACACAAGCATTAAGTTGTCATAGGGAGACTTGGGAAAGGAATCCCATTATTGATACAATGCCTCTGTATTAGCCGTGCAGTCATGATTTTTCAGTTGTGTGTGATGTGCGTTAAGTTCTGGAGTGCTTCCTTCATGAAAGCATTCACACCTCAACCGTTACAAATCAATAGTCTAACGCCATTATAAACTCAAATCCATATTTTCTAGAATACGTTTCATTTCAGGGAATAATAATTACATTGCCGTTTTCATCCAAGATGTTCCACTGCTATTTGTTGACAAGTCAATGCTCAACACCTACCATTCATTTCCTGACCTTTGACCCTAGAGCACCACTGTTTTTAGGGAACTACTGAATGGATGTTTTGCAAAGTTCAACAGCTTGATGACCTGTACAAAATGTAATTGCTTAAAGTATTTTCTGTAAAGAAAGAATTACGTTTTTTTCTGTTCTGCTGTGAAAGGGAGATTTTTTTGGGGGGGGGGGGTGTTCAACAAATTTAAATATTCATAGAGAAAATGGTTCATTGGTACAACATCAACAGAAAACATCACAATATCAGGACAAAGAAGTTGCATGAATTACATAGTCCCTATTATGATACTGCTCTGCATGTTTTGAAGTCTCATTCCGCCAACCACTGTACAATAATGGGGTGACACACTTGCTTACATGGAAAAGGTGAATGAATGAATAATAATGTATAAAACAGATCCAACTTAAAATCATTGACTGTGTACAGTCGTTTCTTTGAATTGATAAATACAAATTGTGATATTGAAAAAAACACTGTGTTGTTCATTTTGATTGCATGTGAAGTTCAATGCCAATGTCTTGTCAATTGGCTCTTCAAATATATGCAGGCCAAAAGGCCATGCTGGACCAATACTAATTCCAGTTACATTCACTCTTCTTTGCATAATTAAAAAATATGTCCAGTATTTCCTGTATTTGATACAACATGTTTTAGTATTAACACTGCTCATGCATAAAACCATACACGAATGTATCACTGCTACAACAGTTAGGGACAAAATAGCAGCGAGTTCTCATAACATTATAGAAGCTAACAACTACAGACCTTCAAACATCTTATCTGTTCACACAGTTGTACATGTATTGAATGAATAATGCTTTGATTAATTGTGATAATGGTTTACAGACATGCTGAACAATGTACCTAGCAACTTGGAGCCCCAACTTTCTGTTTCTACTTTCTGTCTGTTATGTCATTGTCACCTACACCCTGAGTAGACAAACATATGTAGACACCCCTTCAAATTAGTGGATTCGGCAATTTCAGCCACACCCGTTGCTGACAGGTGTATAAAATGAGCACACTGCCATGCAATCTCCATAGACAAACATTGTCAGTAGAATGGCCTTACTTAAGAGCTCAGTGACTTTTAACGTGGCACCGTCATAGGATACCACCTTTCCAACAAGGCAGGTTGTCAAATTGCTGCCCTGCTAGAGCTGCCCCTGCCAACTGTAAGTGCTGTTATTGTGAAGTGCAAACATCTAGGAACAACAATGACTTAGCCGCAAAGTGGTAGGCCACAGGAGAACGGGACCGCCGCATGCTGAAGTGTGTAGCGTGTAAAAATCGTCTGTCCTCGGTTGCAACACTCACGACCAAGTTCCAAACTGCCGCTGGAAGCAACGTCAGCACAAGAACTGTTCGTCGGGAGCTTCAGGAAACAAGTTTCTATGGCTGTGCAGCTGCACACAAGCCTAAGATCACTGTGCGCAATGTGCGCAATGCCAAGCGTCGGCTGGAGTGATGTAAAGTTCTTCGCAATTGGACTCTGGAGCAGTGGAAAGGCGTTCTCTGGAGTGATGCTTTACGCGCCACCATCTGGTAGTCCGACGAACAAATCTGGATTTGGTGGATGCCAGGAGAACGCTACCTGCCCCAATGCATAGTGCCGACTGTAAAGTTTGCTGGAGGAGGAATAATGGTCCGGTGGCTGTTTTTCATGGTTCTGACAAGGCCCCTTAGTTCCAGTGAAGGGAAATCTTAACGCTACAGCATACAATGACATTCTAGATGATTCTAAAGCAAGGTCCATACAGAAATGGTTTGTCGAGATTGGTGTGGAAGAACTTGACTGTCCTGCACAGAGCCCTGACCTCAAACCCATTGAACTCCTTTGGGATGAATTGGAACGCCGACTGCGAGCCAGGCCTAATCGCCCAACATCAGTGCCTTGTGGCTGAATGGAAGTAAGTCCCTGCAGCAATGTTCCAACATCTAGTGGAAAGCCTTCCCAGAGAGTGGAGGCTGTTATAGCAACTCCATATTAATCCATACTTTTGGAATGGGATGTTCGACGAGCAGGTGTCCACATACCTTTGGTCATTTAGTGTGTTTACTGACCAGATCACATGTATTATGTCAGACGTTGCTTGTAGCCTACAGTAAAAACTTGTAGCCTACAACACTCCAGAACGCCTTGTGGCGCGGCGACGATGAACATTTGGTTGTTGACTGTCAGACACCACAGAAGAAGAAGGTTCTGTTTCAGGAAGTTGTAGCAGGAATAATTATGTGGCTAACGTTGTCGTTGGCTAAATACTTTTTGTGATGATTAATTCAAACGTTTCCTTTGTGGGCAATGCATGAACATTCACACAGCTTACAATATGGCTAATATAGCAAGGACCGGAGACATTATCCATTTAAACGTTGGAGGAAAAAGGTGAGGACTGGCATTACTTTGAATAGTTAGCTACCGCCTGCTAGCTATTGTTGTTGGGTGGATGCTAACTAACTATGTAAAAGTTGCTGGCTGGCTAGCTAACTAGATACCAGCTATTTTTAGTAATCAAATAACGTTAGTAACATTGTCTTAAGTTAGCAAACTAACTACTGTTAGTTAGAGATTTTCTAGCTAAACCTTATGTCTCAGACAGTAACGTTAGCAACTACTGACTTCACAGTGCAGCCGGAAGGTGCAAAGCTAGCTTGCTAGCTTTTCAATGGTTTTGAACTTGATCAAACTTGAGTTGGTGTGTATGCTCATTTGAGTGATCATGTTGTTTCAGGTTCAGCACCTCCAGACAGACATTGACATGGGTCCCAGACTCCTTTTTCTCAAGGTAGGTAACTCTTTATTTTGTAGACCAATGCCTTTATTAAATTCACAAGTGTCTTCATAATGACTCACTCCAACTCATTAATTACCGACCATAGTGATGGCATGTGGTCATTTGCTGTAGCTCAGTACGGTCTAACTAGTGAGATGTGTTGTCTCTGCCAGTCTTCTAAGTGGGAGGATCTCAACTTTGAAGGATGAAACTGGAGCGGTAAGTTGTCTGAAATCGATGGAAAAACCTAGGCTATGTGTATATAAACCTATTTGATATTGGCAACCACTTAGGCCTACTTATAACATATTTGTAATGTGCTGCTGACCTTTATCTCCCACAGATCTTCATAGATCGAGACCCATCTCTCTTTACTCCCATACTGAACTTCCTGCGTACCAAAGAGTTGTTTCCCAGGTGCTGATTCCTTTCTTTACATTTGTTTACAATTAATGAGTAAAAAAATAAATAATCTATTCAGCCTTGATGGCAGGTTGTTTTCCAAATTAGATTTCTTAATCTTTCTTTTTAGGTCTATAAATGTGCACCTGCTCATGCATGAAGCGGAGTTCTATGGAATCACTCCGTTGGGTAAGAAAGTAGCCAGTAGCTAGTCAAATACAGCTGTGAATGAGAGGCTGTCTTTATTTGTATGTATTAGTGTCTGTACCTTGGTTACTTTTTTCTCTTCCTCAGTGCGTAAGCTGCAGCTTTGTGACGAACTGGACCGATCCTCCTGTGGAAACGTGCTCTTCAATGGCTATCTGCCACCTCCAGGTAGATTTGACTTCACTTCAAGGACAGGCAAAGTGTGTTAAGTTTGGTTTCCTGATCGTCTCCTCTTGTTCACCAGTGTACCCGGCGAAGCGGAGAAATCGCCACAGTGTGGCGGGGCCTCAGTATATGGCTGGCTGTGCCTTGCCCATGGAGAGGGCTCCAGTGAGACGCAGCAACACCATGCCACCCAACCTGGGCAACGCGGGCATACTGGGTAAAGCAACGATTGAGGAGAGGATAAGTGGTGGTAAGGCCTCAGAATCACATACACATTTAACATACGCATACACATTTTACAAGCATTTCTCTACACCTGCAATATTATCTGTTAAATATGTGTATGTGACCAATAAAATGTCATTTGAAAAGGTGCAGCAAAATGCTTATGTGGTAGTTTCCTCAATAGTGCAGTACAATCAACATCAGCAATAACAATGAAAGAGTCAAGTAAAAAATAACTAATAGAAGAGGTAGTATGCATTAGGGATGTGACAAATGTTTCAACCTTTTTTTGGGGGGGGGGGGGGGGGGGGCGTTACTGTTGATTTTTTTTTAATCCCAAAATTCCACGTCAATTTACAATGCATATGTAATAGGAACATTATTCTGCATGACAACTAGGACTGGTCAATGAAGTTTCATCTCCCGCAGTCATATACAGTGGCAAAAAAAGTATGTGAACCGTTTGGAATTACAGTACCTGGATTTCTACATAAATTGGTCATCAAATTTGATCTGATCTTAATCTAAGTCACAACAATAGACAAACATACTGTGCTTAAACTAATAACATAGAAATTATTGTATTTTTCTTGTCTATATTGAATACATCATTTAAACATTCACAGTGTAGTTTGGAAAAAGTATGTGAACCTCTAGGCTAATGACTTCTCCAGAAGCTAATTGGAGTCAGGAGTCAGCTAACCCGGAGTACAACCATTGAGACGAGATTGGAGATGTTGGTTAGAGCTGCCTTGCCCTATAAAAAACACTCACAAAATTTGAGTTTGCTGTTCACAAGAAGCTTTGCCTTATGTGAGCCATGCCTCGAACAAAAGCGATCTCAGAAGACCTAAGATTAAGAATTGTTGACTTGCACAAGGTTAGAAAAGTATCTCTAAAAGCCTTGATGTTCATCAGTCCACAGTAAGTCAAAATGTCTATAAATTGAGAAAGTTCAGCACTGTTGCTACTTTCCCTCGGAGTGGTCATCCTGCAAAGATGACTGCAAGAGCTAGGCACAGAATGCTCAATGATGTTTAAGAAGAATCCTAGAGTGTCAGTTAAAGACTTACAGAAATCTCTGGAACACGCTAACATCTCTGTTGACAAGTCTACGAAACGTAAAACACTGAACAAGAAGCCACTGATGTCCAAAACAAACATTGCTGCAAGTCTGAAGTTTGCAGAAGTATACCTGGATGTTCCACAGCGCTACTGGCTAAATATTCTGTGGATAGATGAAACTACAGTTGAGTTGTTTGGAAGGAACACACAACACTGTGGAGAAAAAAAGGCACAGCACACCAACATCAAAACCCTCAACCCAACTGTAAAGTATGGTGGCGGGAGCATCATGGTTTGGAGCTGCCTCAGGGCCTGGACAGCTTGCTATCATCGACAGAAAAATGAATTTCAAAGTTTATCAAGACATTTTGCAGGAGAATGTAGGCTATCTGTCCGCCAATTGAAGCTCAACAGAAGTTGGGTGATACAACAGGACAACAACCCAAAACAGAGAAGTAAATCAACAACAGAATGGCTATAACAGAAGAAAATACGCCTTCTGGAGTGGCCCAGTCAGAGTCCTGACCTAAACACGATTTGAGATGCTGTGGCATGACCTCGAGCGGTTCACACCAGACATCCCAAGAGTATTGCTGAGCTGAAACAGTTTTGTAAGAGGAATGGTCCAAAATTCCTCCTGACAGTTGTGCAGGTCTGATCCACAACTACAAAAAAATGTTTGGTTGAGGTTATTGCTGCCAAAGGAGGGTCAACCAGTTATTGAATCCAAGGGTTCACATACTTTTTCCACCCTGCACTGTGAATGTTTACATGGGGTGTTCAATAAAGACATGAAAACGTATAATTGTTTGTGTGTTATTAGTTTAAGCAGACTGTTTGTCTTGTTGTGACCTAGATGAAGATCAGATCAAATTTTATGACCAATTTATGCAGAAATCCAGGTATTTCCAAAGGGTTCACATACTTTTTCTTGCCACTGTACCCTTGAAAGCGCATTGGCTACGGCATGTTTGTATGTCTGGGTACACTACGGCTTTGCCGACACAACCTTCTCTGGAGATAGTTTCGAAGAGCCACTGAATGGGCATTTTACTGGTCTGTAAAGGAATGCCGATTTTTTTGAAGCGGGACTAACGTCCATCGCTAGGCGACCAGAACTGTCAATCAAATAATCGAGCAGACCACTCTCCTAAAGAAGTACTTTAAAGTTTTTTTAAATACCGTGACTTACCAAGACGTTTAGTAGATAGAAAATACTTCTTCCTCTAGGAATCTACTCCTAACATTCAGTATTAGGCTAAATGAATTCAGGCTTTCGTTCATTTTGACCGTATGCAGGCTATATAAAGTTTAAACGCCTGCGGCTGGTAAAGGTTTGAGTAGCCAATAGCCTACTAAATGAATACAGGCTATTTTTGCAGCCTATAGCCAATTTGATTTTGGGAATTGTTTATCTGAGTTTCAATTAAACTATTTGGTTATCTAAACAATATTTAATATAATGGCATTTTGTTATGTCGGCTATAGGCTTTCATTAGGTAATTTGAAGGCTCTTTTTCAAAGCAATTTGGGTTGTCATTGTGTAAATAAGAAGATAGGCCTATCGTTCTTAATTCATGGCATGGTTTCCTTTTATTCTAATGTTGAATAGAGATGCAGACAAATTCATTCATGCAGGGAAGGGGAGTGGCCTAGTAGCCTCTGGAGTCATAAAAACAATGAACTAAATTGATGTTATTTGGCGGGTCACGGATCAGCCCTCTTAATAATTATATGTGGGTGGGGTTGCAGAGAAAAATCTGTCCTGTTGTTGGATATTGGGTGGTGCTCGGAATTGATATGGCTGGCGCGGGGTGAGTGTGGCTCCAAAAAACTGACCGTGCGGGACTGTTTATGTATAAGGGGTTGGATGTGTGGGGAGTCAGTGCAAACAGTCTCTAAGGTGCAGATATTCTCAAGGTGCAGGTCTGTGTAAGGAGACCGCTAGGGTTAGAGTGAACCGCCCGTGACTCGAGACCTTGACGATCTTTCGGGACAGTATTTTTACATTATATTTAGCTTCAATATATATATTTATTATATTTAGCTTCAATCAATATGTTTTGTCTGGTTGCAATGGATTGAAAGTAAAAGCTCTAACCTGGAGCCATTTATTTGTTAAGGGAATATTATCAACCGGAGGGTTCACCTTCACCCACACCTGTTCATCTTTCCCTTCCTACACAGCTCAGCTTGCAGACCCAGGCATGGTCCGCATCATCTGTGGCCACCACAACTGGATCGCTGTGGCTTATGCCCAGTTTGTTGTTTGCTACAGGTAAGAACACAGGACTTCCATGTACGATATCACAGCGTCATATGAAGCAGTCTTTTTGGTAAGGACCGTAGAGGGTGTTAAACTGTGCTGTCCTCTTCCATCAGAGTGAAGGAGTCTACAGGCTGGCAGCAGGTGTTCACCAGTCCCCGTCTGGACTGGGTGATTGACAGGGTGGCGCTCAACGCCAAGGTGATGGGCGGCTCCCTGGGAGACAACGACAAGATGGTGGCCGTGGCCTCGGGCACAGAGATCATCCTCTGGACTATCTGTCCCGACGGCAACGGCAACGAGATAGGTCAGTCTGCAAACGAATGAACGCACAGTGTTAAAACAAATATTACAGCTGCGATATAGTTTTTAATCGCTCAAAATGTTTATTTGTTGACTTGTCGTTTAGTATTTTAAGAGACCACTTCATGGGTAGTTGTGGGTGCTTATTGTAAGGGCCGTGCTAATAGGTCTCCATTGTACCTGCTTCCCTCCAGGTGTGTTCAGTCTGAATGTCCCCGTGGAGGCTCTCTTCTTTGTGGGGAACCAGCTGATTGCCACCAGCCACACAGGGAAAGTGGGAGTATGGAATGCAGTGACCAAACATTGGCAGGTAAAGTTGTGTCCGTACGTTCTGTAAGAATGTCACGTCAAAAGAGCATATTATGTGTATTAATAATATATGTGGTCCTGTGTGGCTCAGCTACAACGCCAGGATTGTGTGTTCGATTCCCGGGGCCACCATATGTAAAATGTATGCACACAGGACTGTAAGTTGTGTTGGCTAAATGGCATATATTATATGTGTTGTACACCATTTCATGTTTTCCTTTGTCTTTCCCTTCTCAGAATCAAGACGTGGCTCCCATTAATAGCTATGATACTGCCGGCTCCTTCCTCATTCTAGGCTGTAACAATGGGTCCATATATTATATAGGTAAGGGAAGTCATCTTTTCTACCTATGACGCAATAATGGAAAACTATTGAAATGTTTTTTCTGTGTCGAAGAATGCAGTCACAAGGTGTTTTTGTAGTACATCATTCAGTGTATGAATACAGTAGCAAAATATAGACCTCTCGTGGATGTGTTCTTGTCAACAGATGTTCAGAAGTTTCCATTGAGGATGAAGGACAATGACCTCCTAGTGACAGAGTTGTACCGCGACCCCACGGAGGACGCCGTCACGGCTCTCAGTGTCTACCTCACGCCCAAAACAAGTATGTCTGCCCGTTTCCATTTTTACCTTCACTGAAATTAATAGCTTTTTTTCTGCATGTTTTTAAGGATTAGCAAGTATCAATTGGTCAATCGTGGTTATTGGAAATACAAACTTAATAGATACATGGTGCAAAACAATCATTTTCTGAAAAACTTGTTTGCCATGTTACTTCATTTATGGTCAGCGATGGTCATTTTATAGGCAGCTGGCAGATTTTGAATGGTTCCCGGTGGCGTTTCGCTAACTCTTTACCTAAATTTAACCTTTAAACTAATCTTGACCTTTACCCTAACCTCACGTCCCTAACATGAATACTAACTTGAACCAATTTCGATCCTAATACCTTAACCTTTTTGGGTCTACCGGCTGACTATCCACTTCCATTTCTTGATATGCACGGTACATAACACAGCATGCGTTGTGGCTAAAATAGTGTATGGGATAAAAGTCCCCAATGTGTCATCAGGCGACAGTGGCAACTGGATCGAGATTGCCTACGGGACCAGCTCGGGCACGGTGCGGGTCATAGTGCAGCACCCGGAGACCGTGGGCTCTGGGCCCCAGCTCTTCCAGACCTTCTCAGTCCACCGCAGCCCCGTCACCAAGATCATGCTCTCTGAGAAGCACCTCATATCAGGTGAGAATGGTTGGCCAGGAGCCTCCGTGTTTTAGGGATGATCGTTACTTTGCTGTTTATTCTACCGTCTCCGCTTGTAAGCTGTTGGATGTTATGCTAATATTTAATTTAGCTACATTTCCCATTGGGGTTATTTGATTTTTGTCTTTTCGGATGTCAGCTGACATGGCGATACGTTAAACATTGATGTTGCTGACAGAGAAACGTTGGTCCACCAAGTTTAGTGCAGAAGATGGGCCCTATCATGCAGATGTCTTTGGGCTAACCCTGTTGTGTCGTCAGTGTGTGCAGACAACAACCACGTGCGGACCTGGACGGTGACTCGCTTCAGGGGCATGATCTCCACCCAGCCAGGCTCCACCCCCCTCACCTCCTTCAAGATCCTCTCCCTGGAGGACATCGACGGCCACGGGGGCTGTGCTGCCGGCACTGAGATAGGTAAGCAGACAGAGGTCAGGGGTCAAAAGTGGACACTGGTTTGTTAACATTTTAGAGATGCAATGGGAAAGGACTGTAAGGGTACGTACTGTAAGGGTACGTGTTCCTCTCTAACAGGTCCCTATGGTGAGCGAGACGACCAGCAGGTATTTATCCAGAGGGTCGTTCCTGACACAGACAAACTCTACGTGCGTCTCTCGTCCAATGGGAAGAGGGTGTGTGAGGTGCGCTCTGTGGACGGCACCTCCATCACCTCCTTCATGGTGCACGAGTGCGAGGGGTCCAGCCGCATCGGCTCACGTCCCCGCCGCTACCTCTTCAGTGGCCACGCCAACGGTAGCATCCAGATGTGGGACCTGACCACCGCCATGGAGATTGCAGGGAAAGTGGACATCAGGGGTAAGACACCCTCCGCTCTACACGTGGCTTTTTGTGTCGACTGGTTTTCTGTGTCCTAGACATTGAGTTGGATCTCTGACCGTCTCTGTCTGGTTGTCCCTCAGCGCTGGGCGGCCCTACGGAAGAGGAGCTCCTGGAGCTGTTAGACCAGTGTGACCTGGCTCTGACCCGTACACCTGACATGAGTCCCGCTGCCTCCTTCACCCACTCCTCCACCCCCCGAGCCTCAACCTCCAGGTACACCAGCCACCATTGCCGACTTCCCACGTAATCACGCACCTGCTACATCACCCATACAGCTGCGTATATTAACCACTGATGCTATCCTTTTTGCAAGTGTACATATTCAGGGCATAAAATTAACACCCACCGAATGCAGGTAGCTTTAGTTTGGGGGGTGGTCAATTTGCAGGGCTCTAGTGTGAGCATTGCATTCGTATTTGTGAATAAAATAGAATCAAAAGTAAAGTATGAGAATATGTGTGAAAAATGCTGAAGTAGGTGCCTTCAAAGTATAGTGTTTCTAATTGCACAAAGGAATACAAATCCCACCTCACACAGGAACAGCTTTGTGCAATGTAAGTGAACCCCTGATTCATTTTTTGGAGGCGCTGGCACAGGCATAAAAGTTGGTCTAATTTACTCAAGTCAGAAAAGTGAGACTTTGTCCTCGTGTTTCTTGGCTATTTACATTGTTAGGTTCGCAAGCGCGGTTGTTTTTCAATGTTTGTTTGAATTTGCTGCTTCAACTGATAGTGAAGAGACGCTGTAGACGGTGTCTACTACTAGTCACATCCCAAATCTTACAGACACATGACATAACTCAAGTAGCCTCGTTACCACGGTAACCTTCCGCCCTTAAAGGGGCAGCTGAACATTGTCTCATCTGATATTTTGGTTATAAGAAAAAATGAAATTAAGCAATATACCACATTACTTCTTAGTAATACATTTTTTGTTTTAGAAAAATTCCAGAGCATGTAATTATGGCAAATGTTTTTGGGCTGGTAAAAAAAAAAATCTGAGTGGTAATTTAAAAGAAAATCTACCTGCCACAGTGGCTGGTGGAACAAAAAGTACATTTTAGGCCATGATCATATTCTCTCTGTTTCTTGTCTCTGCAGTTTGCAGTCCCAGCTGAGTGAGAGCTCCAGAGAGCGTGGGACCAGAGGAGGTGTGAGCAGCTCGGGTCCCTTCTCTGGTAGCCTGCCCCGCCAGGCCCCTCCGGTGCCCCTCACCAAGCCCCGGGACATGGCTCTCTCCATGGCGGGGTTGGGCATCCAGCCCCACCACCTGGGTCTGAGCCAGGCCTCCCTCAGCAGCAGTGGCAGCCCCCGGCCCAGCCGCACCGTCCCCCAGGACAGAGACCGGGATGGTGGCATGGGGTCTCTGCGCAGGGGTAGTTTTGTTGAGCGTTGTCAGGAGCTTGCCAAGGTCTCGGACTCTGCAGGAGGGGCGGAGGGGGGCACGCGGCGCAGCCTGGCTGTATGCTCGGAGTTGGAGGCTAGACTGGGCCTACGGACCCCCGCTTCTTTCTCCAGCCCCCCTGCAGCCTCCCCATCTTCATCGCCGCGCCGGCCGCAGCCCACCTCACCCAGCCCTGCCCCTGCTACAATCGTCAGTCCAACCCGCTCCCAGACCCCCGTGTCGCCTCGTCGAGCTGACACCTCCCCTACTACAGAAGTCCCGCCCCCTGAGGCTGCAGCAGCCACTCCAGAGAGCTCCTCCCCTGTTCCCCCCACCAGTCCTAAACCCCCTATGAATGAGACCAGCTTCTGACTGGCTCGGTGATGTATGAGTGAGTGGACTAACAATGGACACTTTTGGTGTTTCTGAGCATGTGTGGTTTAGTGACGGCACCTATTGTCACATTTATGGACATTTCCTTGTTTAGCATCAGGGACACATATCAAATGTCATTCGTCTGTTTTCAAAAGGGCCAGCTGTGATGTAGGCAAGATTCTTATACAACATATCCAAACTGTCAATGTGTTGATGATACACGTTGCAGATCTAGCCATGTATACTGTTGTTCGGTTGCGTTTGGTAGAGCAGTCCATTTCATTAAATTACACTGAACAAAAATCTAAATGCAACAATTTCAAAGATTTTACTGCGTTACAGTTCATATAAGGAAATCAGTCAATTGAAATGAAATCATTAGATTAGGGCCTATGTATTTCACATAGCTGGGAATACAGATATGCATCTGTTTGTCACAGATACCTTAAACATTTTTATAGTGTGGTCAGAAAACAAGGGAGTATATGGTGTGACCACCATTTGCCTTATGCAGCACGACACATATCCTTCGCATAGAGTTGATCAGGCTGTTGATTGTGGAATGTTGTCCCACTCCGCTTCAATGGCTGTGCGAAGTCGCTGGCTATTGGCAGGAACTGGAACACGCTGTTGTACAAAATCGATCCAGAGTATCCGAAACATGCTCAATGAGTGACATGTCTGAGAATGCAAGCCATGGAAGAACTGGGACATTTTGTGTACAGCTCCTCGCCACATGGGTCAGTGTATTATCATGCTGAAACACGAGGTGATGGCGGCAGATGAATGGCGCGGCAGATGAATGGCACGACAATGGGCCTCAGGATCTCGTCACGGTATCTCTGTGGAGGCTGGTGGGCTCATTGTAATGGCTGGAATGGAATAAATGGAACTGTGTATATATCAAATATATGGAAACCACATGTTTGACTCCGTTCCATTTCTTCCATTCTAGCCATTACAATGCGTCCGTCCTCCTATAGCTACTCCCACCAGCCCACAACGCCCTACACCCTATCTGCCCGGTGCAGTTGAAACCAGGATTAATCCGTTAAGAGCACACTTCTCCAGTGTGGCCATCAAAAGTGAGCATTTGCCCACTGAAGTCGTTTTCACCCTGGTTAGGATGAGCACGCAGATGAGCTTCCCTGAGACAGTTTCCGATACAATTTCGGCAGAAACTATTATTTGGTTGTGCAAAACCCCAGTTTCGTCAGCTGTCCAGGTGGCTGGTCTCAGACGATCCCACAGATGAAGAAGCCAGATGTGGAGGACCTGGGCTGGCGTGGTTACACGTCGTCTGCGGTTGTGAGGCCAGTTTGGACGTACTGCCAAAATCTCTAAAATGACGTTGGACGTGGCTTATAGTTGATAAATGAGCATTCAATGATCTGGCAACAATTCTGGTGGACATTCCTGCTGTCAGCATGCCAATAACGTTCAGCTTTACAAAAAATTACATATTTATCATGGTTATTTGAATTTAAAGGGCAATTTCCATCATTTTCAGCACCAAACCAGTGTCTACATATGTGAAAACCGCGCGTTCTCTATTATTATGTAGTTAAAAAGATAAGAAAGGTCCTAAAAAAATGCTTCTGTGACGTCAAGTTTATGATTAAAGAAAAGAATAGTGACTTTCCAAACCTGCAATGAGTTTTTAGCCCAAAGGAGGGTGTGTTCTTGCTCCCCACGTCACCCGGAATGTCATAGTGTCTGAAAATCACTGTTCTGATGATGCCATCGTGTAGAACTTTCAGATGGAACGGGTGGCCTGATTCTCTGGTCACTAAAGATCCCATGGAACTTCTCGTAAGAATAGGGACGTTTTAATACCGGTGTCCTGGCTAAATTCCCAATCTGGTCCTCGTACCAGGTTGCTGGATCGAATCCCAGAGCTGACAAGGTAAAGAAATCTGTCATTCTGCCCCTGAACAAGGCACTGTTCCCCGATAGGCCGTAATTGTAAATAAAAATTTGTTCTTAACTGGCTTGCCTAGTTTAAATAAATAAATAAAACCATCATGGCCACCTAATCATCCCCAGCTTCCAATTGGCTCATTCATCCCCCTTCCTCCCCCTGTAACTATTCCCCAGGTCGTTGCTGTAAATGAGAATCATCAGCCAACTTACCTAGTAAAATAAGGGTTAAATAAATGCAATTTTAAACCTTTTAACTTTTTTTTTTTTTTCTAAACTAAGAAATGTGCAGTTTTCATATGCTGAACCTGGATTTGTGCTGGAGATAATGAAAATGATTTTGAGAAGTGAAGTTGCTCTTTTAAGAGAACTGTAAAAATACATGTAATAGTCTTTACCCCACGCTGGGATCCACCATCATGGGCTTGAGGTGCTGAAGTGACGTATAGGCCTACACCTCTAAACGTTTCTGATATCCTCTACAGATTTCTCTTTCAGTCTTCCTGCTTTGCACTACGGTTGGCTTTCTGTACCTTAAATGAATCAACAAGCCTACTGCACACGCAGTAGTGATGATTGTTGAAGAAGAAACCGATGTCGAATCTATAGATGAATAAGACTTTTTATCATTCATATGTTTAGTTACGTCTGACTAACTTACTGCCATTTTGGATAATTATTTTTCAAGTCTTCCTCCAGATCACAACCCAGTGCCTCACTTACCTGTGTTTTATCTTTTTTTTTAATGGGTTATTACCATTTTACCCAAACTTTGTTGCAAGGACAAGCAACTTGATTGTGGAGTGATTCTACCAAACGTAGGTAGAGGTCTATCTCTGTGCTTTTTCTGAACCATTTGATTACTATATTTACAAAATATAAACCTGTTTGTATTTAGTGGTTTCTGTCGCAATGTTAACTGGGTTAAATGCTATGTCACTGACAACAATGTAGTTCAGCAGTATTTTCTGTTGTACCAATAGCTCAGATGAAGAGGCGTGTTCAAATTTGTCTCTGTTTACTGTCTTGTCTAATACTTGTCACTCTTTTCTTTTTCTTTTTTTGTCTTTCACTTTGGTAGCGTTTGTTTTTCCTCTGCAATTCCATGTTGTGTCACATAAATGAAGCAGAAAGTCATACTATTAATCAAACTCTTCCATTTATGTGTATGTTCGTGTCATTGGTTAAACTGGCAGCACCTTGAATGTTTTGTGGAATTGTAAGAAACTCAAAGGTAGGCTTTTAACCCAATATCTTATGTTTTAAATGCCATTTTCTGACTGACTATATATACAGTAACAGTCAAGTTTGGACACACCAACTCATTCAAGGGTTTTTCTTTATTTGTACTATTTTCTACATTTGTAGAATAATAGTGAAGACATTAACACTATGAAATAACACCTGGAATCACGTAGTAACCAAAAAAGTAAGATGTGTTTTTTTATATGTGAGATTCTTCAAAATAGCCACCCTTTGCCTTGATGACAGCTTTGATCACGCCTGGTATTTTCTCAACCAGCTTCGAGGTATTCATCTAGAATGCATTTCAATTAACAGGTGTGCCTTGTTAAGTTAATTTGATTAATTTCTTTCCTTAATGTGTTGTGAAAAGGTATGGGTGGTATACAGACGATAGCCCTATTTGGTTAAATACCAAGTCCATATTATGTGAAGAACAGCTCAAATAAGCAAAGAGAAATGACAGTCCATCATTACTTTGACATGAAGGCCAGTCAATACGGAAAATTTCAAGAACATTGCTGGTGACGCTGTCTGTGATTTATATAGAATTCAAGGCACACTTAACTGGCATGGCTAGTACAGCATTCTACAGTGAGACGCCATCCCAGCTGGTTGGTCCCACTATCATTTGTTTTTCAACAGGACAATTACCCAACACACGCTTTAAGAAGGAAAGAAGTTCCACAAATGAACTTTTAACAAGGCATACCTGTTCATTGAAATGCATCCCACGTGAGAACCTTATGAAGCTGGTTGAGAAAATGCCAAGCCTGATCAAAGCTGTCATCAAGGCAAATGGTGGCTACTTTGAAGAATCTCAAATATAAAATATATTTTGATTTGATTAACACTTTTTTTGGTTACTCTACGTGATTCCATATGTGTTATTTCATAGTTTTGATGTCTTCACTATTATTCAACAATGTACAAAATAGTAAAAATAAAGAAAAACCCTGGAGTGTGTAGGTGTGTCAACTTTTGACTAGTACTGTGTGTGTGTGTGTATATACATACAGTTGAAGTCGGAAGTTTACATACACTTAGGTTGGAGTCATTAAAACTTTGTGCATCTACTTTGTGCATGACACAAGTAATTTTTCCAACAATTGTTTACAGACAGATTATTTCACTGTATCACAATTCCAGTGGGTCAGAAGTTTACATACACTAAGTTGACTGTGCCTTTAAAC
This sequence comes from Salvelinus alpinus, assembly GCF_045679555.1. Lineage (NCBI taxonomy): Eukaryota > Metazoa > Chordata > Actinopteri > Salmoniformes > Salmonidae > Salvelinus > Salvelinus alpinus. Next base: position 15,277,964 of record NC_092107.1, read on the forward strand.
AGTTTGGAAAATTCCAGAAAATGATGTCATGGCTTTAGAAGCTTCTGATAGGGTAATTGACATAATTTGAGTCAATTGAAGGTGTACCTTTGGATGCATTTCAAGGCCTACCTTCAAACTCAGTGCCTCTTTGCTTGACATCATGGGAAAATCAAAAAAACTCAGCCAAGACGTCAGAAAAAAATTTGTACACCTCCACAAGTCTGGTTCATCCTTGGGAGCAATTTCCAAATGCCTGAAGGTACCACGTTCATCTGTACAAACAATAGTACGCAAGTATAAACACCATGGGACCACGCAGCCATCATACCACTCAGGAAGGAGACGCGTTCTGTCTTCTAGAGATGAACGTACTTTGGTGCAAAAAGTGCAAATCAATCCCAGAACAAAAACAAAGGACCTTGTGAAGATGCTGGAGGAAACAGGTACAAAAGTATCTATATCCACAGTAAAACGAGTCCTATATCGACATAACCTGAAAGGCCGCTCAGCAAGGAAGAAGCCACTGCTCCAAAAGCGCCATAAAAAAGCCAGACTACGGTTTGCAACTGCACATGGGGACAAAGATTGGATTTTTTGGAGAAATGTCCTCTGGTCTGATGAAACAAAAATAGAACTGTTTGGCCATAATGACCATCGTTATGTTTGGAGGAAAAAGGGGGACGCTTGCAAGCCGAAGAACACCATCCCAACCGTGAAGCAAGGGGATGGTAGCATCATGTTGTGGGGGTGCTTTTCTGCAGGAGGGACTGGTGCACTTCACAAAATAGATGGCATCATGAGAGGAAAATTATGTGGATATATTGAAGCAACATCTCAAGACATCAGTCAGGAAGTTAAAGCTTGGTCGCAAATGGGTCTTCCAAATGGACAATGACCCCAAGCATACTTCCAAAGTTGTGGCAAAATGGCCTAAGGACAACAAAGTCAAGGTATTGGAGTGGCCATCACAAAGCCCTGACCTCAATTCCATAGAAAATTTGTGGGCAGAACTGAAAAAGCGTGTGCGAGCAAGGAGGCCTACAAACCTGATTCAGTTACACCAGCTCTGTCAGGGGAATGGGCCAAAATTTACCCAACTTCTTGTGGAAAGATTGTGGAAGGCTACCCGAAACATTTGACGTAAGTTAAACAATTTAAAGGCAATGCTACAAAATACTAATTAAGTGTATGTAAACTTCTGACCCACTGGGAATGTGATGAAATTAATAAAAGCTGAAATAAATCTCTACTATTATTCTGACATTTCACATTCTTAAAATAAAGTGGTGATCCTAACTGACCTAAGACAGGGGATTTTTACGATGATTAAATGTCAGGAATTGTGAAAAACTGAGTTTAAATGTATTTGGCTAAGGTGTATGTAAACTTCTGACTTCAACTGTATATACAGTGGGGAGAACAAGTATTTGATACACTGCCAATTTTGCAGGTTTTCCTACTTACAAAGCATGTAGAGGTCTGTAATTTTGATCATAGGTACACTTCAACTGTGAGAGACGGAATCTAAAAAAAATCCAGAAAATCACATTGTATGATTTTTAAGTAATTAATTTTCATTTTATTGCATGACATAAGTATTTGATCACCTACCAACCAGTAAGAATTCCGGCTCTCACAGACCTGTTAGCTTTTCTTTAATAAGCCCTCCTGTTCTCCACTCATTACCTGTATTAACTGCACCTGTTTGAACTCGTTACCTGTATAAAAGACACCTGTCCACACACTCAATCAAACAGACTCCAACCTCTCCACAATGGCCAAGACCAGAGAGCTGTGTAACGACATCAGGGATAAAATTGTAGACCTGCACAAGGCTGGGATGGGCTACAGGACAATAAGCAAGCAGCTTGGTGAGAAGGCAACAACTGTTGGCGCAATTATTAGAAAATGGAAGAAGTTCAAGATGACGGTCAATCACCCTCGGTCTTGGGCTCCATGCAAGATCTCACCTCATGGAGCATCAATGATCATGAGGAAGGTGAGGGATCAGCCCAGAACTACACGGCAGGACCTGGTCAATGACCTGAAGAGAGCTGGGACCACATTCTCAAAGAAAACCATTAGTAACACACTACGCCGTCATGGATTAAAATCCTGCAGCGCACGCAAGGTCCCCCTGCTCAAGCCAGTCTGATGAGACAAAAATAGAGCTTTTTGGTCTAAACTCCACTCGCCGTGTTTGGAGGAAGAAGAAGGATGAGTACAACCCCAAGAACACCATCCCAACTGTGATCCTCATTTTGACTTGTTTTAAGGACATTACATCAAAGTTGGATCAGCCTGTAGTGTGCTTTTCCACTTTAATTTTGAGTGTGACTCCAAATCCAGACATCCATGGGTTGATAAATTTGATTTCCATTGATAATTTTTGTGTGATTTTGTTGTCAGCACATTCAACTATGTAAAGAAAAAAGTATTTAATAAGAATATTTCATTCATTCAGATCTAGGATGTGTTATTTTAGTGTTCCCTTTATTTTTTTGAGCAGTGTGTATATATATATATATATCAGCCTGTATGTATGTATGCATATATATATATATACTGTATATATATCTATGTAACAAATATCTTAAGTGGACATGTAACATTGAATGTTCTGTGTTTGTCTGTACAAAGTACATCTGTCTGTCCATGAACTAATAATTATTATTTTGGCAACAGTGGGATTGCTTTGTCAGTAGCAGAATGTTAGCCAAGGATGCTGTGAGTGCATTTCATATACAGTACCCTCGAGTTTCTCGCTTTTATGACTGTACTTTTCTAATCTGATCTTCATAAATCGAATAAAACTATTAACTAATTACAGTGAGCCTACTTTGTGGTTCAACATGAAACACAATGTTCACGCTCCAATTTGTAAGTCGCTCTGGATAAGAGCGTCTGCTAAATGACTTAAATGTAAAATGTAAATGTAATGTCTGTCACACTCGAAACGCATTTCATTCCAAAAGCATTTTATTCAAACGCATACAAACTAGTAGGAAAGCAGTTCATGTCTTTGTACAGCGATCATGTAATAAATAAATAAAATACAAATGTCATGGCAATGCACCTTCTTAGTACATTATAAGGCAGGTAAGTCCAAAATAATGTTCTGTTTGTAATGATAGCAGTACTAATAGTTTGGTTCAGCCTGGCTAACAGCTTGCAGAGGCCTTCGGCTATGTGATATCTAGCTAACAGAATGCATCGTCAATAAGTGCTATTATGTTTTCATCATGAGTGACATCCTTTCATATTGACTGAATATAATGGCTGGAAAATCCCCACGATATAAAAAAACAACAATGTACTGTACATACTCTCCTCTGGAAAAAGTACCAAAATATTTGAATCTACTAGACTTGGAACTCTATTCAAACTGTATCGCTGAAGCGTTCCAGATTGCGCGATAGCAATGTAAAGGTCATTTCTGATTGAGCCGACATAAGCTAGTGTTTACCGTGAATGCAGTCTCCGCTAACGCAAGAACATTGCCTTTGAATTTCAATGACACTGTAACGCTGAACTTCCGCGATACGGATTGAATAGAGCCCTTGGCTTTTACCCTAATGAGAAACAGGATCTATCACTTGTATATGTTGTTCTACAGTACGCAGTTATCAGGCTCGTTCCATGACACCATGACTTGTCATAAAACTGTGACCCACCAAACCCTGAACTTCTGACCCCACAACAATGGGGCACCTGGTTAGGGTTTGTGAGGGGCCAATTGGAGGTTAGGTGTAGAACAGTCATATTTTGGCGTCCAGCATCTCCAGGAAGAGTTTGTGCATGGGCACGTGGCCCTCCAGGTGGAGCCGGCAGAAGGTGTCCACGGCACGGTTGGCAGACTGCCGGAGCAGGGGCAGGGTCATGAGCAGTTTGCCTGCCCGGTGGAGCTCTGCTGGGTTCTGGGCGCTCTCGTACTCCTGCAGGGCTTCATGGAGTCCGTCCTGGAACCGCTGCACTGCCTCCACACTCTCCAGGTTCTCTGTGTCTGAGTGGGTAGAGACAAGGTCAAGGGAGGCCTGTGGGTGTTTGGGTGTGGGTGGAATTGTGTGATAAACCTCCCCTTGTTTCGGCACGACAGCGTGTCAGATCCCATTGTCCACCTCATTTGTTTCGCCATTGAGGGCTAATGGACGGACCAAGGTTAAGTTGCATGCAGCCGACCCTCATTTTTCCTGAAAGGACTGTAAATGTAAAAACAAAGGCTCCCTCCTCTGATCCTTCTAGCCACCTCAGGCGGTGTGACTGCCCCGGAGTGTCAGGCTAACGCAGCCAGACTCGCCTAATGGATTTCTGAATTCCTGTGATAATTTGCAGGGCGCTGGGAGGCAGATGGATTTATTGATCAGGGCTCAGGGCAGAAGCAGCCTTCTCACTGCTAGGATATTGATCAGTTTCCACTTGCTGTGGCCTGGGGAATAACAGCGGGAGCCGGAAGGGAGGGGAGGGAAGGGTGAGAGAAGTGGGTGTTGGAGAACAGATTTGGCAGACGTCTAGACCTCCCCACTCTCTGTCATGGTGGTCTGAAGACTGGCAGTTTGTACAGAGGTGATTGAAAAATGATTCATCAACACATTTTTGGGAGCACACAAGTATGTAGTATCGCATCGGTAATACCGTTCACATAATGACCGCTTTATTTATGAATCCAATCAACTAAATACAACATGTTAGTCATTATATCAAATTATTAATGGTAGTTAAAAAAAAAAGTGGAGGGCTGATAGTGACAGGGGTAATGCTGAGAGAATCCCATTACTAAAATACGAGACCTGTGAGGGACGTTTGACAATATGAGGGGTCTAGCCACTCATTCCGTCCCTGACAGCTAGTAGCTTTTCAAGGTATTGACCATCATTTAACAGCCTTGCCCTGCTAGGGAACCTGACCCTGGAGCAAAAGTGTATTCAAAGACACATCCTGAGGGAAAGGCACTGTGGATCACACTTAGGGGCTTGAATCAATCTGTATTGCTAAAGCGTTACAGAATGCAAGATGAACATGTAAAGGTCATTTCCGATCGAGCCGACATCTGCAGCGTTTACGTAACTACAGTCTCCGCTAACGCGGTAACATGGCCTTTACATTTCAATCACGCTGCAACGCTGAACTTCCACGATACGGATTGAATAGAGCCCTGACTCTCCACAGTCCTGAAGGAGTGGCTGTATGTAGGGCTGCCTGAAGACGGCGCAGTCGATTTTGTACCAAGCCAGTGTATTGCAAAGCTGAATTTAACACAATTATTTATTGTAAGCAATAGCCAGGCAGATTAGATGGTAGTATCTCTTTTTGGTAGTTCTGTCATTCTTATAATGCTTTCTAAGAGGGATTGTACAAGGGTACAGCTAGGTCTCTTGAGTTTGCTCTGTCACAGTTACAGGATCCTGAGTGGCGCAGCGGTCTAAGACACTGCAGTGCTAGAGGCGTCACTACAGACCCGGCCGTGATCAGGAGTCCCATAGGGCTGCGCACAATTGGCCCAGCGTCGTACGGGTTAGGGGAGGGTTTGGCCGTGGTAGGCCGTCATTGTAAATAAGAATTTGTTATTAACTGACTTGCCTAGTTAAATAAAGGTTAAATAAAACAATAAATAAACAGCTGACAACACTGAACTACTGATAACAGATAGCCAGTGGCGGCCATGTAGTTAGTACCTGAGTTGGCGAGGGCCATGGCCTTGAGAGTGACCACTTCCTCTCGGCTCAGGTTCATCTGCCTGTACTTGGTGGTCAGCTGTCTCAGGGCAGTGTAGAGGTCAGAGAGTCCGGCCGCTCTGCACTGGGCCTGGTCCAGATGCAAGTTCCCAGCAAACACCAGTTCCTCCCCATAGCCCAGAGACTGAGACACCACTGACAGGACCAGCGTCTCCATCCAACCACTCTGCAGCAGGGCCATCTGGTCCACCAATGAAAGGGCAGAGAAGCCTGGAAGGGCAAATATGGAAATGTAATACTCCATAAGTTCTCACAGTATAAAAAGTCAACTTTGTTCCTTTGTACCAGTGTAAAATGGCATAGTATTTTTAATTTTTAAGCAGGGAGTCACGCTTATTTAACATGACCTACAAGAGCAATGGGAGTGGGTACCTGGGATATGCTTTGCCCAGCCAATCATGACCAGGAGTTCCCTGTTTAGGAGGTCACAAAGCGTCAGCAGGGCTTTAAGGTTGTCATCATTGGTTGAGTTGTCCGGCGTGGCACACAGGGGGGCTGACTCTGTCAAGAGGAGCTGGGAGATCACTTTGTTTCCTGAAAGAGGTCAAACAGATATATTAGTAATGTACTCTAGTGTACTCCCCGTTTGTGACTGACAAGGCTCTTATTGGAGTGTGTAAGTGCTGCACGACAGAGGGTACTCACCGTTGGCCTTGACGAGGTGTGTGTCTGGGGCCTTCATATAAAGAGAGAGGCCAGAGTCCCCCCTTCTCTTGTACTTCTGACGTCCTCCTCTTACTCGGTCCATGCGAACACCTGTGGTGACACAAACATGATTGTCAGTGATCATCATCTTTGCTCATTGATTGATCCCCAATCCCCAAGTCAAGAACAGACTATGGGAGGTGCACAGTACTACATAGAGTCGTGGCGCCATTGAACTCTATTCCACATCAGGTAACTGATGCGAGCAGTAGAATCAATTTTTTTAAAGAGATGAAAATACATTTCTAAGTGACCCCAAACTTCTGAACGGTAGTGTATGTGGTAGAAGAGTAGTGACCTAAGGGAACACACTTAATGTGTTGTGAAAGGTGTTATGAAATGTAATGTTATGAAATGTAATATTGGCAACAGCTAATGGGGATTGAAAATAGAGGTTGAGTAATTAAAAACTCTAAGTCAGGCTGTATGTGTTCTACAGGCCTGTACACATAAGCAGCCTGTACACATAAGCATGTCTGTTTATTGAGCCCACGGCACTGAGATGAGTTGTTGAGTTGGTCACCAAGTCTCACCTTCCTTCATCATGCCGGCATGCAGGCACTTCCGGAAGCGGCACGCTTGGCACGACTTCCTACGACGCTTGGTGATCTCACAATTGTTCACCAAAGGGCAGCCGTACTCAATGTTACCTGGAAACACAGAAAGCACAGCTCTGTTTACACCCCGCCCTCTATACTCGAGGTTACCAGTCAGAAAAGCCAATGACGCAAAAATGCAGTCCAAATGGTGACGCTGTATTTTACAGTATCTTTCTCACAGTGCATTCTTGATGCTTAACTTTTCAGAAAGCCTAAAGGTCAAATTGCCATGCTGTAAAACAAAGTGTGTTTTTAGGGGGTGTGCCACCATGGCTAACCCTTGCCATCTGGTGGTTTACTGAGTTTCACTGTCTGTGGCACTATGACAGAAGTCATTTGCCTCTGTGTTCACTGGCACCCTGAGCTTTCACACAGCAATCAATAGAAGCTCAGACAAAATACAGATATTGATTGGCTTTTTCACACTGAGCCTAATGACCACAACAAGTGTTACAACGAATGGGCTCACACAAGACAAAAAGGGGATTTAATAGAGTATTGATTAATTTCTCCCACCCATCTATACCCAGACAAACGGGTCTGGATCTGGGGGTGATCTAGGGGCCAAGGGCCCTCGATCAATGAGCTCACCCCTAAACTCCCGTTCCCTGGACAAGAGGCTCTGAGATTAGGGCATCCAAGTTACAGCTCCAAGCTTTTAACAGGAGATTGGCACCTCTTCAGAGTGCCATTCACAAGAAACTAAAATGTGTTGTGTGGTGTTATAGGTACAATAACACATTTTTAAGCTGCAGTTTCATACTTTGAGATGGGCACTGTTGCTAAAAGAACGATGAAAATCCACTTTTGATAAATGAGAATAAAACAAGTATTTTCATTCAACTTCAAGCATACTTGAAATTAGGCGCATAGTCAAATAATGTTGAAAATCATTCGTTAACGCATCAAGCGTCCCTAGATCAATATCATGCGTCAGTTCTTTTGGAACATTTGTAGCAGAGAATAATCCTCTCTAGTTTCAGACTGCAAAAATCCAATATTCACGATTATATTAAGAAATCAAAACCAAAGAATATACAGAAGCAATTTTCCCCATTTAGAAACAAGGCAACAATAAACATGTCGTTGTCGTCCCCCCTTATATTAACTACTAGGCTATAGCTCTCAAGCCAATCAGTGTAACATTGTAAATGCCGGATCTCAAAGGCAAGACGCATCAAAATCGGCCCAGTGCTGTCTGAGATAGGCCAATCTGCTATCGCGTGTAACGAACGTAAGAACGGACCGAGATAGATCCACAGTCCCCTCCCCGATTTCATCTTGGGGGACAATAAAGCATTTCTGGGGCCATCAACCAATATGAAGCACATTGAGTCTTCACACGAAAATCAATCCCATAGCTGAGTCTGCGGCTGACAGAACTATTGGAAATCTGTGTATGCTGCAATCAGCCTCAATTGCGCTTCCCCCTCTAATAGATTATTGATTATATTATTAATTAAGATCTAGCCCAGAACTTTGCCTTGTCCTAAATGTATCACACGTGCACGCTCGCACACAGTGCACGCAACACACACCATCACAGACTGCTTGATTTGATGTTCTATCAGGTTTTTGCAAAAAACATATACACTTTTGTTTACCTTGAATTGTCCTCTTGAAGAAAGCCTTGCATGCCTCACACGACGCTACTCCGTAGTGATATCCCGATGCAAAGTCGCCACAAACTAGACACAGCCTTTTAGGTGCAGAGCCCAGCGACGATAAGTAGTCACATTTGAGGATAGAATCAACGTGCGCAGAGAGCGCCAAACTGCGGTCTGAGCAAAACTGAGATGCGCTGCTACAGTCCGGTGCTGCGCTGACACCGCTGCCGCTGCTGCTCGAACTCGGGGATTCCGGGTCCAGCGAGTGACCCGGTGAGAATAAACTGTATCCACTGCTGTCCGAGCTGGGACTGAATGCTGTGGTTCTGTCCAGGGCGAAGGTAGGGCTGGAGGGATCCGTCTTGATACATGTATCATCTAGTGAAGGAGCGTCGTCGGTGTTTGAGGAGTCCAACAGGCTGATGGCACAATTGAAATGATCATGCCAACAGTATAGTCCCACTGAAATAATACCCTATTATTTATAGAACTGCTACGATAACAGTGTGGCATGCTGACCACAATATAGTCTGCCTGTTGGGTGGACCACCTCAAGGACCAACACATCTATTCATGTTCCCTATGGAGGAAACCAACTTTTGCATTTATTCTGCAGACAATTAATAATAACTTTTTTTCTCCAACTAAATTAAGCCTTATCTCATGCTTAAATTGAAATAAACACACATCAATAGCACACAATTGGTGGCAATCAGATTAACGACCAATAAAATGTATCTATGATCACATTAAATTGTTCACTACTTTCATACCAAATATGAATGTAAAAAAAAAACATAAATCTCAGTAATTCTTACTGGTTGTGCTGGCTGAGGAAGTGGACATTTTCACTCAGGCAAAAATCCTTTAGATCCATATCCAGGAAGAAAGGAGATGAAATGAGAAATATAGTTGTCAAGGCAGTAGTAGTATTCTAGTATTCTGGTTTGGGAGCTAAAGGTAGAGAAATAGTGACAGAGCGAGGACACTGAGACAAGGGCCACAGTTATAGTTGCAGGTTTATTTAGCTGAAGACTTGTGTCATTGCAAAGGGGCGGGGCCTGGAGGACTAATCCTGACAAGCACTAAACGTTTGTTGATGGTTTCATTCTCTTCTCACTTCCATTGTGTTGAGCATACAACATGCATATTTACATATTTACATACTACACAGAAGGCAACATTTATACATGATACACTAGTCAAAGTATGAACAAGATTTGTTAAAGAGGATTTTCACTGGTACCTCTTATTGACAAAGTGTTATCAAAGCGAGGTGAAAACATGAAACGCTATTGCTTACGATGGAGCACCATGCACTATGTCCGTCATTAAATGCATTTTGCTATTCTTTTTTTACAGACTCTGCCCTCCCTCATCTCTGTAATTGTTGGACCAGGATTTCTCTCTTATACTGTTTGGTGTAAACAGAGAAAGCACTCAGAACAGACTCACGGACACGGCATCCCCTTTGCTTCCAGGTATTTGTTGTTCCTCATAACAATGTCTCACTTTTAAAAGCTATAAATTGCATATTGGGGACAGTACTATTCTAGTTCCTGAACCAAAATGCATCACTATTCCTGAAGTATTTGAATTAAGATTGTCCAGTCTCACATAGGCCTTTCTCTTTGAAGTGTGTTTTCATGGTTAATCTTTGAAAGTCAAGTAAGGTGAGCTTGAGAGAAAGTGAGAGGCAGGCAGGGGGAATTAGAACAGACCGGAAAACCAATGGATAGAATTAGACTAGAGAAAGGGAGGGGAGGGAGGTAGTGGAAAGAGAGAGGGGATTCTTACTTGGAACTGGTCAGTAGGTCAGGTACACGTGTACAGTACAGGGCTTACATCTGATGAAAGGGAAGGTGGTGATGAGTTAGGAGGGTTAGGGTGGCTGGAGGGTGAGGATTAGGAGCCATCCGGTGCCAGTGTGTTGGCAGGGGTGCTGAAGCAGCAGTTTTGGACAACCCTGATGTGTGAAAACCCTGTGAGGAGCGAGAACATCCAAATCCAGCCACCAGACACCTTAGCCAAGTTTATACCTGGCGCTGACATGGGTCCTTTGTCCTGATCTTGTCTGCATTCTGATTGTGCGCACATTTCCAGAAATGTGTCTACACACACGGTATTCAAATGTGTCGGTTATCCATCTACTGTGTCTGCATTGTGACCACATTTCCTGGTCCCTTCTTTTATGCAAATTATTTCACAGCTATTCTTTCAAAAATAATATGTATTTATTTTTTGTAAGACACATATTGATATAATCATTCAATGGTGCCACCTGTCAATGATTTTAGAGGGCGGAATGATGACGATTTAAGTGGTTTCTCTGTCCATATCTGTCTACACTTGTAAGATATCCACACACAATGTGTGTCTGACTACCTCCGGAGGTGGGCAGGATGATCTGATCACAATCTTTTGATGTCTACACCTGTCCAAAAATATCGGCACGATCAGAATGCGAACAAGATCAGGACAAAAGACGGAAGTTAGAACCAGGTATAAATGCTGTTCTAGATACCTGCTTCACTTGAGTTACTGGTATTAGCTGGATCCCAATAAGTTTCAAAATAGATTATCCAACAAAAATGAATCAATCCATTTGGCATATTATACAGTGCAATTGGAAAGTATTCAGACCCCTTGACTTTTCCACATTTCGTTATGTTACAGCCTTGTTCTAAAATGGATTAAATCGTTTTGTCCCCCCTCATCAATCTACACACAATAACCCATAATGACAAAGCAAAAAACGTTTATTAGAAATTTATGCAAATGTATTAAAAATAAAAACAGAAATATCACATTTACATAAGTATTCAGACACTTTACTCAGTATTTTGTTGAAGCACCTTTGGCAGCAATTACAGCCTAGAGTCTTCTTGGGTATGACGCTACAAGCTTGGCACACCTGTATTTGGGGAGTTTCTCCCATTCTTTTCTGCAGATCCTCTCAAGCTCTGTCAGGTTGGATGGGGCTGCACAGCTATTTTCAGGTCTCTCCAGAGATGTTAGATCGGGTTCAAGTCAGAGCTCTGGCTGGACCACTCAATGACATTCAGAGACTTGTCCCCATGCCACTTGGCTGTGTGCTTAGAATCGTTGTCCTGTTGGAAGGTAAACCTTCGCCCCAGTCTGAGGTCCTGAGTGCTCTGGAGAAGGTTTTCATCAAGGATCTCTCTGTACTTTGCTCCGTTCATCTTTCCCTCGATCCTGACTAGTCTCCCAGTATCTGACGCTGAAAAACATCCCCACAGCATGATGCTGGCATTACCATACTTCACCGTAGGGATGGTGCCAGGTTTCCTCCAGATGTGACGCTTGGCATTCAGGCCAAATAGTTAAATCTTGGTTCCATCAGACCAGAGAATCTTGTTTCCCATGGTCTGAGAGTCCTTTAGGTGCCTTTTAGCAAACTCCAAGTGGGCTGTCATGTGCATTTGACTGAGGAGTGGCTTCTGTCTGGCCACGCTACCATAAAGGCCTGATTGGTGGAGTGCTGCAGAGATGGTTGTCCATCTGGAAGGTTCTCCCATCTCCACAGAGGAACTCTGGAGCTCTGTCAGAGTGACCATCAACTTCTTGGTCACCTCCCTGACCAAGGCCTTTCTCACTCGATTGCTCAGTTTGGCCAGGCGGCCAGCTCTAGGAAGAGTCTTGGTGGTTCCAAACTTCTTCCATTTAAGAATGATGGCGGTCACTGTGTTCTTGGGGACCTTCAATGCTGCAGAATTTTTTGGGTACCCTTCCACAGATCTATGCCTCGACACAATCCTGTCTCGGAGCTCTACGGACAATTCCTTTGACTTGTTTTTCTTCTCTGAACTTCACTGTCAACTGTGGGACCTTATATAGACAGGTGTGTGCCTTTCCAAATCATGTCCAATCAATTGAATTTACCACAGATGGACTCCAATAAAGTTGTCAAGGATGATCAATGGACACACACCTGAGCTCAATTTCGAGTCTCATAGCAAAGGGTATTTCTGTTTTTTATTTTTAATACATTTGCAAATATGTCTAAAAACCTGTTTACACTTTGTCATTATGGGGTATTGTGTGTAGATTGATGAGGAAAACATTTTGTTGAATTAATTTGAGAATAAGGCTGTAACGTAACAAAATGTGGAAAAGGTCAAGGGGTCTGAATACTTTCCCGAATGCTCTGTATAACCAATACATTATGATTCCTTTTTTTCTTCTAAATTGTGGATATTCCAAACAAATATGATTTTGGCTAGTTCCCTGATACGGTGGTATGGTATGGTATTCTACCATATGAAAATTATTTGGGATGAAAGGTTCCCACAGTGGACCCGATGCCTCTTCTCTATTGGAACACATTCCCTGCCCTTGTCATCCCCCAGCTGTGAAATGTATTACAGCACAGCACAGCACAGCAGCACACTGACCCGTTTCTGACCAGGGTAGGCCCCCAGTACAGGGAGATAGGATTACTGTCTAGTCTGACACTACTTGACACTACTTGACACTTCTCATTCCTCCTCAGCCCTAATCCAACAACAGCTACATCAGCAAGATATCCCCCCCCCCCCCCCCCCCACACACTCACACAGACACTCACACACGCACAGAGAGAGAGAGCCTCAGTTGACCTTGTTAACACAAACAGCACCATCAGGGCTAATGGGTGAAATCAAGTGATTCTATAGCTCCCTGGGTGTGTACTGAGGCGCGGGTCAGCCTGGGTCCAGTTTTCATGCTCTGTTACAGTGCAGGTCAATGGTACAGACAGGACTGAACTCTCTCCCTCAATGTGATGGAGCCAGTGGAGCAGGACCCTACTATTAGCCCATCGTGTGCCTTGTCCTGATCCCATATCATTACATTGTAACAGGCTGAAAGTCCGCTTACAAAACTATAATAATACTAATGCCTGTTTTTAAGGTAATCTTACCACTTTAATGATCATTTTATAAAAACTCCACAGTCACTACATGTTTTAAGGCTGAGTGTTATACACTGAGTATACAAAACATTAAGAACACATGTTCTTTCCAGGACATAGACTGACCAGGTGAATCCAGGTGAAAGCTATGATCCCTTATTGATGTCACTTGTTAAATCCACTTCAGATCTGTGTAGATGGAGGAGAGGAGACAGGTTCAATAAGGATTTTTAATCCTTGAGACAATTGAGACATGGATCCCGTGTCTCACGGTCCCGTGTGGCTCAGTTGGTAGAGCATGGCGCTTGCAACGCCAGGGTTGTGGGTTCATTCCCCACGGGGGGACCAGGATGAATATGTATGATGAATATGTATGAACTTTCCAATTTGTAAGTCGCTCTGGATAAGAGCGTCAGCTAAATGACTTAAATGTAATGTAAATGTGTGTGTGCCGTTTAGAGGGTGAATGGGCAAGACAATAAAATACCGGTTTGTGTCAAGAACTGCAACACTGTTGGGTTTTCCCGTGTGTATCAAGAATGGTCCACCTCCCAAAGGACATCCAGCCAACTTGACACAACTGTGGGCATTGGAATCAACATGTGCCAGCATCCCTGTGGAACGCTTTCGACACCTTGTAGAGTCCATGCCCCAACGAATTGAGGCTGAATTGGGGGTGCAGCTCAATATTAGGAAGGTGTTCCTAATGTTTGGTATAATGTAATTGTAGACCCACTCAAGTGGGCTATATTTGCAATAAACAAAAGAACAGCAAATGTAGTTGTTGCTGGTTATTGGTGAACACAGTAATAATGAGGCATTACAATTACTCTGAAGCTGCCACTTATCGTATTCGCCAGCAAGTGGTAAGTGTTAACACCGGTCTTCCAGTCATTTGGCCCAGATTCAGGATAGTTCATGAGGAGAGAAAACAGAGATTGTACAGTCCAACAGAAAAAATTGATATTTGGCTAGCCCTTGCAATCCGCAAGAGATAATTAAGTATGAAGTGAACCTCTTTAATCAGCTTTGTAGTGTGTGGTGGAGAAGGAGTGGCCAATAAAAGAGATTAGACATGGGATCTTTATAAACACTACTGGGAATTAGGGTTAGAGTAGCAGGTAAATGGATTAGAGGCCTGGCCACATAGAGCATGTGTGAGAGAGGTGGAAACTGCTGTTATGACCGTGTAAGATAGGGACAGTGATGATACTAATCAAAATTTGCCTGGCTACCCACACTCCTTTCTCCAGCCAAACGCTACACCACGCCCACAGACGTTAGTTTCTTCTCCGCAATGAGTGTGGATCTGAGTACCTCTGCAACCCTTCACCCAATGCAAACACATCCGGGGGCGTCTGATTGGTCCAGAAACCAATAGGTTGAGCCAAAGCTAGAACACACATGGGTAATGTAGTGGTTTGGACATTCGTGATTGGCTTTGATACACTGATTGGTTAGAGATGATCCAATCGCTGATGACTTTGTTTTGTACAACGCCCCTTGTGCCCCTCGTCAACACTAAGTATGTAGCGAACGACAGTGCAGCGGAAGAATTTAGTTTGAGCCGTCTGGTTTACTCCTAATGTATACTGAACTAGCTTCCAATATGTTACTACTTTATAACAACAACCTTGTAGAGTAAAAGTGTATTCGATAAATGTGATTCTGTAACAAAGAATGAGATCCAAAAGTCACTTGGAATGGAAAGTGTGCAAATATATTTTCAAATAGTTTTCATAGCAATAAAGATTTAAAAAAAAATCACTGACAAAACAATTAACCAGAAACAAATACAAAAAATTACAACAAAAAAATATTGTTTAAAAAGTACACAACGGCTACGTCGTCCACGAATACAGTGCATAGTGTTATACATCTTTAGGTGCTGAAAGGTGGAAATGCTTTCGGGTTTGTTTCAGCTTGTAAACTACACCAGGAAGGAACATTTACAGAAATGGTTCTACTCACTGAAACAGATATCATTTGGTAAAAAAAGTTATTTCTCAATTGTAAATATGTACATGGTATTTTATCACTGATTGTGTATTGATCACACAAACAACATTTCAAATTGTGAATACAATTGATGTGAATGTGAATCTTATATCAGTTTTAAGGTACATTCGATTCTCATGTAAAAAAAAAAGAAAAAAGTCTAAAGAAATAAATGTACAAACATGTCAGTGATGTGTAGCTTCCTCTTCCGCATATACATTTCTATAAAATAATAAAAGTTATTATTACATAAAGAGTCATTTAACTTTGAACAGCATAAATTAATACAAGAAGCAATCGTAAAACATCAGTGGGGTTGTAAAATCAACAAATGGAGAGAATACAAGTCACTGACATTTTAGAGGAATACAAATTTGGTTCAGCGATGTCGTGATGTTGCTGTGCTTTTTGTACAGTCCAGCTGAAGAGAGCGTTCGTTAACAAAACATCCACAGACAGAGATTCTGTCTTAGACAAAGGCTCTGCTCGTCTGTAGCAGTAGCGTGTCATCTTTGTCTTGGAGACTACACTGGCCCCATTTAATGGTTCCCGTCTGCCTCAGGTCTAGACATAGAACACGGTGTGTTGATCGTGATCGAGCTCAAAGTGAGCAATCTCAATGGGCCGAATACTACCTTTAAATACGTGTTCGTATAGTTAGGATTCTGGACAATGTACATTAACCTCTTTTTCCCCACTATGCATTTCAACTTCAAAGGAAAGGTTGGCTAAAGGACATACTTATTTACCTGCTTTAAAATATCAGTCTCAAGTGTGTGTGTGGGTAGTTGAGCTCATGTGTATGTATAATGAGTTGTGCGTGCTGTATAAGACTCAAACTGTATTAATATCAGAGTTCTACGGACTCAAATCTCTCTCAGACACGATACGTCAGTATGTTGACGTTTTCTTCCGAGAACAACCCTCTCAGCTTTTTTGGACAGGTATTTTAGTGGGCCCCTGGCACTTCCCCAGTAGCAGATGTGACTGTTGAGTGGGGGAAGACAATGTTCAAAGTAGTAGCTGTGCTATGCTGCCACACAGTGGTTGGGCCGACGGGACATGACGTAGCCTCGGTGACACACACAGCGATAGGAGCCGTCTGTGTTGATGCATCGGCCGCTCGCACACACGTTGTCGGGATCCTCACATTCATTGATGTCTGGGCATAGAAGCAGAACAAGGAAACAAGTGAAAACACATACATGTGAATCAGTGAACATCCAAATGTATATACAGTACCAGTCAAAAGTTTGGACACACCTACTCATTCAAGGGTTTTTCTTTATTTTGGACTATTTTCTACATTAAAGAATAATAGTGAAGACATCAAAACTATAAAATGACACGTGGAATCATGTAGTAACCAAACAAGAGTTAAACAAATCAAAATGTATTTTATATTTGAGATTCTTCAAAGTAGCCACCCTTTGCCTTGATCACAGCATTGCACACTCTTGGCATTCCTTCAACTAGTTTCACGAGGAATGCTTTTCCAACAGTCTTGGAGTTCCCACATATGCTGAGCACTTGTTGGCTGCTTTTCATTCACTCTGCGGTCCAACATCCCATACCATTTTTGTGGAGGCCAGGTCATCTGATGCAGCACTCCATCACTCTCTTTGGTCAAATAGCCCTTCCACAGCCTGGAGGTGTGTTTTGGGTCATTGTCCTGTTGAAAAACAAAATGATTGTCCCACTAAGCGTAAACCAGATGGGATGGCGTAACGCTGCAGAATGCTGTGGTAGCCAATCTGGTTAAGTGTGCCTTGAATTCTAAATAAATCACAGGCAGTGTCACCAGCAAAGCACCCCCACACCATCACAACACCTCCTCCATGCTTCATGGTGGGAACCACATATGCAGAGATCATCCGTTCACTTACTCTGCATCTCACCAGGACACGGCTGTTGGAACCAAAAATCTCAAATTTGGACTCATCAGACCAAAGGATAGATTTCCACCGGTCTAATATCCATTGCTCGTGTTTCTTGGCCCAAGCAAGTCCCTTCTTCTTATTGGTGTCCTTTAGTAGTGGTTTATTTGAAGGAATTCGACCATGAAGGCCCGATTCACACAGTCTCCTCTGAACAGTTGATGTGATGTGTCTGTTACTTGAACTCTGTGAAGCATTTAATAGGGCTGCAATCTGAGGTGCAGTTAACTCTAATGAACTTATCCTCTGCAGCAGAGGTAACTCTGGATCTTCCTTTCCTGTGGCGGTCCTCACGAGAGCCAGTTCCCTCATAGCGCTTGATGGTTTTTGCGACTGCACTTGAAGAAACTTTCAAAGTTCTTGACATTTTCCGGATTGACTGACCTTCATGTCTTAAAGTAATGATGGACTGTCGTTTCTCTTTGCTTATTTGCACTGTTCTTGCCATAATATCGACTTGGTCTTTTACCAAATAGGGCTATGTTCTGTATACCAACCAGTGTCACAACACAACTGATTGGCTCAAATGCATTAAGGGAAAAAAATCCCCAAATTCACTTTTAACAAGGCACACCTGTTAATTGAAATGCATTCCAGGTGACTACCTCATGAAGCTGGTTGAGAGAATGCCAAGAGTGTGCAAAGCTGTCATCAAGGCAAAAGGTGGCTACTTTGAAGAATCTCAAATATAAAATACATTTTGATTTGTTTAACTCTTTTTTTGGTTACTACATACTACAGTTATGTCATAGTTTTGATGTCTTCACAATTATTCTACAATGTAGAAAATAGTCAAAAATAAAGAAAAACCCTTGAATGAGTAGGTGTCCAAACTTTTGACTGGTACTGTATGTTCCGGTAGATGTGTAAATCGGTAAATGTATACATTTCCCTGGAAATGTCTAGATTCTCTATTGCACTGGTAAATCTACAGATTTTACTGTAACATAAATGTCAATCTGAGAATAAGAGAATGGCTCTTGCTATGTGATGCATACAGTATGTAGATTGAAAGGCATAAGGTTCAAAGGACTAGTGAAAGGCAGGGAGTTTTGCATATAGACAACTGCGATTAGGTTTGTCTTGTGGATTGTGTCAGGATGGATACCTACCTATGCAGGCCATGGAGGTCATGTCCAGCTCGTATCCCTCGTAGCAGTCACACGTGTATCCCTCCGCCACACGGATACACCTGCCGTTCTCACAGCCATGCAGTATCCCACAGTCCTCTGTGCCCAGGCCTGCATACGGCTCATATCGTCCTGGAGCGGGGAGAGGAGGAGATGGTCAGAAGTAAGAACAGATAGCTAATCAAACACACATTTTCCCACAGGGCCTAGGCTAAGTTAAAATAAAATAAATGTGAAATATTTTGGGTAATGCAGCAGCATTGACAAAAGGCCAGTAATGCAGTAAATGCAGTAATGCACAGAAAGAGAGGGCTTACTCTCATAGACTCTCCTTGGGCCTCCGCCTCCACCACCTGGCCCCCGTCTGTCAGGGAACGGGGGTTCCACATGCCAGGGTTCTGGCACCTCCTCCTCCTCACTGTAGGGGTCACTGTCCGGGAGGGGGGCCAGACTCAGAGGGAGGCCCTCGGGGATGGGAAGAGGGGGCCTCGCCCCAAAGGCAAGCTCAGAACGAGGGTCTGGGAGGGTGCGGAAGGGAGATCTCGGAGGCGCGTCAGGCGGGCCGTAGTCGTCCTCGTCATAGTACCGCTCAGGACTGGGAGGGAGAAATCCAACATGTTTGTCGAGAACATATGTTGCGTCTTGTGATGATATATGTGAATGAGTGAGTGTAGTGAATAGGGCAGTGTGTTACATGTATCCTGAGGGCCGTCTGTATGGGCTCTCTGGGACCCTGAAGGTGCTGGGCGTTCTGCCTCTGAAGCCAGACCTGCTCCCCCCTGGTGGTGTGTAGTCGTCATAGTCAGGCCGGGGGTACTCAGGCCTGCGGGGGATGGGGTCTGGGAAGGAGTCCGGTCTATATGGCAGGCGATACCCCCCCCCTCCTCCTCTACCTGGCCCTGGGTCCGGACCGTAGCGGTCAGGGAAGGGGGGAGGAAACTCTGGGGGCCTCAGGAAGACGTTACATCGAGCCTCATAGTCCTCTGACAGAGAGAGAGAAGGAAAAGAGGCGTAGACCAAAAATGACACCATAAACACAACTCTTCCGCAACAGAGCTACATTTTGCTTGTATCTCGTGACAAAATGCTAACACAGCGGAATGTTCAATGTAAATACTCATCCACAATCAGCGTGGCCATAGTAGCTTATCAGTGAGTGTGCGGTCAGTCTAGTAATACCTGAGTCTCTGGCAGGACACAGAGCACACTGCAGTCCCCAGCCCTCTCCATACAGACAGCAGCACTCAGTGAAGGTGACCTGTCCGCCCAGCAGGGGGCTCTGACACACCAGGTCTGGTGTGACATACTGCCAGCAGAAGGACAGGTTCTCATCTGGAGACAGGAGGGAGAGGACAGGAATGAGGAGGGGAAGGGTGAGATGGAAAGAGAGGCGAAGAAAGATGGAGAAAGGGAGGTGGGAAAAACGAGGGAAAGATAGCAGGAGCGAGAGATTGAAAACAGACGGTGAGAGAGAGAGCTCACAGTTTGAGCTAATAAGTAAAAAATGAGTAGTGAGGACTCATAAGGTGAGTGATTGGGCACTCCCGTCTCCCAGTGTGTGTAGTCTTACCCACGGCGAGGCCAGTGGAATTGACACAGCTGCGCTGAGTGTCGTCCAACACAAGAGGAGGCACGCAGGTACAGAAGTGTGAGCCTAATGTGTTGACGCAGATTCCCCCTGGACAGCTGTCCTCCCCTGCCTCACACTCATCAACATCTACCAGGAGAGGACAGAGACAGAGAGAGAGATGAGATTTTAGGAACCTACCCATTATATACATCCATCTAATTCAACCACAATTATGAAGACTGGGTCAAAACGGCCCAATATCACTGATAAAGATAAGCCACTAACCGATGCACTCCAGAAACACGTTGTCGTAGTAGTAGCCACTGGTGCAGTAGCAGGAGTAGCCAGGGATGTTGTTGACACATACACCGCTCTTACACACCTCAGGGTGGAACAGTTTACACTCATCCACATCTGTGAGAGCAGATAAAGGCCGGGATTACAGGTACAGTACAGTATAAGCAATAAGCACGACTACAAACCATGCGTGTCAAAAGAAGGTCAAATAGGGGTGCTTATATTTGTCCTGTTTCACAGATGTACAAATGTGAAATGAAAATGTGTTTTTTGCCCTCAGAGAGAGGGGTCACAGCCAGGGGTCAGCCATTATCGACAGCAACCCTGGAACAATTAGGGTTAAGTGCTTTGCTCATTTAGTCAGCTCAGGGATTTGAACTAGCAACCTTTCGGTTACTGGCCCAACGCTCTAACCGCTAGGCTACCTGCCGCGTGTGTATGTGAGACAGCTGTTACCTTTGTAGCTAAACGCTCCTGGCCCAGTCACATATCCTCGTCCGCTGGGGCACAACGCCTGGTGCTCGGCTGAACAGCGACCACAGGAAACAACAACAGGACATATCAGAGAGGAACACTTCACGACATCAGAGATAACTTTTTCTGAGTGGGTTGATAGGTGGAGCTGACTCCAGGAGTCTACCATAGACATACATACTCTCTTTAGTCATATACATATGTCCCATGGAAACCACAGGACGCTGCTGACGGGAGAACAGCTCATTATAATGGCCGAAACGGAGCAAATGGAATGGCATCAAACACATGGGAACCATGCGATTGATGTATTTGATTCCATTCCACCGACTACGCTCCAGCCATTACCACGAGCCCCTTCTCCCCTTTTCGGTGCCACCAACCTCCTGTGCTAGATACATGCTCAATATAGTCATACCATAGACATACTCTTCACATCAGTGTTGATCACTGGTCCCTACCTGTGCCTAGCTGAGGACAGGGGTCATACTGGCAGCCCATGCCCCAGCCCTGGCCCACGGTGCAGCAGCACTCCTGCTGAGTGGTGTTACGGGCCAGGACGCTGCACGAGCTCTGCTCCTCGGTGTTGTAGTAACACTCCCTCAACTCGCCAGGCCGGGCAGGAGGCAGCTGGGACGCATCGGGCCGACGCTGGGGACCGAGGCCGGTGGTGGAGGAAGACGAGGAGGAGCCGCCAGGGAACACTGGAAGACCTATGGACGTGATGTTTGAGGGTTGAGGCGTGTGTGGTTATGGCTGCGCTGCTGACCACCAAGACAACATAGTGTTGTTCCCTGATGAACAGCAGGGGGCAGCAACACCAAGCTGTTTGAATGGGAACCTGTCGAAGAGGTCTCACCAAACTCACCATGCACAAACTGGTGTTAAATGGCATTAAAATGGTGTAGGAATGAACATTTGAAGCAGGGAAAGTGTTATTCCCATAAGGGAATAGAAATGTTTATTTTCATACGGGGAAAAACAAGCTTATCTAGATAATCCTCGAAAAGCACAATAATGTTGGACACTGTACAGTACCTGGTCGGGGCGTGCTGAGGCACTGTCCTGAGCGCGTATCAAACTCCTCCCCCTCTCCTGGACACTCACACATGAAGGAGCCATCCACATTCTCACAGCGCGCCGCGCCACACACGCCCTGCATAGTCTCACACTCGTTTTCATCTAGAGAGAGATAGAGAGAAAGAGAGAGACAGAGAGATAGAGAAAGAGAGAAATAAAGAGATAGAGGAATAGAGAGAGGAGAAAGAGAGTGAGAGAGAGCGTGAGCGCGAGAGAGAAAGAAAGAAAGAGAAATATGGGGTGAAAAGTTATAACCATGTAGGCTAAATCAAGCAAAGACAAATGACAGGACAGCAGAATGGTAGCGTTTGTACACTTATCAGAGACTCGTGCATCTGAGTTGAGACGTACCCACACATCCCTTCCCATCGCTGGTGGCTGTGTAGCCCTGGTCACACATGCACTGGTATGTTCCAATTTGGTTCTGGCAGAACGCATGCTCCCCGCATACGGTCTCATTGGCACACTCATTGATATCTGTGAGCGAGATGAAGAAACAGAAGTGGAGAGAGATGACATCACTCCTGAATGATTCTGAAGTATGGTCTCAAGTATGGTCACTGTCATCATTATATTTAGATGGATAAACTTGATTAGATTATTTAAAGGTATAAAGCAATAGTCAGTGAAGACAGTACAGTGAGATATATCCCTATCTCTTTTCCACAACGTCTGTGTGTGTCTGCGTGTTACAGACGCATATCTTGGCAAGGAAAGGCGAATGGCATTCTTGAGACTGAGCATCTGCGAGGTGAAAGCCTCCAACCTGACACATCAATCAAACACAGCTGCCATGACGACCAAACCCTTACGCCCCGCCCTCAGCCTGGATCCCACATCTGTGTCCAATCTGCCAAACATTCCTACATAAACTATCATGGCTAAACTGTATGACAGTATAGTGAGAACGGCATTCAATCTCGATTGTAGCATAGAATCAGATCATTGAAAAATAAATCAAAGTGGATTAATAAATACGAGAATAATAAAAAGTAGATTCTTATGTGTGAACTAGATTTAGTAAAGGATGAAGTCGATGAGTTTGATGAAGAGATGGAACTGACCGACGCACTCTCCTGTGCGGGTGACCCGGTAGCCCGGCTCACAGGAGGTGATACAGCGGTAGGAGCCAATGGTGTTCTCACAACGTTGTGACCGACACACTGCTCCCTCTGAGCACTCATCTACATCTGGGAGAGAGAGAGTGGGGATTACACACACACACACAGAAGCGCGTGCACACACACAAAAACGTCAGCATCCCCATAGCGCAGTCTCGAAAGCTGTGCGTGTTACATAAAAGGGACACACGGTTTCAATGGTCTGTCTACGGTGGATGATGAACAGTGCAGAGTAGTTGAGGTGTTGAGTTACCCAGACAGGCTGTCTTCTCTGGGTTGGTGGTGAATCCCACTTGGCACTGGCACTGGTAGGAGCCCTCTGTGTTGACACAGTGCCCATCCTGGCACGCCCCCGGGCCTGACCTGGCACACTCATCCACATCTGGGCACGCAATGACAACACGCCATTACATCACCACAGACAACCCCGCGGTGCCTATCGCCAAGCAAAGCAATCTCACTGTGTGAGAGGCTATGAGTAATATAGTCTGTGTAAAGTAGCCTATAAGGGATTATTTGTATAAGGGATTAGAGTTGTCCAAGTTAATGGGCTGTGCAGTTTAAACTGCAGAGTAAACAGTAAATATATGTAATGAGTAGAGACTTCTCCATTCTGCAGGTTTAAGAGTAGCCTACAGAAAGGCCAGTGGGACTTGGGTGTGTGTATGAGGTGTGTGTGTGTGAGAGAGATGGTCGTGAGGCTTCACCTAGGCAGGAGCTGCCGTCGCTGCTGGTGGTGTAACCCTGGGAACACACACAGCGGTAGGAGCCCTCTGTGTTCACACACTCTCCCTTGGGGAAGCAGTACTCCCCCTCTAGACACTCGTTGACATCTGTGAAAAGACAAGACAACCACGTTAAAATATGACAGAAAAGAACACCAATATGTATATACACGTCATCAAAAGAAATCACCAACATTGTGGCATTCATCACCATCATTATCACCGTCATCGATACTGACCTCTACATTGGCGTCCAAGGCCAGTGGTTCTGTAGCCTGGTTGACAGTCACAGCGGTAGGAGCCGTCCGTGTTCACACACAGCCTCGCTGCACCACAGGTGTCAGGGCTCTGGCATTCATCCACATCTGAGGAAGGGAGAGGGGAATGCTCATTGGTACCTCTGCTTCATGTATAGGGTCTTTCTGTTCCCCCTAAAATAGGTTAAACAGCTTCCAAGTGTTTCTCTTAAATCAACACAGCACAAATGGGTTCAGTCCCTTGTGGATATAACTTTTTGACAGTGAAACCACTCCAACGAGACATCCATCCATTCCCAAGTGTTACATCCATTTCTAAGGTGTCTCTGATTTACACGCTATCCCCTTTGAAGTCTAAACATCTGCTGCAAACTCTGTTGGTTCACATCAGCACCAGTTCAACAGCCAGACATCCGTTGGATACCTCGGATGATTTTCATGTGCTCTGGATATCGCAGCATGGGTAAAGTGCTGACTGACAGTGAACTGGGAAAGAAACGGTACATTCATATGAATTGTTTATGGGGTCTCTGTGTTTTTTGTTGAGGTAGAGGCAATGCACCCAGGTGGGATGGAGCACAGTGTCCTTTAATGATACTCGGGTTGATTATTTGTGTGCCCCACAGAAAAAAACTGCTTGGTAGTGAGTAAGAGAAGTAACAGAAGCCAGAAAAGGTGAAGTGAGGAGAGCAGAGGAGAGGAATGCAGAGGAGAGCCCTGACTGCAGTATGGAACTGGGGCTAGAGGGCCACCCCCTCTGCTCACTCATCGCCTACTGTAAGATGATGAAAATCGGCCCGGTCACACTGCCCTGTGCAGTTTATATAAACAGCTGTTGTAACAGCTTGATTCTTCAGCAAACTTTAGCGTGGTGACGGTCTTAGTCAAGCTGCCTCACCAATAACACCAACAGTGTTAGCGATGTGATTGTCTGATTCCGTAAAGCAGTATGAACGGAATACAATCTCAAGTGGAAGGCGTGTGAAAAAGAGCTGGGGTGCTAATTTCGGTCTCGCGTCACATTCCGCAACATTGACACAATTCAACTCTTTAAAAATGTGTTTCCTCATTAGACAGAAATGTGCAGTTGTTCATAAATCCCCTCCTCTCCTTGGCCGTAAAAGAGCCATGACATTCCTTCCCAGAAACAAATGCGGCAGGCAAGTGTGAGAGCAACAAAACGCCTTGGAAAAACATGTCGACTACATGGACAGAATGCCTTGAATTGACTTGATGCACTGCCTAATAGACAGCTAGTCTTACCTGCGCATAACCCATCTTGCATACTGTGGCCAGCTTTGCAGGCGATACACTTGTAGGAGCCTTCAGAATTCACACACCGTTGCCCAGGACACTGTGAGGGGTCTTCGCATTCATCAACGTCTAAAATGAAGCAAGTGGAGGTTACACATCAAACAGTGATATGGACCTTGAACCATCATGTAAAGAGATGCAAAAGTCCGACATATGCAGCCTCACCAATACAGATGCTGTCCTGTAGTTTGAACCCGGGGCGACAAGCGCACCGGTAGCTACCGAGAGTGTTTTCACAGAGGCCGTTGGTACATAGGTTGGAGGTCTGGCGACACTCATCAATATCTGTGTGAAAGTATCAATATCAGTATTGATACAATTATCAATATCGAATACAAAATGGGTGTGTGTGTGTGTTTGTCTCTGTGTGTGTGTGTGGTTGAGAAGGTTGTTCACCTGTACACTGTCCATTTCCAGCATCAAAGCCTGGGCTACAGGCCACACATTTGAAGGAGCCCTCAGAGTTGATACACTCCTGACCAGGACACTGCAGAGCGTTCTCACACTCATTGACATCTGAAGAAGCCAACAGAGGATATTCTTTACAATCCCATAATAAAGTTGACAGAACAAAGACCATTTCTGGCTGTATTTTACACTATTCTGTGCTAAAGAAAGTCATACATTTGACTGCTCTTTATCGGCTGGTAACGTGTAATGTGTAAAAGTAATGTGTACGTTCAGGGCGCAGTCTTACCTGTGCAGGTGTTGCCCTGTAGCCTGAAGCCAGATGGGCACGCACACTTGTAGCTTCCAGCCGTATTCTCACAACGACCGTTAGCACAGCGAGTGGGGCTTTGGAGGCACTCGTCAACATCTGCAAAGAAAAGAAGGAGAAGAACTGTCCGCAATCGCTCCAATGTACTGGTGTTGATAAAGACCATGTTGTGTCCTACCTGCGCAGCGTCTGTTGACCAGCCCAAAGCCTGGCTTGCAGGACACACACTTGTATGAGCCCTGGGAGTTGACACACTCCTGGCCAGGGCACTGGGACGGGTCTGCGCATTCATCCGTGTCTGTACAGGTATCACTGTGTAGTCTGTAGCCAGTGAGACACGCACAGCTGTAGCTACCCTGGGTGTTCTCGCAGTGACCGTTGGTGCATGGGCCGGGGAATTGACGACACTCATCTATATCTGTAGGAATGGAGAGGAGATACAAGAGATTGCTGAAAGGTAGATGCCAATTTGAAATACACTATAAATGTATGTATTAATGGATGGATGGATTTAAAAAAGAATCACAGACACACAGGTATACCTCAGCACACACAGAGACAATGTCATTTTACCTGAGCATTGTCCATCGATCATGCTGAAGCCTGGCTTGCAAGACACACAGTTGTAAGAACCCTGAGAGTTGACACAGGCCTGACCAGGACACCTCAAAGGGTCCTCACACTCATCCACATCTGAAATAGAGCCAGAACATTAAAAGTCCGGCAGAATTTGTTTTCCATAGATTGAAGGTTCCTTTCGCTGACAGGTTCAAAAGAGGGAATGTAGGTAAATACAGTCATCGCTCGTACCTGCGCAGGTCTTGCCTTGTAGTTTGTATCCCGTGTGGCAAACACACCTGTAGCTCCCGGGAGTGTTCTCACAACGACCATTGGTGCAAAGGCTGGGGGTCTGACGGCACTCGTCAACATCTACAACAGGGGGGCGACACAGACCGTTAGCGCTCTCTATCAAACAGCCTGTGGAGAATTCTACTTAAACTCCCTATAACATTGGTCATTACCTCAACATTTTCAGAAGAAAGGTTATTATTTGGTTTTGTGTACAACTGCTTCCGGACAAGGAGTGTTACCTCGGCATTGTCCGTTGAGCAGCCCAAACCCTGGTGGGCAAGACACACACTTGTATGATCCTGGAGAGTTGACACAGGCCTGACCAGGACACTTCAAGGGGTCCTCACACTCATCCACATCTGGGGAAAGGGAGAATGATAGACAGGAAGTTTAATATATCCGACTGACCAATAGTATAATTTCACAAACATCACACAATCTTTCGTGAGTGAAGATTGCAGTATATACAGTACAGTCGCTTCGGTAGTGAAACAATGTTGACTAGATGCAGAGATAGCTTCCTTACCTTTACACGTGTTGCCCTCTAGCTTGTACCCAGTGCGGCAGACACACTTGAAAATACCAGGGCTATTCTCACAGCGGCCGTTGTTACAGGGGTTCGGAACCTGACGACACTCGTCAATATCTGTGCCACAAAAAAAGTTTGTCCTTTACTCAAAGACTTGACAGTTAACAGTTATCTAGTTTCTTCTAGAATGATCACAAGGACTTCTGCACAGCTATCATAATCGACATAATATTCCTTATAATAATCACAATCATGTCAATAGTGCTTATTGACTGCTGATGTTGGAATACTATGTTGAGTACGTGTCCCCTCTTACCTTGACACTGTGTCTGTTGGAAGTTGGCTCTGAAGCCAGCAGGACACACACATCTGTAGCGGCCTGGTGTATTCTCACACTCCCCAACAGAACAGGGACTGGGAGCCTGGATGCACTCATTGACATCTAGAGATACAGATGAGAAAAAAACAACGTGAGGGATTCTCAAAGAACAGTGGCCAGAGTACCAGACACGATTTCCTAATCCTTGACTTCCAAGTAGAACACAGAGCATTCCAGGGGAACGCCAGAAGGTCTTTCTCTATACCCAACGAGACAGAGTAGCTGTTGTCTGAATAAACGTCCAGTGCACAGCTGCTGTGGCTAGCGACTATGTGTGTGTGAGTGGCGTGTACAGTGGGGGGAGGGCTGTACCTATACAGCTGGTGCCGCGTGGTCCCGGCTGGTATCCAGAGGGGCAGCTGCACCTGTAGCCCCCTTCTGTGTTCTGGCAGCGGCCGCCGCCGCAGGGCGGGGTAGACGTCCTGCACTCGTCTATGTCTGAAAGGAAAGGGGTATGAGTGGGGTTAAAGAGGTCAAGAGGAGCATGACCAAGCCTACAGTAATCAAGCTGCCTCTCAGGGGATGGGATTGTAGTGAGATGCTTGCGGTACCTAACCAGTCTGAAACTGACTCATCCATAAAGACTATCATCATGTTCAACGACCGCACACTATAAATACAGCTGAGGGCCAGTATAGTATCAGGAACAGCCAACATTGGGATGTGTATGTGTATGTGTGTGTTTGATGCTTCCTAATAGTAGTTACGTAGTTTAACGAGCAACAGTGCCCTAACAAAACAACATTCACCTTGACAATGAGTCTGCTGAGTGTTGTGTTGGTATCCCTCGTTACAGATGCAGGTATGTCTCCCTCCGGGCTGGTCCACACAGCGGCCCTGTCCACACACCTGGGGCATGGTCTCACACACACCCCGCACTGGACGCCCAATCAGATGGCCGTAGACGCACGTACACACGCATGCACGCACACGTAGACAGATATGCACATTTAGTTAGCTTGTCTGTCACCGTTTCAAAAAACGATTCCAAAGTGGGATCTTAGTTGTCATGTCATCCATATCAGTCGTCTGAGGACGTGAGAAGGGATAACACAGCCACGGAGAATGGTGTGAGGAGGATCTGATCTCATCTGGGTGCCTGATCTCTGCTTACATTGGAGAGCTGAACAAGGAAGCTCTGGCATACACTCATCCCATTTCACACTTTGAAAAAAGGGTTCCAAAAGGGTTGTTCGGCTGTCACCATAGGAGAACCCTTTTTGGTTCCACATAGATCTCTTTTGGGTTTCATGCAGAACTCTGTGGAAAGGGTTCTAAAATGGAACTCAAAAGGGTTCTACCTGGAACCAAAAAGGGTTCTTTAAAAGGTTCAAGGCTGTGGGCATAATAGTGTTCAATTCTAGGTTACAGCACAAACCTGACACCTCCCTCACGAGCTAAAAGTTAGCAGCTCGTTGACGGCCCCGCCTTGAGATTCAAACCTGACAACGTGATAAACGAACAGTCCGGTGGTGAACAGTTGGCTCACATTAGGCAAAGTTTTGCGGCACAAACAGAGCATTGTACCCATC
Organism: Salvelinus alpinus; assembly: GCF_045679555.1. NCBI lineage: Eukaryota > Metazoa > Chordata > Actinopteri > Salmoniformes > Salmonidae > Salvelinus > Salvelinus alpinus. The sequence continues at coordinate 15,307,414 of NC_092107.1, forward strand.
TGGTTACTGCTTATATCTTGAGCCAGAGCTCCTGGCTCGGTCTGTGTGAAGTTATTCCCTCTTTGAATCTCTCTTTGTATTGCAAAGAAGTGCATTAAAGAATGTAAAACGCCTTTTATCGACTGAGGCTTTGAAGTTGAGGTGTGTGTGTTCATGTGTGTGTTCGTGTGCTCGCCTCCCTACCACTGAGGAAGTACAGTTCCCGCTCAGCCCAGTCAAAACTGTTCGCTGCTCTGGCCCCCCAATGGTGGAACAAACTCCCTCACGACGCCAGGACAGCGGAATCAATCACCACCTTCCGGAGACACCTGAAACCCCACCTCTTTAAGGAATACCTAGGATAGGATAAAGTAATCCTTCTCACCCCCCCCCCCCCCCCCCTTAAAAGATTTAGATGCACTATTGTAAAGTGGCTGTTCCACTGGATGTCATAAGGTGAATGCACCAATTTGTAAGTCGCTCTGGATAAGAGCGTCTGCTAAATGACTTAAATGTAAATGTAAATGTGTGTGTGTGTGTGTGTGTGTGTGTGTGTGTGTGTGTGTGTGTGTGTGTGTGTGTGTGTGTGTGTGTGTGTGTGTGTGAGGGACAGGGTTGACTAAGTACTCTAGTGGAGACAGAAAAGGCCAGAGCCAGAAACACATCTGATGTCTAAGTTAAATACAGGTTAAATAAAACATGTATTTGAAGGTGGCTAAAACCGCCAGTAAAAATCAACGCCATCAGAACATTCAACTCCACCTACCTGGGATTCTTAAGCACTCATTATTCTGGTCCATTTGAAATGTGAACTCATGCTTTCAAGTGCTGTCACATCAAATGAGAGCGGAACAGACACAGGATGACCAGTTGTCATACTTCAATGGAGAACTTTGAACTTTTTCTCACTCCACAATACAGACTCCAAACTATATGCTTCTTTGTTCTTGAGTCAGTTGTGGAGTACAATAGTTAAAAGTTCTAATAGGAAATGACATGGAGTTGGCAGTGTGAGAAGCCAGAAAGTTGAACCAGCGTTTATCAGAATTTGACCTAATCTTGGAGCCATTACTGTATCAAGATGAAACACTTTGTGGCTGTGGTATATGGTTTACAGTACCTGGCCTGGGGATGGGTGGGCGGGGCGTGACCGGAGATGGGAGGGGCTGGGCGGGTCTCACTGGAGATACTGGCCGTCGGTCAACTGGAGGCCGTTGGGTCTGAGTGGGGGGTCGAGCTGGAGAAACCAAAACAGGACATAAACATTTACTGAGAATGTCTAGATGCATTAGAGCTTTCGCTTGTTGAGAAGATGCAGCTTGATGTGAATTGTCTTTCTCACAGCCTTCTGGACATAAACATAAAAATACTAAACATTGCAATTCTGTCTCAATAGTTGATGTTGCTATGTGGAAATGACAAGAGCATGTGAAGGGTTTGATTCCAAAACGTGATAAGTGCTCATTTTTCACATTTGCATTTTCTTCTGTGTATAAATTATGGCTGTTCTCATACTTTTAAAACATTTACTTTAGATGTACATTAGAATGTTTATTTTTTTGCAAAACGCAATATCCGTATTGTTTCATACCAAAACGTGCTATATCCAGAACCATGTGTTTAGAGAGTTGGGCCATTGAGATTTCTGCAGTATGACACATTTACATGTCACTACAACATTCTATGGCAGCCATGTTAGCTCCAGTTAACATTAGGCTACATGTGGAATATAATTTTTTTTATATGTAACTGAATGTATAGAATTAGAACAAAATTCAAAATTCAAAAAGTTTGTCCAACTCTTTAAATATATTGATCTGGTTATATCCACTGTACAGATGGCTGAAACAATCCATATGCTTTTTTTTGCCACTGGTGCAAAGTGAGTCATTTGCATGATATTTGTCTGCTTAATCGTAAATTAGGTTTCGCTAAATATTTTTCCAACACCTAGGAACGTAATCAGAAACTTATCTTATCCATTTAGGCTAACCCCTGGCTTAGTCAGCTAGATGCGGTGATAGACAGCTGTCACTCAGCTGTTCGCGCGCTGGCTAGTTGCTACCGAGCGTTACGCTAGCTCTTGAGTGTCACGGACCTTTTGATTATGGATCCTTCCCTAAAGTTTATATAATCAAACTCATAAAGCTTGCCTAGATTTATCCTAATGAATGAAAAAAACTTTAAAACCCCCCAAAATTGTTACAAAAGTTGCTTAAATGTCCAAAAAGAAAACACACTGCATACACTACAGTACACTGTTCACCCTCTGGATACAATACATCGGCTATATGATATTTGCAAAATTTAGTTGAAACAAATAGATTATTTTAATATGTATTTATTTGTGTATCTATACCTAATTATGTAACTGTTTAAAACCCAATCGGGAAACCTTTTCTATTGGAGTTCTGTCTGGGGCGGATTTAAAACCTGTTAAGGACAGGGGGCAGTGTTTCCACTTTGAACGAATTGCGTACCCAAACGGAATTTCCTCCTACTCTGCCCCAGAAGGTAATACATGCATATTATTATTACTATTGTATAGAAAACACTCTGAAGTTTCTAAAACTGTTTGAATTATGTCTGTAAGTATAACATAACTCATTTGGCAGACAAAAACCTGAGAAGACTTCCAAACAGGAAGTGAGAACTCGATTTTCAAAACAGTGCCAAATGATATCCCATATAGTTATGGATAAGCAAACACTTCCTAGGGCTTCCACTAGATGTCACCGTCTTTAGATTTTGGTTATATGATTCTACTATAAAGGAGGGGCTCATAGGAGCTATTTTACTGAGTGGTTTTCAGAAATCTCAGTCTCATTTTGCGCGCGAGCGAGAGACAATGCTCTTTCTTCAGACAATGAAATTCTCCGGTTGGATCCTTATTGATGATTAATGTTAAACACATCCTAAATATGGATGGCATACATCATTTGACTTGTTTCTACGACCTGTAACGGAGCGTTTTGAGTTTTTGTCTGGAGGGATTGCTCGTGCGTCATGAAAATGGATTCGTGGGCTGAACATGCTAACAACAAGTGGCTAAATGATGGGCTTTATGGAACTTTTCAGTCATTTATTGTCGAACTGGGAATCCTGGGAGTGCCTTCTGATGAAGTTATTCGAAGGTAAGTGCATATTTATAGTGTTTTTGTAGCTTCTGTTGACGCCAAAATGGCGACTATTTCTTTGGCTGGATTGTGCTCTGAGCGCCGTTCTCAGATTATTATTTTTCCGTAAAGTTTATTTTGAAATCTGACACAGCGGTTGCATAGAGGATAAGTTTATCTTTAATTTTGTGAATAACACTTGCATCTTTTATCAATGTTTATTATGAGTATTTCTGCAAAATCACCGGATGTTTTGGAATCAAAACATTACTGCACGTAACACGCCAATGTAAACTGAGATTTATATATATATATGCACATTATCGAACAAAACATAAATGTATTGTGTAACATGATGTCATATGACTCATCTGATGAAGATGTTCAAAGGTTATTGATTAATTTGATCTCTATTTGTGGGTTTTGGGAAAGCTATATTTGCTGTGAAAAAATGTCTGTGCTTTTTTGGATTTGGTGGTGAGCTAACATAAATATATGTTGTGTTTTCGCTGTAAAACATTTTAAAAATCGGACACGTTGGCTGGATTCACAAGATGTTTATCTTTCATTTGCTGTATTGGACTTGTTAATGTGTGAAAGTTAAATATTTCAAAAAAATATTTTTGAATTTCGCGCGCTGCCTTTTCAGCGGAATGTTGTGGGTGTTCCGCTAGCGGAACCCCTGGGCAAGAAAGGACATAGCGTTTTGCCACGAAACATGATTATTTGTCTCTCTAAAAGAAAATGACCTTGCAACATATTTCAAACAGAATCATGTCTTTTCACTAACCATGTCATGGTAAGATGAAAAAATAATAGATCTCTTTCATAAGACTAGGGCTGTGGCGGTCATGAAATCTTGTCAGCAGGTTATTGTCAAGCAAATAACTTCCGATCTCACGGTTATTGACTGTTAATTAACATAAACACATTTAGCATCTCCTGGCTTCCACACAAGCCACTGATGCAGACCTTTGGAACATCTACATTTGAAAAATCAATTTAATATAGCCTACACTATCACAATAACTCTATGATTTATTTTAGACAGGTCTAAAGAAACATGATATGAAGAAGATGTAGTATATTTCAGAAGAACAGAATAGCATACTCTGAGTTGTCCTTATGTTAGGCCCTGATCGGCTACACTAGTTAATTTAGCAGACAAAAAGCGCCTAGTAAAAAAGCCAGACTACGGTTTGCAACTGCACATGGGGAGAAATATCATACTTTTTGGAGAAATGTCCTCTGGTCTGAAAACAAACAAAAATAGAACAAAAATAGAACTGTTAGGCCATAATGACCATCGATATGTTTGGAGGAAAAAGGGGGACGCTTGCAAGCCAAAGAACACCATCCCAACCGTGAAGCACGGGGGTGTCAGCATCATGTTGTGGGGGTGCTTTGCTGCAGGAGGGGCTGGTGCACTTCACAAAATAGATGGCATCATGAGGAGGAAAATTATGTGGATATATTGAAGCAACATCTCAAGACATCAGTCAGGAAGTTAAAGCTTGGTCGCAAATGGGTCTTCCAAATGGACAATGACTCTAAGCATACTTCCAAAGTTGTGGCAAAATGGCTTAAGGACAACAAAGTCAAGGTATTGGAGTGGTGTTATGGGATTTTTATGAATAATGACTAAATGATGTATACATTTAACATAGAAATATAACTAACAGAATTATATCCTGTCTGATGAAGAATGTTTGTCCATAAGAAAGAGGGACTGTTAGCAGGCAAGAAACTTGGCAAACAACTTGTGACCACTGTGAAACTGATAACAGGGAAGGAAGTCTCCCCACCCAGGGAGGGGAGAGACCTTGGGCTTGTAGTAGATTGTGTAACATGTTGCAGGATGTGATAAGCAATGTATGCATAGGAGAAGACTTGTAAACTATATTGAGGGACATTTATGACGAAATGTGAGGTATATAAACCAATGTACAGGAAATGATAAAAAGAGCTCTCTAAATAAACATTCATGACTTTGTAGCTGGGCCTCCATCTGATTCATTCCAACCAGTTTCCTACAAATTCTGGGTTTCAGGCTGAGTAATCAATTCAATTGGGTTTATGAACACTGAGAACATAATTCTCGTGACAAGTGGCCATCACAAAGCCATGACCTTAATCCTATAGAACATTTGTGGGCAGAACTGAAAAAGTGTGTGCGAGCAAGGAGGCCTACAAACCTGACTCCGTTACACCAGCTCTGTCAGGAGGAATGGGCCAAAATTCACCCAACTTATTGTGGGAAGCTTGTGGAAGGCTACCCGAAACGTTTGACCCAAGTTAAACAATTTAAAGGCAATGCTACCAAATACTAATTGAGTGTATGTAAACTTCTGACCCACTGGGAATGTGATGAAAGAAATAAAAGCTGAAATAAATCATTCTCTCTACTATTATTCTGACATTTCATATTCTTAAAATAAAGTGATGATCCTAACTGACATAAGACAGGGAATTTTTACTAGGATGAAATGTCAGGAATTGTGAAAAACTGAGGTTAAATCTATTTGGGTAAGGCGTATGTAAACTTCTGACTTCAACTGTAACTGAATAAAATAGAAAGGATGTTTTCTCCAAACGATTTCTGAGGCAGTGCGCAAATGCGCTATTCAGTGTTGAGTGGTTAACAAAGAAACAGGTACTCCTACAGTATATGCTTAATCTAGAGATATTTATGCAACTTTAGTTGTGATACAACCGTGGGCTATATGTTTAGATTTTTAATACATTCTAAGGCTGGATGATGCAAATAATGATGATTTGAAAAAAGTCACATGAAAGACATGAGCTCTGCTTTGTTTCTTGCACAGGCTGCACACGCTACATCAGTCTCTCATTCACAATTTGACAAGCACTTGATAATGCCTCCTATTTCCAGGCGGCATCCCCCTAGGGTGGCCGTAATGCACACTAAAAAATCCATGTCTTTTGCGGCCAGGGGCCATTTTGCCCTTGGGCTGAATATAATAATTATAATTCCTTTCCCCTGGCTGCGTGTTTCCGAAGCACCTCTCACTCACATGGTTCTCTCAGATATCTCAATTCTTATTAGCCAATGCCAGTCATGTGATTGGGTTCTTCTCACAGGCATCTATCTCAGCTCCGAAGTAGGCTACAGGTGAAGACAGACACATCAGGGACGCAACTGCGTACGTCCTTATCAAATCCCGAGGCACATATTGAAGAACTGTCCACATTTACTTTGTCAGCCAACAAGATGAGTAGGCCTAACGAAAAGCAAAAGCACTAGCCTATGTCAATCTACTATCCCCCATAATAAAAAAGTTGATCTATTATATTGGTCAACTTGTCCTTCTGTGTGAGAAATAAATATTCCAAACATAGTCTGGGGCAGTTGTGGGATGCGATAGATTCCCAAATTAATACAACAACTCGCATCAAAAAACCTTTTAAAAGCAATGAGGCTGATGCAACAGATCAGAACGTTTAGCTTAAAATGTTGATAAACAATTAGGCTATTTCTTTACATTATAAGCGGCAATGCGCACAGGACACTAGGCTATAAGCTCCAATGTTCCAAAATGCAATCAATTCAAGGGAAAACACCATTCTCAAAAGTGACCGCAAATTACGCATGTAACGCTTTATTTTTATGGTGAAAATTATCTTCCCCAAACTTGAAACTCAAGAGCAGCCTATGTATGCCAGTTAGGCTCTACACCGGTTGTAAAGCGGATTAATGTGCTTCATTTTAAGTAGTTATTTGTCCACTTTAGTTACGATACAAACCTTATCAAAACATATAGGCCTGTGGGCTAGGCTACATGAGGTGTGTGACCATGATTTGGCATGTACGTTTTCTTGCCTTACCGCACACAGGTGCGGTAATATATGATAGTATATCATTTACAAGTGATAATATATCACAATATATATATATATATATATCACTTATCACTCAAGTGATAGGCTAATATTGTCACCCATCAGACTATTCTTGATTTAATCTTGTCTTTACATATACTAAATAATATATCTGTGAAATTATTTTTGATTTTAAATCGACCGTTATCATGCACCTGTCTCGGAACAGGGGAAGGGGGAATTTGACTGCGGTCGGTGTGGCGGTAATACGGTCACCATAACAGCCCTACATAAGATGTGTTTTTAATTCATGTTAATTTACAAACAGTTCTGAAAATGGTTATATCGCGTTTTGGAATGAAACTCTTCACTGTACGATGAGGAATCTCCTTAAGGTTGCTATGAGTTATTCTCTACTCACCTGTCACCACCCGGGTGGGTCCTGCTGTAACAGAGATGGCTGGGATGTGTGGTCTGCCCTGGGGGGACAGGGAGCCTCCACTCGATGGCTGCTGGGGTCTGGTCTGAGGTGTGAGAGCTCTACCATCTGGCTGTTGGGGTCTAGTTTGGGGAGTCAGTGCACCACTGCTTGAAGGTTGTTGGGATCCAATTTGCGGATTGTAAGGGCCTGAGCTTGATGGTTGCTGAGGTCTCGTCAGAGTGGTGAGCAGAGTAGTGCTACCTGGTTGTTGAGGCCTGGTTTGGGGAGGGAGAGAGCCTGAGCTTAAAGATTGTTGGGGACTAGTTTGGGCTGGTTGTTGTGGCCTGGTCTGTGGGGTGCTCTGGGATATGACAGGGGGACCTCCAGTCCCGTGCTGCTCCACCACCCTCTGGTTGAACTTGATGGCAGAGGCAGAGTAGTGGTAGCCAGGCCCTGCTGGGCAGATCTCCTTGAAAGCAACTGTCAGGAGCAAACAGAGAACGCCACAAGCAGGATTCAATTGGTTAGTGTGTTTCATACCCATATACAGTGCATTCGGAAAGTATTCAGACCCATTGACTTTTTACACATTTTGTTACATTACAGCGTTATTGTAAAATTTATTAAATCGTTTTTTCCACTTATAAATCTACACACGACAACGCAGGAGTGGCTTTGGGACAAGTGTCTGAATGTCCTTGAGTTGCCCAGCCAAAGCTCGGACTTGAACCCACTCGAACATCTCTGGAGAGACCTGAAAATAGCTGTGCAGTGACGCTCCCCATCCAACCTGACAGAGCTTGAGAGGATCTGCAGAGAATAGGAGAAGCTCCCCAAATACAGGTGTGCCAAGCTTGTAGCGTCATACCCAAGAAGACTAGAGGCTGTAATCGCTGCCAAAGGTCCTTCAACAAAGTACTGAGTAAAGCGTCTGAATACTTATGTACATGTGATAAAAACCTGTTTTCTCACATCTCCTCCACAGAGGAACTCTGGAGCACTATCAGAATGACCATCGGGTTCTTGGTCACCTTCTGATCACCTTGGTCACGCATCCAAGATGGCGTAGCAGTCGGACGTGTGTTTTGTCGTGTCCCGTGTAAATAATCGTTTTCCTCGTTTTTTCCGTTTATATTTTAATCTCACTTTCCATCTACGGACTGAATATACTCTCCTGCAACCCCCAACACCCAATGTGGTACGGATCTGCTATTTTTATACTTTAGAACCGGAACCCCCATCAGAAGCTAGCCAGCTAACTAACTACTAGCTAGTTATCAGTTAGTCACTGCTAGTGGTCTTTACCGTTAACTCGGACACCAGCCAGCCTCAGCTTGGTCAATACATGCCAGTCTGCACAGCGCGATATCAACCCAGAGAATATCGGACTGCTTTTTCTCTACCAAATCTCCAGATTACTACCGCAAGCTCTGGACCTTTACACCGGATCAGATAGCTAGCTGCAATCTGAGTGGCTACTCCTGGCTAACGTCTCTGTCCCGAAGCAAGCAACAGTTAGCCTTGAGCTAGCCTCGAGCTAGGCCAATCTCCCGGCTAGCCGAAGAGGTCCTCCAGCTAATTCTTGTGCTACAATACATATTTTGCCAATTGGCCTGGACCTTTTTTTGCCGACACAGAGCCCTGCCAATCCATCACAACTGGTCTAAATCAGCTACAAGCTAATTTAGCAATTTTTTGCCGCTGCTAGCAGCTTTTACCTTCTGCACAGACACCAGCCCTGTTATTAGCCTGGATATTACTCACCAATTTACCAGCATCGGACTGTCTCTCGACAACAACGCCGGATTCCTGCCGTAATCCCTGAGCCACTACTTCTGATCCTCACAGCTAGCTTGCAGCTAGCACAGCTAGCGCCACTGCCACGAAGCTAGCACCAGTTAGCAAACACAATTCTACAATTCACAACCTCTCTTTCGCCATCGCCATCCGGCTTGGATTCTCTGTCGACACGACCACGTCTGAGCAGACCCCCTCCGTCTGAGCAGACCACCCCCCGGGCTACTAACTTTAAACGCTGCGTGCTAGCTTAGTGGAGGCCTCCCTGCTCCATCTACGGCTGCCCCCTGGACACTATGATCACTTGGCTACATAGCTGATGCCTGCTTGACTGTCCATTAATTCACGGTACTCCATTCTGTTTATTTGTGTTTTATCTGTCGGCTCTGTGCTTTAACTCAGGATCTGTGTGTAGTTAATCCGACCCTCTCTGCCTAGTCGTCGCCATTTTTACCTGTTGTTGCTGTGTTAGACTAGCACCCTGTTATTGCTGCTGTTATCTTACCTGTTGTTTTAGCTAGCTCTCCCAATCAAGACCTGCAATCACTTTATGCCTTATTGTATGTCTCTCTCAAATATCAATATGCCTTGCATACTGTTGTTCAGGCTAGTTATCATTATCATTGTTTTGGTTTGCAATGGACCCCGTAGTTCCACTCTCCGTACCTCTGATACCTCCTTTGTCCCACCCCCCACACATGCGGTGACCTCACCCATTGAGACCAGCATGTCCAGAGATACAACCTCTCTTATCATCACCCAGTGCCTGGGCTTGCCTCCGCTGTACCCGTGCCCCACCATACCCCTGTCTGCACATTATGCCCAGAATCTATTCTACCACGCCCATAAATCTGCTCCTTTTATTCTTTGTCCCCAACGCTCTAGGCGACCAGTTTTGATAGCCTTTAGCCGCACCCTCATCCTACTACTCCTCTGTTCCTCGGGTGATGTGGAGGTAAACCCAGGCCCTGCATGTCCCCAGTCACCCTCATTTGTTGACTTCTGTGATCGAAAAAGCCTTGGCCTCATGCATGTCAACATCAGAAGCCTCCTCCCTAAGTTTGCCTTACTCACCGCTTTAGCACACTCTGCCAACCCTGATGTCCTTGCCGTGTCCGAATCCTGGCTTAGGAAGGCCACCAAAAATTCTGGGATTTCCATACCCAACTATAACACTTTCCGTCAAGATAGAACTGCCAAAGGGGGAGGAGTTGCAATCTACTGCAGAGATAGCCTGCAAAGTTCTGTCATACTTTCCAGGTCTATGCCCAAACAGTTCGAACTTCTAATTTTAAAAATTAATCTCTCCAGAAATAAGTCTCTCACTGTTGCCGCCTGCTACCGACCCCCCTCAGCTCCCAGCTGTGCCCTGGACACCATCTGTGAATTGATCGCTCCCCATCTAGCTTCAGAGTTTGTTCTGTTAGGTGACCTAAACTGGGATATGCTTAACACCCCGGCAGTCCTACAATCCAAGCTTGATGCCCTCAATCTCACACAAATCATCAAGGAACCCACCAGGTACAACCCTAAATCCGTAAACATGGGCACCCTAATAGACATTATCCTGACCAACCTGCCCTCCAAATACACCTCTGCTGTCTTCAATCAAGATCTCAGCGATCACTGCCTCATTGCCTGTATCCGCCACGGGTCCGCGGTCAAACGACCACCCCTCATCACTGTCAAACGCTCCCTAAAACACTTCTGCGAGCAGGCCTTTCTAATCGACCTGGCCCGGGTACCCTGGAAGGATATTGACCTCATCCCGTCAGTTGAGGATGCCTGGTCATTCTTTAAAAGTTACTTCCTCACCATATTAGACAAGCATGCTCCGTTCAAAAAATGCAGAACCAAGAACAGATATAGCCCTTGGTTCACTCCAGACCTGACTGCCCTCGACCAGCACAAAAACATCCTGTGGCGAACTGCAATAGCATCGAAGAGCCCCCGCGATATGCAACTGTTCAGGGAAGTCAGGAACCAATACACGCAGTCAGTCAGGAAAGCAAAGGCCAGCTTTTTCAAGCAGAAATTTGCATCCTGTAGCTCTAACTCCAAAAAGTTCTGGGATACTGTAAAGTCCATGGAAAACAAGAGCACCTCCTCCCAGCTGCCCACTGCACTGAGGCTAGGTAACACGGTCACCACTGATAAGTCCGTGATAATCGAAAACTTCAACAAACATTTCTCAATGGCTGGCCATGCCTTCCTCCTGGCGACTCCAACCTTGGCCAACAGCCCCGCCCCCCCCGCTGCTACTCGCCCAAGCCTCCCCAGCTTCTCCTTTACCCATATCCAGATAGCAGATGTTCTGAAAGAGCTGGAAAACCTGGACCCATACAAATCAGCTGGGCTTGACAATCTGGACCCCCTATTTCTGAAACTGTCCGCCGCCATTGTCGCACCCCCTATTACCAGCCTGTTCAACCTCTCCTTCGTATCATCTGAGATCCCCAAGGATTGGAAAGCTGCCGCGGTCATCCCCCTCTTCAAAGGGGGAGACACCCTGGACCCAAACTGTTACAGACCTATATCCATCCTGCCCTGCCTATCTAAGGTCTTCGAAAGCCAAGTCAACAAACAGATCACTGACCATCTCGAATCCCACCGTACCTTCTCCGCTGTGCAATCCGGTTTCCGAGCCGGTCACGGGTGCACCTCAGCCACGCTCAAGGTACTAAACGATATCATAACCGCCATCGATAAAAGACATTACTGTGCAGCCGTCTTCATCGACCTGGCCAAGGCTTTCGACTCTGTCAATCACCATATTCTTATCGGCAGACTCAGTAGCCTCGGTTTTTCTAATGACTGCCTTGCCTGGTTCACCAACTACTTTGCAGACAGAGTTCAGTGTGTCAAATCGGAGGGCATGTTGTCCGGTCCTCTGGCAGTCTCTATGGGGGTACCACAGGGTTCAATTCTCGGGCCGACTCTTTTCTCTGTATACATCAATGATGTTGCTCTTGCTGCGGGCGATTCCCTGCTGCCTGCGACTGGAACGAATTGCAAAAATCTCTGAAGTTGGAGACTTTTATCTCCCTCAACAACTTTAAAAATCTGCTATCCGAGCAGCTAACCGATCGCTGCAGCTGTACATAGTCCATCTGTAAACTACCCACCCAATTTACCTACCTCACCCCCCATACTGCTTTTATTTATTTACTTTTCTGCTCTTTTGCACACCAGTATCTCTTCTTGCACATGATCATCTGATGATTTATCACTACAGTGTTAATCTGCTAAATTGTAATTATTCGATTTATTGCCTACCTCATGCCTTTTGCACACATTGTATATAGATTCTCTTTTTTTTCTACCATGTTATTGACTTGTTTATTGTTTACTCCATGTGTAACTCTGTGTTGTCTGTTCACACTGCTATGCTTTATCTTGGCCAGGTCGCAGTTGCAAATGAGAACTTGTTCTCAACTAGCCTACCTGGTTAAATAAAGGTGAAATAAAAATAAAATAAAAAATCTCTGTATATTCAAATTGCCATCGATAAAATGAAATTGTGTTCATTGTCCGTAGCTTATGCCTAACCATACCTGCACCGCCACCATGGGGCACTCTGTTCACAACCATGACATAAGCAAACCGCTCGCCCACACAACGCCATACACGTGGTCTGCGGTTGTGAGGCCGGTTGAACGTACTGCCAAATTCTCTACAATGACGTTGGAGGCGGCTTATGGTAGAGAGATTAACATTCAATTCTCTGTCAACAGCTCTGGTGCACATTCCTACAGTCAGCATGCCAGTTGCCCCCAGCACAAGGTGCACCTGTGTAATGAATATGATTGATATGCAACACCTGTCATGTGGATGGAATATCTTGGTAAAGGAGAAATGCTCACTAACAGGGATTTAAACAAATTTGTGCACAACATTTGAAAGAAATAAGCTTTTTTGTGCGTATGGAAATGTTCTGGGATCTTTTATTTCAGCTCATGAAACATGGGACCAACACTTTACATGTTGCGTTTATATTTTTGTTCAGTGTACATACTGTGACTTAGGCAGATGTTAACACTGGGCACTAGCTGCATTATGATTATCCAATGCCGGACCAGTATGATGTGGAGGTTTGAATCAGAATAGGGATGCTCACCTGATCCAAAGTAGGGACACCTCTCACAGTTCTTGCCCCAGGCCTTGCCCACACGGCTGCAGCAGCAGATCTGCTTGGTGATGTTCCTGAGGATGGGCACGGAGCAGCTACCACGGCCAGAGCCAGAGTTTAGGATACGATAGCACTGGCCCTTATCCTCCGAGATCACCTTACGGGCTGCAAGAGGAAGATAGGATGAGGACATGCCAATGGGAGAATGGTGGAGAGAAAATAGCGGTATTATAGCCATACTGAAACAGCTTCATGTCCCAAAAGGCCTCAAGCAAAAGAAGACACCAAACCCAACATGCAGGCTCAACACATGCTGATTGTTGATTCACACATTATCTTGAAATATAATGCTGGTGTACTCTTCGTCTTTGCTTTTTGTATCACAATTTGTGTCACTTCTGGTAGGCATTCTGTTGCTTTAGTCGGGTTAAGAAACAGAAATATTCAACTGAAGACAGACAATGAGTTGCAGAAGTACCACACGTCAGAAAAAACAAGAAATTGGCCAACAAGAAATGTATCGCTGTTAAACCCTCGCTTCAGAGAGCAAGAAAACAGAAAAGCTGAAAGCATTCGCATGAACTTTTTGGCAACACATTATTTAAAGATGACCGCTCAGAGTCAACGATGCACAAAACAAACAGCTTCCAACAGTTAGAGCCAAGAGCTGGGGCGGACTGGATAGAGAGGGTGGCCCCAGACAAGCAGATGCAAACTGCGTCAGATCCAAAGGCAACACACAGGCCAACCAGCATTTCAGAAGCACTGACAATCGTAAAATGCCAGTTAGAATAAGCAGGCCGAGTGTCACAGAACTTCAGGCGCTGTAATGTGATGTTTGTGATGTGCGTATAGATGTGTAATGTATGTTTTATAATACAGCACAGTTAATGTAAAGTACTACTGAATAATGTTCAATCTAAAAGTGTGTGAAAGTTGAACTCATTTTTGGGATGAGCATGAGTAAAGATAATGGACATTTTTATTACATGAGGTAGTTTACCTGTCCTACACAGTGTTTCCCCAGCCGCAGCTGCTAAACTGTTGCCGCCACTCCAAAAGATAGAACACTTTTTTTGGTAGGTAAAACGTTTTCAGTGTAAAGTTAAATGACGAAAACCTGATATAAAGTATGAAGAAAAGATAATGGAGTTATATCTTTTTAAAAATAAGACCACCTTTGAGAACTAAGAATCACCAAAATAAAAACTAGACAGTTAGAGAGAATCAAAAAATAAATAAAAATATAATGATTGATTTTGCTTTTTGTATCCCATTGATTTTGTTCTAATGTTTGAGTCACTCAGATAGCATAAGAACACGGCATAAGCCATGACAAAATGTGTAGAATTGCAGGAAACTAGCTTTAAAACTGCAATTTATTCTCTCAGCCCCATGACAAAATATGTAGAATTGCAAGAAACTAGCTTTAAAACTGTAAAAAAAAAAAAACTTCACAAATGGCAAAATATGTAGAATTACAGGAAAATACCTGTAAAACAAAATGTTTGGGGTCGGTTTGCGCCATTGGCCATGCCCACTACCCCCCCACCCCCCACCTTTGCCACCGCTGCTGGAGGAAAATCCTTGGGGAAACACTGCTAATATCCAACACATCCTAAACACATTCAATTTTCCTCTATCTCTTTACTCAACTTGTTTTTATATGGGAGGTTGTGTGTAATGTTTTGTACAGTTCAGCTCCATAGCACCTCGGCCATGCGTTATTCCTGCTCATTCCAGACACCGCGGCATAGCAGCGCAGCATTCTCTTCCTCTCCTTTGAGCAGGGTGCCCTGTAGGCTACTTACAGATACAGATCCCGTGAGAGGCGTCCAGTATGTATCCTTGCCTGCAGACACAACTATAGCTCCCCCGAGTGTTCACACAGTTGCCGTTCTCACAGAAGCCTGGCTGCAAACACTCATTAACATCTAGGAAGGGAAACACTACGGTCACATCCCTATTCCCTAACCCCATCCACCCATAGGATCCACAAACAGGAAATAGTCATGAACCCTCTTCCTGAAGGCCAGGGGGATAATAGGGCTCCCCACTGATATACTGTACCTGCAGGGGGAGACCCTGGTCACAGAGGACATTAATATTCTGGGGATATTAATAGTGACTGACTTGAAACCCAATGAGGATGGTTAGACATGACAAACATTTGTGCTCAGAGTTAATTCTATGTGAAACAAATACATTTTTATAAACTGTAGTTGTAGCTGAGACCTTGGAAAAACTAGCCCCAACCTGAACTCATAATCTTGGAAACACTCAACTAAAAAGTCTGGCGACATCCAACGTGAGTGTAAACGAAAACCATAACATAAACATATCAGTGTTTATCCAACCCCGTCCTCATCAATATCGTAGCAGCTTACGACACGAGATGTACTGTAACTCTCAGGGAGTTAGGGAGATTGAGTGAGTGATGCAACAGGGCCTGGTGTAGTCATTACTTCTCACACTATCTGGCTCTTCCTGGAGAAATGGTTTTCCAGCAGTCAGGTTATACAACCAACTGGCCTAACATACGCTGCATCTGTTGGGTTATTGGAGTGAGCTGAACTCATCACCAATTCACTGTAGACCTTCTTGCTACAAATAGACATTTAAAGGCAGCGTTGCAAATATGGTTTATATCATTATCTGTCAGAACCTAATCCATTTGAGTTACTATGTTAAATCTTTCTATATAGATGCAGGAGTGAAAAAGTTTCTCCTGCCAAATAACAGTAATATATATACTATATCCATTGAGGCATGTTAGTGAGGTGAATACAGTATGCTCCTTTAAGTTCTTGAATTTAACTTACAGATCAATGTCGTTTTTTTTCTCTCCATTTATATCAGCTGCTAACTAATGTGCATGTACAATATAATACCACGAGCCTCAATGCTATTCTGAAGAATCGCAGGTGATGTTTTTGCAATATGTAATTTATCAACTAAAACTACATGCATGTCATCATACGGATGAGTGGCATGGTGTCACTGTGGCCTGCCCTTGGGTATGTGCACCTCTCAGATCAATAGCAGATTCACCATGAATGAGCACAACCACATTAGTATGTCCCCATCTGAGCGCTATCCCATGTGTTTGGACGAGCCTGAGTGATTCATAGCCAGCATGATAGCATTTGCATGTTACCATCAGCGGAGACTTGTGCTCTGTTTTCTCCGTTCCCTCTCATATCTTATTAGGCTCTACAGAGACAGATGAAGCAGCCATTCCATAGTGGCAGATAATCAAGGCATGGCTCGTGGTTTCAGAGCTTATCACCTCAGACTCTTCAGCGTTCGACAGTAGATCTCTGGGCCAAGTGACAAGACTGGGTTGAATAACGAGCTGCTTCAAAGAGCTTTTCTATGTGTGTGTTTGAGCTGAGCCTATATGGAATACAGTGTGACAAGCTAAGGAGACAGCTGCTGACTCGATGAAGTGATATCATACATTGTTACACTCAAAACATCAAATGAAAATGAGAGAGGTCATATTATGAAGATAGACCATTGCAATGCTTCTCTTTTCCACCCCTATTTCACCTGGTATTTGTTTAAAAATAAATACTGTCAAATATAATTTCATAACATTTCAACACACATCTTTTCCTGTCAGTTCTCCTGTTCCAAAAAGTGTTCTTTGGCTGTCCCCATAGGAAAACCCTTTGAAGAACCCTTTTTGGTTCGAGTTATAACCTTTTTGTTTCCAGGTAGAACCCTTTTGAGTTCCATTTAGAACCCTTTCCACAGAGGGTTCTACATGGAACCCAAAAGAGTTCCACCTGGAAACAAAAAGGTATGGGGACAGTAGAAAAACCCTTTTGGAGCCCTTTTTTTCTAAGATTGTAGAAGACCACCATCATTCTACAGTAAGTGGTATAGTCAGGTGTACTCAGGTGTACTCAGAGGGACTGATGGTACTCACCAACACACTGGGTGCCGTTGATCCTCTCAAATCCAGCCGGACAGCTCCCATCGACTCCGTTTCCTGAAATGGCAATTCACATAATGATGTTTAAATAGCAATACTTGGGAGACCCTGTGTGAGCGCTAATGTTGTAAAGGGAAAGGGGATACCTAGTCATGTAGTGCCAATAGCTGTGTCTACAGTACAATTCACTGGGTCAATCTTTTCTAGACCTTCTTTCTCCTGCAGAGCCTGCACGAGATTTCAGATACTTTTAGTGGTCAATCTGTGTGTACTGTACAGTTCCTGATCCCACCATGGAAGACGAGCAGCATGTAGCGCCACAGAGAGAGAGCCAAGCGTACAGGAGCCATGGGATACACCGGAGTGCTCTGGGTCAACTAAATCAAGCAAAGCAAATAAAGTTTTTTTTTACCATACGAGCATGATGACTCACCGTCAGTCTAGAGTGGAAAATACACTCTTATCTAACATTGGCTATCAACCCCATCTCCAGCGAGCTATGTTACTCCCAATTGTTTGCTGGACTGTTGGCAGCCTAAATCACACAATATTGGTCACCTGTCTGCTAACAATCTCCCTCCCAGCTGTCTCTCCTCTCACATCAAACAAAGCTCTATTTGGAGGACTTTTGCAGTCTTGGGAGACAAGTGGGAAGTTGTGAAGTAACTTGAGGTTGCAGAGTAAAGATTCAAAGGACATTCCTCAAAGGAAATGGAAAGGAGAAAGTACTTAGTGTTTCAAACGACTGTGATCCCAGGCCAGAGTTTTGGACAAGGCCTCTATTGTTCGGTATTAACCATTTATTTATGGTAATGTTTGGAGAATTGTTTGCACGGAGGGAGAAATTGCAATTGAGGAGGTTTCATTCGTAGTCTAAATCAAAATGAGGAAAACCATGCATATCTTCCCGGTTGTTGAACAGAAAGAAAAAACGCCTTGTTTGGTGATTTACTTCCACGTGTTTGTATTTATCAGTGACCCTACAGAGCAGGCGACATAATGTTCTGTATTTCTTACGGGCTCTGGCTAAGCGTGGAGTCAATCTGTTACATAATATGTCCATTACTGATAACAGCAATAATAATGTGGAATAGTATGAATTCCCTGTTAGTTAACAGGAACAGATACAAACAAGACCATGTTGATTTCTGGGCATTGCTATCTAAAACAAGTCATTTTTCTTTTACCGGGATGGCTTTAGGAGAGTTACCTAAAACATTCTCAGGACTGTCTGGATTCCTGTTCAAATGAATAGTGGTGATGAAAGAAGTTGAAAACAGAACATTAGCTCACTACTTTTTGACATGATGTTGATATGGTCTAGGAGGGGAGAGGGCAAAGCCAACTTAATGACAAATATGGCCAAGAGAAAAGTACATTCCATTCAGGTTAGTCAGGTCTGGAGTAAAACATGTCAACAACTGTATGTACTGTTTATAACTAGTTAATAATTTGATACTGTAATACGTAAGTTCTTATTTAATTTCAGACAACAGAGCAAGGCCATCTGGTTTAAGGTTTCTAAAAGGAATTCCACTCCAATCTGAAGCACTCCTGTCTTTCGAAAAACCAAAGTCAATGTCAATAAGGTAGTGAAGAGGAGATTAACAAGAAGAAGCTGTTAGGCTAGCCACTATACTGTAGCATGGGACATACCATTAAAAAAATGTATTTAAGTGTCACACAATAATACAAAAAATGTATTATGGACCACTCAAATTAAGTTTTGAGACACTAAAAACAATCATAGTCAAACATGGCATAGCTGTCATCTACAATACATTACTTAATCTACACATGTATACATAAACAAAAAACAAAGTGCATATGATCATAGTGTACAACAAGTGTTACTATTTGTTGATTGTTGCACCTGGGATTACTAATCAGCAGTGACCTCCCCATTTGTTTCTGGTATACAATGATTGGTTTTGAGATGAGAGGAGGGATAGGTACACAAAGGGGACAGAAGGTGGGGGGATAAAAAGGATTAACCAGTTTTGTGATAGAAAGACTGAAAGGAGAGGACAAGTGTACTTGCCTAGTTAAATAAAGGTTCAATTCAAAAACCTTGTAAAAAAAGAAAAGAGAGATACGGACAAAAGGCCAAGCTTCACTTTAAAGGAGAACTGGGACAGGGCACACTGTAGAAGTCAGGTCGGTGACTACCAGAGGGGGGGTTTTACCTGTGTTAGGGGGACATAGGACACACTCGTTGATGCCCCAGGCCAGTCCAATCCCTCGGCAGCAGGTGTCCTGACTCCTGAGTCCTGGGAGAGGTGAGCTGCACTGAGGGGTATAGGAGAAGGAAGAGCATTGGATTTAAACTGGCACAACCACAATGAGAAATGCCACCTATTTCTATTGGCTTGCTTAAGACTTAGCTACATCATTTAATGCATATTACATATATACAGGTAACTGCCAAAATAAAGGAAACACCAACATAAAGTGTCTTAATAGGGTGTTGGGCCACCACGAGGCACCAGAACAGCTTCAATGCACCTTCTAGCCATGGTAGCCAAAATAATGGGCAACTGGGTCTGCTCAGCATTTTTATACATGACCCTAAGCATGATGGGATGTTAATTCCACACCTGTGTGGAAGCACCTGCTTCCAATATACTTTGTATCCCTCATTTTTTATTTTTTATTTTTTATTTCACCTTTATTTAACCAGGTAGGCTAGTTGAGAACAAGTTCTCATTTGCAACTGCGACCTGGCCAAGATAAAGCATAGCAGTGTGAACAGACAACACAGAGTTACACATGGAGTAAACAATAAACAAGTCAATAACATGGTAGAAAAAAAGAGAATCTATATACAATGTGTGCAAAAGGCATGAGGTAGGCAATAAATCGAATAATTACAATTTAGCAGATTAACACTGGAGTGATAAATCATCAGATAATCATGTGCAAGAAGAGATATTGGTACTGGTGTGCAAAAGAGCAGAAAAGTAAATAAATAAAAGCAGTATGGGGGGTGAGGTAGGTAAATTGGGTGGGTAGTTTACAGATGGACTATGTACAGCTGCAGCGATCGGTTAGCTGCTCGGATAGCAGATTTTTAAAGTTGTTGAGGGAGATAAAAGTCTCCAACTTCAGAGATTTTTGCAATTCGTTCCAGTCGCAGGCAGCAGAGAACTGGAAGGAAAGGCGTCCAAATGAGGTTTTAGCTTTAGGGATGATCAGTGAGATACACCTGCTGGAGCGCGTGCTGCGGGTGGGTGTAGCCATCGTGACCAGTGAACTGAGATAAGGCGGCACTTTACCTAGCATAGCCTTGTAGATGACCTGGAGCCAGTGGGTCTGACGACGAACATGTAGCGAGGGCCAGCCGACTAGGGCATACAGGTCGCAGTGGTGGGTCGTATAAGGTGCTTTAGTAACAAAACGAATGGCACTGTGATAAACTGCATCCAGTTTGCTGAGTAGAGTGTTGGAAGCTATTTTGTAGATGACATCGCCGAAGTCGAGGATCGGCAGGATAGTCAGTTTTACTAGGGTAAGTTTGGCGGCGTGAGTGAAGGAGGCTTTGTTGCGGAATAGAAAGCCGATTCTTGATTTGATTTTGGATTGGAGATGTTTGATATGAGTCTGGAAGGAGAGTTTGCAGTCTAGCCAGACACCTAGGTACTTATAGATGTCCACATATTCTAGGTCGGAACCGTCCAGGGTGGTGATGCTAGTCGGGCGTGCGGGTGCAGGCAGCGAACGGTTGAAAAGCATGCATTTGGTTTTACTAGCGTTTAAGAGCAGTTGGAGGCCACGGAAGGAGTGTTGTATGGCATTGAAGCTCGTTTGGAGGTTAGATAGCACAGTGTCCAAGGAAGGGCCGGAAGTATATAGAATGGTGTCGTCTGCGTAGAGGTGGATCAGGGAATCGCCCGCAGCAAGAGCAACATCATTGATGTATACAGAGAAAAGAGTCGGCCCGAGAATTGAACCCTGTGGTACCCCCATAGAGACTGCCAGAGGACCGGACAACATGCCCTCCGATTTGACACACTGAACTCTGTCTGCAAAGTAGTTGGTGAACCAGGCAAGGCAGTCATTAGAAAAACCGAGGCTACTGAGTCTGCCGATAAGAATATGGTGATTGACAGAGTCGAAAGCCTTGGCCAGGTCGATGAAGACGGCTGCACAGTAATGTCTTTTATCGATGGCGGTTATGATGTCGTTTAGTACCTTGAGCGTGGCTGAGGTGCACCCGTGACCGGCTCGGAAACCGGATTGCACAGCGGAGAAGGTACGGTGGGATTCGAGATGGTCAGTGATCTGTTTGTTGACTTGGCTTTCGAAGACCTTAGATAGGCAGGGCAGGATGGATATAGGTCTGTAACAGTTTGGGTCCAGGGTGTCTCCCCCTTTGAAGAGGGGGATGACCGCGGCAGCTTTCCAATCCTTGGGGATCTCAGATGATACGAAGGAGAGGTTGAACAGGCTGGTAATAGGGGGTGCGACAATGGCGGCGGACAGTTTCAGAAATAGGGGGTCCAGATTGTCAAGCCCAGCTGATTTGTATGGGTCCAGGTTTTCCAGCTCTTTCAGAACATCTGCTATCTGGATTTGGGTAAAGGAGAAGCTGGGGAGGCTTGGGCGAGTAGCAGCGGGGGGGGCGGGGCTGTTGGCCAAGGTTGGAGTCGCCAGGAAGAAGGCATGGCCAGCCATTGAGAAATGCTTGTTGAAGTCTTCGATTATCACGGATTTATCGGTGGTGACCGTGTTACCTAGCCTCAGTGCAGTGGGCAGCTGGGAGGAGGTGCTCTTGTTCTCCATGGACTTTACAGTATCCCAGAACTTTTTGGAGTTAGAGCTACAGGATGCGAATTTCTGCTTGAAAAAGCTGGCCTTTGCTTTCCTGACTGACTGCGTGTATTGGTTCCTGACTTCCCTGAACAGTTGCATATCGCGGGGGCTCTTCGATGCTATTGCAGTTCGCCACAGGATGTTTTTGTGCTGGTCGAGGGCAGTCAGGTCTGGAGTGAACCAAGGGCTATATCTGTTCTTGGTTCTGCATTTTTTGAACGGAGCATGCTTGTCTAATATGGTGAGGAAGTAACATTTAAAGAATGACCAGGCATCCTCAACTGACGGGATGAGGTCAATATCCTTCCAGGGTACCCGGGCCAGGTCGATTAGAAAGGCCTGCTCGCAGAAGTGTTTTAGGGAGCGTTTGACAGTGATGAGGGGTGGTCGTTTGACCGCAGACCCGTGGCGGATACAGGCAATGAGGCAGTGATCGCTGAGATCTTGATTGAAGACAGCAGAGGTGTATTTGGAGGGCAGGTTGGTCAGGATAATGTCTATTAGGGTGCCCATGTTTACGGATTTAGGGTTGTACCTGGTGGGTTCCTTGATGATTTGTGTGAGATTGAGGGCATCAAGCTTGGATTGTAGGACTGCCGGGGTGTTAAGCATATCCCAGTTTAGGTCACCTAACAGAACAAACTCTGAAGCTAGATGGGGAGCGATCAATTCACAGATGGTGTCCAGGGCACAGCTGGGAGCTGAGGGGGGTCGGTAGCAGGCGGCAACAGTGAGAGACTTATTTCTGGAGAGATTAATTTTTAAAATTAGAAGTTCGAACTGTTTGGGCATAGACCTGGAAAGTATGACAGAACTTTGCAGGCTATCTCTGCAGTAGATTGCAACTCCTCCCCCTTTGGCAGTTCTATCTTGACGGAAAGTGTTATAGTTGGGTATGGAAATCTCAGAATTTTTGGTGGCCTTCCTAAGCCAGGATTCGGACACGGCAAGGACATCAGGATTGGCAGAGTGTGCTAAAGCGGTGAGTAAGGCAAACTTAGGGAGGAGGCTTCTGATGTTGACATGCATGAGGCCAAGGCTTTTTCGATCGCAGAAGTCAACAAATGAGGGTGACTGGGGACATGCAGGGCCTGGGTTTACCTCCACATCACCCGAGGAACAGAGGAGTAGTAGGATGAGGGTGCGGCTAAAGGCTATCAAAACTGGTCGCCTAGAGCGTTGGGGACAAAGAATAAAAGGAGCAGATTTATGGGCGTGGTAGAATAGAGTCTGGGCATAATGTGCAGACAGGGGTATGGAGGGGCGCGGGTACAGCGGAGGCAAGCCCAGGCACTGGGTGATGATAAGAGAGGTTGTATCTCTGGACATGCTGGTCTCAATGGGTGAGGTCACCGCATGTGTGGGGGGTGGGACAAAGGGGGTATCAGAGGTACGGAGAGTGGAACTACAGGGTCCATTGCAAACCAAAACAATGACAATGAAAACTAGCCTGAACAACAGTATGCAAGGCATATTGATATTTGAGAGAGACATACAATAAGGCATAAAGTGATTGCAGGTCTTGATTGGGAGAGCTAGCTAAAACAACAGGTAAGATAACAGCAGCAATAACAGGGTGCTAGTCTGACACAGCAACAACAGGTAAAAAATGGCGATGACTAGGCAGAGAGGGTCGGATTAACTACACACAGATCCTGAGTTAAAGCACAGAGCCGACAGATAAGACACAAATAAACAGAATGGAGTACCGTGAATTAATGGACAGTCAAGCATGCATCAGCTATGTAGCCAAGTGATCATAGTGTCCAGGGGGCAGCCGTAGATGGAGCAGAGGAGGCCTCCACTAAGCTAGCACGCGGCGTGTAAAGTTAGTAGCCCGGGGGGTGGTCTGCTCAGACGGAGGGGGTCTGCTCAGACGTGGTTGTGTCGACAGAGAATCCAAGCCAGATGGCGATGGCGAAAGAGAGGTTGTGAATTGTAGAATAGTGTTTGCTAACTGGTGCTAGCTTCGTGGCAGTGGCACTAGCTCTTCAGCTAGCCGGCAGATGGGCCTAGCTCGAGGCTAGCTCAAGGCTAACTGGTGCTTGCTTCGGGACAGAGGTGTTAGCCAGTAGTAGCCACTCGGTTGCAGCTAGCTAGCTGTGATGATACGGTGTAATTGTCCAGAGCTTGCGTCAGGAATCCGGTGATGTGGTAGAGAAAAAGCAGTCCTATATGCTCTGGGTTGATATCGCGCTTGCAGCTAGCCGGCAGATGGGCCTAGCTCGAGGCTAGCTCAAGGCTAACTGGTGCTTGCTTCGGGACAGAGGTGTTAGCCAGTAGTAGCCACTCGGTTGCAGCTAGCTAGCTGTGATGATACGGTGTAATTGTCCAGAGCTTGCGTCAGGAATCCGGTGATGTGGTAGAGAAAAAGCAGTCCTATATGCTCTGGGTTGATATCGCGCTGCAGCTAGCCGGCAGATGGGCCTAGCTCGAGGCTAGCTCAAGGCTAACTGGTGCTTGCTTCGGGACAGAGGTGTTAGCCAGTAGTAGCCACTCGGTTGCAGCTAGCTAGCTGTGATAATACGGTGTAATTGTCCAGAGCTTGCGTCAGGAATCCGGTGATGTGGTAGAGAAAAAGCAGTCCTATATGCTCTGGGTTGATATCGCGCTTGCAGACTGGCAGGTATCGGCCCGGTATTGAAGCTGGCTGTGTCCGAGTTAAGGGCGAAGACCGCAGCAGTGGCTAACTGACTACTAGCTAGTAGCTAGTTATCTGGCTAGCTTCTGATTGGGGTTACGGTTCAAAAGTATATAAAAAATAGCAGGTCCGTACCACATTGGGTGAGGCGGAATGTAGGAATGTATATTCAGTTCCTAGATGGAAAGTGAAATTAAAATAAATACGAAATGTATACGAAAAATACGAATACTATTTACACGGGACAAGACAGGACAAAGACACATCCGACTGCTACGCCATTCTTGGATTCAATTTACTCAAGTGTTTCATTTATTTTGGCAGTTATCTGTAGGAATCAATAGTAGAAGTAATTTTGAGTTCTCACCTGGCCGTTGCGGACCTCCCTGAAGCAGTACTTGAACCCGGAGGATTCTGTGTAGGTGGAGTCACCGTGGAGGGTCTGGGCCTGGACTCTGGGTTTGGGTGGTGGGGCTTCGGCCCTCTCCCCTGGCAGAACACTGGTCCTGGCCCCCGAGAGGCCTGCTGACCAGGTGACCATCTCCGACTGCTCCCTAACTGTGCCTGGCCCATACCCCACCTTCAGCACCTGGTGGATCTTCACGCTTGCCTCTGGGGGGTGCTGCACCCGCACCTTGACCATGGATAAGCCAGACGCTGGGGGGAGGGAGAGACGGGAATGGGGTTTAGGGGTTAGCTAGTGGGGGTTAGCATTAGCAAACACTGCTGACTCCATACAGTCTCTGCACAGAGCCTGACCTGACCCGTTGTGCCTCCAGGGGTCAGAGGTCATCCTATGACAGACCTCTCACTTGAACTATGTCCTGGTGGTTCACATTTGCCAACAGCTGAATGGTTGACTTTGCATTTTTGTGCTGACGGCTAACTAAGGAAGTGGATATGAATGGGAGCTGCCATGTATGTGAGGTGCCTTTGGTGCGTGATACAAAGTCTTTGATGTGGTTTCAATTCAAAGTTACATTTTGAATGGCGGTCTTTAGCCAGTCCATTTGTTAGGAAGCGAGTGTGAAGCCCTGTTACTATAGCAGATCTTAAGAATCAAAGGAGGGTGTGTGTGCGGTATCCACCCCCCTGTATGTCTGAAAATTGAGTGGTTGTTCTCCTAAAACATACTATTACTGTGAGTCATGATGGCAGCCTCTCATCGTTTAAAGACTGGAGTGGAAACGTTGGCACAACGTTTCCCCCACGGTGAAGCCACTACACTGCCAAGAGGCCCAGACTGAGCGGAAGGCCAGACCCTGACTCATATCTCAACCTTTTCTTGGGCTTTATTTACAGACTAAAAAGGCAAGGAGATAATGAGTTAACTCTGGGTGACTGAATGTCCCAGATCTGTTTGTACTAAAGGAACAGTTGTGTACAGTTTGTTCTAGGTTGAAAAAATTAGAATGCGAAAAACAAGGCTCATTAAAATCAAGACCCAGGACCTTGGACTCTTTACCTCCTAACTATCCGTAATATCAGACCCATAGGACCTGGTTTACTATTCAGGGCTTTACGCAACTGTTTACACGGGGGCCCTGGAGATATGCAGCCAACATAATGTTTCATTTACAGATGCAGTTTGGAAAGTTTTTTTTACATTTGCCCCAAAACAATGAGAGTGCAAATGGGTCTTTTGTTCTATGATCGTGCTATGGATTTTACAAGGCTCACTTGCTGAACTCCACAACACGGCTGCATCAATTATAAAAAGCGGAGACAATGGCACCATATCAGAGACAGTGTTTTGGAACCAAACATGTCTCAGGTGTTCGCTCTATGTGGTTAACAAGCAATCCCACTGTCTTACCCCTGCAGGATTTCCCATAACTGTTCATAGACTAACTCTGAGATCATTTGGAATTACTCGCTGATGGTCTACACCCCACTTGAGTTGTGACAAGATGTTTTTAATTGCCAATTCACTATTTCACACTGTCTGGCCGTGACATACAGCACAGTATTACAGTAATGGCCGACCTCGTCCTCACAGCTTGTTCTGACAGCATAACAGAGGTGTCCTTTGTTTAGCACGCATAAAAAATAAAGGTGACCTCACAAGGTACACGCATGAAAAGTTTGCCGTTTAGTCACAAGGAGATGAAAACAGAGCAGGCATCAGCCCTCCTAAATACACTCCACCTCAAGTGAAGAGAGGAAATGTTCACCACAGGCTGAATACCCCTTAGGGGTGGTACAATTGATGGATGTCAAACTGCGGTTGTGATGCTAAATTGCATCACAAGTTGCCAAGGAAATAGAGTGTAAGAGTCCTGGCTGCGCTAGAAAAATATCAGTGTAGCAAACTTGCCATTAGAAAGAGGTACAGTATATTGCTGATACAAGTAGATTTGTGAGATGTGCATGGACAACGATGTTTTATGATAAACACTACAGATTAGAGCCCCACAGTGGAGGTGTCGCAATACCCATAAAACCTTGCGGTCAAACAGGGAAATGGTTCCAATCGTTTTTCCATGGGGAATTTTAGAAACATAAGGGCTGTGTTTTGTGTAGGCTTACCCTGGCGTGACGTTTTGATAACTGTGTAAATCTCTCTCAGACAGACAAGGCAATTTTTATCAATATATTCATCTCTATTTACTCTCAGATTCGAAACTGCTAATTAGCATCAAAGTAGACATCAGGAAAGATTACATATCCCTGCAAGCTCCTGCACATCATCTCTATGTCACACCCTGATCTGTTTCACCTGTCTTTGTGATAGTCTCCACCTTCCTCCCGGTGTCGCCCATCTTCCCCATTATCCCCTGTGTATTTATACCTGTGTTCTCTGTTTGTCTGTTGCCAGTTCGTTTTGTTCATCAAACCTACCAGCGGTTTTCCCCTTGCTATTGTCTTGTCTATAGTTCCTGGTTTTCTAGTTTTCCCGGTTTTGACCTTTCTGCCTGCCCTGACCATGAGCCTGCCTGTCATTCTGTACCTTTGCCCCACTACTCTGGATTACCGACCTTTGCCTGACCTGACCCTGAGCCTGCCTGCCGTCCTGTGCCTTTGCCTGCCCGTGTTCGATTTAATAAACTTTTGTTACTTCGACACTGTCTACACCTGGGTCTTACCTTCAAACGTGATAGTACGAACTGGCCATGACTGACCCAGCAGACTCGGACCAGCTTCACAACGCCATCTCCTCACAAGGAGCCACCATTGCTAGGCATGAGGAGTTGCTTTGTGGCCTTGTGGAAGGGGTCCAGACCTTTGCCGAACGCCATGCCCAAGCGTTGAAGAGACAGCCTACCACGATGGTAATCTCACATCTCTCCTCAGTAGCCCAGCTGTCAGCAGCGCCGCCTCACCGGTCATCCCAGGTTTCCCGGGAACCTCGCTTACCTCCCCCGGAACGCTTCGATGGAGAGCCGGGCACCTGTCGGACGTTTCTCGCTCAGTGTGCACTCATCATCGAGCTTCAGCGCTCCTCCTTCCCCTCGGACCGCTCTAAGATAGCGAACCTCATCACGCTGATGTCCGGGAGGGCTCTTGCCTGGGCTACGGCAGTATGGGAACAACAGCCGGCCATATGCTTCAGTCTGGAGGAGTTTGTGGTGGAGGTCAAAAAGGTTTTTGATGCCCCATTGTCCGGGAGAGAGGCTGCCCGGAAGAACTCCAGCTTCGGCAGGAATCCTGAGGTGTTGCAGATTATGCGGTGGATTTCCGCACGTTGGCAGCGGAAAGTGCCTGGAACACGGAAGTGCTGTTCGACATGTTCCTGCACAGAGTATCGGAAGAATTGAAGGACGAGCTTGCAGCCTGGGAACTACAGACGGATTGCGATTCCCTCATCGCCTTGACCATCAGGCTTGATGGGCGACTACGGGAACGAAGGAGGGAGAGGAGATTCGATTGCACTCGCCCGTCCAAGAATTCCACCTCGCCTACGAGGCATCTCGGAAGTCCCCAACGGCCCCGTTGCCGAGAGAACCCGAGGCTACCCAAGTTCCCCCGAGAGTCGCCAAAGACTGCCGATTCACCTCTTCCCGAGCCTATGCAACAAGGCAGAGCTGGGTTGTCTCCAGCTGAACGGCTATACAGGCTCAAAACCAAGAGTCATCATTTGAGTCAACCTGTCCACTAAAACCAGGCTCACTGGCAGGAGCGAGTACTCTGGTGGGACATATGGGGAACTTTTCTTCTTCCCTTATTCGCACCCCTTTTCATGCGATTTTGCTGTGGGGGAACCAGTCGAGATCGCTCCGGGTCCCCATCGACTCTGGGGCCGATGAGAGCTTTTTGGACTCTACGCTGGCTTCCGAGCTGGGCATCCCCACTCAGCCCCTCTCCATTCCCATGGACGTTAGAGCACTGGACAGGCGCTCTATAGCCCGGGTCACCCACAACACCACTCCATACAACTTACGTGTGGCAGGGAACCACAGCGAGGCTATCCAGTTCCTGCTCGTTAAGTCTCCTCAGACTCCCGTGGTATTGGGATTCTCCTGGCTCCAGCGACACAATCCCCTCATTAACTGGTCTACTGGTGCCATCATGGGCTGGAGCCCGTTCTGCCACGCCCATTGCCTGAAGTTAGCACAACCTGCCCCGGGATGTCTTCCTGAGGGCTCGGAAGTCGTTACGGACCTCTCCGCCATTCCCGCGGAGTATCAGGACCTCCGGGAGGTGTTCAACAAGGCCCGGGCCACTTCGCTTCCGCCGCACCGACCTTATGACTGCGGGATTGACCTTCACCCTAGCATGACTCCACCCCGGGGATGACTGTACTCTCTGTCGGGATCAGAGACCAAGGCGATGGAAACCTACATTGGGGACTCCCTAGCTGTAGGATTCATCCGACCTTCTTCTTCTCCTGCCGGCGCAGGGTTCTTCTTTGTGGAGAAAAAGGACAAGACCCTGTGCCCATGCATCGACTACCGGGGTCTCAATGACATAACGGTGAAGAACCGCTACCCCTCATCTCCTCGGCATTCGAGCCGCTCCAGGGGGCCACCGTGTTTTCCAAGCTGGATCTACGTAACACCTACCACCTGGTGCGGATACGGGAAGGGGACAAGTGGAAGACCGCCTTCAACATGGCCTGCGATCACTACGAGTATTTGGTCATGCCATTTGGCCTTACCAACGCCCCTGCTGTGTTCTGTTTCACCTGTCTTTGTGATTGTCTCCACCGCCCTCCAGGTCTCACCCATCTTCCCCATTATCCCCTGTATATTTATACCTGTGTTCTCTGTTTATCTGTTGCCAGTTCGTTTTGTTCATTTCTTTTTGTTTGCACCACTACTCTGGATTACCGACCTCTGCCTGACCTGAGCCTGCCTGCCGTCCTGTACCTTTGCCTGCCCGTGTTCGATTTAATAAACTTGTGTTACTTCGACACTGTCTGCACCTGGGTCTTACCTTCAAACCTGATCCTCTAGCTGACAGATATTGTGTCAATTTAAAACTTGCACAAGACAGTTCACAAAATTCTCAATTAAAAAAAATGTTGCCAATTTATTCATTACTAAATGTAGCTAGCATTAGATAGTTAATCCAGAGATTCTTACCTTTGCCTCGATTCGGCAGTCTCGTCCATATAATCATGGCATTTGTAGTTCTTTATGATAGTCACATTAGCAGCTAATTAGCATTTCATTTTTGGGGAGTAGATACAGGCGAATATATTGATAAAAGTCACCTTGTCCTAGAGAGATTTACACTGTTATCAAAATGTCACACCAGGGTAAGCATACACGAAACAGAGCCCTTATTTTAAGTGTTTCTAAAATCCCCTATGGGAAAAATGAATGGTGGAAAAATGATTGCTGTTTGATTGATTGCTGTTTCCTTGTTTGACCGCTAGGCTTTATGGGTATTATGACTCATACTGTGGTACTCTATTGGCAGGCCAGCTAAGTCTAAGACCCCTCTATCAACGTAGGTCTCCTCAGTGAGGTTGCGTAAGCACTCAGATCTCCACTCCCAAACACTCTCCCAGCCCTGGAACAGAGCGTGGACTTTTGGAAGCAGCGCGTCAACATAATTGAGCCCGACATTTCTTTTGTTAGTATGAGTTTAGCATATTGTTTAGATTTCACTGTCATAAACTTTTGGTTGTGTTTCACCAACCCCCCCCCCCCTCGGAGCGATCACAAGCCACACTGATGTCGTAGGGCTTTATAGAGCATGGACAAATACACATGCGCTCAGAGTTGCATTTTTATGATAACATCTTTAAAGGCAGCAGAAGATTACCAACCATATTGCATCCTAAAACAAGTGTCATCTAACTGCAGGGTAACTGCTAAAGCTTCAGATTTCACCGACTGCGTAGTTAGTAGTGATTGGCGAATATGATGACGTACATTTTCCAGGGCCTCAATACCGCCATGCAGGGAAACGTCAGTGTTTTTCTTTTCTTCATGTTGTACAAATATACTTCACCATCTGAGAGTGTATGTCAACTGATACAATTTGGTCAGAAACATCTGGCTGTCATAACATCCAAAATTCACATTTGGCAAGACAGTGAGAGTATTCGTAAGTAGCCGAATCGGAGTGTTCTCATACGCATTGTAATGATGTTAAAACAATGGGAAATGTGTGATTGTCTCAGAGACCTAGAGGAATTCCTGTCCGTGTTTCTAGGCTTATTACCTATTGGCACTGAGAGGTACAATTTAAGTGTTGAGTCCTGGCCAAGGGAAAACAGTCATGTATAACTGTCATCTTTAGCTCAGCACACACGGTGCAGTTTGAATGTAATTCATCTACAGGAAAGACGTGTGTAACTGTGTGACGTGTGAACCTTAGTTGACCATTTTTGCACATTCAAAGCCAAACCACAGATGACTAATGTCAGACGAAAGCATACTTTTTTTATGCATTATTAGGCAATTAATGATGGTTCATTTGAAAATTTGGAAAAATGCTGTTAGCTATGATTGTCAAATGTATTTGATCAACATGTCAGAATCACACCTCAATATGCAGAGAATTAGCTGTTGTTGTGCTCATTCAAGAGCTCTTCCTTCTTCTATTTGATATGAATCTCAGTCTTACTGTCAAGGAGAGGATCCTTCACTAGAGACATTGGTCTCTGCTTTAAAGATTTGTGTCTAATGTATTAATTTAAGAGCAACTTGTGTTTCATTCATCACCATTCAGATCCCACCGCTGCCACAAATGAGGCTGGCCTTGTCACACTTACCACCGCTGGGCTGACTGTGGCTCTGCTGCTGGCTCTGCAGGGGGAGAATGTACTCCGACTGGGTCAGCAGCTGCTGACTGGCCAGCACCGAGGTGATGCGCGGAGGCTTCTCAATGTCATTGGTGGAGGGCGTGGCCACGGGGATGTGGCAGAACTTGCCGGTGAAGGTTGGCGGGCAGAGGCAGCGGTCCTTCTGGATGCAGACCCCTCCATTTTGACACAACATGGGGCACAGGACTAGAGGAGAAACAGAGGAGGGAGGGAGGGAGGGAGGGGGAGAGACAAACAGAATGGCTCTGTTAACTGTGACCAGATTGAGGGAGAAACACGGAGTCCAAGACATCAACAACTGAAATAGAACTCTGGAGCTTCGAGAAACTATAACCCTCTCGTTTTATGTCCTGTAGTGATTTCTATGGTTCAGGTACCATTAGGGCCAAGAGTTCCTCCCTGTTGCGGTTCAAATGTAACAACACAAACTCACGATTCAGATACAATCCGACTACAAAACCAAGGGCAGAGTCAAACAATTTTACGCCTACCTAGCCAACCAAGACAACAAGAGAAAACCTCCAACACATGTCCTTGTGACAGAGATAATTGATAGACCGTTTGGGCACACTGTAAACAATGCCATTCAAAACAACACTGATTGGTTACAGAGCACACAAATACAATCTTTACATTGTGTCCCCCTTTTTTACCACAATGAATGGAAAACAAGCAGCACTCTGACGAAAACCATGTCTCTGCTTATTATGCCCACCAGCACATGCTTTCCATATCACATGGCTGTGTTGTATTAATGCTCATAATAATAATAACATTGGAAAGCTTGGCCCTGGCCCATGCCCAAGTCCATGGAAATTACTTTACAACAGCACTGCAGCTAGGCAGAGAGAGAGAGAGAGAGAGAGAGAGAGAGAGAGAGAGAGAGAGAGAGAGAGAGAGAGAGAGAGAGAGAGAGAGAGAGAGAGAGAGAGAGAGAGAGAGAGAGAGATGGAGAGAGAGAGAGAGCGAGAGAGAGATGGTGAGAGAGAGAGAGAGATGGTGAGAGAGAGAGAGAGATGGTGAGAGAGAGAGAGAGAGATGGTAAGAGAGAGAGAGAGAGATGGTGAGAGAGAGAGAGAGAGAGAGAGAGAGAGAGAGAGAGAGAAAGAGAGAGATGGTGAGAGAGAGAGATGGTGAGAGAGAGAGAGAGAGAGAGAGAGAGAGAGAGAGAGAGAGAGAGAGAGAGAGAGAGAGAGAGAGAGAGAGAGATGGTGAGAGAGAGAGAGAGAGAGAGAGAGAGAGAGAGAGAGAGAGAGAGAGAGAGAGAGAGAGAGAGAGAGAGAAAGAAAGAAAGAAAGAAAAATATGGATGTACTGATGGACTTGCTTGTGTGACTTTCTATCCATATTTTAATTAGGTAGAATATAAACTTGCTCTCTCTTAAACACTCTTTGCGTTTGTGTTCTGTGGTAATTTTACCACTCAAATGATCCTGCAATCAAGAAAGAGGGTTCAGCTGAACCTGTTTCCTCTCATCAGAGTGGTTTGGAGAGGATACTGTAAAACACAACTATTGGACTGTACGAGGTCCCGACAGTCACACTGATTATAGGCCTTCACCTTTCCCCGAGCCTTCCCGGAACTTGGAAAGACGACGGCAGCTGAAGGCTGTCCAAAGTACACACTGATCCATCATTTTTAGTGTTCTTCCTTTCCCTAGGGGGGGCACAGAATTGATTTTCCGTCTGAATACGAAGTCCTCTGGGCTCCAGTGAGCGTGTCAGCGTCGGGGTAACTACTGTACAGGTCTCTTTTCTCAGTTTCTGGCATGCTCTCGCCCATTGTTCCAGAGGCCACGGTGAGGAACAGGAAAAAGGTTGGTGGTTTTGTCAGGAAAAAGCCTTTTACAAGAGGAATTTACAGTACAGTGGCTTCGGAGTTTTCTAGGTTCCTATCGCAGAGAGCCTGTGTCCGGCCCCCGGGGTTAGAGCAGCAGCGTTCCGCTGTGTGGAGTAGGTTTCCGGTGGAGAAATCATGTGTGGAACATATGCAGTGTATCAGTGTGTGTACTCCCTGCTGTGGCGTAGCCGTGGTGATGAGGTCATGTACAGTGTGCAAACTGAGAAGGTGACCTAATTGTTTGCTCCGAGTCGGACGTGTGTGTCTCTCCAGATGCAACGGATCCATCCACACCAGTTTACACAGGGAGAGGGGAAATTAGGTAGATAGAGAGAGAAAAAGAGGGAGAGAGACAGAGAGAGGGACAGAATGGGAAAAGAGAGAAGCAGAAAGACAGAGAGAGGGAGAGAAAGTTGCCTGACGACTCATCCTGAATTTAATTTGGCTGCTCTATCAATCGCTCCATACATGAGTCTGAACCTACCATCCCAGAAGTCGTTTGTGCTGATTCATGTAGACCAGCTCTGGTCCAACCCATCGGTTTCTGGGACCAATCAGAACGGTTTGAATGTGTTCGCATTCGAGAAGTCGTCGGGGAGGAAGCAAACCAGATTCATCGTGGAGAAGAAACGTTAGTGGGCGTGGCATTTGGCCCGAGCGATGTGGATGGGTAGCCAGGCAAGGGTGCAGGTGCCTCCCATGAAAAACAGTGATGTCAGCTGAGCTGTTGAGAGGCACTGAGCAGCTGCCCAGTTCTCCTCAGGCCCTCCATGAGACACACAACGTTAGCCCTCTCTTCTCAGAGAAGTTCCCCATGTCTTTCACTGCACTCATATCCAGGTAATGGAGTACATCTCTCATGCAAGTATGGAACAACAGGTCATCACACCATGTAGAGTTTTGGTTTTCACCAGAAGCTGCTTTATTGGTATTTAGTGGCACAATACCTGTCTAAATGATGGAGGGACACCAGTGGATCCCCCTGACATCACTTCCTGTGTCCCCAGGCTTTGCAGCTAGGCCTTAGAGGATTTCACTCGAAAGGGTGGTTTAAAAACGGGTGTCATCACTCAAACATTCTGGGCGTGTGTGTGTGTATGTACTTCAAGGTTGACAGCATTAGCCCTCCCTGGAAATAATCAAAAAGTGTGTGTGTGTGTGTGTGTACAGGGAAATGTTTTGAGGCAAATCAAAGACACATGCCATTTGGGCTCCCTCTTTGCATGCAGGAGAAGGAAGGTTCAGCTGGCCATAGTTTCCACAGCTTGCACAGAGATGCTTAACCCATGATGTCCTCATGCACCCCCGGCCTGTACCTTTAGCAAGACAACCCTGAATACTCCTCAATATGGCTGAGAAGGATATTAATACAGAAGAAAGCTTTATTAATACCAGCAATGCAACTTGATTCAAACAAAGCAGCTGGCATTTGGAATCAAATGAAATCAAAGCTGATTTATCATATGCACAGGATACAGCATAGTGTACACGGTACAATGAAATGCTTACTTGCAAATAGACTCACTGTAGTGTTTCATCTAGTTTGCCTCAGTGCAGCTAGTGTAACCGGTGTGAAATGGCTAGCTAGTTAGCGGGGTGCACGCTAATAGCGTTTCAATCGGTGACGTCACTCGCTCCGAGACCTTGAAGTAGTTGTTCCCCTTGCTCTGCAACGGCCGCGACTTTTGTGGAGCGATGGGTAACGATGCTTCGAGGGTGTTGATGTGTGCAGAGGGTCCATGGTTTGAGCTCAGGTAGGGGCGAGGAGAGGGACGGAAGCAACACTGTTACATTGATGCTGTTGACCCGGATCACTGGTTGCTGCGGAAAAGGAGGAGGTCAAAAGGGGGGTGAGTGTAACCGTTGTGAAATGGCTAGCTAGTTAGCGGGGTGCGCGCTAATAATGTTTCAATCAGTGAAGTCACTCGCTCTGAGACCTTGAAGTAGCTGATTTTGCGGCTTTTGTGGAGCGATGGGTAATGATGCTTCGTGGGAGGCAGTTGTTGATGTGTGCAGAGGGTCCCTGGTTCGAGCCCAGGTAGGGGCGAGGAGAGAGACGAAAGCAACACTGTTACACTAGCAATCAGCATGAGGTCATGAGGTTCAACTGCAGCAATAAAACTAATCATAATGGCAGTTATCCAAACCATCCCAGATCAACTTTGCCATAGCACCTCCTCGCTTTGAATAGTTGGAAAGTTAGGTCTCTCTTTGAACGGTCAAATATGCTCTGAGATATTTACAGAGATATTTTGGGCTCTGTTGACCACATCTGCCTGACAGACATTTTTCACAAGTCCATGCTAGAGGGCATCGACTGGGTCGTAGAAAATAGGACCAGAGAGTGACACTACAGTGTATTCGGAAAGTATTCAGACCCCTTGACTTTTCCAACATTTTGTTACATTACAGCCTTATTGTAAAATTGATTAAATTACTTTTTTCCCACCATCAATCTACACACAATAATGACAAAGCAAAAACAGTTTTTTAGAAGAACAGAAATACCTTATTTACATAAGTATTCAGACCCTTCGCTATGAGTCGCGAAATTTAGCTCAGGTGCCTCCTGTTTCCATTGATCTTCCTTGAGATGTTTCTACAACTTGATTGGAGTCCACCTGTGGTAAATTCTATTGATTGGACATGATTTGGAAAGGCACACACCTGTCTATATAAGATCCCACAGTTGACAGTCCATGTCAGAGCAAAAACCAAGTCATGAGGTCGAAGGAATTGTCTGTAGAGGTCCGAGACAGCATTAGCCCCAGATCTGGCGAAGGGTACCAAATAATTGCAGCATTGAAGGTCCCCAAGAACACAGTGGCCTCCATCATTCTTAAATGGAAGAAGTTTGGAACCACTAAGACTCTTCCTAGAGCTGGCCGCCCGGCCAAACTGAGCAATCGGGGGAGAAGGGCCTTGGTCAGGGAGGTGACCAAAAACCTGATGATCACTCTGAAAGAGCTCCAGAGTTCCTCTGTGGAGATGGGAGAACCTTCCAGAAGGACAACCATCTCTGTAGCACTCCACCAATCAGGCCTTTATGGTAGAGTGGCCAGACGGAAGCCACTCATCAGTAAAATGCATGACAGCCCACTTGGAGTTTGCCAAGGACTCTCAGACCATGAGAAACCAGATTCTCTGGTCTGATGTTACCAAGATTGAACTCTTTGGCCAAGTGTCACGTCTGGAGGAAACCTGGCACCATCCCTACTGTGAAGCATAGTGGTGGCAGCATCATGCTGTGGGGATGTTTTTCAGCAACAGGGACTGGGAGACCAGTCAGGATCGAGGGTAAGATGAACGGAGCAAAGTACAGAGAGATCCTTGATGAAAACCTGCTCAAGAGCACTCAGGACCTCAGACTGGGGGCGAAGGTTCACCTTCGAACAGGACAACGACCCTGAGTACACAGCCAAGACAACACAGGAGTGGCATCGGGACAAGTCTCTGAATGTCCTTCAGTGGCCCAGAGCCCAGACTTGAACCCGATCAAACATCTCTGGAGAGACCTGAAAATAGCCGTGCTGCAACGCTCCCCATCCAACTTGACAGAGCTTGAGAGGATCTGCAGAGAAGAATGGAGAAACTCCCCAAATACAGGTGTGCCAAGCTTGTAGCGTTATACCCAAGAAGACTCGAGGCTGTAATCACTGCCAAAGGTGCTTCAACAAAGTACTGAGTAAAGGATCTGAATACTTATGTAAATGTAATGTTGCAGTTGGTTTCTTTTTATACATTTGCAAACATTTATAAAAAACGGTTTTTGCTTTGTCATTATGGGGTATTGTGTGTAGATTGATGAGGGGGAAAAACGATTTAATCCATTTTAGAATAAGTCTGTAACGTAACAAAATGTGGAAAAAGGCAAGGGGTCTGAATACCTTCCGAATGCACTGTATACTGTAAGTATGGCAAGACAAAACAAGTATATTTTACACTAGTACACAGTTGAGCACTGTGTAGTGTCTAATGTTACATGCATGGTGCTAGGGGATAATGAGCCATTGTTACTGGTCTGTCTGTTTCATGCTACCCCACTGGACATGTGACTGGCCAGTGACATGGTCTGTGTGCATTTGGGGGGGGGGGGGGGGGGGTTGTTTGTACATAAGTCTGAGTTCGAGCTGACATCATCTGAATGACCTGGTCTAGGAATAAGCCTATAAACCAGACGTATGCTAAGCGGACAAAAGGGGAGGGGACTTTCCCTGAGCCTGTTTATACAAGGTACTGTATGGGGCATTACTCAGGTCATAGGAAAACAAACAACTGGCTTGGCAGATTTTTAAAGCTTACCAAGTCTGGGTTATTATGAATTAATGAAATGTTCAAAGTTGACTGTAGACATAGGTCTACATTGAGAAACATGACTACAGTACACACGACTCCCAACACTATCATTAAGTTTGCCGACGACACAACGGTGGTAGGCCTGACTGATCACCAACGACGATGAGACAGCCTATAGGGAGGAGGTCAAGGGCCTGGCAGGGTGGTGCTAGGACAACAACCTCTCCCTCAATATCAGCAAGATAAAGGAGTTTATCGTGGACTACAGCAAATGGGGGGGGGACCGAACGCGCCCCCCAGTCACATCGACACAGCTGTAGTAGAGCAGGTCGAGAGCTTCAAGTTCACGAAGGACCTATCATGACCCAAACACAACAACACAGTCGTGAAGAGGGCATGACAATGTCTCTTCCCCTTCAGGATGATGAAAAGGTTTGGGATCTGAGAGAAGAATTTGTATGTTTAAGATAATGACTAAAGTATTCCACCCTAAAACTGTATGACTGTGTGAAATGTGTTAGAATCATAAGAATATAATCTGATGATGTGTGTAGCTTGGTTAGAATTATAACTAGGGCATTGTAGTATTTTGTAGCTATGCAAGCAGGGAGCAACTGTGAGACGAGATAACTATGCATGGGGGTAGTGAGATAAATACTGCCTGTCTAAGCAGGGAGTAGCCTATGATAAGAAATTGTGTGTGTGTATGTGTATAAAAAGACTGGCTCTGCATTTGAGGGTCAGAGCGCTCTCTGAATAAAGTATTGATCTATTGCAGACTGGGACTTTGTCTAATTCTTCATTAACCAGAGCCTTACAACCTCTGGGAATTGGTCAAAGCTATAAAATAGTTCAGTTAGAACATTGGGATAAAAATTCTCGTGACAGCATCGGCCCTTAGATCCTCAAAAAGAACTACAGCGGCACCATTGAGAGCATCTTGACTGGCTGCATCACCGCTTGGTATGGCAACTGCTCGGCATCTGACCGCAAGGCGCTACAGAGGGTAGTGTGTACGGCCCAGTACATCACCGGGGCCGAACTCCCTGCCATCCAGGACCTCTATACCAGGTGGTGTCAGAGGAAGGTCCTAAAAATTGGCAAAGCCTCCAGCCAAACAAGTCATAGACTGTTCTCTCTGCTACCGCATGGCAAGCGGTACCGGCACACCAAATCTGGGACCAAAAACCCCTGAACAGTTTCTACCCCCAAGCCATAAGACTGCTGAACAGTTAATCAAATGCCTACCCGACTATTTACATTAGCTAGGTTTTCATCCAATTGGCGACAGATTTTAATGCTAATATTCTCAAATCTGTATAAAAACAATATGCACATATTCCCACCAGAGATGTTCCCATCAAATGTACTTTTTGCAGATCAAAAGCTGTACGTGATGACGTAGTGCACATAAAAATAAATTTTGCGGTTAAATTCCCATGTGCCAAATAAAAATACAAGTTAAATGGGTTTCCATCGCATTTTCAACTCTACTGAATGGTTTTCTCACAAAGAATGTTGCGTTATATAGCGAGTGTGCCCACTCTGGAATTGGCACGTGTGCTCTAGCCAACAGCGCTATCTGAGCACTGTTGGCTAGAGTGCACGTATAACCTACATGTTGAAATTACTACGAACAAAAGAGCGAGATAATTTTTTTTGTCAAACGGCAGCCAAGCATTATTATCATGTCACCAGAATAAGACCCTTGATATTGATTGGAAAGGATCACCACCTTGCAATTTCACCAAACTGTTAAATTAACAATACATTGATTTAATCTGTAGCCTAATAAACTGCATGCTTTCCCGACATAGTGGGAGGACCACACAACATGTCATCGTGTGACTCCCGAGTTTACTTCGATATGATGGTTATTATGTCAGTATATGCACATAAAAGCATTTCTACAAACATTTCTCGCATAATACATTTTACCTACACAAAAAGATCCCATCTAGCGCATTTTGTTTTGTCGACATTTGAAAAGTTTACCGAAAAAAGTTTCCATCAGGCCTGTCATGGCATTTTTAATCGGACATGTACTTTACTCACATAAAAAGGTTGGAGGTTAACCTGGTTACTGACCCTGTCACGTTCTGACCTTAGTTCCTTTGTTATGTCTTTATTTTAGTTTGGTCAGGGCGTGAGTTGGGGTGGGCATTCTATGTTGTTTGTCTATGTTTTGTTCTATGGTTATTTTTCTATGTGTTTGGCCTAGTATGGTTCCCAATCAGAGGCAGGTGTCAGTCATTGTCTCTGATTGGGAGCCATATTTAGGTAGCCTGTTTTCCTTTGTGTTTTGTGGGTGGTTGTTTCCTGTGTCTGTACCATACGGGACTGTTTCGTTTTCGTTTTGTATCATTCATGTTGTTATTTTTGTATTCTTAGTGTCCAGTTATTAAATTGAATATGGACACTTACCACGCTGCGCTTTGGTCCTCACCTCATTCCAATGACAAGCGTTACAGAACCACCCACCAACCAAGGACCAAGCAGCGTGGTATCGGGCAGCAGCGATCTCCGGACTCATGGACATGGGAGGAGATTCTAGACGGAGAAGGACCCTGGACACAGGCTGGGGAATATCGCCGGCCCCGGGAAGAGCTGGAGGCAGCCAAAGCCGATGGTATGAGGAGGCAGCATGGCAGCGCGGCTGGAAGCCCGAGAGGCAGCCCCAAAAATTTCTTGGGAGGGGGCACACGGGGAGTGTGGCTAAGTCAAGTAGGAGACCTGAGCCAACTCCCCGTGCTTACCGTGGAGAGAGGTGGTCCGGGCAGGCACCGTGTTATGCGGAGAAGCGCACGATGTCGCCAGTGCGCACGCATAGCCCGGTGCGCTACATTGCCGCTCCTCATATCGGCCGGGCTAGAGTGGGCATCGAGCCAGGTGCGATGAAGCCTGCTCAGCGCATCTGGTCTCCAGTGCGTCTCCTCGGTCCGTGTTATATGGCACCAGCCTTACGCACTGTGTCTCCCGTGGGTCTGCACAGCCCAGTGCGTCCTGTGCCTGCATCCCGCAAGTGCCGGTCTAAAATCTACATCCAGCCAGGACGGGTTGTTCAGGTCCTTAGTTCGAGATCTCCAGTCCGCCTCCACGGACCGATCTATCCTGTTCCTCTTCCAAGGACCAGGCCTCCAGTAGATCTCTCCAGCCTGGTGAGTACTGTGCCTGTTCTAAGAACCAAGTCTCCTGTGTGTTCCTCCAGTCCGGACCCGCCTAAGCCGCCCGCCTGTCCTGAGCCGCCTGAGCCGCCCGTCTGTCAGGAGCCGCCTGTCTGTCAGGAGCCGCCTTAGCCGCCCGTCTGTCAGGAGCCGCCTGAGCCGCCCTTCAGTCCAGAGGCGCCTGAGCCGCCCTTCAGTCCAGAGGCGCCTGAGCCGCCCTTCAGTCCAGAGGCGCCTGAGCCGCCCTTCAGTCAGGAGCCGCCTGAGCCGCTCTTCAGTCAGGAGCCGCCTGGGCAGCCCTTCAGCCAGGAGCCGCCCTTCAGTCCAGTGGTGCCCTTTACTAGGGTGTTCAATCCAGGGTCGGTGACGAGGGTCGCCGCTCCTAAGGTGTCACAGAAGTGGGCCGAGACTATGGTGGAGTGGGGTCCTCGTCCCGCTCCAGAGCCGCCACCGCGGTAAATGCCCACCCAGACCCTCCCCTATAAGTTCAGGTTTTGCGGTCGGAGTCCGCACCTTTGGGGGGAGGGGTAATGTCACGTTCTGACCTTAGTTCCTTTGTT
This sequence comes from Salvelinus alpinus, assembly GCF_045679555.1. Taxonomy (NCBI): domain Eukaryota; kingdom Metazoa; phylum Chordata; class Actinopteri; order Salmoniformes; family Salmonidae; genus Salvelinus; species Salvelinus alpinus. The sequence continues at coordinate 15,349,167 of NC_092107.1, forward strand.
ATGTCTTTATTTTAGTTTGGTCAGGGCGTGAGTTGGGGTGGGCATTCTATGTTGTTTGTCTATGTTTTGTTCTATGGTTATATTTCTATGTGTTTGGCCTAGTATGGTTCCCAATCAGAGGCAGGTGTCAGTCGTTGTCTCTGATTGGGAGCCATATTTAGGTAGCCTGTTTTCCTTTGTGTTTTGTGGGTGGTTGTTTCCTGTGTCTGTGTTTTCACCATACGGGACTGTTTCGTTTTCGTTTTGTATCATTCACGTTGTTATTTTTGTATTCTTAGTGTCCAGTTATTAAATTGAATATGGACACTTACCACGCTGCGCTTTGGTCCTCACCTCATTCCAACGACAAGCGTTACAGACCCGCTTTATTATTTATTGTATTTTTTTGCACTGACTCTCTTGCACTGGCACTATGCACACCCACTAGATTCTACCCACACACTACATACGCTCACACACATGCATATTGACGGTACACACACACACACGCACACGCACGCCCGCACACACACACGCACACACACACACTTTTAAACAGTTTATTAGGCCACAGATGAAATACATTATTATTAACTTCACAGGGTGAGGAAAGTGCAAGGTGATGATCCTTTCCAATAAATATCAAGTAAGCATTTCACAGTAAAGTCTACACCAATACAATTTGATTTGTTACACAAGTAAACAGATGGTTCTTCGTGGCAATAATTAGGGTGTAGCATTTTATCGCATTATATCATCTAGGTAATTCAAGAGCCATCTTCAAGGCAGTCGTCTTAAACATTGCAACACATCTTGTGCATTCATTTACCACCCCCTATAAACCAGAGAGGCTGTTATGGAGCCTGGATATAAATGATGTGATGATGGTAACAAGCCAGCGCTGATGGACATGATGGTAGTACAGGAAACACGTGGCTGTGATTAGCTTCATATGCAACGGCCCTAGTCGCGTCCGTCCATCATTTCCAAACATTATGCAACTAACTCCTCTCATCTCAACTCTCAAACATCTAAAAATCCCCCGGTCTAGGGTCAAGGCACTCTGGCTCAGAACATAAAACTAAGGCTTGTTCAGAAACTATGAGGAAGTACAATCACTCTGGGCTGGTGTATCAAAACACAGACAAAAACACACAATCTCTCTGATTAGCCAGACACGAGGCAGTGTTGGTCTGGTCACTGACGTTTAGTTTTATTACTGAACAAATGGAGCTAATCTCCACTTAATCCTTGGACGGATTTGGAGTCTTGTGTCGGTCTGCCTTAATGTCTCAGTCTAGGAGGCAGCGAGTGTGTAAAGAAGTCGCACTCCGAATGACTGCATTATAGAAACGAGTACCGCAAGATTACAACAAGCTGGGCAACAAGATCAAGAGGAAGGGTGAAGAAACAACAGGTGTAAGGGTGAGAGAGATGGTGAGAGAGAGAGGGAGAGGGAGAGAAATGAAGAGAGAGAGAGAGAGGGATGGAGAGAGAGAGAGAGGGATGGTGAGAGAGAGAGAGAGAGAGAGAGAGAGAGAGAGAGAGAGAGAGAGAGAGAGAGAGAGAGAGAGAGAGAGAGAGAAATGAATAGAGAGAGAGAGAGAGAGAAATGAAGAGAGAGAGAAATGAAGAGAGAGAGAGGGATGGTGAGAGAGAGAGAGAGAGAGAGAGAGAGAGAGAGAGAGAGAGAGAGAGAGAGAGAGAGAGAGAGAGAGAGAGAGAGAGAAATGAAGAGAGAGAGAGAAATGAAGAGAGAGAGAAATGAAGAGAGAGAGGGATGGTGAGAGAGAGAGAGAAATGAAGAGAGAGAGAGAGAAAGAGAGAAATGAAGAGAGAGAGAGAGATGGATAAAGAAAGATGGAGAGAGAGAGCGAGAGAGATAGAGAAGGGGGAGGGTGGTAAAAATACCACTTTATTACTACCCTGTATTGAATATAACCCTAAATGTGGTTTAAGACATCATGATATATCTCCTCTGTGCACCTGCATGCTGAGACCAGTGATATACTGTAGGAGACTTGGCTTGTGCATCTTCTTGACACTCAGGAATAACAAACAGAGAATCAGCTGAATCCAGCTGGTCTACATTTCAAACTTTTCTCCTCATGTCTTCTCTGGCATGCCTAGAGTCTCAATGTGGGTCGCTAGAGCCACACTTGAATAACTTCCGTCAAAATGACCTGAAGGGAAAGTCAGAAATGGAATTAACTAAAATATAAACACAACATGTAAAGTGTTGGTCCCATGTATCATGAGCTGAAATAAGATCTCAGAATTCTTCTATACACAAAAAATGCTAATTTCTCTCAAATTCGGTGCACAAATTAGTTTACATCCCTGTTAGTGAGCATTTCTTCTGCCAAGATAATCCATCCACCTGACAGGTGTGGCATATCAAGAAGCTGATTAAACAGCATGATCATTACACGGGTGCTGGGGACAATAAAAGGCCACTCTAAAATGTGCAGTTTTGTCACACAACACAAGGCCACAGATGTCTCAAATTTTTATGGAGAATGCAATTGGAATGCTGACTGCAGGAATTTCCACCAGAGCTGTTGCCAGATAATTGAATGTTTATTTCTCTACCATAATCCGCCTCCAACGTCATTTTAGAGAATTTGGCAGTATGTCCCAACCTCAGACCAGGTGTAGCCACGCTAGCCCAGGACCTCCACATCCAGCTTCTTCACCTGCGGGATCGTCTGAGACGAGCCACCCGGACAGCTATGGGCAGGCATAAGCTACGGACAATGAACACAACTGCATTTTACTGATGGAAATTTGAATGCACAGAGATACCGTGACAAGATCCTGAGGCCCATTGTCGTGCCATTCATCATGACAATGCACGGCCCCATGTCACAAGGATTCCACAGGCCACAATCAACAGCCTGATCAACTCTATGCAATAGAGATGTGTCGCTCGGCATGAGGCAAATGGTGGTCACACCAGATAATGACTGGTTTTCTGATCCAAGCCCCTACTTTTCTTTGAAGGTATCTGTGACCAACAGATGCATAGCTGTATTCCCAGTCATGTGAAAACTATAGATTAGGAGCTAATGAATTTAAATTGACTGACTTCCATATATGAACTGTAACTCAGTCAAATCTTTGAAATTGTTGCACGTTGAGTTTATATTTTTGTTCAGTGTCATTTCTATGGAAATATGGACCATTATCTTGAAAGAAAACACATAATAATGTTTCATGGATGGTCTGAGACCGGATAGCGGATAGCCCTCTGTCGGTCTCACCCATACAGATGGCAACACTATCAATATGGCAACAGACAGAAAGAACATCCAAAGAACAAATGATTCACTGTCATAAGCTCACACATTACACACACACACAGTCTGATAGGAGATAGAGATTCCCTGGCATGTAGAATGGATCCATCAAAGAGTACATGAACCTTGATGTTTGGTCATACATTCCTCAAGGTGCTGGAAGGGAGACAATCTTTCTGTCTCTCTCTCTCACACACACTTGCACACGCACACACTATTTGAAGTGGATCTCATGTAAGCATGGTCCCAACGCAGTTGCTCTGAGCCTGGGTAAATATGTGCACGTCTGGATGGTCGCCTCTCAAGACGGTGTGAATACCTGTAAAGGAGGCCAGCAGAGCCAAGGGGCTACTCTCTCATTCCTCCAACCTGTCCACATTTAAGGTCTAGCCCTTACCATTCTCCCAAACCTGTCTCCACCACTGACCTAAAATCACAGTGATGCTACAACCACACCTCCAGCTCATCATTCCCAGTGGCTTACCCGTAATGTCACTCTGTCTGGACCCCAGAGTGGGAGGTCTCAGTGGGGCAAATGAAGCCCGGGTTGAGTCCTCTGGCTACTTATGGCTAGGAGAGAATACAGTATACTACATGCTTACAGAGAGAGATGGTAAACAGAAATAACAAGTGAGAGAACTTACAGACTCTGAAGCCCGGTCCCAGCGCAGCCCGGCCCCCCTGTTCACTGTTGTAGAGGGTGGTCACATTGCCCTGCTCGCAGAAGTTGGTGCAGCGTCCCTGGGTGCAGCGCACCTTGCAGATGGTCGGGGTGAAGAGCACCTTGATGCGCTCAGCTCCTCTCCTTCCTGCCCCTGCTGCCATTCCTCCTCGGTGGCTGGCGGTCTGGTTGCTGGCTGGAAGGGGGAAGAAGACGAAGCAGAGGTAGAGCAGCGGTAGGAGACTGAGTCTGGGTCTGAGCTGGAGCATGGTGCCGTCCGTTTACTGACGATGCATCCCACGGAGAAGAGACACCACAGAGATCCACGAGAAGAGCTGCCACGCACGGCAGGAAGAGATGTGAGGGGAAGACCAGGGAATTCCACGCTTACTCTTACGCTTCTTTCAATCACACTCTCTCTCTCTCTCTCTCTCTCTCTCACACTCTCTCGCAACTGGCGCAGGACGAGGAGGGGAAGGAAGAGAGGGGGGGGGAAAAGAAAAACAGACCCAACGCTTCCCTTCTTTTTTCCCTAAACACACCAACCAAAGAAATTATGAACTTTGAGGAGGGAAGCATCCGTGTGTGTGAGTGCTACAACAAAAAAAAGCTTTCTTAAGAGAGAGTGCCTGTCCACTTAATTGGAAGCAGTATAGCGAGAATGCTCTGGGCGAGCCTCCAAACACAATGTTTATAAGGGATCCAATCCATCCCACTGTACTGGGAACTCTTCACTGCGGCCCCTGACCCTCTCTCTGTACCCTGCCGCTATGCTGTAATCGTAATCTGTTTTGTTTCCCCCCCTTTTCCTTGTACTCCCCACTCCCCCTTCTAGTTTCATAACATGGACCGTTCTGTCATCTGAGGAAGAGACCACAAGGAGGGAGTTGGGTGGGTGATGCAAGGTTTGAGTTTCAGGTCCTCGCTGGCGCTGTAAACTGTGGTGGTGAAGTCATCTTTCTCTCTCTCGTTCTGCTCATAAGGGAGCTGGGAAGGGGGGGGGGGGGGTTATTTTCCTTTCTCTACGCATTTTTAGAGCTGTCATTTCACAAGCCCCACAGGCTCTTCTGTGACATACACAATGTGCATTAAACCTGTTGCCTTACCGAGCCAGCTCATTCCTGAGCAACAGGGGAAAGAAACGGGCTGCATCCACGTTGCACTGTCTCACATCAGTCTTACCGCTGTAAGCACTTGGACCTGTAGGCCCACTAGGGTGAAATCACATCACTTTCACTAAAACATCACATGAGAAAACTATAGGAGTCAAATGTTAAAAAATCCTTTTATGGTCATTCATATAAACCCCAGAAACATCCCAACCCGATTCGGAAAAAAAGGAGGTTGATGGAAACACCTCAATTATTTTGCTAGGAAAGGAATGGTAAAGAATGGAAAATATAGAAACCAATTTACAAAGAGATTCATTGTAATGCTAACGTTATGAGCTAAAACTGTATGGTCGTTAGATTTACAAACATGACTTGTTCTTTATATTCACTAATAAAGAATCCCTAAGCAAAGCTGAGCAGAAATGCCTTGTCCAGTTTGGAAGACAAACAGCTGCGTTGGACTGGGCTCAAACACAGGTGCCCCATGACAGCAATATCTCCAGTTTCACCAGTATAAAACCTGGAAGACAGGAATGGGAGGAGAGCGAGTGAGGCACACGCTAGGCAACTTCACCAAGGCCCTAGACCACATCAAAGGCTAGGTGAGGTTACTTGCTGAGAGAATTATGTTTTACTTGAAGCTTATGGGTCATCAACAAATTAGGGAGAATGACCTAATATAGTTCATAGGAACAGACCAAGCTAGAACTTAGAGAGAACTGGATTCTGTAACAGCTCCTCCTGGGTTCTGAAAGGAACTACAGGTATACTGGTACTTTGCTCAGTGGTCATCACTTATATGGAGTGTCTGAACCACCTGTGGAGGCAGTCACCCTGCTCCCCTGTTTGTGTAACAGCCCTTTGGCATCGCACCGCTGGTCTGACCCGCACCTGTAGCTCAACCTGGCCCGGCCCAGAGTGGTGAGTCATTATGAGCCAGGACTGGGAGGCTGGGAGTTGGGATATACTGCCAGAAAGAGAGCGAGAGGGGAGGGCCTTGGCGTAGGCTAGGACACACAGTAAATGACCATGCTACCGCTGGGACGAGCCGTCTGGGTCTGGACTGTGGGTTCCTGTCTTGCTGGGGGAGGAGGAGGTATTGGTGTCTGCTCAGGACAGGTGTTGTTCACAATGTTTTCTTGTATGGGTCAATGAGGTCACAGTTCAGGTTGTTTTGCCTCCTTTTTAAGTGTTTTATTAGGGATATTAGTCAATGTAAAAACTGTAGTCCAATTAGCATTCACTTATAACCTTTCAAATACTGCCCTAAAAATGCTCCAAGGTTGGGGATTATTAGCTATAGTAAATTGCTGTTAGTTAACCAGTAAATGATATGAATCCGAACGTGAAGTTTCACCTTGGAGGAAGCACGTCCTTTATGTTTAGGTCCTGCAGGTGCAGGACATTTAGTGCAGCCTGGGTCTCTGTCTCAGTATACTCAATCCCTCTGCCAGTTGTCCAGACCAGTCCTCCTCACACACACACATGTTCCCCAGATAGGAGTATTATTCCAATTACAAACAGGAAGCTCTGCTCCATGTAAAACAGATTGCCCCTCCACACATGGAAGCAACAGCTACCAAAATACTATGAATCAGTCGAGTGGCTCTGTAAAGGACCAAGAATGGAACTATGTGTGTGTGTGTGTTGTTTATCTTCATGGAGGTTGAGTGTGTATGCGTCTGCATGATGGCCTTTATGTTTGCAGGGTTTTTCTCCAGCCTTCTCCGAATCAGCAGATCAACATTATGAAGAGATTGAACGATTGGAAATAACTCCCCACATTACATAGCAGACTTTGGTTTATGACCCTTAAACGGGGTGTGCTAACTCTTTGTTGGTTTTAAAATTACATTTCTTTAGTGAGATTACCAAGTGTGATTGACAGGTGTGAAAACAGAAATGACAGTATAATGATCACGTCAGTGGCCAATGGCCCTGTTTAATCTTAGCCCATAGGGGATTGCAAAGGGAGGGAAAATTAAGTATTTATCTTGTGTTAACAAAGACTTTATTTATACACAGCAACTGTTCATCTACAATGCTCCTGCTTGCCACTCAAAAGAGGAGAAGCCCTCTCTGACTCCCTGGACGATTAAACCGATGGAGGAATTTAGAGAAGGACCTCTTACACAAACATTTGCAGGAAAAAAAACATCAAAGCGCTTGCGTACTTAGGGGACACAAAAAACTAGGACCATCAGCCCTTGTGGAATGTTGACAGATTGCCTTGAAAATGTTGAGCACTTTCTCACTTCTGGGAAAAAAATCAGAAAAAATTAAAAAACTGACCCTTACTTCTCTGATTTGGAAACTTGGATTAACGTTTTGTAGCAGATATTTAAATTGGCTTTTGAGGGGAAAATCAAGCATTATAGAGTCATACTCTCTCTCCATGCGAGACAACATGCTCTGTTCGAGTGACTTTCACCATTTGGATATTAAAAGAAAGTAGGGCACAGCAGTGGTATGTAGATACAGCTGTACAATACTTAGAATGGGCCTTACACTGTTAGGCAAACCAGGTTGCTGAGAGAAATATAGTGCTCTTGCTTGTGGTGTTGGGTAAGTGCAACTAATGTGCTATTTAGCTGTGAGATCATGTCTTGAATAGTGCTGAGTGATAGGCCTAAACATTACACTACCCTACAAATCAGTAGTGTAAAGTTGTCAGAGCTATGTGTCGCAGATAAAAATGAATACCACACCAGAGAACTTGCAGTACATAAACTAAAATATGGTTCGCCATATTATGGCAGGCCAACTAATGCCAGTTGCAAACAGGTCATTTTCTCCTATTAGATTCCACTACTATGGAGTTAAAATCTGAGCTAAAGGGACTGGAATCTCATTGTGGGAGATTATGTCCACCCTCGTAAAAAATATGCCAGTTTAACCCTTTCGATTAGATTGGTTCCCACATGCCATGAGGTCATTTTGGCAGGAGATTTGGGGGTTCCCATTAGTTAAACATTGTCCATCATCTGGGCCATTACTGTACCTATGCCAGTTGGCCAAGAAAAACAATGTCAGGAATTGGTCACAATGGGTTTTGAGGGTACGTACCGGTCTGACCGATAACCTTATCTTATTCCTAAAGTGTAAACAACTAGGACATGGGTTAAATCATTCAAATAAAGTCAGCGTGTTTTATTTTTGATGTGGAAAGTTTTCGTGGCAAATTCCATGCTATGTTCATGGATGTACCCACACGATATCCATTCTAAACGCATTACTTTGTCACCACCAGTCCATTGGGAGCAAGGCATTCAACATCAACACCCTGTTAATCACAACCTAACACAATATGATATCTGATCATTTGCTGCCATGACAAGTATAATATTACTCATCACAACAACCTATGTTTTCAGCACATAGTGTGGTCAAAGTAAGAGAGGCTGGGTGTCTAAGTGAAGGGCCTGTCTGTACTCACCTGCAGGTGGGCTCACGTGGACAGTGTACTGGCCCTTCTGGGTGTGGAAGGTCTTGACACTTGTGGTCTGAGTGCCCTGTAGGTCTGACTGTGAGGCTGATTGGAGCTTCTTCCTCTCTGTCTCGATGTGTTTCATCAGGATGGTGGTCATCTTGTCGCCTCGGCCGCCACGGGCCAATGACTTCTTTAGTAGCAGTAACTGGGCCTCCTGCAGACTGAACAGGAGACACAACACACAGTCAACAGACTGCGCCTCCTTCAGTTTGGACAGAGGCGACTACAGACAGTCAACAGACTGGGCCTCCTTCAGACTGGGCAGGAGAGACAACAGACAGAATGTCAATAAGTACGGTAACTAAGAGTGTGTATAGTATAACTCATTGCCGTGCGTCTGTTACTACTGACAGCAATTTAGAACACTAGATTGGCAGCTAGATAAACTCCTTGGCCTAAAGATTTACTCACTGTATTGTTTACATGGGGGTACATCAGATACACTATTGTAGTGTATTATGCAAGCAACTATAGCTAGTTAATTCAATTAGAGACTTATTTGATCAGCACCAACTCTCCTACAGCATCTGCCAAGAAATGAAAGAAAACCCATGACATGTTCATCCATGTTTTTTTAATAAACAGTTATCAGTTTATCAGTTTGTTGGGGCAGACACACTGACTAGGCCGGGGACTTATCGGCCAGACTCCATGTCTTTCTCAAGCCCTAACGTCTTCTTGGCCCAGGGTTGTTTGGCAATTCACGGTTTCCATGGCAAATGGATAAAACATGGGAAAAAAGGGGCAGGAGCTTAGCCAATTTTGTAAGCAGGGTCTGGATTACTTTTTTGATATTGCCCAAGTTAACCTTCTAGCATGTATTTACAGTGCATTCGAGTGTACCTGCGGAACTCTCAATAGAGTACACACACACAACCTCACCCACCTTATTTCCACTCAATCATACAGTAATACCATTTTAGTACGCCTTGTGCTTACAATTACCGTGAATTGCCAGCAACCTAGATGTTTTTATTTGTATTTCTCTGCAGTTGTTTTTCTAACACACCCCAAAAGTCTGCTCAGACTTTATATTTTTCACACTGGATGAGTGAGTCTCAAGTGAGCCATGAGAGCAATGTGTCTGACGTACTGTAGAATATAACACAAACATAAAAACAGTCACCTTAAACATTCACCTTAAATAGTGTTTTACTGCACTAAAGCAGGAGATGGATGTTTGAAATATAGTTTTACGTAATGGAAAGCCTGTGTAAAAGTAGGGCAATCGTGGATGGTTGTTATTTGAGAGAGGCACTATATCAAATTAGTCATTACTAAAATGATATATTTGTCTCACTCTCTACTAGTGTTGGGCTGTATCTAGATTTTTATATCGTCATACCGTCCTTCACACATCCCAGGATTTACGGTATTTGCGGTTTAGTACACAAGGGGGCACTAAAAGCACAAAATGTGTCTATTACCAGAATGCTAACAAAATTAGCACAAGTAATAGCGAAGTTCCATAGAGGCTGCTAGCTAAATATGCTAACGAGCACACACGAAAATAAACTAATTGCAAAGACAGGAAATCCAGCTCATAAAGTTATACATATATAGGTAGTAGCTACCAAATGTCATTTGTTGTTGAGTTTGGACATTTATAAGCAAATGTGAAAGAGAGGCATTGTGCAAATGAACAAAGTTTTGACGCATGCTTGTTTGAAGGAACAACACTGGCTCTGGAGCAGCATGTGTACAAGATGTGTCTGTGTGGAGTCTGGAGTCGCTAGGACAATGATCTACCGGCCTGCTCTGCTCAGAGAATAGGTGAGGAGCAGAATGAGGGGCCAAGAAGGAGAGAAAAAAAACCTCAAGGAAATCAATATAGCAGTGGCAGCTGTACAGATAACTCCTACAAAGAGCTTTGACTTCTCAAACACGGCAGAAAGCTAACACTATATCATCCCCTGTCTCCATACTAATTTAGCCTCTTACTTAGCTAACTAGCAAGTTAAACCAAATACACAGCTATCTCAACTGATCTGGGGAACTACGGTAAGCCTCAATGTAAAATAATGTGACAGGTGAAATGAAGAATGCAATCTGCTTCATCTCCTAACATATTGCACAAGTTGACTGCAGGTATTTACTTAAAAAGTAGCTACAAATATTAAAATGTATTGAAAAACATCTAAGAAATAGTTTACACATACATGTTATTCAATCATTTCATCCAAACTGCACGTGGGTGATTGTAAGATGAACGAGGTCCACACTCCAGTCCAGTGGGTGGCGGTAATGCTCCTCAAAGTTGGTTACCAAACACCATATCAAATTCACACAAGAAGAATAAATGAGGAAAGATGAATCAAAGAAAAATACCTAAAAACTAACCATGTTTCCCTTTTTATCTGTAGATTAATTGTCGGAGTTGAGAACACATGATTTTGTGTGACTAAAAATGGGTTTGAATTCTACAAAGGACCATATGCATTTCAGGTAAAATAACAACCCAATGTTTATCTCCCAGAACAAATTAGCTAGCAACAGCAAGCTAGCTAAATGTCCATGAATGTTTCATGTGTGTTTTGACCTGTGCTCAAATTAATATAGTTGGTTCAGAGTTGGTTTTGGTATTTAAAACTGCGTGTCATGAACGCATCTGGTAGACGTAAACAAAATCAACATGCGCACGATGGCGCAAGCACGGAGCTGGTTTGGTTAGCCATGTATGAATCTCTCAGTAGTTGAGAGACACTTGAACCTTGAAGTTGGATATGTTTTGGTGATAGCATCATTTTGATATTCCCCAGCTGAACATGTAGTCCTGACCTGCACTTGACTGACAATAACTTTTGTGTGGGGGGGAAACAGAACTTGAAACAAACATCCAACATCAAACAGATTCAGCGGAGGTGCATAGTGGGAGTAGGGATAAAGCCAGTGTTCTTCATTAGTGAGGAGTGTGGTGAATGTAAAATCAAACAAATGGGAGGCCAGTTCATTCAAGCTTGAGAAATCAGCATTGGGGTGACAGACCCCTGTTACAGGCTCCACCATACCAAGATAGTACTGTACATGAACCTCCCATAGTCATTAATAAGGACTGTCAAAATCCCTATGTTTTAATGCGATCACTGTTTACTTAACAACACACCACTGTGGAAAACCTCTAGGAATGAGCTCTACATCTAGAACAGGATGTGGTTCAATTATGTCGAAATATTTTTTTTTAAGTCTAATCTCTCAACACATAAATCAACAACGGGGTGAAAAGCATGTTGACATTTAGTGTGTCACTAGTCCATGAGGTGGACGTCAGTCTACTTTGCCGGCTGCAATGTGCTGGCATTTCAATAGTCTATTGTGTGTATGCTGTTTATCTAGGATCGACCCTCTTCCTTCCCCGGCTGAAGTCAGTGCACTGCAACCAGGTCAACACTGCAAGATGGCACTCCTAGATTACCGCACTGCTTTCACACACACAGCTCCGTTCTGCCTAGTTGTAAGCGCTCCGTCGTGTCATAGCCCACTCTGTGTGGGCAGACTTCAGTCCGCGCGATGCCGTTCCCAGATTACAGCACTGTTTTTTTCAGACAGACAGCGGTTCTGCCTCGTTTCAGATGCCTATGTCATTCTGTGGAATTCTGAATGCACTGTGCCTGCAGACAGAGTGATCTTACAGAGTCTACCTGTGGCCGAGCCACTAGTACAGAACTGCATGGGCGTGTTAGGACTATTTACCTACATTACATACTACATTTACCTTCTTATGGAAACCCGTTGAGTACCATGGATCTAGTGAATCAGTGACCCAAGATATTTACTTAGTTACAGTTTAGTATTAGCATCGTTGAATGCAAAACAATGAGTATAGTTGGAGTAGGACCCCTTTTAGCGTGTTCCAAAAAGGTTGCCTAAATCAACTCAGAGTAACTTGAAACCAAGCAGGAGCAAATTGCTACCAAAAGAGGTTTAAAAGCTTTGGGCAGGGAATTAGTTTTACCTAAAAACATTATGAAACTATTTGGACACGTCGCAAAAATTCTATCCAATATCCTGATCCCTGGGTGTTGTTGCTGGGCAGAATGATTAAAAGCCAAGAGAATAGAGATAAGGAGAAGTCAAACTATGAGGAGGCACTAGGGTCATACCCTAAGAACAAATAGAGCTTATGTCTAACTGTCTCGGAACCAGACTAAACTCAGACGTGTGTGTGTGTGTGATGACAGGGAGCCGGTCTGGTGGTCTGAGGCATTTCACTTGACTTAGACTGGACAGCAAACAGAGCAGAGATGGATGGTCAGTGGTTGTACCTATTCCATCAATCTGACCTACAGCAGCACAGTCTAGCAGATTGCATGTAATCCTATAGAATGGCCATAGTAATGCATACATACTGTACATCAGACAGCTTTGGCTTTGGTTCACAGTAAACAAACATGCTCCCATTCCGTGGTTTGAGTCAAAGCAGTGGATTAACGCTCCCACATGGGCTGTGTCCCAAACGTCACCCTATCCCCTATGTAGTGCACTACTCTTTACCAAGGGGCGTCAAAAGTAGTGCACTACATGTGGAATATGGTGCCATTTGGGACACAACCATAGAGGTGTGATTTAGTTTAAATCCAACATACTGCGGCGTTGAGGCCTGCAGAGATCAAACTGTTTACATGGATGAGGAAGCTGGGTTAGTGAAATGTGAACTCAGGAATGAGACGAGAAGCAGAGCCAAAGACGAGAGAAGACGTTCCGTCCTTTTCAAGATGCCTTAAATCACTCCTGGGTTTAACTTCTCCACTGTGTGTTTTTTAATCTGAAGAAGACATGATTTTATTGTACACAGACACAAACACAAGGCTCAAATCAAACAAAGCTCCCTTAAATCTTTTGAAAGGTTGCTTTGTTTGTAGTGATGCATGTGACATAGGGTGGTGATGCTCTACCTTTGGCTGGAACAGCAAGTTGGTTTGCCACGACAATACAAGACACAAAATCAAGTAGTGATCAAGAAGACATTTGTTATGTTGTAAATGTCAACAGCCTTGGTATAAAAAAAACAATGTTGAGGTCGCCACTGAAACAATACAATTTCACTATACACATAATCAGAAACGATTATGGTGATTCGGTCCAAATTCCCACAGAGCTGGAGGCCTCAGGCCTCCAGTGGATATCTATTTTGCAGACAGTGTTTTTGCTGCTTTTGTGAATGAGTAGCAGTGGATGCTGGGGGATGTAAAGGGAAACTCTGTTTTCCTCATTAGTCCTAATTGGAGACATACAGTACCAGTCAAAATTTTGGACACACCTACTCATTCAAGTGATTTAGTTTATTTTTTACTATTTTCTACATTGTATAATGATAGTGAATACATTAAAACTATGAAATAACATATGGAATCATGTAGTAAGAAAATAAGTGTGAAACAAATCTAAATGTTTTTTATATTTGAGATACTTCAAAGTAGCCACCCTTTGACTTGATGCCAACTTTGCACGCTCTTGGCATTCTCTCAACCAGCTTCATGACGTAGTCACCTGGAATGCATTTCAATTAACAGGTGTGCCTTGTTAAAAGTTAATTTGTGGAATTTCTTTCCTTCTTAATGCGTTTGAGGCAATCAGTTGTGTTGTGATAAGGTAGGGGTGGTAAAAGATCAAGTCCATATTATGGCAAGAACAGCTCATAAGCAAAGAGAAACGACAGTCCATCATTGCTTTAAGACATGAAGGTCAGTCAATGCGGGGACATTTCAAGAACGTCGCAAAAACCACCAAGCGCTATGATGAAACTGGCTCTCATGAGGACCACCACAGGAAAGGAAGACCCAGAGTTACCTCTGCTGCAGAGGATAAGTTCATTAGAGTTAACTGCACCTCAGATTGCAGCCCAAATAAATGCTTCAGAGTTCAAGTAACAGACACATCTCAACATCAACTGTTCAGAGAAGGCTGTGTGAATCAGGCCTTCATGGTTGAATTTCTGCAAAGAAACCACTACTAAAAAACACCAATAATAAGAGGAGACTTGCTTGGGCCAAGAAACACGATCAATGGACATTAGACTGGTGGAAATCTGTCCTTAGTCTGAGTCCAAATTTGAGATTTTTGGTTCCAATCGCAGTGTCTTTGTGAGATGCAGAGTAGGTGAACGGATGATCTCCGCATGTGTGGTTCCCAATGTGAAGCATGGAGGAGGTGGTGGGATGGTGCTTTTCTGGTGACACTGTCAGTGATTTTTTTTTTTGAATTCAATGCACACTAAACCAGCATGGCTACCACAGAATTCTGCAGCGATACGCCACACAGACAGAAGCGATCTGGTTTGCGCTTAGTGGGACAATCATTTATTTTCAACAGGACAATGACCCAAAACACACCTCTAGGTTGTGTAAGGGCTATTTGACCAAGAAGGAGAATGATGGAGTGCTACATCAGATGACCTGGCCTCCACAATCCCCTGACCTCAACCGAATTGAGATGGTTTGGGATGAGTTGGACCGCAGAGTGAAGGAAAAGCAGCCAACAAATGCTCAGGATATGTGGGAACTCCTTCAAGACTGTTGGAAAACAGCTGGTTGAGAGAATGCCAAGCGTGTGCAAAGCTGTCATCAAGGCAAAGGGTGGCTTCTTTTGAAGAATCTCAAACATAACATATATTTTGATTTGTTTAACACTACATGATTCCATATGTGTTATTTCATAGTTTTGATGTCTTCACTATTATTCTACATTGTAGAAAATAGTAAAAATAAAAATAAACCCTGGAATGAGTAGGTGTGTCCAAACGTTTGACTGGTACTGTAGCCTGTACACAGCTAGACAATGCTCCTCAAATATATAAAAACCTGACTTGTGCAGTAATTGAATCACTACACAAGGCAATATGGTGTACACATGAAATAACTCAAATTGCAGTATTGGTATACATAAAATAACATGGGAATTGATGTCTTTTTAACCAACTTCAACAACGCCACAAGACGACTCTGACGAGGCACATGAACCCAAAGTGGGTCGTGACATGTCAGAGTAAATTACTTTTGAGAGTTAGAATAGTAGAATACACAAGGTGTAATTTCGGACATTTGGTTGTGTCAGTCACTGACAGTCACTCCAATTAGCGTTGTCAGCTAACAATGTTTAGAATGTTAAGTTAGTCTAGCCATAGATTTTTGTTAGTCACTTTCACTCATATCATATTAACATGGCATAAATGTGTACAATTTGAATTGCAGGAAATTAGCTTTAAATCTGCAAAGATTTCTTTCTGCCCCATGGAAAAATCTGTAGTATTTCATGGAACTTGCTTTAAAACTGCAATATTGCCTCTACGTCCCATTGCAAAATGCTGGCAAGAGGGGGGCCACTAAAAAAAAAAGGTGGCATGTTTTCATGAGCATGGGTCCCAGGAAAACACAGATTTTTTTCATTTGGGTCCCAGGCTGAAAAAGTTGAAGAACCCCTGAACTATTATATGAATGATGAACATTAAAGTTTCCAACTGCAGTCATCCACCAATGACTTTCTAATTTTGGCAAAAGACTTATGGAGACTAAAAGCTTTATTTTTCATTTCAGAGCATAAAGATGTATTTCTTTCACAGGCAATCCTCCTGCATGCCTTCAAGGGCTGTTTGGTCTCTTTCCATCACTCATTTTGACCTTTGTCTGCATAATTAACGGTTTTGAGAAAAAAAATACTAGGACCACTTGTAGAAACCACATCTCTTTACTATGAACAAGAACACACACACACACACACACACACACACACACACACACACACACACACACACACACACACACACACACACACACACACACACACACACACACACACACACACACACACACACACACACACAGCTGCTCGCTCCATTTGCAGTACAGTATTAGTTCCACTATGATTTACAGTAGATTTTATTTGGAGAACAGTTCCACCTGCTGACTATCATGGGTAACTCCACCTGTTAATTGTAATAGAAGGCTGCTTTCACATTCCGCAAACTTAAGGGTTACCTCTCTATCAGTTGAGGCTACAAAATATTGTCACCACTGGATTAAGTGTGGGCTTTTTATTTGTTTACTAAAGGTTCAATTAGCTGCCAAATTAAATATTGATGATGAATAAAATATGATCTGGTCTACAGCACAAAAAGTCTTCATATTTTTGTCAACTTATATTTCATATTATAAACTGGGTGGTTCCAGCCCTGAATGCTGATTGGCTGACAGCCGTGGTATATGAGACTGTATACCATGGCTATGACAAAACATTTATTTTTACTGCTCTAATTACTTTAGTAACCAGTTTATAATAGCAGTAAGGCTATTATAAACCAACATCCAACATCAAGGCGGTGACCCGTTCCTGTAGGTTCATGCTCTACAACATTCTCAGAGTACGACCCTGCCTCACACAGGAAGCGGCGCAGGTCCTAATCCAGGCACTTGTCATCTCCCGTCTGGATTACTGCAACTCGCTGTTGGCTGGGCTCCCTGCCTGTGCGATTAAACACCTACAACTCATCCAGAACGCCGCAGCCCGTCTGGTGTTCAACCTTCCCAAGTTCTCTCACGTCACCCCGCTCCTCCGCTCTCTCCACTGGCTTCCAGTTGAAGCTCGCATCCGCTACAAGACCATGGTGCTTGCCTACGGAGCTGTGAGGGGAACGGCACCTCCGTACCTTCAGGCTCTGATCAGGCCCTACACCCAAACAAGGGCACTGCGTTCATCCACCTCTGGCCTGCTCGCCTCCCTACCTCTGAGGAAGTACAGTTCCCGCTCAGCCCAGTCAAAACTGTTCGCTGCTCTGGCACCCCAATGGTGGAACAAACTCCCCCACGACGCCAGGTCAGCGGAATCAATCACCACCTTCCGGAGACACCTGAAACCCCACCTCTTTAAGGAATACCTAGGATAGGATAAAGTAATCCTTCTAACCCCCCCCCCCCCCCCCCCCTCAGAGTTAGATGCACTATTGTAAAGTGGTTGTTCCACTGGACATCATAAGGTGAATGCACCAACTTGTAAGTCGCTCTGGATAAGAGCGTCTGCTAAATGACTTAAATGTAAATGTAAATTATATTATTATTACTTATTGCTTAACTGTACTCTATATAAACCCCTGGGCTGGCACTGAGCCAACCCTCTCAATCATTTGGAAAGGTGCCTTGATTCTAACACCTGCGCTGCATCAGGTGGACCAAACTAAGTGCCACAGACACACTGCACCTGTGGCCCACATGCTGGGCTAACCCAGGCCTCTGACTGGAGACTGGCACTTCAAAGCCAGCAAACTGAGAGGAAGAGGAAATGGAGGAGTAGAGAAGGGACTAAATGGCACAAGCTGGTGATGCAGTAAATCAAGGCAGTGCACAGTAAAGAGAAGTCAGAAACTCACGTAAGAGGTTGCCAGCGCACAGCGTAATATTTCTTGGTCTCTGGGTTGGTGGTGCTGGCTGGTGTCCCCTCTGTCCTCCATGCAGCTGTGGTCTCAGCGGGCACTTGGGTGGTGGTGGTGGGGATGACGGTGGTTGGTGGGAGGGTGATGGTTGGTGAGAGGCTGGTGGTAGGTGGGAGGGTGATGCTTGGTGCTGAGGTGGTGGTGGTGCTGACCATGGGGCTGGTGGGGCGCAGTAAGGCCCAGGGAAAGCCTACGAGGCCGTACGTCACGCTTGCAAACTCACAGCGGGCCCCGTAGAAGCCCGTTCTGCATTCACAGATGTTGGGCTGCCTGCACACGGCTCCGTTGTGGCAGCGTGGAAGGCACCTTGCTTCAAGTGAGAGGAGAGAGAGGAGGAGAATGTTCATTAAACCAGAACAGTGGACTGTGGTTGAGAGGGCTAAGATACCTGAGCAGAAAGTCAAGCGTAAGAGGATAACTGGTTTGACCAGCACAATCTCAGTAAAAACTCAGTAGGACAAACAGCTTAATGTGCATTGTAACTTAACAAGGAAAACAGCCAATGGTGAATGTCAAGATTTCACTCCCCTGAAATAAACGAAGAAATTAAAAGGGGAGAGGAGGGAGAGAGCCATGGTCCTGGATAAAGGGAGGGGGCATTCATGCATACACGATGCAAAGTTTATGGGCTCCGTGCTCCTCCAGGCCCCCACCCCTGGCCCCTAGCTCTTGATTTCTCCCATCATCCCTGGCTGGGCGTCATTGTGCCCGGGTCGAACCCCCTGGAGGGCTCCAGTAATGGCCCATTTGGCCACAGACAACAACAACGTATCCCAAACCCAGCAGCTTACCACAAATCTCCTGGCCGCCTCCATGAATATAAACAGCGATGGGCACCGCTTACTGACATTGTTTCAGGAGTTGTGCACGGAACCACTTTTTCTCCATGGATTTTTTTCGCATGAAGGCTAGCACAATGTGCTCAAACAGAAGTGAAACTCCAAGTGCACAGTGGACTGAATTCAAACTAAGGGCTCTATATTCAATCAGATCGGCTTTAGCCGACATCCGCATAGCGGTTGTTTTGGCGGTGCCAGAGGTGGAACTGCGTAAGGGCTGTCAAATGCACAAGCGGCTCCTGGCGTTATACCTAATGCGGACATTGCTATTGGCTGCACTGAGTCGCATTAAAAGAAATCCCATGCAGTCTTGTTTACAAGATGGAACACTGGAATGTGAGATGTATCTACACCTCCATTAGGATGATAGAAACCCTCATTATTTAGTTTCATGATTTTCAATTTGAGACTCATATTTCTATATAGACTAGGCCTACACTTTCTCGTTCTGAACTTGTAACGCGAGTTAGACAGGTGTTGTTTCATGACGATGATCAGAAGAGCAGCTGCTCACCGATTTGACAGCTCCAACGCAGTTCCACCTCCGACAATGACAAAACATCAGCTATGTGGGTGTCGGCTATCGGCGGTTAAGGCTTGATCTGATTGAAGTGGAAGCAGATTTAGGCCTAGATTCAGAGTTTCCTTCTCAGTGTGGCTATATCTTGCATCACTAAACCTCAGAGGGGGAAAGGAAGTATGGGTGTTTATTTGTGTGTGCATGAATGAATGTGTGTGACTGTGTGAGATTCACAGTAAGTTTGGGCTTCCTGACAGAGTGCAGAGCTATGCAGAAATGCTGAGCCAGGTTGTTTTGACATGACACTGGCCCTTTAAATCCTCTGGGTCAAGTGGTTGGATCAAGTAAATGAGTTCAAATCCCTGTAAACAAGGCTTATGGAGGTGTAAAGTATAATGATAACACCACAGAGATGTGTTGGAGACGGACATGAATAGGAGCTCTTCCTTTCTTCAAAGGTCCTGACCTCTTCTCAGTGTACAGCATGGTGTGTAGACAAAGTAGGGCCTGTATTCATAAACCGTCTCAGAGTTACATTGCTGATCTAGAATCAGTTCTGCCTTTTAGATCATGATTAAATGGACAGGGGGGTATCTACATCCTAGATCAGCACTCCTACTCTGAGACACTTTAAGAATATTGGCCCAGGCCTGTCAGGGGTTTAGCTAAAGGCTTGCTGGTCCAGGGTCAAATCCAGGTTTGGCCACCATCACAGACCACTATGGCTGTGTTTACACAGGCAGCCCAATTTCTGATATTTTTTCCCACTTAATTGGTCTTTTGACCAATCACATCAGATCTTTTCAGAGCTGATCTGATTGGTCAAAAGACCAATTAGGGAAAACAAATATCAGAATTGGGCTGCCTGTGTCGATGCAGCCTAAGACAGGCTCTCTAAGACCAGAGGTGCTCAACACTGTCAACACACATGACATATTCACTTTTATAACCTATCGAAACACATCGATACCGGACACTTTTTGCTACACCCTGCAAGCCTACAGGTGTCCCATTTTAATTTGATCAATCTGTTGTTGCAGAGAATTTTCCGTTGGGAAATGAAAATTGTAGTGTATTTGAGGTTTAAAAAGGTCAAATTAAGATATATCTGTAAACTGTGTAGGTCTTGACCGGAATTCATATTTGCCATCCACACATCCACCATAATCAGAAAATGATGATACAATGAAATCATACATGCTCCAGATGTCTGACTGAGTGAAATGGGAGAAAACACAGGTTGGACTGGGTTCTGCTGATGTTGGATGTGACATTACAACTTCCAGCTGGGTGGAGAGAACATTCCATTGTCCTATAGAGCATGATTGATGCTCTCTGGCTCCTTATTAAACCAACTATTAACAGCTTGCCGTCTATATACAGTACTGGGAATAGACTATTCACAAGTACCATGATAGGGACTGTCTTCACGGGTGTCATAAAGCCCAAAAATCTGAGGGGGCATAAAGTACATGAGGATGGCTGGGGGGTGGTCCGGAGGGGGGCTAGGCCTGCATTATCTTTTCTTTTTTTTTTTTTTTTTTTTAAGAAACCCAAAAATATGCTTCTCTTCATCTCTGATAAAATCTGGGTAAAATAATGAATGGTAGTCAGTATATTTAGTTATTGCTTGCTTTTCTAAAGTCTACCAACCTTGCCAGCAGGCATGCAAGCTAAGATGGTGATAGACAAGCTAGCTACTTTAACTTGATTGACAGCCTGAAATGGCTTCTTGGTAGCTAGTTATGAAGTTGGGAGATAGGTTCCCAATCTTGGCTAGCTAATGCCAACTTCATAAAATTGCTAGGTGGCTAGTAGTATTACAGAGTTATTTATATATATATATAATGTTTTTAACAGGAAAAATCTGCAGGGGCACATGCCCCTGTGCCCCCTATGGGCATGACCCCTCTGGTTGTCATGGTGGTATAAGGACAGCCATCCCTACTGTATAAGGCGGCTTCTTGCAAGAAAAAAAACAGATTCATGCATCAAATTTTATTTGTCACATGCACCGAATACAACAGGTACAATACAACAACCTTACCGTGCAATGCTTACTTAGAAGCCTTTAACCAACAATGCAGTTCAAGAAATAGAGTTAAGAAAATATTTACGAAATAAACTAAAGTAAAAAATACAAAATAAAATGGACTTGGCTATTCATGATATTCCATGATACGGTATGACAAGATCTTTATATCATATTTACACGACAATGTGGAACAACATTACACATAATGGAAGGGCGGATAGTCCTGCTATGTTTGGAGAAAGATGAAAAACTTACGTTTGGTGCATTTCTGAGTCTTGGGTGAAACGGTCCATCCGTGGCAGCACCTGTTTCCACATACATTAGGCCTGCAGAGAGCATGGGAGACAGACAGCATGTTAAAGATAGCTGAGTCTACAGGAATCTGAGCAGGATGAGATCACTGCAGCAGTCAGGGGTGGACTGGGACCAAAAATGTCCCCTGGCATTTCTAACACTTGATCATTTTTCCCTTAAGGCCCCCAAACAGGACCTTTTCCCCCCTCAAGGGCACCACAACAGCCCATGTTGTTCCTTGAGGCCACCATTATTAGCCAGATAATGATAATTTTGCAAAAAAAATCCAAGTTAGACAGAGCTACTAGGCTAAAAATGGACCAGCCCATCTGGTATTTGCCGAAATGCCAATGGCAAGTCCGCCCTTGGCAGCAGTTATCACAGTACATAGTTTAGGCTGTCATAAATTAAGATTATGCTTAAAGACAGGAACCCCACATACTCAAAAATCACAGACACTACTGCTTTATTACAGTTCAAGGTCATGAATACAAAATAAATCACTTGATTTGATCACAAAAGGATCTAAACACGGTCCTATTTTCACAACTCCCTGGATATTCATAAAAAAACTACTTGAGCCCCCAGAAATGTACGGTTGCTTCAGTGTGAAACAATGAACACCTCCATGTCTTTACACTTGCCTTTGGACGTAATCGATTCAGGGTGTTTAAAACAGGAGCTATGAATGAGGGGCCATGGTGTGGTTGCCCTGGGTGAGAAGGGCCTCTGTCCGTCCCGTGCACAATGGATGACAGATATTGTGTTCCCACACTGGTCTGGCCATATGTCTGTCTCTGGGCCAGCCGCTTGGCCACTCTCCTTCACAGATTGGGTAAACAAAACTGGATTAAGGGTCCTCCGCAGCGTCTCGTTTCTGGGGCACCCGCCTGTTTATCCAGGGGGCTTCTGGGAGAAGAGGCAATTAGCACGCCAACACAAGCAAGGGTGACGACTCCCACTTCAAAGTGACAGCTCAGCGCGACCCGCGCCACCGAGCTCCCCTTAGACCGCCTTTGTGGGATTTGCTAATTAGTTACAGTTTCCTGGCTTTATTGTGTGTTTGCAAATAGTGGGCCAGGAGCCTCTTCCAACAGCAGCTGACTGGGGGTCTGCAAAGGAGAAGAGGTAGGGCCCCTATTCATACCCAGCAGTGAACTGACCCAGAGGAAGGTGAGCCTGTCTGGGAGACTGGGAATAACCTTTAACCCCAGGGCCAAGTTGGAGGCTAATTCAGCAGATGTCACTGCCAAAACAGACTTTACCAGACCATTGTTGCGCCGGAATTACTCAAACATCACCGCTAAATTGCTGATCTTTCAGTTTGGACACCATCATGAAGGATTTTTTAATTGACCAACGACATCTGATCTCAACAAAATATGTGCAAACTTCCTACCCAAACACCTAAACAGGACTGTGATAGCCGTAGCATCTCTGACTGACAGTTCCCTTCAGTGCCGGTGTTGAACTGTACACCACCTGGGTTTTTCCAACTATGAAGACGGGTGTTAGTCCTCCTACTGTGCAGCTCAGGTGGTAGAGCATAGCGCTTGCAATGCCAGGGTTGTGGGTTCGATTCCCACGGGGGAACAGTATGTAAATGTATGCACTCATTACTGTAAGTCGCTCTGGATAAGAGTATCTACTCAATGACTAAAATGTAGATACCAGCTAGTGGATGTGTCAATTTTTGCACATGGCCTCACTCAACAGATAGGGTGTGGGTCACATGACGAAGGGGTCAGCTAGGCGATGGGGTGAGGGTTGTTCATTCAGTGTGGTCAGTGCCTCCTCCTGACACCTGAATACAGAAACCACTGAGACAAGGGGCGGTGCTTTCATTCCAAATAGGGAGTTGTCAGCAGTGGTGATTATGGAAAATTACTGCCTGTTTTGTCTCTAGTCGGGTCTTAATGCAGTGCTGACACTGCTCTAATACAGTAGAAGAATCACCAGGCCCTGTGTTTACAGAACTAAGTGGGACCTGTCGTCTGGGTGGAGGAGCCACCCCCATTAAGAGCCTGCATACTCACACAGCTCCCGTCCACTGCCACAGGCCATCCATCTTTCTATCTTGACTGTTTTCTTCTGGTGACTGAGCACTGATTCTGAAGTGCCTGACTCTTAGACTTGGGCTTTCTATCCTCTCATCTTCGAGGAGTTATTCTAAAAGGCTCAGACTGAATGATGACTCCTTAGTTCTAGGGTCTCTCTGCTCTGGAGCGGGACTAATGTTCTTGAACACGAGAGAGTCCGAGATCTTCTGTATTGCGGCATGTGCTGTGTTAGTGCCTATAGCCTGCCGTACAGTACAAGCACCTCATAATACCGCAATGTTTCAGAGGAGCTCTGTGGCTGTGAATAAAAAAGGCTCACACAAAGAGAGCCTTAGTTACAGTCACACACTATGGGCTCACTGCAGCTCCGCCAAGTCAATTCATGCTCTTGTTCTAGCAGAGTTCAGGAATTTCTTCCCACTTCCCTTCACTTCACCCCCTTAGAGCAGATCAATAATATATTTGACCCTCTTTAACATGACGTGGGCTGCTAAAGATCCTCATCAAAGAGGCTTTGAAGCGATGCCAGTTTCTGGGGAAGGTCTGTCGCTCCGTTCAATCCCCTAAGCCTGGGTTGAACTGCTGAACCGCCACTCTGTGGCCAGCTAGCGTGACTAACCTGAACGCAAACTCCCCTCGTCCACCCTCCAGTGACTGTGAAAGTTCTCCCATTTACCCCCTCGGGCCCAGCCTGCACCCTCACCCCAGAGCCCCCTGAGCGGAACAACGAGTGTTTATTTTGGACATTCATTCAGGCTCCTTCTGTGCATTGGGGCTAAGTAGAGCAGAGTGGGACTGTCGTGGCCCACAAAGAGAAATGGCCTGTTGGTGATACTAGTACACACAACTAATTTACCTCAATTAGTGAAATGTTTTTTCACTTAATGAAAACATGAGTTGAGGCATTCAAATAATCCAGATTAGGCGGTCTGGAAAAAGGGAAGTAATGTTTCACCCTATTCATTGCTTAGAGAGCTTGTACACGGTTCTACGCTCATGACCCGAAGTACTGTAATGTGCCAATGCAATGGGATAATCAAAATTCCTCCCCTAGCTTTAATGATCAACATTTCCTCTGCAGGTCAGGGGAATACTTCACCGGATGATAAATGTGTTGTCTCTAATCTGGCCAAAGTTCAGAAAGTGTCAAACTCCATTAACTGTTTGTTGTGCATGAAGTGCCATTTCCCAGTCCGGTGTGATTTGACTTTGGGTCCATTTATCACTTGTTGTCATGCACTTGAAACAAATGTGCAGTTAAGTCACCGTATACATTGATAACTCTGGTCAAATAGAATAATTTCACACATTCCAAGAGGGACTAGTGCAAGCATACATACCTGTGTACATTTTTAGGATGTAAAAACATTCAAAACATTGTGGTTTACCACTTTGATGGATAATTTAAACAGATAGCTTTAAGTAGGCTACCCATCAGGAAAAGAATGTACTTCAAAGCAAATCTGTTCTGTAGTATGATTTTCCATAGGACAATAATTGACACGCTATTAGACAAAATAATAAACCCCCAAATGTTTACTGTCTTAATCAAAATGTTCATGAAGCTATCAAATGACAAAGGACACGGAAACATGGACTAATTATGTATATTATAGGCTACATTATGTAGCTATTGTAAACCACCTGCTTTTGACTGTTGTGGTCCGGAGTTGTAGGCTGTACTACCATTTTTAAATCACACATGTATCACTAGGCTACTCACCCGTTTAACTGTAGTGTCACATTAGTTGCGTATTTCCAGTGTTTCTTTCCATTCAAATGGAACTGTTTCTGTTTTAATGTGGGTTTTGAAGTCGTTGGCATCCTCCACTGAGTGTGATAAACTTGATAATTAACGGTCGTATGGTGGTACCTGCCCGCAGTTCTCCGCTGCGTCTCGTGCACTCTTTTATGTGTTGAACGCCTCACTAGTGTCCCAGATAATTTCGAAAATGTAAGAAATGAAATAAATGCCACCCCAAGAACGAATAAGTTAGCATATCTCCTGCTTGACATCTTTAGAGGTCTCTTCTGCGTTACACATCGACCCTATAAATAATCCAAGAGCAACGGAATTGCCAGGAAATTTTTTAAACAAAAATAAAATGTTGATACTAAAAAATACAACACATTTTATGCAATGGGTGAGCCAAAACAAAATCATATAAAATTAGAGCACATATGTCTTAGTTTTGCCTGTTTTTGCAAATGCAATTAATAGGCTAGATGATCTCCTTCTCAAATAGAAAATAAACTGGTTTAAAGTTCGGTTTAAAAACTTTGAGCCAATTGGATAGGAGTTCTAAAATATAAGAACAGCACAGCCAATCAGATATGTGTAGGACCCGTGCAATAGAGGGGTGACCACTACAGCCTACAGAAGAGTCTGCCTGTATCTAGGCTACCAGCATCCTCGAGGCAGGACGTTTGACAATAATACAATTTGCAACAGCACACTCAAATAATTACAATAAGATTCAATAAGCAATTGATTTATTCATTTTAGTCATTTAGCAGACTCTCTTACCCAGAGCGATTTACAGGAGCAATTACGATAAAATAAAATAAAATGTAATTGGTCACATACACATATTTTGCAGATGTTATCGCAGGTGCAGCGAAATGCTCCTGTTTCTACCTCCAAAAGTGTAGCAATACCTAACAATACAAAACACACAAATCCCAAAAATAAAAAGAAAGGAATTAAAACATATCAGGACAAGCAATGGCACAGTCTGGAATATAAATAAATATGTATATGATGGTGTGTATAGACATTATGGACAGTCTATGAATAGAAAAAGTGTGTACATCAGTAGTTAGGCATACATAGGATGAGCCTTGACTAGAATACAGTATATGCATGTAAAGTGGGTCAAACAGTATGTAATCATTAAGTGCTTTGCTCAAGGGCACATCAACAGATTTTTCACCTAGTCAGGTCAGGGATTCAAACCTGCAACCTTTTGGTTTCTGGCCCAATGCTCTTAACCCCTATACTACCTGCCACCCCATCATATGTTTTCTATCTCTGTGGACCTTCATGATTTGCAACATGTAGACTATCATGCCTTGCAGTGATCACAAATATTATATTGCTTAACCCCTGATTAATATGTGACGTGATACATGTCAGTGATAAGCTATTGAAGCAAGGTATCCGCTACCTGTGCGTGGACTTTGCGTGTGGATAAGTAATCAATCTATGCAATTAAGGGCAGCAGTTCTTTCTGTCATGATGCTTGGTGCACTGGAGTGTAAACATACACAAACACCACCACCAAAAGGTGGAGCATTGTCCCAATGATTCCAAGGATGCCTCCATGTCCCTC
This sequence comes from Salvelinus alpinus, assembly GCF_045679555.1. NCBI lineage: Eukaryota > Metazoa > Chordata > Actinopteri > Salmoniformes > Salmonidae > Salvelinus > Salvelinus alpinus. The sequence continues at coordinate 15,376,206 of NC_092107.1, forward strand.
CTGGACCCAACACCTGTGCAGCTGGGGAGGGCTATAGGCAGTACTGCATATTCACTGGCTCTGTTACCTGAAAGAAATAAGGAAATAAGTAATATGGTCCTGGTCAGTCCCTGGATGGGAGACCAGATGCTGCTGGAAGTGGTGTTGGAGGGCCAGTAGGAGGCACTCGTTCCTCTGGTCTAAAAAAATATCCCAATGCCCCAGGGCAGTGATTGGGGACACTGCCCTGTGTAGGGTGCCGTCTTTCGGATGGGATGTTAAATGGGTGTCCTGACTCTCTGAGGTCATTAAAGATCCCATGGCACTTTATGTTAAGAGTACGGGTGTTAACACCGGCGTCCTGGCTAAATTCCCAATCTGGCCCTCAAACCATCATGGCTACCTAATCATCCCCAGCTTACAATTGGCTCATTCATCCACCTCCTCTCCCCTGTAACTATTCCCCAGGTCGTCGCTGTAAATGAGAATGTGTTCTCAGTCAACTTACCTGGTAAAATAACAGATAAATAAATAAAAATAAATAAGGAGTGGAAAAGGAAGCGTTAATGAGAAGATAAACATTTATTTGCAGACCAAATGTTGTTTTAGGTAAACAATGAAAGTTCATGATTAGAACAGTTCAAGCTTTGTTCAGACTGAGACAGACAGGCTATATCCAAAATGTATTGAAAAAATCTGAAGCTGTAGCATGTACACCATTGATTTGGTGCAAAGGAATTTGAAATAGGAGAAGAATTTGAAAATGTGCGGAGGTGAAGGATATTCAAAAAGCCACTAGATGGCAGCAATGGTACAGATATACAAACTAATTGAGGCAAAGGACACATTTCTGATTGTATTCTTTCTGATTGTATAATTGTTCATGCTTGATAAAGAGGCTGTTTCACCAGTAATGACAAGTGAGACAGTAATCTGAAATACTGTATTTGTTTTAGTCTATTGTATGTTTTTGGCAGAGTCGATATAATGCATTTTGCACAATGAAGCAAAATACATAATATAACGCAAAACGTATCATTATGAAGCAAAACGTATCGTTATGATGATGTGGCAAGTGACACTTTGCTTCTTGAAAATCCTATATCTTGAAAACTTGACTGCTGACATGCAAAACATTTTGTGACTGTATCAACAGTGGCCTAATTAAATAAAAATATCAATACTTTTTGAGTGGATTTTTCCTTTAATGTGAAACTAGGCTGTAAATGAATGCCTAGGCTTCAGAGAAATGACAATGATAAATACATATTGCAGGGAGATAATTTAATATAAGATAAATACCCATGAAACTATACAGCATGGGGAAATCTGCGTTGGGGAGCGGGTAGATACCGTCTCAACCCAGCCCACAATCACATGGCCTCTCATAGTTTCCCTTTAAGTCTTGTTCAGATGCTTAGACACTGAGTGTGTCCAAATACACTGAGTGTACAAAACATAAGGAACTCTTTCCATGACAGACTGACCAGGCGAATCCAGGTGACAACTACAATCCCTTATTGATGTTACATGTTAAATCCACTTCAATCAGTGTAGATGAAACTTAAAGAATAATTTTTAAGCCTTGAGACAATTGAGACATGGATTGTGTATGTGTGCCATTCAGAGGTTGAATGGGCAAGACAAAATATTTAAGTGCCATTGGACGGGGTATGGTAGTAGGTGCCAGGCGCACTGGTTTCAGTGTGTCAAGAACTGCAACGCTGCTGGGTTTTTCAAGCTCAACAGTTTCCCATGTGTACTAAGAATGGTCTAACACCCAAAGGACATCCAGCCAACATGACACAACTGTGGGAAGCATTGGCGTCAACATGGGCCAGCATCCCTGTGGAACGCTTTTGACGCCTTGTGGTCCATGCCCCGATAAATTGAGACTACTCTAAGGGCAAAAGGGTGTCAATATTAGAAAGGTGTTCCTAATGTTTTGTGCACTCAGTGTAGATAGGGAGGGCCTCAGCCTGGCACACTATGGATATCAAGTTTTTGCAGCTTTAAAAACCTAAGAGCCAAACCTAAATATAAGCCTAGAGACATCCCAGTCCCCTTTTGATGTGACATGTGACTGACATTGGACTAAAATTGGAAATTAGAGAGGAAGAACCTCTAATCTCATGGTTGCCACAATCCCATGCATGGTGTGAATAGCCCCCCCGGGGGTTGATTAGGGTTAGCTAGGGGAATTGGAGAGCTGTAACCACTGGCCAGGGAAATGAGAGAGATGTTATTATCAAACCTCTAACGTAACTCTGATGAGCTTAGACTCCAACTATAATCATAATCACCCAAACACACCCTCCCCCATCTCTCGATATTAACCTGAGCAATCAAAGCTAGCTTGGTTATCTTAGTCACTGGCTGTTTCACGCCTGGGAGCTTCCCCGGCCTGCCCAGTACTCTGCCTGTAAAACGCCACGTTCCCTGGGGCCGTGGAAATGTGCTAATGAAGACCGTGGTGGAAATAGTGAATTACCCTGTGATATCCTACTGTATATAGCTTATATCGCTGCAGGCTCCATCATTAAATGGCTAACAATCAGTGGAGCAAAGCAGGCCTTTGATCTGATTGATAAGATGGAGGCCAATGGGCTATATGATAGGATAGGCATCAGTACTAGCATTGCAGTGGCACGTTGACATTTCTTTGTGTAATGATACCATTAAGTCAATTACATTCACATTACGTTTCACTTCTCCCATGACTAAAAAAAGGCCCCTGCAACAACGGTAACTTTTATTGGCCGTCTTGGACCAATGCGATCTCTATGACTCCAGATCCAGCTAGGTGGATGAACTATGTATGGTGAAGATGAAGTGAGTTGAACTGTGAGCAAATGTACATAGCATGGAGTTCCATGTGTCTCTACGGTGTACACACACCCACTCCACTATTCGTATGCACAGACGCTTTATTCTTTATCCCCCTGGTCTCGGTCTTCTGTTCCACGTGAGTGCTTTAATTAGTTTAGCATATCTCTCCTTCCTCTTCCTGTTGAAACAGGGATTTTATTGTCGCAAACTGGGAGAACTGAGCAGCATTTTGCTCGAGGAGATTTTCAATGTGCAACAGGCTTGATAGGGCTAATGATGCAGATGGTAATTGTGCATGAGTGAGTTTGAGATTGTGTATGCGGCGTGCATTTGTGTGTGTCTGTTTGCATACAGCACATGGTTTGTGTATAGGTCACGGTGTGTGTTGGGATGTGGGTGGTAGCCTCGAGCTACACAAATCCCAGGAAGTTTTTTTTCTACTCTATGGCTTTTCATAAATATTAGTTTATTGGTTTAATTTATGCTGGAACTTGATCTACGTGCACAGCTTAGAATAGAAGTGGTCAAAATTGAACAAAATTGCCTCTTGGGAATTTGCACTTCTCTACTGTGGAATTATGTGGAAATTGTGCTACTTTGAGGTCTTGTTACGTCTAACATTAATATGACACATTGGTTGTTCAAAAGAATAGAGTACATTTTTGCCTCCCGTAGATATTTTAAGTAGAAATTCAATGTCAGATGTTTTATATGAATAAAGAATTGTTAAAGTGCCAAAAAGCAGCATTTGTACATATTCCTCGTCATGTTTTTCCAACATCAAGGAAGATTTTAGCCCACTTAACGCCAACGTTTCTTCAAGTTTTCACCATCATTGTAAAACATTACCCATTGGGCACAGACATCAATTCAACGTCTATTCTACGTTGGTTCAGTACAATTTCATTGAAATGACATGGAAACGACGTTCATTCAACAAAGTGTGTGCACAGTGGGTAGTCATGTTTTTGCTTTGACAAAGTCCTTTCTGAAGATTACTATTTATTTCATGTGATTAGTGATTCATTTACTGTCCCTCATTTTAAGGTCAACCCTGTTATGTGAACTGAACTCTTATTTTAATACGTTGAAACTATTCCTTTTTCAAACGGGACATTAAACCTATAATAGTCTAATCATAGCGTAAAAGCAGATGAGCTGGTCCTACTCTTTTTGTCAATTTTCTGGTGTTTTGTGGTTGAAAAGAGAGCGTGTCGGGCATAGCGTGTCAACATTTTTTTACAATGTTTTTTTGGTGAAGCTTGCACACAATTGCCCCTCCCTGTTGCACACAAAGAGCTTCCAATCCCCCTGTCACAAGGGGAATTATGGCTGATTTTGGCTCAAACGCATTAAGAAGGAAAGCAATTCCACAAATTAACTTTTAAGAAGGCACCCCTGTTAATTGAAATGCATTTCAGGTGACTACCTCATGAAGCTGGTTGAGAGAATGCCAAGAGTGTGCAAAGCTGTCATCAAGGCAAAGGGTGGCTATTTGAAGAAATATATTATGATTTAACACTTTTTGGGTTACTACATAATTCCATGTGTTATTTCATAGTTTATGTCTTCACCATTATTCTACAATGTAGACAATAGTAAAAATAAAGAAAAACCCTTCAATGAGTACCAAGTTAAACTACCAAAAATGTACTCTATTCGTGGAATGACCTGATATACTGTAGCTCCCTAATGTTGTTTTGGGGTATTTGTCTCCTGATTTCCACCCTCTGCAGGTTCTCTAAGCCTACTGTAGAATGCTTGTAAAGAGAGGTCCCTCAGAGGTCAACATTTTATTAGCTGTACTAGCTGTACTTCCTCTTCCGTCACATCTCCACAGAGTCACTCATGGAGAGGGGTGCTGCTGCCTGTCTCTCTACCTTCAGAGGCACCAGGGTGCATGACTCAGACCGTGTTGCTTTAGGAGAATGATTCTTGTTGTCAAGTTGTTTTCTGAGGGATATATGCGAACGAGAGTATACCTGGGACAGCACAACATTTGAATGTTCCATCATAACAGCCTACATCCGTAGGGTGCGCGTCAATATGACATTACTTGACCTGACAGCCATGACAGCCTGCATATATTATGTAACTTCTCCGGAGTCCTAAACATCTAAAGTATAACACGCTGAATGCTTTATAACAGCAGTCCTCACCAGTCCTCACCAGTCCTCACCAGTCCTCCCTCGTTCCGTTCTCTTACTTTTTACTCATCTGAATTGTCTTCAGCAGGCTGGCTGTGATGCAGCAGGGGTCTCCACAGAGGCAGATGCTTAGCAACCACCTGCTGCTTGATTATGGGTTAAGTCAGACCCAAGGATATCCGGCAATGGGAGAAAGAGGTGAGTAGAGTGTGTGTGTGTGCACATCTGTCACATCTGTGTGTGTTCTTATCAGTATTTTCTCAAGGTAAAAAAAGATGGAGGAGTTTCCCCTAAATAAAGGAGGAAATAATTATAAAAGGACTGACTGCCTCCCTTCTGACTGCCCCCCCCTCCCCAACCACCTCCCACTCCCTTACTTTCCTTCCAGTGCCAACACACTTTCCAATTACACTAGCCCTTCTATGTCACAGTGAGTGTTTTCTATCCCCTGTGTTCTGCTAATCGAAAGATAGTGTGCCCATTCAGCCTACAGGAAGGGTTATTCTCCTACTCGCCATCGCCATGGTTCCAGTTAATTATTTGGTGGCTTTGCTCCAGTTGGCGGAGAACATTTAAAAAATAAAATAAATGAAGTTTCACCACCTACGGTGTTGATTGAAAAGTTTTTCGTCAATAAAGCTTAAGCTACAGGAAATGATTTTCATTCGTCACACCTTGCAACAAAGCATTCATTCATGTCATTTAAATCTCTGATAATGCGATAATGTATGTTTGCACTTTTCTCTGTGTGTGTGTGTGTCTGTGTGTGTACTTGCTGTACCTATATAGAACATGTAGCAAAGAACGTGAGGTAACTTTGCAGTATAAGTTCCGTTCCGTTCATTGTATTTCAACAACCTAATGGCACCAACTCCACAAATCCACCCAAAGATAAACAGAGACCGGCAGAACTGTAATGCGTCCTCCTTGGTTCCAGCGAGCATGTTTCCCCATCTGTCAGCCTGTGTGCTGGCTGTCAGTGCCAGTGCCCAGATGGTGGCGTTGGGTAGTGGGCCACAGTCCCAGGCACATTGGCACCGGTGTTACTGGATGACTGTAGAGAATACAGCAGCTCATACTGGTGCTATACCAGAAATGGGACCTGTTATTACAGCAGCACTGATTCTGCTGCTTGAGCCTTAGACTAGTTCTGTGGTAACGTCCTTGTGAGTAGTGCTCAAATTGTTGTTTTGAGTCAGATATTTCGTGTCATTTGTTGTATTTTATTTATAACCATACTATATACTACTGAAACCTAACACTCCATTATTTATGTCTCCCCAGAGTGTGTGCTGGTATCTTTTTGTGTATTAGTGTGTGCATGACAAGGAACATGGGTCATTTATAAAGCAGGATTATGAATGGATTTTGGATGCTGCCAGTTAGTAGCTGTTCTAGGAGCTTCGAAGTGGAGAGAGCGAGAGAGGGAGGGGGAAGAGAACTGCTCAGCGATACACAGAGACGCATGTGGAGCGAGATAAACAGAGAGACGGTGGAATTGTGAAAAGGTGCAAACCTATAAACCTGAAAGTGATGGACAGAAAAATTGTGTATCCTCTTTCAGAGGATCATGAAAACTTGGACAAGCAATAAAAAGGGATTCCACTACAGGTTAACCACCAGGCTTTAAATCCTCATCCGTTCCTGTGAGAGGAGAAGCAGAGTATCCGACAGCCAACCAGCTGACACCGAAGGGAAGTCAAGAGAAGAACCGAAGAAGAGAGCGAGGGTAAGAGAGGGAGAATGATGGATGGATGAGCATATGGAGTAACTTTGACAGCCTCAGAGAGAGAGCGATATAAGACCTATCTGGGATTCTGTGACTGTTACTCACAACTTTGTGTCCTCAGAGGAAATCCATGGATGTGACAGAGGACCAGAGGACAGCTAGACACGCAACCTGACCCACCTGTCCCCCTCCCCTCCATCCCACCCCCACATGTTTTTCTGCAAACTCCTCCCTCCTCCTCCTCCTTCACCTGCTCCTTCACTATCTCCTCTGCTGTCAGTTCAGCAGCTCCTTCAGGGGTCTCTCTCTTTTGTTTATCTCACAATCCGCCTCTCATCCAGTGCCATTCTCATTGGCCTGATTCGTGTTATGGCTACATTCCCAGCCCTTTTTGTCACTATGGAAAACCCCCTCCTACTTGAATACAGCTCCAACCAGCAGCAGATCTTATTCAGAGAAATAGAAAGATAGAATTGAATAATACATAATTTTGGGGTCGGGAAGACTCTTTTGAAGGTCCACAACAAGTGCAAAGGATCAGATGATGTTTTGTGAAGACTTTGACGCAGAACTGACACTGAGCAGACCGACCTCTGGGACAGAAGATGGGACTTCGACTATATGAAGAGGAGGGTAAACGTTGTCCACAGTCTCACGACAAAGACAGTGGGAATCAAGCTCTAACCGCAAGAGTTCCTATCAAATATTGATAGCGACAGGCATGTTGAAAAAGCATACATCAATGTTCCATTACCGACACAGTGGAAAGAGGTTCTTGACACCTGAGGAAAGGCTCAGATCAGACCAGGTGGGACTCTTCCTTCTGGAGATTGAACTAAAAACAGTCGAACCATATACAAAGCCAAGTTAAGGACTTTATTCTACTTGAGAAGCCAAAGCAATACTTAAAAGCATCAGAGTTTCAGAGGGACTGCTTCAGTGAAACACAGACTAACTGCAAACAAATCTGTGTTGCAGAAGGACATTTTGAACTATTTTCCAACAGCGAGAGACCTGGACCAGGAAGAAAGTAGTGTGCCGGGGGAAAGGGAGGGGGTGGAGAAGGAGCTTTGCAAGAAGGTGGAGACATGGAGAGGGTACTGGAATAGCAAAAAAGAAGGAGCATATTGGCTACCCCGCTGGTGCAATGTGTGGTGAGTATGCAAGTCATTAGTTGACATACTGTACATTACAGTCAGAGATGTGTGTGTGTGTGTGTGTGTGTGAGCATGTGCATGTGTGCGTACATGTGTGCATGCGTGCGTCTGCCTGTCTGTCTGTGCATGACGAGTGTCATTGTGTCGTGCTACTGTATGAGAGGAAAAAGAGAGCAAGATGTTATCCGATACAACTTCTTAATGTTTATTGAATAGGTAAAAAGCCAAACAGAGAAACAGTCACTGGACATGTTGTTGAAGAGTACTGTGTTGCTCCCATGGGACTCCATTAATGAGGCGGTTACTTCCTTTCACCTTCATTGTGTTATATTTTCCCACAGGGGTTTGTTTAGAAGGTGAGCTGGGTCAGAGGTCAGGTCGTTGTTTACTCTAGAGCATGGATGGGGAACTCCAATCTTCGGGGGCGGAGTGGTGTCCAACTTTTTCCCCATCCCTAGCAGCTGATTAAAACAAATTGTGTTCTAAACTGAAGATCATGATTAGTTGATTATTGCATTCAGGTGTGTTAGCTGGGGCTGGGGCAAAAGTGTGACATCAGTCAGGCCCCCGAGGACTAGGGAGTTGCCCATCCCTGCTCTAAAGCAGGGTTTCCCAAACTCGGTCCTGGGGCCACCCGTTGGTGCACGTTTTGGTTTTTGCCCTAGGATTACACAGCTGAATCAAATAACCAACTCAATATTAAGCTCTCATTGTTTGATTCAGCTGTGTAGTGCTAGGGCAAAAACCAGAATGTCCACTACGTTAATTCCAGCATCTGCAATAGCGAGTCCTGTCAGTGTTTTCAATAGGTCATACGGTCAGATAGCTTCATGCTGAAAAGCCCTCCGCTTAAAGCAGAGAATGTACTATAGTTTTGTAAGCACACGTATCCTGTAGGATAATGCTCATATGCTTGCACTTGTGCTGTACCTTCGGACTCCTTTTAGATTTATTTTTATTTTTGTTAAACCATATCCTTACTTTTGAAACATAAAAAAATATATAAAAAAAATAAAGAATTATGATCGTAATGTGATGTTGCACATTTGTTTGACATATTCATGTACAAAATACGGGGTCTGTAACTTTCCCACTTTGAAAATTCCCATGTAACTGTTTGGTGTCAGTACTGAATTCCCTCATCAATTTGAATGTTTTTGCATGGCTGACACGTGTGAATTGGCCCCCTGGGTGTATGTCCCTATGTCAGTGAGAAGCCTGTCCATCTATCACTATCAACACGGGCTTTCATCCCAGACATGTGTGGCTACACAGGGCATTCCCACGAGTCAGATTCATTCACAGAAAAGCCAGGGGAGGAGGGATTGATCAATCGTGCTAGCTTAGTGGAGGCCTCTCTGCTCCGTCTACGGCTGCCCCCTGGACACTATGATCACTTGGCTACATAGCTGATGCATGCTTGACTGTCCATTAATTCACGGTACTCCATTCTGTTTATTTATGTTTTATCTGTCGGCTCTGTGCTTTAACTCAGGATCTGTGTGTAGTTAATCCGACCCTCTCTGCCTAGTCGTCGCCATTTTTACCTGTTGTTGCTGTGTTAGACTAGCACCCTGTTATTGCTGCTGTTATCTTACCTGTTGTTTTAGCTAGCTCTCCCAATCAAGACCTGCAATCACTTTATGCCTTATTGTATGTCTCTCTCAAATATCAATATGCCTTGCATACTGTTGTTCAGGCTAGCTATCATTATCATTGTTTTGGTTTGCAATGGACCCTGTAGTTCCACTCTCCGTACCTCTGATACCCCTTTTGTCCCACCCCCCACACATGCGGTGACCTCACCCATTGAGACCAGCATGTCCAGAGATACAACCTCTCTTATCATCACCCAGTGCCTGGGCCTGCCTCCGCTGTACCCGCGCCCCTCCATACCCCTGTCTGCACATTATGCCCAGAATCTATTCTACCACGCCCATAAATCTGCTCCTTTTATTCTTTGTCCCCAACGCTCTAGGCGACCAGTTTTGATAGCCTTTAGCCGCACCCTCATCCTACTACTCCTCTGTTCCTCGGGTGATGTGGAGGTAAACCCAGGCCCTGCATGTCCCCAGTCACCCTCATTTGTTGACTTCTGTGATCGAAAAAGCCTTGGCCTCATGCATGTCAACATCAGAAGCCTCCTCCCTAAGTTTGCCTTACTCACCGCTTTAGCACACTCTGCCAATCCTGATGTCCTTGCCGTGTCCGAATCCTGGCTTAGGAAGGCCACCAAAAATTCTGAGATTTCCATACCCAACTATAACACTTTCCGTCAAGATAGAACTGCCAAAGGGGGAGGAGTTGCAATCTACTGCAGAGATAGCCTGCAAAGTTCTGTCATACTTTCCAGGTCTATGCCCAAACAGTTCGAACTTCTAATTTTAAAAATTAATCTCTCCAGAAATAAGTCTCTCACTGTTGCCGCCTGCTACCGACCCCCCTCAGCTCCCAGCTGTGCCCTGGACACCATCTGTGAATTGATCGCTCCCCATCTAGCTTCAGAGTTTGTTCTGTTAGGTGACCTAAACTGGGATATGCTTAACACCCCGGCAGTCCTACAATCCAAGCTTGATGCCCTCAATCTCACACAAATCATCAAGGAACCCACCAGGTACAACCCTAAATCCGTAAACATGGGCACCCTAATAGACATTATCCTGACCAACCTGCCCTCCAAATACACCTCTGCTGTCTTCAATCAAGATCTCAGCGATCACTGCCTCATTGCCTGTATCCGCCACGGGTCTGCGGTCAAACGACCACCCCTCATCACTGTCAAACGCTCCCTAAAACACTTCTGCGAGCAGGCCTTTCTAATCGACCTGGCCCGGGTACCCTGGAAGGATATTGACCTCATCCCGTCAGTTGAGGATGCCTGGTCATTCTTTAAATGTTACTTCCTCACCATATTAGACAAGCATGCTCCGTTCAAAAAATGCAGAACCAAGAACAGATATAGCCCTTGGTTCACTCCAGACCTGACTGCCCTCGACCAGCACAAAAACATCCTGTGGCGAACTGCAATAGCATCGAAGAGCCCCCGCGATATGCAACTGTTCAGGGAAGTCAGGAACCAATACACGCAGTCAGTCAGGAAAGCAAAGGCCAGCTTTTTCAAGCAGAAATTCGCATCCTGTAGCTCTAACTCCAAAAAGTTCTGGGATACTGTAAAGTCCATGGAGAACAAGAGCACCTCCTCCCAGCTGCCCACTGCACTGAGGCTAGGTAACACGGTCACCACCGATAAATCCGTGATAATCGAAGACTTCAACAAGCATTTCTCAATGGCTGGCCATGCCTTCTTCCTGGCGACTCCAACCTTGGCCAACAGCCCCGCCCCCCCCGCTGCTACTCGCCCAAGCCTCCCCAGCTTCTCCTTTACCCAAATCCAGATAGCAGATGTTCTGAAAGAGCTGGAAAACCTGGACCCATACAAATCAGCTGGGCTTGACAATCTGGACCCCCTATTTCTGAAACTGTCCGCCGCCATTGTCGCACCCCCTATTACCAGCCTGTTCAACCTCTCCTTCGTATCATCTGAGATCCCCAAGGATTGGAAAGCTGCCGCGGTCATCCCCCTCTTCAAAGGGGGAGACACCCTGGACCCAAACTGTTACAGACCTATATCCATCCTGCCCTGCCTATCTAAGGTCTTCGAAAGCCAAGTCAACAAACAGATCACTGACCATCTCGAATCCCACCGTACCTTCTCCGCTGTGCAATCCGGTTTCCGAGCCGGTCACGGGTGCACCTCAGCCACGCTCAAGGTACTAAACGATATCATAACCGCCATCGATAAAAGACATTACTGTGCAGCCGTCTTCATCGACCTGGCCAAGGCTTTCGACTCTGTCAATCACCATATTCTTATCGGCAGACTCAGTAGCCTCGGTTTTTCGAATGACTGCCTTGCCTGGTTCACCAACTACTTTGCAGACAGAGTTCAGTGTGTCAAATCGGAGGGCATGTTGTCCGGTCCTCTGGCAGTCTCTATGGGGGTACCACAGGGTTCAATTCTCGGGCCGACTCTTTTCTCTGTATACATCAATGATGTTGCTCTTGCTGCGGGCGATTCCCTGAACCACCTCTACGCAGACGACACCATTCTATATACTTCCGGCCCTTCCTTGGACACTGTGCTATCTAACCTCCAAACGAGCTTCAATGCCATACAACACTCCTTCCGTGGCCTCCAACTGCTCTTAAACTGCTCTCCAAATGCATGCTTTTCAACCGTTCGCTGCCTGCACCCGCACGCCCGACTAGCATCACCACCCTGGACGGTTCCGACCTAGAATATGTGGACATCTATAAGTACCTAGGTGTCTGGCTAGACTGCAAACTTTCCTTCCAGACTCATATCAAACATCTCCAATCCAAAATCAAATCAAGAATCGGCTTTCTATTCCGCAACAAAGCCTCCTTCACTCACGCCGCCAAACTTACCCTAGTAAAACTGACTATCCTACCGATCCTCGACTTCGGCGATGTCATCTACAAAATAGCTTCCAACACTCTACTCAGCAAACTGGATGCAGTTTATCACAGTGCCATTCGTTTTGTTACTAAAGCACCTTATATGACCCACCACTGCGACCTGTATGCCCTAGTCGGCTGGCCCTCGCTACATGTTCGTCGTCAGACCCACTGGCTCCAGGTCATCTACAAGGCTATGCTAGGTAAAGTGCCGCCTTATCTCAGTTCACTGGTCACGATGGCTACACCCACCCGCAGCACGCGCTCCAGCAGGTGTATCTCACTGATCATCCCTAAAGCCAAAACCTCATTTGGACGCCTTTCCTTCCAGTTCTCTGCTGCCTGCGACTGGAACGAATTGCAAAAATCTCTGAAGTTGGAGACTTTTATCTCCCTCAACAACTTTAAAAATCTGCTATCCGAGCAGCTAACCGATCGCTGCAGCTGTACATAGTCCATCTGTAAACTACCCACCCAATTTACCTACCTCACCCCCCATACTGCTTTTATTTATTTACTTTTCTGCTCTTTTGCACACCAGTATCTCTTCTTGCACATGATCATCTGATGATTTTTATCACTCCAGTGTTAATCTGCTAAATTGTAATTATTCGATTTATTGCCTACCTCATGCCTTTTGCACACATTGTATATAGATTCTCTTTCTTTCTACCATGTTATTGACTTGTTTATTGTTTACTCCATGTGTAACTCTGTGTTGTCTGTTCACACTGCTATGCTTTATCTTGGCCAGGTCGCAGTTGCAAATGAGAACTTGTTCTCAACTAGCCTACCTGGTTAAATAAAGGTGAAATAAAAAATAAATAAATAAAAAATCAGAATGTAGCTAGATGCCACAGGAAAGCAGAGTGGTCTCTGGTCTGTTTTCCCCTTCAAGAGCCTCTACATATCCCCCTGCCTTTCACATTTTATCCCCCAATCTCTCTCTGAAACACCACTCAATTACTCACAATCAACTTGTATTTGATTAGATGAAGTCAGTTAAGCCACCATCTCTCAGTTTTATTGGTTGGAGGAGAGGTGGAGATAGAGGATGCATTGCTGCCCCCCCCCCCCCCCCCCAGCCACTAGGTGTTACCGGTAAATGTAAATTTAATTTGCAGAGAAAGGGAGGAAAATGGGAAAGGGCACAATTAACCTGTGACCTCTTGAACATCAAGGAGAGATCCCAAAAAGAGGTCACTGGTGAAGCTAATGGGAATGGGAGTGGGAATAACACCGGAAAAAGGGGAAGCGAGGAATTGAATCCAGTGTCAGTCCACATGCTCTGGTCGGAAGGACAGTTAGTCACTAATCCAAGCGGGAAAAAGCGAAAGATGCGCGAAAGAATGGGAAGCGATCTGACAGTCATCCGTTGGCCCCGGGCACCACTCTTCCCTCCCACGCTGCCTGTCCATCGGAATTTATAACGAGGCCTGTGGATGTCTGGGCTGTCATAAGGGTCTGGTTCCTCTGCCATCTCTCTGTGACTTATCTTGTTGTGTGTATGTGAGTGTGTCTGTGCTGTTTTAGTAAGTGTTCTAATATAGTGTTAGTTTTGGGGAAAGGTCAGCACTATGTCTTTAAGAGGTACATGTACTTTTTTTCACTTGCCTGAGACATCCAGACTCTTCCTAGAACAATTACATTATGGCCACATTATCTGTTGTTCCATATGGGGTGGCATAACAGTGTTATCTAAATTGAGAATCCAATACTCTTGCATTCAATAAGGCAATATATTGAATTGCAGCTCTTTCAATTCTATTTGCATTTTATAAATATGATTTTTGCTTCCTGTTTTCCACCCCCCTGGAATTGTCCTAACTCATTCCCTGAGCATTAATTAGAGATATACAGTACGTATTGATATGCATTTATTGAAACGATACCTATTCTCATCGGCATTCTTCAGTTAAAGTGTCAGGGCTGAGTTAAAATTGAGTTTCTAAGTTACTGTGTGTTACTGTGTGTTACTGTGTGTTACTGTGTGTTACTGTGTGTTACTGTGTGTTACTGTGTGGTCGGTCAGCATTTCAGGCCAGAAGGATGAGCCCGTGATATGTTGTACTTCTGGAAAATATGCATTGTGCAACATGCAAATCTCATGATTATTTTAAGACCAGAGACAATGTGTGACAGACCCATGAAAGATAGAGCGGGGAGAAAATCTGAGGTTAGGCATATCTCTACGGTTTTCATCTCTGTGTTCAAGGCTGTAACCATGCCATTTATAATTTATTTGGAGCAAATTTTCTTTGACAAAGTTTAGTGTTTCATCCCACAAGAGAAGCGTTTACAGTCATGGTCAGTTTAATCGAATTTTGGCTACTTTTCTATATTTAGCGATTCATAAACTAACGACTGCTTTTGTATATTGCAAAAATGTCAGAAGACAACAATATGGCGGTGCCAAGACAATGTTGTCGTCTAAACGACATAGCAACAACAGCGTTGAATCCAGAATTAGTCAGGTATCCGGGCTGTAATGGCTGACATGATGGTAGGAGGCGGTTTGGGAGTGTTCATCCATTTCAAGTGAGACTCAGCCTACATAGTTGCCAGTGAGTGACACACCAATCGAAAGAACAACAGAGGCATCTCATTACTCCCGCTTACGCTCACAAACCATACCTCCATGCCAGCAGCATTCCCCTGACAAACACAACTCTGATCCAATGTCAGTACGTTGTGCTTCTGGTTTATTTTTGCCCCATTTCTGAAGGACTTGGCTCCACACAAGTTGTGTGTGTGCATCCCTCTATTGGAGAGAGAGAGAGAGAGAGCTATTTTAATCCTGTTATGGGGCAGCAAGTTCCAGCATCTATGGATGTCAGAAGGCATAGACCAGGTTAATACAATATGGTCCCTCCAAGACAAACACCACAGTTTGAAGACATCTCCTAAATATACCTCTCTTTTTTTTTTTACACTGCTCCGTCTTCATATTTACACCTCTGGGTGGATACTGACTCCTAAATATATAACGTTGTGGTACCAGGAGCTAGAACATGTTTCTAACTGTTTTTCTAGATTGTGTGTGCAGTACCACTTCTCTCCTCCTGTTTGCCAGTAACACTACAATAGTAGTAACAAACTATATAAGAATGGATCTCTACTCTGCGACAGTGATTAGCATTAATGATTTAACTGGCAATTAGTGTTGCGTGAAACTGGGAACATTCCGTTATCGACCTCCTCTCTCTCTCAGCAGCGGTGACCCGGAGTTCTCTCCCTTCCGTGTGCGTGCTTGCATGGTTCCCCAAGGTGAACGGTCCGATGTCGCCAACACTTCATCAACACCTATCTCTAATCTCTCTTTAGTGCTTAAAGTGTTTGGCTGGAAGCCAGCAGCAGTTGTTTATGATCTTAAAGATAGCTAGCTCCCTATCGAGCCCAGTGTACAGAGGGCGATACTGTACAACTCTACCTGCCAGTGCGAAAATGGGAGGGGGGGGGGGGGCAAGGTACTTGGCACTGTAGACGAGTACACACAATTACATTTGTCTTTATATCTCAAAACCTTTCCCATTACACTTGAGATGTAAAGTGCTCAGATGCACAGTCCATTAGTAGACTGTCTTCAGAAAAGCCTAAAGAAATGGAGGAGTCTGAGCTTGGAGATTTCGGAGGGGGGGTCGTCTTTAAAGAGGTTTCGGAACTATAAATTATCAAGAGGTTTCCATTAGACTCTTGCAGAGAAAGTGTCTGGACTGAGCTGCACACGCTGCTATTTTGGTCTCATTTGAACGCTGTTTAACTGTAATCGTTTTCTGTTGACTCTAATGAGGACTGGAAATGGAGGTCCAGCCAGGCTCCTCCATTGAAGTAGCTCCAGTAGCGTTCTCTCTGTCTCTAACTCCGCTGTGCTGTTGCTCTTTAAGGAGCAAATGTACGTGCATTAATCATCGATGGCGTCTCGCTCTGATCCCTTATGATATTAATGTTGCAGGGTGAAGTCTTGTAATCTCAGCGAGCCTATGAACCATCACTAATACTTGCTTTCTGAACCGGCCTGTATTGTGTACAGACTGGCTAAGATCGAGCATTACTACGGACTCAAAATAAGTGGGTTATACGTGCTCTTTTACTGATGATGATTGTGGATATGCCTCTGATAGGCTGACTGCCATGTCAATCACTGTGTCTGGCCATTGAGGGGTCTGCCCCTAGAGCATCAATTTCCTATCATCTACCTCAATGTGGTTCTTATAGAATAGGTTAGTGTAATCCATATGCTGTGGTGGGTAAATGAAGAACCTGTATACCGGCAACCTGTATGAGGACCAATATACCTAAAGAAAGTATTTTTATACAATCTACACAAAATGATTTTCAGTACTGGTTGATGCTTGTAGAAGATAATATCTGTTGGGTTGGTAATGTCTTGATTACAGGTAAATAATCACATTGCTATGGGTTTTCTCAGTGACACTGGAGCTGGGCTAGAGGGCACATACCGAGACTCATCCCCACCCATCCCATCAGATCCCTGACCAATGTCAACACCCAGTGACTCACTGTTACACCTGGGGCTTTGGGAGAGGCCCTTTTTATGGGTATGGAGTGAGTAACTGAGTCAGTCGGCTACCAGTTGCACGTAAATTGAAATTAGGTTATGATGAGATCCAATGAAGCTGGAGGAGTCAAAGGGGAGTGCAGAACTGAGAATCTAAACCTGGGTGTAGGCAGGAGAAGCATCATTAAATGTTTATGTTCCACTGGAGACCCTTTAAAACCATTGTAGCCTGTTCGTTTCCGTTGCATCATGAGGTAGTGTGGAATCTATTAAGAACGCTGCTTGAGACCGCCACATCTACTATCTCTTTTCATCATACTCTCTCGTTTTTTTCATCCCTGTCTTTCTCTTCTTCTCCCCTTTCTCTCCTTCTCTCTCCCTCCTCACATTCTCTCTAATTTATTAATTCCCTCTCTCTCTCGTCATTCGGCAGGGAACAGTCTTTTTTCCCTCCCCCTCTGAGAGGCCAGCGTGGAGAGGACTCACCGGGGCCATGTGTGAGTGAGTGACTCCCTGGCTGGGGCCTGGAGCGAGGAGATGCCACATGTATTTCCCCCTAATTGGGTTGGAAATAATCGTGTTTCACCGCTGAATGGCTAAGTCACATCAGAGCAGAGGGAGGGAGACATTACTGTCTCCCAGGCCTCGCTGGGGCCCCCAATGCTGCTACAACATCTGTTGGCTCCTCTATTGTTTATTCTGTTCGGCCCTGTATTGTGCAGCGAGAAGCCAACAAGTGCAGTACAGGAGAGAGTTTGTTTCTGTTTTGTCACAACCTGACCTGGACTCCCTTCTTGTTTTAAATTTGTATTATTTAACCTTTATTTAACTAGGCAAGTCAGTTAAGAACAAATTCTTATTTACAATGACGGCCTACCCCGGCCCAACCCTAACCAGGATGACTGGGACAATTGTGCGCTACCCTATGGGACTCCCAGGCATGGCCGGTTGTGATACAGCCTGGAATCGAACCAGGGTCTGTAGTCTCTTAGCACTGAGATTCAGTGCCTTAGACTGCTGCGGTCACTCGGGAGCCCCGCTGCGCCACACGGGAACCCACATTGTAAGCTGTATCAGTAAGAGCACTCCATAGACACCCACGACAATCTGTCCTCTCTACTTCAGTCCTCTTGAATGGTCCCTCGATGACAAAGTAGCACAGTACTGTCGTCCCATGATGAGGCTGGAATTGGACGATAAAACTTTCCGTTTGACATGGGCATCATGTTGAATGAACACATGGGGCTCTTGCATGGAAATGGACAGGAGCAGGGACCCTGGGCTGCCCAGCTCAACCTCTCACTGTTATGCTGGAACCATAGAAAAGGTTACCCAAATATGGGTCATCATAAGAAAAAAGTAATGCTTGATTTTGTTCTTCGTTAACTTTTTCATCCCTTGAGTAATATGAAATGCCAGCTTGTCTAAAATGAAACGTAGTCAACGACTGTACATGTCTGTCTGTCTTTTAACATCAGAATTGGAGACCTACATAAGTATCCCACTCATCTCTCTCCTCCCATCTGTAGGCATAGCACCCTGTGGGGGTGGGGCGTACTGATGGTAAACATGGTCCCCCACGGCCGGCATGTCTGCCACGCCCACGCCGAGGACCCTGGGGACGACCGAGAGGAGCGCATCCTGGCCGTGCTCGGGATCATCGGGACCGTGCTCAACCTGCTGGTGGTCATCTTCGTCTACATATACACCACCATCTGACCACTACCACCGCAACGATCCAACCAGTACTGGACCACGGTCCAGGCTGACACGTCACCAAGGCAGAGGGGAACGCATGCAGCAACAGGGCGAAAATGGAGGTGGACAAAGAAGGAGTAGGACCAAGTCTGTCAAGACCACCAGTGTTATCGCGCTTCGCCCCCCCCCAAAAAAATCTAAGCAGTACCTGACCATATTGCCATCCTTTCCATCTTTAGGCCCAGGAGGGTGAGGAAGAGCAGGTTAATTCATGTACATGGCCATTTTGATATCAGAAACATGGGAAACCTCCACCATTTCTTCGATGACAAGGCTATTGTTTTGTACAGACTCTCTCACATGCATTATTTGTAGATGTTTAGATAAATTCACCCTGTTTTGATTAGTCATTCGACACATATTTACCTAATTATACTTTTTTTGTTGGCATTTTTGTTCTGAATTCACACTTTATTGTTCGCTAGTGTTAACATTCGTCAACAAGCACAACGACTCTGTCCGTTGAGGAAGTGATGGAGGATTTAATCCTGGTCAAAATGGCATTGTCACCTGGACCACATTCCAATGCTGAAGGATATGACATGCACCCTCACATAGTGAGAGGCCGTTCACTGAGACCCCAATATCACTGCACTGGACGAAGAGCAGGCCTCTATTCATTTCATCCTCAATATACTCTTTTCTACTAACAAGCTCAAACCTGAGAAGATATGATACCAAGAGAATATCCTTCGAGCTCGTTTCATACACCTGTTTGAAAACTCCTGTTTCCACACATTTTATCTTATGATTTATAAGTGTTAACTACAATAACAAAAGAGACTGATAAGAGTCAAAACTAATTTGTATCATTATTATCAATTGATGATCATTATATTTGCCCACATTCATGTATGACTTTGTAATTAATTAGATTTTAATATTGTAATGTAATACACATTCACAGAAACGTGCCCCCCCCCCCCCCCATTTCCCACTGTAGCCAACATGCCATTTTCAACTGAAAAGCTGAATATGGCTTGTCACTGCACCATTTAAAGCAAAATATTGGGTTTCCATTCATAATCGACGTCCGAGTATTTAACCGGTAGGGTGTCAGATGTGGCTTTGCGATACTGCTGTGATGTGCACCACGTGCATTACCTGTTCACCTCCATGAGTTTCACTCATACGCTAGTACAGCACGTGTTGTTTTTGCCCCAATTGCCAACCTTGCTGCAAAACTACATCTCAAGTCAATCTCCAGGGCTTCCAGAAGAGTTCATTACTTGAACAGAACACAGATCTACACTCCTCACCTTGAAAAAACACTTGCCTTACTGATGTCATCGAAGAGACATTTTGGTAGTTGTAATTGAAATGCTTCCTGATGCTTTTTTTTTTTAACACAATCACTTATATTGGTGTAATGACATGATTCCTGTTCACTATGCCGTCCACAGTGAAGTGAATCGGAGTGAATACTAATGGGGATGGACAGAATGGACTCTCTATCGCCAGATATACTTACCTAAACCACCAAATACTGTGGCGTGTTTGGGCTGATTGCGGTCTTGACCAGTGTTTCCCAACTCCGGTCCTCGAGTAGGCTACCCCCAATGGCACACATTTGTGTTGTAGCCCCGGACAAAACGCATGATTCAACTTGCCAGGGCTTGAATATTTGACAAGTAGAATCAGGTGTACTTGACCGGGGCCACAACAAAAATATGTACTGTCGGGTGGTACTCAAGGACCGGAGATGGGAAACACTGGTCTAGGCTGTAGTGCATGGCGATGTATACTAAATGATACAGTACAACACACAGCTGTACTGTGTCCTATATCATAACAAAGATATTGACTGTAAGCATGCTAAACATTCCCGAAACACTGTTAACACACAGCTAACCACTGAATAACAATGTTTAAACAAACAAGTATATTTTTATAGTGCAAGACACCGCTAGAAAAATCATGGAGTTGACCATCCTTTCTAGTTAGCTGCAGTGCAGGGCTTTCTGCCATTTATAGAGCTTTTGCTTTGGACCAAACGAGAAGTGACCAGGGACCAATGAGAGGGAAGAGCCTGGAGCAGACTCAAGACCATCTGCTGTCCCTGTGGACAGTGGCACCTCCTCAACACAGAACAGAGCCAGAGCCAGAATTGGCTTCCTTATCCCTCTCATCACTCCACCACTTAAACTGAACTGACAGAAGTACTTAAATTCAGGGACTTGTGGGTAAAATGTAACCTCAGAATGTGAGTTTTTACAATGTGTCCTCAATGCCCTGTGTGTGCTCAGACTTTTTCAGCACTGGTTATTTTACCAGTTTGTGTTCAGTATTAGGGTAGAAAAATCACTTAGTTTGTACACTATGAAAATGAATCTTTTTTTTCAAATCCAAATTAGCTTTTGTTTTATTTCACATTGCAGCACCTGATATTTTTCCACAGGGTATGTTTCATTGAATTAGATATTTCGTCTATACAATGGGTTTTATTTTGTTTCCTAAACTTTAACTATGACAATCCAACTTTATTCATGATGTATGAGGGACCTGCATTTTGGAACTAAAGGGAATCTTTTGTGGAGGATTCAAATGTGTCTGAAGATGAACATTTTTCACCCCTCTTAATTATTTTCAAGTTATGAAATATTGAAAAACTGAAATATTGCTAGTTCTATACAAACAATTGAAACTCAACTTTTGCCAGAGTTATAAATCATGTTAATGTTTAAAAGAGGAGTATGGGGCATTACAGTCCTGCATTTCTCTGCATTTCTATGCAGTTGTCTAACTCTTTATATTAGTGTTTGGAAATGTTTGCAAAATTGTGCTATATTTCATGTATTGTTTATATTATATTGAGTATTAAAATAAAAATGGAAAATGGTACCACTTCGCAAAATGTTATTAAGCCCAAAGCAAAGGCCATGTTTGCAGCATAATCAACAGGACAAGTATACCATACACACAGTGCATTCCAAAAGTATTCTGACCCCTTGCCTTTAATCCTTATGCTAAAATGGATGAAATTGTTTCCCCCCCCCCCATCAATCTACACACAATACCCCATAAAGACAAAGCAAAAACAGTTTTTTTTGAAATTTTAGCAAATGTATTAAAAAAAATAACAACCGGGAATACTCATTACTTTGAAGCACCTTTGGCAGTGATTACAGCCTTGAGTCCTCTTGGGTATTACGCTACACGCTTGGCACAACTATATTTGGGGAGGTTCTCCCATTCTTCTCTGCAGACCCTCTCAAACTCTGTTAGGTTTGATATGGAGCTTCGCTGCACAGCTGTTTTCAGGTCTCTAGAGATGTTCGATTGGGTTCAAGTCCGGGCTCTGGCTGGGCCACTCAAGGACATTCAGAGACTTGTCCCGAAGCCACTCCTGCGTTGTCTTGGCTGTGTGCTTAGGGTCGTTGTCCTGTTGGAAGGTGAACCTTCGCCCAAGTCTGAGGCCCTGAGCACTGTAACAAGTTTTCATCAAGAATCACTCTGTACATTGCTCCGTACATCTTATCCTCGATCCTGACTAGTCTCCCAGTCCCTGCCGCTGAAAAACATCTTCACAGCATGATGCTGCCACAACCATGCTTCACCGTAGGGATGGTGCAAGGTTTCCTCCAGATGTGACGCTTGGCATTCTGGCCAAAGAGTTCAATCTTGGTTTCATCAGACCAAAGAATGTTGATTCTCATGGTCGAAGAGTCTTAGGTGGCTTTTTGCAAACTCCAAGTGGACTGTCATGTGCCTTTTTCTGTGCAGTGGCTTCCTTCTGGCCAATCTACCGTAAAGGCCTGATTGGTGGAGTGCTGCAGAGATGGTTGTCCTTCTGGAAGGTTTTCCCGTCTTCACAGAGGAACTCTGGAGCTCTGTCAGAGTGACCATAGGGTTCTTGGTCACCTCCCTGACCAAGGCCCTTCTTCCCCGATTGCTAAGTGTGGCTGGGCGGCCAGGTCTAGGTGGTTTAACTAGGCAAGTCAGTTAAGAACAAATGCTTATTTTCAATGACAGCCTACCCTGGCCAAACCCTCCACTGTTTTTGGTTTGGCATTATGGGGTATTGTGTGTAGATTGATGAAGGAAAAAACAACAAAATAATCAATTTTAGAATAAGGCTGTAACATAACAAAATGTGGAAAAAGTCAAGGGATCTGAATACTTTTGTATGCCAGTGCATTCGTAACAACCTTACCATTACTCAACTTCTATTCGAGCAAATAAGGCTCAGGTGGAAAATTGGCAATTGTTTTTTGTTGTTGACCAAATTCAACACTCATTGATACTCATATTAAACTTTGTGGACTTATTTTTGTGAACTGATTTTGAGCTGAGTTAACTCTCTCACTTCACCTCTATCTTCCTCTCTGCTGCATGTCAGACATGTTTGGTAACTAGGAAACTGTTTTATAGTTTTTAAAGCTTAGTTCTCACTCCATTCAAGTGAAAACTTTCTCAAAAAAAGTTGTATTGCTGTATTGCTTATCAGAAGTTTCCTTTTTTGACTTCCAATAACCTTAACAAAGTGTGGATGGCTTTTCTAATGCCTACTTGTTTTTTTTTGTCCTAATGCTAGGTCGCTAAAGCAGCCCATTTAAAGTGGGGTCTGAACTTCCTGATATGGCCTCGTTTTCTTTTGCTTGCTTATTAAGAAATGCTGGCGGCCATGACTGAAGCCAAACAACAGTTGTCTTGGGGGTGTGGTTTGATGTGGGTGTGTCTTGGGTGTGTCTTTGCCAATCAATCACAACAAACAAGGGCAGTAGTGAGTACAGCGAGGTAAGCTAAGCTAGCTTTGCTATGGAGAGCACAACGTTTCAAAGCTGGATTTCCCCCCCTCCTGACTGACTCGCCATCTCAAGATGCTCAGCTAATCCAGTTGTGTAGAACTTTCTAAATGTTGACAAAAAAAAAATCACTGGACAAGTTCATGGAAACATAGCTAGTGACATGCACAGCTCTCTGGGTGAGGTTATGTCTTCAAGTCTCTAGTGTATTACAAGTTATGGACAGGTGCAGGGGTGGAGAGCATTACACTCCATCCTGAGATGCAGGAGGATGGCACTCTTCTCATGCCACTCTGTAGGCCACTGACCAATTCAAAGCTTCCTCCAGGAGGTCAGTAGCCTACAGAGTAATATGAGAAGAGTGCAATTGCTGAACTTACTGTATGTAGATATTCGGAAAGTGTTTTGAGAAGTTCTACGTGTAACAGTTCTACGTGCCACAGTTCCATGTCGAATAAACCATCCTTTACATTATAGTGTAGAAGCAGTGTTCTGCTAATATAACAATGTGCAAATATTACACGTCTTTCATCTTCGATTGTCATTCACAGCTGGTACAGATACTGTCCCCCATCAGCAATTTGTCTGGTGCATGCTGGGGCTACCTTGCCAAACATGTCACTCGTCATTCCTTCCTGTATGGTTTCCCGTATAAAATAGGAGTTCCCTGACATGCTTGAAGAATACACAGGGTCCTGCCCCCTATTGATAGTACCATTTGATTTTAAAAAATGTACGAAAGACCTTTAAAGTAATATATGTCTGAGCGCAATGTCTCTCCCAATTCAGACATTAGTATCAACCTGTCTTTCAGTCAGAGGACTCCATTACCAAAGCTTCACTCCTGTCCTCCATCTGTACAAAAAAAAGGTAGTGTTTATGAGTGACACATGTATTGAAAGGGTGGAATTATCTTGTCTGTATATTCTATTTTTCAATCTTTACAATGTTTTATTGTGGCAGCACAATTTCAGAGTCAAATTCCTGTACATGCAAATGTATTTGGTGAATAAATGGGATTCTGATATTACTAAACACTTGTGATGTGCTGTCTTATTACTAATCACCTATAGTCCTTTCTGAGGTTTTTACCTGCGCCTGATGGGCATGGCAGCGTAGATCAGTTCCAGGCCCCTCTCATCACAGCTATTGGTCATGATTTTGAGTTTTATTAGGATTCTCATTAGCTAAAGCAGCACACAAAGCAAAATACATAACATTAATAGACAAGTACAGCACAAGGCCAGAACTACACATTTTAAAATAAGAAGACACACTTTCACACATTCATGCCTTAGAATTCCATGCATCATGTACTCATTTTAAAGGCAATACTGCAGCCATTAATCTTCCCATATATTGCATTCTTTGCTGTACTGTTACAATGGCTTTGTCTAAGCAAGTCCTGGTATCCTATTCTCATTGCAACCTTGAATCCTGGTATCCTAATCTCATAGCAACCTTGAATCCTGATATCATAATCTCATTGCAACCTTGAATCCTGATATCCTAATCTCATAGCAACCTTGAATCCTGATATCCTAATCTCATTGCAACCTTGAATCCTGATATCCTAATCTCATTGCAACCTTGAATCCTGATATCCTAATCTCATTGCAACTGTAAAAATGCCAAAATGCAGCGGGTGATGAATACATGATGAATTTATTTAAACAAGACGAACACGAAGCACACTTGAATAACTACAAAACAACAAAACGACGTAGACAGACCTGAACATGAGAACTTACAAAAACACGAAGAACGCACGCACGAACAGACTAAACAAACGAAACAGTTCCGTGTGGTAACAACACTGACACGGAAGACAATCACCCACAAACAAACAGTGAGAACAGCCTACCTTAATATGGTTCTCAATCAGAGGAAACGTCAAACACCTGCCCCTAATTGAGAACCATATCAGGCAACACATTGAACCCAACATAGAAACACATAACATAGACTACCCACCCAGCTCACGCCCTGACCATACTAAACACATACAAAAACAACGGAAAACAGGTCAGGAACGTGACAGCAACCTTGAATCGTGATATCCTAATCTCATAGCAACCTTGAATCGTGATATCCTAATCTCATTGCAACCTTGAATCCTGATATCCCAATCTCACAGCACCAGTTCTGTAAACACCAGAGAGAATCTCACACCATCAGGAACCATCCGTGTCCTTGATTCTTCCGTTTGACGCAAGTACTATGCATAATTATGTGATTCATAGACTCTACTAAATGCAAGTGCAACACATGAAATCATGTGGAGTTTCACCGAAGTTGTTAACTCCTGCTCAGTTCCCCTGGCGTGAACAGAGCCACATATCATATCATATATATGTACACATACCATATATACAGTGCTGTGAAAAAGTATTTGCCCCTTCCTGATTTCTTAATTTTTTGCACATTTGTCACACATTTGAAACACATGTTTCAGATCATCAAAAAAATGTAATATTACACAAAGATAACCCAAGTAAACATTAAATGCAGTTTTTAAGTGATAATTTTATTTATTTAAGGGAAAAAAGCTATCTGAACCTTCATGGCCCTATGTGACTAAGTAATTGCCCCCCCCCTTGTTAAATCATTAATTTCCTGTGGTTAATCACATTTTTTGGAAATCTGAGTTCAATTTCACTAGCCACACCCAGGCCTGATTACTGCCAGACCTGTTGAATCAAGAAATCACTTAAATAGAACCTGTCTGACAAAGTGAAGTGGGCCAAAAGATCTCAAAAAGCAAAGTCATTATGCCGCGATCCAGATGATGAAACAAAGTAATTGACATCTATTAGTCTGAAAAGGGTTACAAAGCCATTTCGAAAGCTTTGGGACTCCAGCGAACCACGTGAGAGCCATTATCCACAAATGGAGAAAAATTGGAACAGTGGTGAACCTTCCCAGGAGTGGCCGGCCTACCAAAATTACCCCAAGAGCGCAGCGACGACTCATCCAAAAGGTCACAAAAGAACCCACAACAACATCTAAAGAACTGCAGGCCTCAGCTAAGGTCAGTGTTCATGACTCAACCATAAGAGACTGGGCAAAAATGGCATCCATGGCAGTGATCCAAGGCGAAAACATCTACTGACCAAAAATAACATAAAGGCTCGTCTCACTTTGGGCAAAAAACATCTTGATGATCCCCAAGACTTTTGGGGAAATATTCTGTGGACTGACGAGACAAAAGTTGAACTTTTTGGAAGGTGTGCGTCCCGTTACATCTGGCGTAAAAGTAACACAGCATTTCGGAAAAGAACATCATACCAACAGTCAAATGTGGTGGTGGTGTGGTGGTCTGGGGCTGCTTTGCTGCTTCAGGACCTGGACGACTTGCTGTGATTGATGGAACCATGAATTCTGCTCTCTACCAAAAAATCCTGAAGGAGAATGTCCGGCCATCAGTTCGTGACCTCAAGCTGAAGCGCACTTGGGTTCTGCAGCAGGACAATGATCCAAAACACACCAGCAAGTCCACCTCTGAATGGCTTAAAAAAACAAAATGAAGGTTCTGGAGTGGCCTAGTCAAAGTCCGGACTTGAATCCGATTGAGATGCTGTGGCGTGACCTTAAAAAGGCGGTTCATGCTTGAAAACCCTCCAATGTGGCTGAATTAAAACAATTCTGCAAAGAAGAGTGGGCCAAAATTCCTCTACAGCGATGTGAAAGACTCATTGCCAGTTATCGCAAACGCTTGATTGCAGTTGTTGCTGCTGAGGGTGGCACAACCAGTTATTAGGTTTAGGGGGCAATTACTTTTTCACATAGGGCCATGAAGGTTCGAATAGCTTTTTTCCCTTAATAAATAAAATCATCACTTAAAAACTGTATTTTGTGTTTACTTGGGTTATCTTTGTGTAATATTTAAATTTGTTTGATGATCTGAAACATTTAAGTGTGACAAATGTGACAAAAAATAAGAAATCAGGAAGGGGGCAAATACTTTTTCACAGCACTGTATGTACACATATCATATCATATACATGATATGTACGCTTGTGTATTGCATGTGTAACTCTGTGTTGTTATTTGTGTCACACTGCTTTGCTTTATCTTGGCCATGTTGCAGTTGTAAATGAGAACTTGTTCTCAACTAGCTTACCTGGTTAAATAAAGGTGAAATAAAAAATAAATACAAAATATGGAGTTAAACCTAAGTTTCACCCCTGCTATGTTCCCCTGATTTGAATGCAGCAACCTTGTTCGTTTAACAAATATAGACTTTATTATAGTTACCACCCGCAACGTGTTTCCTTAGGTAAGATGCAACATTCATGCCTTGAATCGTGTGGAGTTTCCTCCTGCTACAGTTTCAACTGAATGGTTTCCCCGTCAGCAACTTGTCTTCCATTTCCATTTCCCTACATCACATTCTCACCCAGCAGAATCCACCAGTCGCACACATGCACACATCAGTGCATACGATTCACACCTAATTTACAAGGGACTGTGGAAGGGGATCACCTCCTTAAAACATAGACACATGCATACAAACACACACAGCACTGATCACATCATTATCTATGATGGTTAGGTGAATTCCAGGACAGAAAAGTGGTAGTATTTTTGCCTTTAATCAAGTTGGTAACATCTGATCTTGTCAAAGTGTCCTCCGTTACTCTGAAGCGGGGCTGGTGTCTGGCCACTTCATCCGCCTTCTGTAACAGCTCCTGATATGGTAGGTGGGTTCCCACGGTGCTGCTGAACAACAAATACACCAGGTTTTGTACATAGGCTGTGAATGAAATAAAATATAATTACTCAAACATAATAGCAAGAGAAATAACTTTCTCTAGTTTGGAAGTAATTATATATGGTAATAGAGGGACTGTAACTAATAGATTCAGGCCGGTGACTCTGACGCCGTTACTATGCTTTGATATTGCGGACATGTTTTGCCATTTGCTGCCATAGCTATATGTGTAGTAGACAAGTACCATCCTTCAATTGTTTTTGCCCTAGGAAATGCATGATAAACGTATGAGAACTGGTATGTTGTTTGGGGTTAGAAAACAAAGCCTCTTGAATCCCAGCTAGCTGGCTAGCTAGCTACCTAACTTGCAAATCTGGGTTAGTTAGCTATCATTGTCTGAGTTTAAATGAGTTGGCTAGCTAGCTAATGTCAGCTAGCTAGTTCGAGTTGAAAAATGATTGAAGGCACCCTGTACCCCCACCCCTAGAGCTATTGTATTTCTACTCAAGAGCTGCCCGATTTTATCTTATGTGATCTGTTTTTCCTCTCTGTTCCGTCTACCATCTTCAGCAAGTGTTTATTCGAGTTCCCCTTGTTGTGGCTCTATTAGTTTGTTGTCCCTAACTCTTATCTATAGTTATTTCTCATGCGTAAAAATGATCTCTGGCTCAAAGCTGGAGTCCACAAACAGATGTTTTTCAGAAAAATGAGCTACCACTGAAAAGTGTTTAGTTCCATTCCGGTTTTGAGATGGAGGTCTGTGTGCTTTTAGGTATTTGCCCTGTGTCTTGTGCATTGTGTGTGTCACCATAGCAAATTGCATGTCATTGATTTCAACACAAAGCCTAAGAGACTGTTTCTGCTTTGGTCAATGCATGACAGAGCTGCTACAGATCTCTGTCTGTCTGTCACATCAGTAAATCCCCAAGGAGCCTGTTAACAATCAGAGAATGGGGGGAAAGTAAATGGGAGCGCCCCTTCTCCCTGACACCATCATGTTCCAATTGTTTGTGGTCAAGAGTTGATATGTGGACCTGTCACAGCTTGCTGGCCTATATAATGCCCTTTGTGCACTTTACCATGAGGCTAAAGCCACCCTGACTGCCTATCTGTATACACTTGTCAGCTTAGTTGTGACTGGCTATGGTGGTGAGAGCAAACCCTAGACATAGGGAGGTAAGGTTTGGTCTGTGTTCTATTGCCATCATGATGGATGTCTCAGATACCCTATGAGAGGAGCAGGTGGGCAGGACTTATCCTGTACATGTGTTGATCCCCTGTCATTTCACAGAACCCGGAATCTGTCAGAGATTTAAATTGACTGCAGGCAAAAAGTATGTTTTAGATGCTACAGCAAAAATAACGAAACATAACTTTGATATCATTAACCCTTTAGATCTGTAGTTCATTGCGTGCCAAGAACTACACACATAGAAAAAGCTTATATGACTTGTGCCAGTTTACATAATGAAGAGGAGTAACTGTAACGTTACGGAAAAGCTGTGGAGGTGTTTCACCGATGGAGAGTTAGCGCGTCAGGGTAGGGAATAGCTGTGGAGGTGTTTCACCGATGGAGAGTTAGCGCGTCAGGGGAGGGAATAGCCGTGGAGGTCATAACCTTCAGTCACATAGAAATCAAATCAAATTTTATTGATCACACACATGGTAAGCAGATGTTATTGCGAGTGTAGCAAAGTGCTTGTGGTTCTAGTTCCAACAGTGCAGCAATATCTAACATGTAATCTAACAATTCCACAACAACTACCTAATACACACAACTCTAAGTAAAGGAACGGAATAAGAATATATACATAGTTTGGGGTCACTTAGAAATGTCCTTGTTTTTGAAAGATTATTATTTTTTTTGTCCATTAAAATAACATCAAATTGATCAGAAAAACCGTGCTCAGTTCTTCACCGGGGCCTCCCACTCCTCTTTCTATTCTGGTTAGAGTCAGTTTGCGCTGTTTTGTGAAGGGAGTAGTTAGTATACAGCGTAGTACCAGATCTTCAGTTTCTTTGTAATTTCTCGCATTGAATAGCCTTCATTTCTCAGAACAAGAATAGACTGACGAGTTTCAGAAGAAAGTGCTTTGTTTCTGGCCATTTTGAGCATGTGATCGATCCCACAAATGCTGATGCTCCAGATACTCAACTAGTCTAAATAAGGCAATTTTTATTGCTTCTTTAATCAGCACAATCTTTTTCAGCTGTGCTAAGATAATTGCAAAAGGTTTTTCTAATGATCAATTAGCCTTTTAAAATGATTCACTTGGATTAGCTAACACAACATTGATATAATTTTTTATTTAACTAAGCAAATCATTTAAGAACAAATTCTTCTTTACAATGACAGCCTAGGAACAGGTTAACTGCCTTGTTCCAGATATTCCATAAAACATCTGCCATTTCCAGCTACGATAGTAATTTATATAACATATATACCATATATTTTCTTTCAAAAACAAGGACATTTCTAAGTGACCCCCAACTTCTGAACGTGGCATTATTAAAGTGACTAGTGATCCATTTATTAAAGTGGCCAATGATTTCAAATCTGTATATAGGCAACAGCCCCTGTGTGTTAGTGATGGCTGTTAAACAGTCCGATGGCCTTGAGAAAGAAGCTGGGGTCATTGTGTATGCAGCACTTCAGTGGGCTGCTCAATGACGTGATCACACAGTTCCTTTCATTCATTCCTTCCTTCATTTGGGCCAGCTCACTGATCTCTCCATCTAAATAGGCATTGAAGATGTAAGCCACAAGAACGACAATAGTTTTCACTATTATATGATGAAAGTCTGGGGATCATCAGTTTAAGAACTATTTTCAGTTTGAGAGGATGGATTGTCTGACCCAGAAGATGAAGGAGAAGAAGAGGCCTGTGATAATGTGACGGACTGTTTACCATGGCATTGGTTTAAAATATAGCTGTCTGGGTGACTTATAGATCAGGCATAACAACCTAACCACCCCAACCCGAGCGACGCATGCATGTGTGCAGACATGGAAGCATTTACACACAAGTCTATTTTTGGAAGTCTTTTTGGGAAACTTGTGTAAGTGTGTTGATATGATATACTTTATTGACAGTTGTCACAGACACAGAAATGTCTTCCTTTGTTCCAACCCTGCTGAGAGAGAGAGAGAGAGAGAGAGAGAGAGAGAGAGAGAGAGAGAGAGAGAGAGAGAGAGAGAGAGAGAGAGAGAGAGAGAGACACACACAGAGGTTGGAGAGCAGGATCAGTTTAGGAGTTAAGTGCCTTGCATGTTGAAGCATGTGTGTGTGTGTGCATATAATATCTCTCTGTCTATATATATATACTGTGTATATATATATATATATATACTACCATTCAAAAGTTTGGGGTCACTTAGAAATGTCCTTGTTTTTGAAAGAAAAGCACTTTTTTTGTTATTAAAATAACATCAAATTGATCAGAAATACAGTATAGACATTGTTAATGTTGTAAATGACTTGTAGCTGAAAACGGCTGATTTTTATGGAATATCTACATAGGTGTACAGAGGCCCATTATCAGCATCCATCACTCCTGTGTTCCAGTGGCACGTTGGGTTAGCTAATCCAAGTTGATCATTTTAAAAGGCTAATTTATCATTAGAAAACCTTTTTGCAATTATGTTAGCACAGCTGAAAACTGTTGTTCTGATTAAAGAAGCAATAAACTGTCCTTCTTTAGACTAGTTGAGTATCTGGAGCATCAGCATTTGTGGGTTCGATTACAGGCTCAAAATGGCCAGAAACAAAGCACTCTCTTCTGAAACTCATCAGTCTATTCTTGTTCTGAGAAATGAAGGCTATTCCATGTGAGAAATTGCAAAGAAACTGAAGATCTCGTACAATGCTGTGTACTACTCCCTTCACAGAACAGCGCAAAATGGCTCTAACCAGAATAGAAAGAGGAGTGGGAGGCCCCGGTGCACAACTGAGCAAGAGGACAAGTACATTAGAGTGTCTTGTTTGAGATACAGACGCCTCACAAGTCTGGCAGCTGGCAGCTTCATTAAATAGTACCCACAAAACACCAGTCTCAACGTCAACAGTGAAGAGTCGACTCCGGGATGCTGGCCTTCGAGGCAGAGTTCCTCTGTCCAGTGTCTGTCCATCTTAATCTTTTGTTTTTATTGGCCAGTCTGAGATATGGCTTTTTCTTTGCAACTCTGCCTAGAAGGCCAGCATCCCGGAGTCGACTCTTCACTGTTGACGTTGAGACTGGTGTTTTGTGGGTACTATTTAATGAAGCTGCCAGTTGAGGACTTGTGAGCCGTTTCCAGCTACAATAGTCAGTTACAACATTAACAATGTCTACAGTGTATTTCTGATCAATTTGATGTTATTTTAATGGACAAAAATGTTGCTTTCCTTTCAAAAACAAGGACATTTCTAAGTGACACCAAACTTTTGACAGGTAGTGTATATGACTATTACAGTATTGCATTGTTATACTTTAGTCAATACACACATGTGGGAGTTAAATTGGGCCATTGCACCCTCTAGTGTTAGTAATGGAGAATACATTACATGAAATGACAAATTGGCTTTGATAAAGACACACAGTGCATGCTTGCCCTCTGCTGGTCAAAATATCAAAGTTGAAGGTTTGTGATAAAAACTGTATGGAAAAGTGTGTGCGAGAGAATCTGGTCGACTTAGGGTTGGCTACTAATCAGTTTAGCTGACTGGTAAATCGGTTGGATGGCTTGTCCTCGCATTGCTTATCAGGAGGTGGATGAGGTGGATTGGTCCCTGAGATGTGTTGACCTAATCCCACCAATCGGGCTCATCCTGATTCACTACACAAACATTTAAGTGGTTACATCACAGCGAAGGCAGGAGGCAGCCACAGGAGAGCACTGAAAAATAAGTGAATGAGGTCAATGGACAAATGGATTCTGAGTAGAGAGAGTTCTAGTGGTTCTTGGAAAGGTTCTGTTTTCACCGTCTGTGCCACATAGTAGTGTTTGTGATGAACTGCAAACTCCCACAGCTGTCGATTACATCCATCAATTAGTTATGTAATGCAATGAGATATGATGGGTGTTTTGGGTAGGTCGAATGAGGTCACGCATGCCTAATCTTTATGTATGTAGGAGGCTATTCCCACTAAGATAAAATACAGTTTTCAAGACAAAGTGGTTAAAACAAGTATTTTAAACATTGCTGTCGTGGATTTTGGGCTCTCTTTGGCCGTGCACAAATCAATCAGATGCCTTGACTGCCTCTAATTGCATGAGAGACTCCTTCATGCTGTCATGTCACACAGCCACTTTCTCTGTGAAAGATGGATGTTAGCGCGACCCAGCGACCCATTGGGACACAGATCAGGGTGACGGAGGGTGCTGGATCTCCGTTTGGAACAGTGACGTGCGTGCGGGGTGAGGCGGCCCTAGCAGGAACAGATGGAGCCGAGCTGCTGCTCAGGGGACTGAAGCTACCTGATGACGTTCTGCTCCACTGAGACCCCCAGGCCCATGGCTGCCCGGCCTTCCCTCCCCTCCATCCGGGGTGGTCTGTACAGTTGCCGACTGCAACAACCGGGGGCACAGAGCTGAGCCATAACATGTTTTTTCCCCCTGTTTAGATTTGTGAAGAGATATACTATGGAATCAAGCTTGATTCATTGCATTTTATAGTGAGCAGTGTTACTTCTCTTTGGTAAATGTTACATGAATGGATCTGGATGAGTCAGTCTCATTCTCAGATTCATTTATTTTCATGTTCATGTCCAGTGATCCTGGAGTGAGCGCTATGAACACTGCCTCAAATGTCCCATTTGCATAGCCTCTCGTTTGACAATTCTCCATTCACAGTAACGACACAAGAAAGCACTGTTTCAGCGTATACTGTAGCCCCTAATTCATCTCTGACAGATGATTTTAAAAGACAAAAAGGGATAAGAGAGAGAAACCTCCTTCCTCAGGGTATCCAGTCAGGTAAAAAACAGCACAATGTGACTTGATTTCCTTCTCTTTGTCTCCTCCATTCTCTCTGCCTTGTAGTCTAACCAAGCCTACGCGTGAGGTTATAGTGTCACACTCTCCCTCAACCATCGTAGATCCTGCTTGTCAAACGTTTGACCCCAAAACCACCCTGCTTCATCTTCATCAACCACTCTGTCATGTAGTAGGGTGTATATTCTGTCTAACCACCCTGATACCTTTGGAATTCTTCATTGTGTAGGACCTGACCTGGGATCAGTGCTTTGTGCTTGTTGGTATGATGTGAATGGCAGTGACATTTGGAGATGTGGCGGAGCCAGTGTACAGAGAGGAGAGAGGGTAAAGCGAAGCAGCTCATCTGTGAGAGTTGTTTCATGCAGCTCACCACTAGCAGAGGGCTGTTTGTGTGTGTGATTCTCAGTGGCCTCTCGCACACTACAGAGGAATTGCTGCACCTTGGGCATATGTGTCCCTCTCTCCAGTATGATATTAGGGACGGGGGGGGAGCAAGTTGTGTGTTTTTGGTGGGGGGGGGGGGTGTACTGGTGCACACTGAGCGAGTGCACAGATCTGTGGCATTCATGTTTAGGGATAGCATTCAACCAGCCTTGGTTCAATGATTCATGCCATTTGGGGCGGGTCGATGTCCAACCAGAGATGCATTTTAACATTGTTAGCCTGGCCAAGTGTGTTCAGGAGCCGTCATGTCCATCCTTACCCCCATTGCTGACATATTTGTGAGGTCAGGTTACTTGAGGGTGCATGATCACCATTGGGAATGAAAGACTCAGTCTAAGGACACACTAAATTGGATGCAGAAGAGGTTGAAGATAAATTCACCTGACTGTCATGGGTCTAGACACTCAGTGGTCAATGACTCAGGTCAGAAGTACTAATTTGGTCTCTCTACTCCTGCCCTGCATTAACTCACAGTACACCCTTTATTTCTACAGTCTCTATGGGTCCCCTAGGTGCATTTATAAGAGTCTACCTGCTGAGCACTTTGATTCAATCCCAATACCCTCCCCCTCGTTCACGAGCGTCCCTTGACGGGGGAGTGGCACCGAAAACGGAGCAACTAGTGGTAGGGAGAGATACATTAGGCCTAGGGAATGGAACATCACTACATCACTCACGCACGTCAAAATGCCAACCGATACCACGCCAACAGATTCCATTGACGACGAGCCTTGTGTTTTTCACAATGCCTATACTGGTGGCAGTAACAGCTTTCCTAATATTTCCCATGTAACAAATACGTGCTTACCATATGAGCAACAAATGAGAACAGCAGGACAACAATGTGACTGTAATGTAGATTACCCATCCTCTGACTGTGGTTCAATGTGGAGTAGTACTGAAGCAGGACTTTCATTCCATAGCAGTAGGGAGGGTGGGTGCACGGGCTGCTGCGTAGTCACTATGGGAACTCTTTCTAGAGCATCCGGTTAAATTGTACATATTTATTTATTTATTTTTCACCCCTTTTTTCTCCCCAATTTCGGGGTATCCAATTGGTAGTAGTTACAGTCTTGTCTCATCACTGCAACTCCCGTACGGACTTGGGAGAGGCGAAGGTCGAGAGCCATGCGTCCTCCGAAACACAACCCAACCAAGCCGCACTGCTTCTTGACACAATGCCCATCCAACCCGGAAGCCAGCCGCACCAACGTGTCGGAGGAAACATCGTACTCCTGGCGAATCAGTCTCATTCTCAGATTAATTTATTTTCATGTTCATGTTCAGTGACCCTGGGGAGTGAGCGTTATAAACACTGACTATAATTTCCCACCTGCATAGCATCTCGTTTAACAAGTCTCCATTCACAGTAACGACACTAGAAATGACTGTTTCAGCATATACTGTAGCCGCTAATTAATCTCTGACAGATGATTTTAAAAGACAAAAAGGGATGAGAGAGAGAAACCTCCTTCCTCAGAGTATCCAGTCAGGTAAAAAACAGCACAATGTGACTTGATTTCCTTCTCTTTGTCTCCTCCATTCTCTCTGCCTTGTAGTCTAACCAAGCCTACGCGTGAGGTTATAGTGTCACACTCTCCCTCAACCATCGTAGATCCTGCTTGTCAAACGTTTGACCCCGAAACCACCCTGCTTCATCTTCATCAACCACTCTGTCATGTAGTAGGGTGTCTATTCTGTCTAACCACCCTGGTACCTTTTGGACTTCTTCATTGTACTGTAAGTTAATGCAGGGCAGGAGCAGAGAGACCAAGCTGGTACTTCTGACATGAATCATTGTCCCAATTCAGTACTTCAGCATAACATTTACTATGTTTCTCAAATTGTTTTGATAATGTTAAGAACACTTTCCATAAAAACCACAACTTGAGTAACATTCAGAGAACGTTCTAAGAATGTTATTAAAAGCATCTATACATGCTGTTATCGGCATCAACAAAACTCTCTCTATCCTCTCTTGTTAAAGAGCGACTGCCTTTAAAAAGCAAGACATTTCTTTGGAAAGGCCTATGTGGCATCGATATGAATCAGAAACAGTTATTCTAGTGTCAAAATTGACTACATAATGTAAATAATAATTTTGGTCATAAAGTCCGTCATCTAAAATGGAGTTTGGAACTTCCATGGTAAACAACAGGTAACAGGTAAATTAAGGTTGGGTTTTGATGTCCATTAGCCCACTAATATGGGATGAACAGCTGCGGTGATCGCATTCTATCCAATAGCATAAAGAGTGTGACAGACCTGCTCAGCAGCTCCAACTGTTTAGATAAGATAACGCCTCACACATTTTTTTCACTTGAGAAATACTGCAGCAAACACCTTAGTTTGATGTAATATTGCGCAACTAAAACTACCTCTGCAAAAATGTCCAAATCAATTACAGATTTCTTGAGTTATCTTAGATTCATTCCGGGGATTTTGAGGAAGTGTTCAGTGGCTCTTTAAGTGTGTTCAGGTCTGTTGGCCGTGCCCACTAATTGGCCACACCCGAATTTGTAAGTGCTTTTTTCCATTTGAAATGGGGTTTGTTTGAATAGACAAAAATGAACAGCTTTGTATCCATCAAAAAACATGGCACACTAGCTCCATCCTGGTGGCGCAGTGGACTAGTTCCATGGATAGAGAACAGAAGGTCATAGAGATGTGTTTGCGTGACTAACGCCTTAAGATTCTGCTTGTCAAACGTTCGACGTTTGACCCCAAAACCACCCTGCTTCAACATCTTCATCAAACACTCTGTCATGTAGTAGGGTGTCTATTCTGTCTAACCACCCTGGTACCTTTGGACTTCTTCATTGTATAGGATTGACCTGGGATCAGTGCTTTGTGAATGTTGGTATGATGTGAATGTTAGTGACAGAGTTTGGAGCTGTACCGTAGACAAGAGAGAGTGCAGCAGCTCATCTGTGAAAGATACTGTGTGCAGCTTACCATTAGAGACCCTTTTTGTCTGTGTGTGTATACTGTATGAGTGCATGACTCTGTGTTTGTGTATGTCTTACTGTGTGTAGCCTTTTTGAACTACAGTAAAATCAATGCACCTTAGGCATACAGTTGAAGTCGGAAGTGTACATACACCTTAGCCAAATACATTTAAACTCCGTTTTTCACAATTCCCGACATTTAATCCTAGTAAAAATTCCCTGTCTTAGGTCAGTTAGGATCACTACTTTATTTTAAGAATGTGAAATGCCAGAATAATAGTAGATTATTCAGCTTTTATTTCAGCTTTGATTTATTTCATCACATTCCCAGTGGGTCAGAAGTATACATACACTCAATTAGTATTTGCCTTTCAATTATTTAACTTGAATCAAATGTTTCGGGTAGCCTTCCACAAGCTTCCCACAATAAGTACGGTGAATTTTGGCCCATTCCTCCTGACAGAGCTGGTGTAACTGAGTCAGGTTTGTAGGCCTGCTTGCTTGCACCAGCTTTTTCAGTTCTGCCCACACATTTTCTATAGGATTGAGGTCAGGGCTTTGTGAAGGCCACTCCAATACCTTGACTTTGTTGTCCTTAAGCCATTTTGCCACAACTTTGGAAGTATGCTTGGGGTCATTGTCCATTTGGAAGACCCATTTGCGACCAAGTTTTAACTTCCTGACTGATGTCTTGAGATGTTGCTTCAATATATCCACATCATTTTCCTTTCACATGATGTCATCTATTTTGTGAAATGCACCAGTCCCTCCTGCAACAAAGCACCCCCACAACATGATGCTGCCACCCCCGTGCTTCACGGTTGGGATGGTATTCTTTGGCTTGCAAGGCTCCCCCTTTTTCCTCCAAACATGGTCATTATGGCCAAACAGTTCTATTTTTGTTTCATCAGACCAGAGGACATTTCTCCAAAAGTACAATCTTTGTCCCCTCGTGCAGTTGCAAACCGTAGTCTGGCTTTTTTATGGCGCTTTTAGAGCAGTGGCTTTTTCCTTGCTGAGCGGCCTTTCAGGTTACGTCGATATAGGACTCATTTTACTGTGGATATAGATACTTTTGTACCTGTTTCCTCCAGCATCTTCACAAGGTCCTTTGCTGTCGTTCTGGGATTGATTTGCACTTTTCGCACCAAAGTACGTTCATCTCTAGGAGACAGAACGCATCTCCTTCCTGAGTGGTATGACGGCTGCGTGGTCCCATGGTGTTTATACTTGCGTACTATTGTTTGTACAGATGAACGTGGTACCTTCAGGCATTTGGAAATTGCTCCCAAGGATGAACCAGACTTGTGGAGGTCTGCAATTTTTTTTTTGAGGTCTTGGCTGATTTCTTTTGATATTCCCATGATGTCAAGCAAAGAGGCACTGAGTTTAAAGGTATGTCTTGAAATACATCCACAGGTACACCTCCAATTGACTCAAATTACGTCAATTAGCCTATCATAAACTTCTAAAGCCATGACATAATTTTCTGGAATTTTCCAAGCTATTTCAAGGCACAGGCATAGTGTATGTAAACTTCTGACCCACTGGATTTGTGATACAGTGAATTATAAGTGAAATAATCTGTCTGTAAACTATTGTTGGAAAAATTACTTGTGTCATGCACAAAGTAGTTGTCCAAACCGACTTGCCAAAACTATAGTTTATTTACCAGAAATTTGTGGAGTGGTTGAAAACAAGTTTTAATGGCTCCAACGTAAGTGTATGTAAACTTCCGACTTCAACTGTATGTGTCCTTCTCTCCAGTATGTTGTTAGGGATAAATGAATGATAGCCTAGAGCAGAGAGAGGGATATCCTCCCATCTAGGAGCCTCCTGGTGGGCATGTAGAAAGCACAGCATGATAGGTTAATTTAGCCTCTCTGATGGTGTGGAACTGAGTACGAATCAGTTTTAATGTGCAGAACGGTGGCATTCACAGGAGCAGTCATGTCCATCCTTACCCCCATTACTGACTTATTAGGGTGTGTTTGTTTTTGAAGGTACTGGAGCCCGCTGAGTAAGTGCACAGATCCATGGCATGGATGTTTTGGATGTTTAGGGATAGCATTCAACCAGCTTTGTTCAATGATTCATGCCATTTGGGACAGTTCGATGTCCAACCAGAGATGCATTTTAACGTGTTAGCCGGGCCAAGTGTGTTCAGGAGCCGTCATGTCTATCCTTACTGCTGACATATTTGTGAGGTCAGGTTACTTGAGGGTGCATGAGAAATGAGAAATTTCCATGGGAAATGAGTCAATCTAAGGACACACAAAATGAGATGCACCAGAGGTTGAAAATAAATTCACCTGACTGCCATGGGTCTAGACACCCAGTGGTCAATGACTCAGGTCAGAAGTACTATTTTGGTCTTTCTGCTTCTGCCCTGCATTAACTTATAGTCCCCTTTATTTTCTACAGTCTCTATGGTGCACTAGGTGCATTTCTAAAGAATAAAAGCTTAAATAAGGGACTACCTGCAGAGAACTTTGAAGGTAGTAATATCCCTGCAGTCAAACTGCTGGTCCATTTGACTCAGGTGTTTTAAGATGACAAGGTAACTTTGTGTTTTAGACAACAGTAAGAAAAGCAAAGTCAATGTTAAGTGCCAACTGTAGAGTTTATTTTTTATTTTTTATAATTTAAAGGCCCAGTGCAGTCAATATTATGTATTTCCTGTGTTTTGTATCAATTGTACAACAGCTGATGAAACTAACACTGTAAAAGTGTGGAAAAATGTGATATATTTGCGGGTTGAAAATATAATTTACATAGGACCTTCTAATCAGCAGGTTTTTGCATGGGTGGAGTTTTGGCTGGTGACATCACCAGCCGATATAAGTTAATAGACCAATAACAAAGGAGGGTATTTAGTATGCTCACTTACTTACTTTATTGTGTATTTCATATTTATTATTCTTATTTCTTGTGTTTTTTTTCTAGTAATACATCGTTATTGATTATTGCATTGTTAGGTTTTGAGTTTGCAAGAAAGACATTTCAAAGTACTTGTGCATGTGACATTAAAACTTGAAACAAATAATTCCAAATTTCTCTACCAATGCTAGTTTTCAGGTTACATATCCCTCCCATTAAGTCCCTCCAATTAGGCCCCTCTATCAGGCCACTCCCACACAGTCCTAACAAAATTCTTGCTTGAAAGTATTTTTTGCTTAAAAGTTATTTTTGACCATTGTTTTTAATGGAAATGTAACGGATGTGAAATGGCTAGCTAGTTAGCGGTGGTGCGCGCTAATAGCCTAATAGCCCTTCAAAGTGACGTCACTTGCTCTGAGACCTTGAAGTAGTGGTTCCCCTTGCTCTGCAAGGGCCGCGGCTTTTGTGGAGCGATGGGTAACGATGCTTCGTGGGTGTCAGTTGTTAATGTGTGCAGAGGGTCCCTGGTTCGCGCCCGGGTCGGGGCGAGGGGACAGACTAAAGTTATACTGTTACAGAAACATCACAGTAAAGTACTGAATTGTTACCCAGAAATGGTTTGATATTGAAATAAAAATGGCTGCTTTTGGCCTTTAAGCATGGTGAATTTGTTTAACTTATAAAAAAAATACTAACAGAGCATCGCTTTGTGAGGAGTTCACATTGATTTGCTGCAGGATATCTGGCGAGCGGTGACAGTCATGGCAGTTGCATGACATTTGAGTGCAGATGAACCCAGTGATGTAGAAGCATCACCTCTAAGCTAACACAACTTATTCCCTAAGGTCCCTACGGTTCTGCTTTGAAAAACATACATTTTTCACAAAGAGTTGAACTTGATCTGAGGGCACAACAGCAGCATACAGGGAATAGAGTCCCTCAGGAGGACTATGTTCTGCTGTTATGAAGCTGTGATAGAGAAGACTCAACATGTACTAAGAGTACAAAACATTAGGAACACCTTCCTCATTTTTAGTGGCACACCATTTTGCCCTCAGAACAGCCTCAATTATTCGGGCCATGGACTCTACAAGGTGTCTAAAGCATTCTAAAGGGATGCTGGCCCATGTTGACGCCAATAATTCCCAAGTTGTCAAGTTGGCTGGTGTCCTTTGGACCATTCTTGAGACACATGGGTAACTGTCAGCTACCTGACAGGAGTGCTTGCTATCGACGTTAGCTTGCTAGTTACATTTAATAGCTTTAGGTTGAGTGTTTCTAAACTCAACTTCACGATTTCCACCAAGGATGTTGCCTCTGATCACCACACTCCCTAGCTTGGGCAAGGGACATTTAAGGTACACTCTGATGTGATGATGTAAAATGTCATTTTAGGGCTGAGGTTTTAAGGCCGAGGGCTGTCTACATTGAGTTTGGACTGCAGCCCATGTCTTAATGGTCTCGAAGACTTAAACATCCTTCTTTAACCTGTCTATTCCCCTTCATCTACACTGACTGAAGTGGATTTAACAAGTGACATAAATAAGGGATCATACCTTTTCAGTTGGTCAGTCTGTCATGGAAAGAGCAGGTTCCCAATGTTTTGTACACTCAGTGTATAATTCATGACCAGCAACTGTTTTCACAGAACCAGCAACATCCCCAGTAATAGGGTACATTCACGCTCTGTGCCAGAAAGGAGGTGTTCTTTTTTTAAGCTAAACTGCCACTCTGGCTCAGAGAGAAGACATCATGCTGCTGCTTTCACAACTACTGCTGAAAACCTGACCCTGCTTCAACCCTGCTCCAAAAAAGTGCTCGTCTGGAAGTTAGGGGCACTGTATAGTTTTGTTCTGTTTGATGTCTATGTATAATGTCAAATCCAGCTCAAACATACATTGTGTTTTGTTATATTTCTCTTGACAATAAACACCACTTTGCCAGTGGGTGTACTTTAACTGAGGGCTGTGACATAGCTGCCTTTCAAAACGACACATTCTGCACAGCGCAGTTATCGTCTTGAGGTGGAAAGAGAAATGGGAAGGAGGTTACTTTTTCTTGTCACCCTGTTAACAACCAAATAGTGTTTTATTTTGAGAGAAGAACAGCCGCTAGTCCTATGGTTTGAGCTCTTTCACCTTTTTCGCTATTATGAGATGTTTTCATTTTTAAATGGCTTAGAGGTAATCCCCCCCAAAAAGGTGACCTTAAAAGTCTTACTTCAATTTGAAGTCACATGCAAAGGAAATTCATATTTTCCCATTTCATTATGAATTCGACCTGAACGTGATGGATTAACGACACAAGAGGAACTTGAGAATAATAGATACTGTATGTAATGTGTTTCCACTTTTGAAATACAGTACCTTGACGATTTTTTAATTTACGTTTTTGTACTACATGAGGAGAAATGCACAATTGCACTGCATAATCTTTGTTTTCAAGACCTAGGGCAAGTTTCAGATGATTATTTGTCTTCATTACCCCATATGAACTGAAAATCCCTCCCGTCATCAGAATCCGTAACAAGCTCTATTTGAAGTTCTTTGCCCATTACTAGAGCAAAATTAGGAATTTGCATGTCAAATCCATTAAGAGAGGAGAAAACTGCCCTAACTGACCTAGTAACAGTGTCCTATCCGTCTCTCCAACAATGGCTTTATCTACGTGAGAGGGACAAACACGCCATAGCACGTGCACTGTAGCATTAATGGGTCTCAATGTGATAAATGAACGTGGCAAAGTGACCATAACTTGGTGGACATATTGAGGTTTGAAGAGGCAGCCATCCACACGGAGTTGTTCTCAGGAGGGATGTGAAGTTCATCAGTACAACGACAGGGATATACCGTAAAACCAACCAGTCTCCATCTATTTTGGAGAGGCTATTATTCATCATGAGTGGGGTTTGACTCTGCTGAGTGTACTTGGTGTGACGGTTGCAGTAATCCTACAGATGTGCAAGTGGACGTAACAAGCCACTCAGTGCATCCACAAAACATTAGTCAGCATCAGCCCCCATTGTGTTCTCATTCCATTGAACAAGACTCCATGCACTCTCCCGGTCACATGCTATGGCTACATTACTGTAAGCATTATCATAAGCTGAGGTGGTGGTGGGAGCTGTTTCAGGGGAAAAGGGGAGGAAGGCTGATGAGTATGATGGAAAGGGGTCGAAACCCAACCCGAGTGTCCCCTCTGCCACTGGTTCGTTGGTGCTAATGCAACACGAACCAAACACAAATAATGTCACTAGGATGCACGACTGGCGAATTACAGCGAGCATCATGCTTTTCTCAGAAATGTACGCAAAAGTACACCGCCACGGGTGGTTTGTGAATATAGCTGGCATGCGAGCCAAGATGAAAATAACTCTTGCTCGAGAAGTGC
Organism: Salvelinus alpinus; assembly: GCF_045679555.1. NCBI lineage: Eukaryota > Metazoa > Chordata > Actinopteri > Salmoniformes > Salmonidae > Salvelinus > Salvelinus alpinus. The sequence continues at coordinate 15,419,901 of NC_092107.1, forward strand.
ATAGCCACGCTGCACTCTGATCCCCCAGCAGCAAGGAATGGGAAATTGGGATGTGGGTGGATACAGTAGGATGTAGGAAAATTGTCAATAACTGCGCTTCCCTTGACAGAGAAATCGATAACATTATCAGCTTGGCAATGTTAGAATTGCCTACAAGACTGCAAGAATTGTTTACAAAATTTTTCAGTACATTTTTTATTGAACTACAAAGACTCAATTTAACTATATGAGTCTCCCCTTGTAGATTTCGTAGAGCTAAATTCCTCCCAAAGGAGTTTGTAAGCTCCAGCTGATGCCTTTTCAGTACATGAGCAACATGAGCAACTACTAAAGACAATTTAATGGTACTGTACAACACACTCTTTTCATCTTTGATCTCCAGCCATGCAACAATATGGCACTAGCTGGAGCAAAACACTGTTCAGTGCCATATAAAGATAGCATTTTGAACTTAGACAGAAATTTGGCCTTCCCAAGTGTCCCCTGCGATAGAAAAATTACATATTTACCTGGTTTATTTGATATTAATGGTTAACAATTAATATTTAACTAATAGTAAGACATTTCTGTCCTGTTAGTGTCTGTGTTTTCAAGGGCTCCACTCAAGTTCCCTGCAGCTAATCTGGGCGTATGGTCACTGGAGATGGCTTGAGCTAACAAATGGGTTAAAGACTGCATTACAGAGACAAGAATGTGTTTTACTAGAGATAGCTTAGGAGTAGAACAATCCCTCATTGTCTCAAAATCATCCTTACATCTGGGAAACTAAGTCAGGGTGGGGTTAAGACAACAACCCACGTGCAGATAACAACAGGATGAACCCAGAGTGGCTTATGATGCTCCTTGGTCTAAATAAAGGGGGGTTGAACCAACCATGACTGAGCATTGTTAGTGTCAGCTATATATAGTACTCTGCATTTGTGTAAAGGTTAGGTTACTCGGTCCAACGAGTGGGGGGTCGACCAGCCTCATTATTGCAATAATTAATCGATGTTGAATAAAGATGATTGTTTGAATAATTGTCCAAGTCCTCCTCAAGCACTTGTCCCAGTCCAGACTCGGGTGCAAAGGTGTAGCGCTTTCCTGCAGTCAAATGACCAAGTGAGCTCATGAGTGGAATGTTATTAATATTTTTCAGAATGAATATACATTCTTTAAAAAAAGCCGCTGAAAATCTGGTGTTTCTATGGCAAACGGTTTTGTTTCAGTCTTCTGTGATGTGTATGTAAAGTGTAATATTTGGATGCAAAATCAGCATTTTATACATTTGAACTCTATCTGACATGGTACAGGTGTCTTCTTTTTTTAAAGCCCATAAGCATGCGTGTGAGGTGTATACTTTTGTTTCAAAGTAGATTTGCTTAAGACTACCAAGAAACACTTTTGTGTGACCCTGATTGACCCTAAGTGACCCTAAACATCTGTCGGCTAGGGGAGTGTGGGGTGGTTGAGGCAGGTTCGTACCTATTACGGTTCGCCTGCCAACGTATGTGTTTAATCATATGACGCATAAGCTGCCGAGCATCCACGCATCCCACACAGTACCATTATGAATGCTGTGACTGTGATAGAGTGCAGTGAGGTCATCCCCTTGGAGTCTAGTAATTCAGGACATACAGTAGAGAGAAGAGATGTGATTTGTTGTCATATACTATTGGTATAATAATATGTGTAGTTCTGTAATAGTACATAAGGAGCATTACTGATACACTATCTATAGTACTACTGTAGTACTAATAGTAGTAGCTCATTCTTATTGGTGGGTGTAACAATGTGTTTGACTAAATAGGGAATATGTACTAATGAAAACTCAACAAAATACTACTGTTTGCCAAAGGGGAAGTCCATCCTAATTTGCCCTGTGACGCTCACTCCTACTTTAGGGATACAGTGCCCTTGGCACAGAGCTTAAGGACAGATATCGATTCAGGTTTTAATGAGTTTGACCCGAATCCCATTCATCTTAGACAGAAAGGGAGATACAGATGATGGCATGAGAAGAGGTCTAAAGCTGTGGCTGACACACTCAGACTCCATCTCAAGTATCTAAACATTGGCAAAATACTGTATTTCAATTGGATGTCAAGACTAGAAGCAGCAGCACAGTGTGTTACATGTGTGTTACAGGAAATTGAAGCGAAAACGTTTAATTTGGCTCTATACTTTCGATCAAATGTTTCATATTGTCACGTCCTGACCATAGTTCTTATGTGTTTTGCTTGTTTTAGTGTTGGTCAGGACGTGAGCTGGGTGGGCATTCTATGTTGTGTGTCTAGTTTGTCTGTTTCTGTGTTCAGCCTAATATGGTTCTCAATCAGAGGCAGCTGTCAATCGTTGTCCCTGATTGAGAATCATATATAGGTGGCTTGTTTTGTGTTGGGGATTTGTGGGTGGTTGTTTTCTGTGTCAGTGTTTGTGCCACACGGGACTGTGACGATTAGTTTGTTTTGTTATTTTGTAATTGTATATTGTTTTCATGTTATTAAATCATGGAAACTTACCACGCTGTACATTGGTTCTCCGATCCTTCTCGCCTCTCCTCGTCCGATGAGGAGGACGAAAAAGACTGCCGTTACACATATGAGGAGACAGTACAGAATGTCAAATTTTTTGGGGGTGTTTTCTTACGACTAGTTCATTTGCCTAGTTAAATAAAGGTTAAATAAAATAAATAAAATACATATCTGTTTTACCATTTAGAAATGAAAACACTTTATGTATCTAGTCTCCCGGGTGGTCTCCCGGGTGGCGCAGTGGTCTAGGGCACTGCATCGCAGTGCTAGCTGCGCCACCAGAGTCTCTGGGTTCGCGCCCAGGCTGGGCTGGGTTCGCGCCCAGGCTCTGTCGCAGCCGGCCGCAACCGGGAGATCCGTGGGGCGACGCACAATTGGCATAGCGTCGTCCGGGTTAGGGAGGGTTTGGCCGGTAGGGAGGGTTTGGCCGGTAGGGATATCCTTGTCTCAGTATGTAAAAATGTAATAAAATGTATGCACTCTACTGTAAGTTGCTCTGGATAAGAGCGTCTGCTAAATGACTAAAATGTAAATGTAAAAAATGTAGTCCACCTATTTGAAGAGGTCATAAGTATCTGGACAAATTCACTTAAATGTGCATTAAAGTAGTCAAAATTGTAGGTTTTGGTCCCATTTTAATCTGGATGCTACCATGATTATGGATAATCATGAATAAATTGTAAATTACTGAGAAATGCTAAACTTCCCTGTTATTGGTAATGGTGAGAGGTTAGCATGTCTTGGGAGTATGATCTTTGTGCCTCTAACTTTCTCACTCATCATTATTCCCGATTCTTTTAGGATTATCCGTAATAATGGTAGCATCCACATGAATGTAGAAGTGTTCAGAAGCTTATTATTGTCACGTCTGCTCCTCCCCTACAGCATACAACGTTGCCAGAGTACTAACCACCGGTCCTGGGATTCATCATTATGCACACCTGGCACTCATCATTACACGCACCTATGAATCATTATGATTCACACCTGTACTCCATTACCTTCATAATGTCCTCCCCTTTATATGTCACTCTCCCATGTTACCTCATCAGTTGGTATTGTTCTTGTGTATCGGGAAATACTGCCTTATGTTAGTGCTGTGGTCTTGGTTTTGTTGTTTTATTAAAACGTTGCACCTGCTTCCGACACACCGCCCCATCATTACAGAATACCAACTCAAAATATGGAAGCAGCAGGACAACCAGACATCTCCCAGATGATCAATGAACAAGGCGACCTTCTTCATCAACACCATGATCAGTTGGCTCAACTGGGGACGGCCATGCATGATGTTCTCCTCAGTCTACAACGTCTCAACAGCGGAGGATATTCTAGAGCCAGTCTACCCAACGAGTCAGCACACCAGCCCATCCAGCAACCCACTCAGGTCAGAGATGCCCGTCCATCCCGCCCGGAGAAATATGACGGGACACCATCCAAATGCCGTGGCTTCCTCCTTCAGTGCTCCCTCTATTTCGCACATCAGATGGGAACTCCCACCACGAGAGGTCTAAGGTTGCCACGGTTATTTCTCTGCTGACTGGGCGGGCATTGGAATGGGCTACGGCCGCCTGGGACAGAGGAGGAGCTTGAGTCTTATGATAAAAGCCTATTCTAAGCCTATTCTATGCGAAAAAGGACTATTCTATGCATTACATTTTGTGAAAATCATGGTATTGTGAAGGAAAAGCGGCCAACAAGTGCTCAGCATATGTGGGAACTCCTCCAAGACTGTTGGAAAAGCATTCCAGGTGACTACCTCATGAAGCTGGTGGAGAAAATTGGCAAGAGTGTGGAAAGCTGTCAAGGCAAAGGGTGTGTCACGTTGTATAATGATAGGAGATAGGAGCAGGAATACGAAATAGGTTTTATTTCTCTATCCAAAATAGTGTACGCCATGAACATGACATGGACGAAGCCCAAAACAAACATGTGTATATACAGTGGGGAGAACAAGTATTTGATACACTGCCGATTTTGCAGGTTTTCCTACTTACAAAGCATGTAGAGGTCTGTAATTTTTATCATAGGTACACTTCAACTATGAGAGACGGAATCTAAAACAAAAATCCAGAAAATCACATTGTATGATTTTTAAGTAATTAATTTGCATTTTATTGCATGACATAAGTATTTGATACATCAGAAAAGCAGAACTTAATATTTGGTACAGAAACCTTTGTTTGCAATTACAGAGATCATACGTTTCCTGTAGTTCTTGACTAGGTTTGCACACACTGCAGCAGGGATTTTGGCCCACTCCTCCCTACAGATCTTCTCCAGATCCTTCAGGTTTCGGGGCTGTCGCTGGGCAATACGGACTTTCAGCTCCCTCCAAAGATTTTCTATTGGGTTCAGGTCTGGAGACTGGCTAGGCCACTCCAGGACCTTGAGATGCTTCTTACGGAGCCACTCCTTAGTTGCCATGGCTGTGTGCTTCGTGTCGTTGTCATGCTGGAAGACCCAGCCACGACCCATCTTCAATGCTCTTACTGAGGGAAGGAGGTTGTTGGCCAAGATCTCGCGATACATGGCCCCATCCATCCTCCCCTCAATACGGTGCAGTCGTCCTGTCCCCTTTGCAGAAAAGCATCCCCAAAGAATGATGTTTCCACCTCCATGCTTCACGGTTGGGATGGTGTTCTTGGGGTTGTACTCATACTTCTTCTTCCTCCAAACACGGCGAGTGGAGTTAGACCAAAAAGCTCTATTTTTGTCTCATCAGACCACATGACCTTCTCCCATTCCTCCTCTGGATCATCCAGATGGTCATTGGCAAACTTCAGACGGGCCTGGACATGCACTGGCTTAAGCAGGGGGACCTTGCGTGCGCTGCAGGATTTTAATCCATGACGGCGTAGTGTGTTACTAATGGTTTTCTTTGAGACTGTGGTCCCAGCTCTCTTCAGGTCATTGACCAGGTCCTGCCGTGTAGTTCTGGGCTGATCCCTCACCTTCCTCATGATCATTGATGCCCCACGAGGTGAAATCTTGCATGGAGCCCCAGACCGAGGGTGATTGACCGTCATCTTGAACTTCTTCCATTTTCTAATAATTGTGCCAACAGTTGTTGCCTTCTCACCAAGCTGCTTGGCTATTGTCCTGTAGCCCATCCCAGCCTTGTACAGGTCTACAATTTATCCCTGATGTCCTTACACAGCTCTCTGGTCTTGGCCATTGTGGAGAGGTTGGAGTCTGTTTGATTGAGTGTGTGGACAGGTGTCTTTTATACAGGTAACGAGTTCAAACAGGTGCAGTTAATACAGGTAATGAGTGGAGAACAGGAGGGCTTCTTAAAGAAAAACTAACAGGTCTGTGAGAGCCGGAATTCTTACTGGTTGGTAGGTGATCAAATACTTATGTCATGCAATAAAATGCAAATTAATTACTTAAAAATCATACAATGTGATTTTCTGGATTTTTGTTTTAGATTCCGTCTCTCACAGTTGAAGTGTACCTATGATAAAAATGACAGACCTCTACATGCTTTGTAAGTAGGAAAACCTGCAAAATCGGCAGTGTATCAAATACTTGTTCTCCCCACTGTATATATAACACAGGGCTGTAACCCAAACAAAGAGCGAGGTTGTCACGCCCTGGCCTTAGTATTCTTTGTTTTATTTATTATTTTAGTTAGGTCAGGGTGTGACATGGGGAGTGTATGTGTTTTTGTAGTGTCTAGGGTGGTTGTAAGGTTTAGGGGGTTTATTAGAGTAGTTGGGTTTATGTTTAGTATAGGTATCTAGCTGTGTCTATGGTTGTGTGTAGTTGTCTAGGGAAGTCTATGGTTGCCTGAATGGGTTCTCAATTAGAGACAGCTGGTTATTGTTGTCTCTGATTGGGAGCCATATTTAAGGTAACCATAGGCTTTAGCTGTTTGTGGGGTATTGTCTATGTCGATGTTCTATGTTGCTTGTAGGCACTAGTTCATGGTTAGCTTCACGGTCGTCTGTTTTGTTATTTTGTAAAGTGGTTTCGTTTGGTGTTTGTTCTCTTCAAATAAAAGGAAGATGACTTACTTTCCACGCGCTGCATGTTGGTCCTCACTCTCTACTATAGACGATCGTGACAGAGGTGTAAAACTTGAATAAATAGACGCAAGCCGATACAACAGAGCACAGGTACTCACAAGACCAACAGAGCTGGTAAACGGAATGAGCAGCAGTACCGGGGATTCTGTGACAGTGTGGCTACGTTGAAGAATCTAAAATATATTTTGATTTGTTGAACACTTTTTTGGTTACTACATGATTCCATATGTGTTATTTCATAGTTTTGATGTCTTCACTATTCAACAATGTAGAAAAAAAACTTGAATGAGTAGGTGTGTCCAAACTTTTGTTGGTACTGTGTGTATATACAGTTGAATTCGGGAGTTTACATACACTTATACACTTTAAACAGCTTGGAAAATTCCAGGAAATGATATCATGGCTTTAGAAGCTTCTGATATGCTAATTGACATAATTTGCGTCAATTGGAGGTATACCTGTGGATGTATTTCAAGGCCTACCTTCAAACTCAGTGCCTCTTTGCTTGACATCATGGGAAAATCAAAAGAAATCAGCCAAGTCCTCAGAAAAAAAATTGTAGACCTCCACAAGTCTGGTTCATCATTGGGAGCAATTTCCAAACCCCTGAAGGTACCACGTTCATCTGTACAAACAATAGTACGCAAGTATAAACACCATGGGACCACGCAGCCGTCATACCACTCAGGTAGGAGACGCGTTCTGTCTCCTAGAGATGAACGCACTCTGGTGCGAAAAGTGCAAATCAATCCCAGAACAACAGCAAAGGACCTTGTGAAGATGCTGGAGGAAACATGTACAAAAGTATCTATATCCACAGTAAAACCAGTCCTATATAGACATAACCTGAAAGGCCACTCGGCAAGGAAGAAGCCACTGCTCCAAACTGCTATAAAAAGCCTATTCTATGCATTATTCATGGCAGGTTTGTTGAACTTTTATTTAACTTTTAAGAAGGCACACCTGTTAATTGAAATGCATTTCAGGTGACTACCTCATGAAGCTGGTTGAGATAATGCAAAGAGTGTGCAAAGCTGTCATCAAGGCAAAGGGTGGCTTTTTGAAGAATCTCAAATCTCAAATATATTTTGTTTAACACTTTTTTGGTTATTATATGATCCCATATGTGTTATTTCATAGTTTTGATGGTTTCCCTATTATTCTATGATGTAAAAAATTGTAAAAATAAAGAAAAACCTTTGAATGAGTAGGTGTTCTAAAACTTTGGATCGGTAGTAGGTCTGCATGATACACCACCATTTCTTAATCCATGTGTGACCCAAGCCTACTACAGGTCTAGGAAGGTAAATATAGGTAATATCCTTCTTAAATCTCATGCCTAAACTGAACCCATCAACCAGTGGTTGAAAAAGTACCCAATTGTCATACTTGAGTAAAAGTATAGATACCATAATAGAAAGTTACTCAAGTAAAAGTGAAAGTCACCCAGTAAAATACTACTTAAGTAAAAGTCTAAAAGTAAATATACTTAAGTATCAAAAGTAAGTGTAATTGCTAAAACCTACTTAAGTATCAAAAGAAAAAGTATAAATCAATTCAAATTCCTTATATTAAGTAAAGCTGTCACGGCTGTTGAATGAAGTGGACCAAGGTGCAGCGTTGTGAGCGTACACTTTCATTTTATTTGTTAAAATGTCGGCAAACAAAACAATAAATAACAAAAACGACCGTGACGCTTACAGGGCATAAGTGCCACTAACAAAGTCAATCTCCCACAAAGACAGGTGGGAAAAGGGCTACCTAAGTATGGTTCTCAATCAGAGACAACGATAGACAGCTGTCCCTGATTGAGAACCCTACCCGGCCAAAACATAGAAATACAAATAATAGAACATAGAATACCCACCCCAAATCACACCCTGACCAAACCAAATAGAGACATAAAAAGGATCTCTAAGGTCAGGGCGTGACAAAAGCAGATGGCACCATTTTACAGATAGTCAGGGATACACTCCAACACTGCATTTGTACTTAGTGAGTCTGCCAGATCAGAGGCAGTAGGGATGCCCACGCATTCTCTTGATAAGTGCGTTAATTGGACCATTTTCTTGACCTGCTAAGCATTCATCATGTAACAAGTACTTTTGGGTGTCAGTGAAAATGTATGGAGTAAACAGTACATTATTTTCTTTAGGAATGTAGTGAAGTAAAAGTTGTCAAAAATATAAAAAGTAAAGTATAGATACCCAAGAAAACTACTTAAGTAGTACTTTAAAGTATTTTTACACCACTGCCATCAACATGTTTTCTGTCGGAGTTAGAATCGGGCGGACTGGGAGTAATGACAATCTCTGGCATTTCTGACAAACGGGCCAATTTTTTGTCCCCCTTGAGGCCCCCACACTGGCCCATTTTGTTCCTTGAGGCCCCGATTATTAGCCAGATAATGATAATTTTGTGCAAAAAAAAAAAAACGAGTTAAGACAGGCCTATTAGGCTAAAAATGGACCAGCCCATCTGGCATTTGCAGGAAATGCCAATGGCCAATCCAATCCTGTTTACAAGGGGGAATAACAGAGCTTGCCTATCTTGTGTCAGTGAACTCAAACATAAATACATAATTCAAGTATCCATCTCCAATAGAATGTCCTCCCATCAAAACATATGAAGGAAAAGAGGAAGGGGATGTAGTGGGTAGAAGTGTCAAAGAGTTTAACTGTCAAAGGCAAACTTGCATCAATAATTCTGCAAGGTTGCCTTGCACGCCTGCAGCACGAATCCACTGGGTGGGCTCTTCCATTAAGTGCGTTTAGACGAATCAAGATCGTGCTGTTCCAGCGAAGCCTAGTAGTGTGCACCACGGATGAGACCTCGCTGAATACGAAGCTTTCCTACTCAATCTTACATTTTACACACTGTTAGTGTATTGAATTTTCTAACAGCCTGACGATTCCCGAACCCCATTAACCCAATGATGGAGTTATCCTTGATGTCAGCGCAGGTAAGAAACCCTCCGCTCTAATTGTAATATTTTAGAGCTCAACGACATCACGGTTTTAAGGCTACAATTACGCTAATCAAGTCATGCAGTGAACACTTATTATGAGATTTCGGACAGACTACTGTTTTTCAAACTATGCTAGTGTTTTTCAAGGTTGCCTACGTCATAGCACGTGTGGCGCAACAGTAGCCTGCAGTGTCTCACTTACTTCAGCACAGGTGAATGGCGTTTGGATGCAGACAGGTGAGCGACATGATGCGCGCTGTTGTGTTGGGTAGGCTATCAGGTGCAGCAGAGAGGCTGAAAGGGATTAGGCTATTTCTTGCTGTTGGTAAATGAATGACTGCGGGGAAATGATCACCTCTGGCAAATTGTTCCATCTGGAGTATTGTGCTTTTTTTTTTATTGAGTATAAACCTGGTAACTTATTACTTTTACTAGCCTACCACCACCACTACTAATAACAGACTAATAATACGCATAATCATTGTCATATTTATAATGAGATGGAAATTATAGCCTAATGATCATGCAGATTTGTCACTGCGTTTACCTTTCACTGACATCCATGTGTGTAGTACCCAGTGCTATTGCATTATTTAGTTGAAGTTGAGAGGTTTCCTGGACTCCTGCTGGTTATTGCAACAATTTACATTACCCACTTCATTGTTTTTTTGAAAGGTTATGTACACGGAACAAACATAAATACAACATGCAACAATTTCAAATATTTTCAGCTTCCAGGAAATGTGTACAGATCTTTGCCACATGGGGCCGTGCATTATCATGCTGAAACATGAGGTGATGATGGCGGATGAATGGTACGACAATGGGCCTCAGCATCTCGTCACAGTATCTCTGTGCATTCAAATTGCTTATGCCTGCCCATACCATAACCCCACCGTCGTCAGCATGGGGCACTCTCTTCACAACATTATCTGCAAACCGCTCGCCCACACAACTCCATACATGCTGTCTGTCGTCTGCCCGGTACAGTTAAAACCTGGATTAATCCGTGAAGAACACACATCTCCAGCATACCAGTGGCCATCGAAGGTGAGCATTTGCCCACTGAAGTCTCTTACGACGTCGAACTGCAGTCAGGTCAAAACCCTGGTGAGGACGACGAGCAGGCAGATGCACTTCCCTGAGACGGATTCTGACTGTTTGTGCAGAAATTCTTCAGTTGATATTCCATAGAAAATCTGCCGTTTCCAGCTTCAATAGTCATTTACAACATTAACAATGTCTACACTGTATTTCTGATCAATTTGTTGTTATTTTAATGGATTTTTCTTTTTGCCTTTCTTTCAAAAACAAGGGCATTTCTAAGTGACCCCAAACTTTTGAACGGTAGTTTATATATATTTTTTTACAAAATATTGCAGCAATTTTCCATACGCACGAAACGCTTATTTCTCTCAAATTTTGCACACATTTGTTTACATTCCTGTTAGTGAGCATTTCTCCCCTTTGGCTTGATGACAGCTTTGCACACTCTTGGCATTCTCTCAACCAGCTTCACTTGGAATGCTTTTCCAACAGTCTTGAATGAGTTCCCACATATGCTGAGCACTTGTTGACTGCTTTTCCTTCACTCTTCACTCTGCGCTCCAACTCTTACCAAACCATCTCAGTTGGGTTGAGGTCGGGTGATTGTTGAGGCCAGGTCATCTGATGCAGCACTCCATCACCCTTCTTGGTCAAATAACCCTTGCACAGCCTGGAGGTGTAGCTAATGTTAAGAATCTCAAATATAAAATATATTTTAATTTGTTGAACGCTTTTTCAGTTACTACATGATTCCATATGGGTTATTTCAGTGTTGATGTCTTCACTATTATTCTACAATGTAGAAGAAAAACCCTTGAATGGTTGGTGTGTCCAAACTTTTGTTTGTACTGTATGTAAATTCGTTTTCTGTTTTTTACTTTTAATAAATTAGCAAAAATGTCTAAAAATCTGTTTTCACTCTGTCATTATGTGCTGTTGTTTGTAGATTTGTGTGTGTGTGTGGGTGGGGGGGGGGGGGGTGTTCTGTATTCCATTTCAGAATAAGGCTGCAACGTAACAAAATGTGGAAAAAGTTAAGGGGTCTGAATACTTTCTGAATGCACTGTAACTTTAACCCATTGTATAACAGATTCTCCAGAACTTGAAATACTCCAGGCATTTATATTTACATTCTAGTTGTACTTCAGAATATGCTATGAATACCAGACCTGGTTTCCTAGAGTGATCTATTGTTTCAAGGACTTGTCTTATATTATCGTCAATATATCTTCCATGTAAAAAAACCTGTCTGATCAGGATGAATAATATCCGACAACACCTTTTTTAATTTTATGTGCTATGCATTTTGCGAGGATGTTTGCATTACAACACTGAAGTGGCCTCTTGTTTTTTTTGACTGGATCTTTATACTTACCACCTCTATCCTGTTTCAGTAATAGTGAAATCAAACCTTCTTGCTGAGTACCTGATAGTTGACCATTTTTATAGCAGTGGTTAAATCATGCTTATGGTGGATCTTTGAGTAGATCAAAAAAGGTTTCATTTACCTCAACTGGTATGCCATCCAGCCCTGGATTTTCCCCTGGCCTAAAGGCTTTAATTGCATCAAGAAGTTCCTCCCCTGCAATTTGGCCCTCACACAAGTCTTTCTGTACAGGTGTTAATTTTACACTATTATTAGGGAAAAAATCCTTACAGTTAAGTATAGTTAGTGGAAATGGAGGAGGCTGAAAAGAGAACATATGCTTGAAGTACTTTGCTTCTTCTTTCAAAATAATTTCTTGCTTTGATAAACGTGTGAAAGTTTTGAATTTTCAAAAGTTAAGGCATATAAGCTCAAACAATCTCCTCCATTATTTTGATTATTTTACAGCTGAGTGAACTTGATGGAAGGGCATAAGCAGCTGGTAATAGTTTAATTAACTTCTTTCTTTAGCATTTAAAAAAAATCAAGTGGCAGAATGTCAATGAGATGCCTGAAGTAGGGCACAGGCTTACATGTACTGAGCATCTGCTCCATTGCCAAGCTGGCATAGTTATACTGTAGAAACACACTGTTTGACAGTAAAAGCCATCGAGTGCTATGCTTATTAAATGTCTATAGACACAATTTCAAACTGATTTAGTATATAGTCCTCGTTCTTGAACTGGAAGTGAGGAAATGTTTTGTTTTTTCAATATGTTTTTCTCCACGTGTGCAAAAAACAAAGCCACGAGGAACAGTGGCTTTGTTTTTTGTATTGACAAATTGTGCTTGTATTGACAGATCATGCCTAAGTGTGATGGAAGGAAAGAAGAAAGTTGAGCCAGAGAGTTTTACCATAATGTCTGTGGCACTACAAGGCACACAGTAGGTAAAGGTGGAGGATGATGGTAGCTGACAGAGACTGTCAAGTGCAGCGACTTCACTGCACTTGAAATGTACTAGGTCATCCTCTTTCAAGAGATTTACTGTCACAGGCCAACAATCCCCTTCAGAATGTGCGTGCATAGATGCTTGCATTTGCGTGTATGTGCATGCATGTGACCAAATAAGTGCGTGAGAGTGCAGAGCATATGTGAATGAGGTTGAGGATATAAGAACGCAACAGTGAGGATGTGTATGTTTCAGTGTGCCCTTATCTCATCGGGTTTATGTGAACTTCTGGTCAGCTTCATCTGTCCTTAGTTCTCAGTCCTCTGGCCATCGCAGCAGATGGAGAGTCAATTATTGTGGCTTACAAGCATTGAACCAGACATCCCTGTTTTTTTTTGTGTTTTTTTTTTTACCATATACAGTACATCCTCTGTCCAGACTGTAATTCCTCTATGCTCCATGGACTTTTGGATGGGGGGCATAATTGAGAGGGTGGGGGACTGGGGGTGGAGAGGGTGATGAAGCATTAATAATGGAACAGAATGAGTCACATTGCAGCTGAGAAGGATTGGGATACATAGTGGCTGAACTACTGTTATCCTAATGGCCATGTAACCGGGACTCTTGAGTTAGACATAACACCTAATACAAATTCATCAGGGGGTGGGTTACAAGATCATAGAAATGTTTAGTATCCACATTAACAGTGGAAATGTTCGCTTGTGGTAATATCCTACTTTAATTTTTTTTTTTTTTTTAATTCTTTATGGTCAAGTTTGACAACGACACATCCGAGTCTCCATAGAAAATGTAATTGGTTGCACTTTAAATGCTTCCGCAAGCTAATCTCATGCAAAATGACTCAGATGTTCCTATAATAACTTTAGTAAAAGAGAGCTTTGCTACTTTCAACTCGATTTAGTTAATGTCTTTTGTTTTCTGGGAGCTGAACCAAGGCCATTAACAATTTGAATAATAATGAAAAGTAAACCGCTTACGGCAATCTAACAAATCAGCCAATACAATTGTTATATTCTACCTTTTGGGAACTTTTTTATCTGAGAGTTTAACGTCTCCAGAGTATTTGTGGTGGATAAAATGGTCAGATAACTTCTTAAATCGAAAAAGAATGTTAGAAAGTTGTGTATTATCCACTGACTCACTGGAGAAGGGTGGAGTAACTTTGATGGGAGTGGGGGGGGCCACAAAAAATCTGAACTCGTCATGATGGGCTGTAGTGGCTTGCTGGTTCTGCGTACCCACATCCATACTACTGTCACGAACGTCGTCAGGTTGGAAATGACCGGACCAAGGTGCAGCGTGGTGAGCGTACATTTTCTTTTATTTAGAATGTCGCCAACAAAACAAGAAACAAAGAAACGACCGTGAAGCTTACTAGGGCTATAGTGCCACTAACAAAGTCAACTACCCACAAACACCAAAGGAAAAAAGGCTGCCTAAGTATGATTCCCAATCAGAGACAACAAATGACAGCTGTCCCTGATTGAGAACCATACCTGGCCAAAACATAGAAATACAAAACATAGATATAAAGAACATAGAATGCCCACCCAAATCACACCCTGACCAAACCAAATAGAGACATAAAAAGGCTCTCTAAGGTCAGGGCGTGACACCCACACATGCTGTCGGAGCCAGCCCTACCCTTTTGGGGGCCCTAATCACCAAGAGTGACAACAAAAAAATAGCTTCCCCCAGTCGGTAATTCGACCATGATTGCTACAAGTTCAGATTAGAGGTCGACCGATTATGATTTTTCAACGCCAATACCAAAACCGATTATTGGAGGACCAAAAAAAGTCGATACCGATTAATTAGCCGATTTTTATATATATATATTTGTAATAATGACAATTATAACAATACTGAATGAACAATTAACAATTTTTTTAACTTAATATAATACATAAATAAAATCTATTTAATCTCAAATAAATAATGAAATATGCTCAATTTAGTTTAAATAATGCAAAAACACAGTGTTGGAGAAGAAAGTAAAAGTGCAAATGTGCCATGTAAAAATGCTAACGTTTAAGTTCCTTCCTCAGAACATATGAAAGCTGGTGGTTCAATATTCCCAGTTCTTCAATATTCCCAGTTAAGAAGTTTTAGGTTGTAGTTATTATAGGAATTATGACGCGTCGACTATTTCTCTCTATAGCATTTGTAATTCATATACCTTTGACTATTGGATGTTCTAATAGGCACTTTAGTATTGCCAGCCTAATCTCAGGAGTTGATAGGCTTGAAGTCATAAACAGCGCTGTTCATCAAGCATTGCTAAGAGCTACCGGCAAACACAGTAAAGTTCGGATGAATGCTTACAAGCCTGCTGCTGCCTACCACCGCTCAGTCAGACTGCTCTATCAAATATCAAATCATAGACTTAATTATAATATAATAAACACAGAAATACGAGCCTTTGGTCATTAATATGGTCAAATCTGGAAACTATCATTTCGAAAACAAAATGTTTATTATTTTAGTGAAATATGGAACCGTTCCGTATTTCATCGAACGGGTGGCAACCCTAAGTCTAAATATCGCTGTTACATTGTACAACCTTCAATGTTATGTCATAATTACGTAAAATTCTGGCAAATTAGTTTGCAACGAGCCAGGCGGCCCAAACTGTTCCATATACCCTGACTCTGCGTGCAATGAACGCAAGAGAAGTGACACAATTTCACCTGGTTAATATTCACCTGGTCGACCTCTAATAGGTAGAGTTATTAAAGTGACTATGCATAGATAATAACAGAGAGTAGCAGCGGCGTAAAAGAGGAGGTCACTGGAAATAGTCTTGGTAGCCATTTGATTAGATGTTCAGGAGTCTTCTGGCTTTGGGTAGAAGCTGTTTAGAAGCCTTGCTGTGTTGTAGCAGATAGAACAGTCTATGACTAGGGTGGCTGGAGTCTTTGACAATTTTTAGGGCCTTCCTCTGACACCGCCTGGTATAGAGGTCCTGGATGGCACGAAGCTTGGCCCTAGGGATGTACTGGGCCATACGCACTACCCTCTGTAGTGCCTTGCGGTCGGAGGCCGAGCAGTTGCCATACCAGGCAGTGATGCAACCAGTCAGGATGCTCTCGATGGTGCAGCTGTAGAACTTTTTGTGGATCTGAGGATCCATGCCAAATCTTTTCAGTCTCCTGAGGGGGAATAGGTTTTGTCGTGCCCTCTTCATGGCTGACTGTCTTGGTGTGCTTGGACCATGTTAGTTTGTTGGTGATGTGGACACCAAGGAACTTGAAGCTCTCAACCTGCTACGCTATAGCCCCATCGATGAGAATGGGGGCATGCTCGGCCCTCCTTTTTCTGTAGTCCACAATCATCTCCTTTGTCTTGATCACATTGAGGGAGAGGTTGTTGTCTTGGCACCACACGGCCAGGTCTCTGACCTACTCCCTATAGGCTGTCTCGTCGTTGTCGGTGATCAGGCCTACCACTGTTGTGTTATCGGCAAACTTATTGATGGTGTTGGAGTCATGCCTGGCTGTGCAGTGATGAGTGAACAAGGAGTACAGGAGGGTACTGAGCATGCACCTCCGAGGGGCCCCTGTGTTGAGGATCAGCGTGGCAGATGTTGTTGCCTACCCTTACCACCTGGGGGCGGCCCGTCAGGAAGTCCAGGATCCAGTTACAGAGGGAAGTGTTTAGTCCCACTAAGGGTCCTTAGCTTATTGATGAGCTTTGAGGGCACTATGGTGTTGAGCGCTGAGCTGTAGTCAATGAATAGCATTCTCACGTAGGTGTTCCTTTTGTCCAGGTGGGAAAGGGCAGTGTGGAGTGCAATAGAGATTGCATCATCTGTGGATCTGTTGTGGCGGTATGCTAATTGGAGTGGGTCTAGGGTTTCTGGGGTAATGGTGTTGATGTACAGTATATATTGTTTTCCCTTTTTTGGGATATTGAACCGCGGGCCAACAAAACGGGGGCATGGCCCGCAGGCTGCCAGTTGCCCATCCCTACACTAGAGGAACCAAAGGAGACTTTTACATTCCTCTACTCTTATTGAAAACAGTTAGATGACATGCAAAGTGCCTTCCTCCCCTAAGCCACCCAGTGAGAAGAGCCCTGTACCATCTTACCTCCAGGGGCACTGGCGCATCCGAGTTTGACGGATCCCGTCACTTTGGGATCCAAACAATGGCAATCAAATTAATGCGCTCTCTCATGTCATCGGGGACGATAGCATGGCAAACCAGTCCAATTAATAGGGGATAACAAAGAGGAGCAGATTAAGTTACTTATATAACCCAGAGCCCTGTTTTGAGAAGATGACAAACCCCCGTGTTAACAAAAATAATCTGCGGTTAATTCCCTCACGAAAAAAAGGGATCATCCATCCACACACACACCAGATAATCTGACAGTGGTGGAGTAATGGACACAGTGCTTTGTGCTGTTCACTGGGATGAGAGAAGAGATGGAGGATTTAAGAGCTGTTCAGGCGTTGAGAAGATGAGGGTGCATTAGGGGAATCTGATGCCCTCAGAATGGACATTCTATCCCAGTGCTTAATTTTTTTAAAATTTTTATTTTTTTATTTCACCTTTATTTAACCAGGTAGGCTAGTTGAGAACAAGTTCTCATTTGCAACTGCGACCTGGCCAAGATAAAGCATAGCAGTGTGAACAGACAACACAGAGTTACACATGGAGTAAACAATAAACAAGTCAATAACATGGTAGAAAAAAAGAGAATCTATATACAATGTGTGCAAAAGGCATGAGGTAGGCAATAAATCGAATAATTACAATTTAGCAGATTAACACTGGAGTGATAAATCATCAGATGATCATGTGCAAGAAGAGATACTGGTGTGCAAAAGAGCAGAAAAGTAAATAAATAAAAGCAGTATGGGGGGTGAGGTAGGTAAATTGGGTGGGTAGTTTACAGATGGACTATGTACAGCTGCAGCGATCGGTTAGCTGCTCGGATAGCAGATTTTTAAAGTTGTTGAGGGAGATAAAAGTCTCCAACTTCAGAGATTTTTGCAATTCGTTCCAGTCGCAGGCAGCAGAGAACTGGAAGGAAAGGCGTCCAAATGAGGTTTTGGCTTTAGGGATGATCAGTGAGATACACCTGCTGGAGCGCGTGTTGCGGGTGGGTGTAGCCATCGTGACCAGTGAACTGAGATCAATCAATTTCAATCAATTTTATTTTATATAGCCCTTCGTACATCAGCTAATATCTCGAAGTGCTGTACAGACACCCAGCCTAAAACCCCAAACAGCTAGTAATGCAGGTGTAGAAGCACGGTGGCTAGGAAAAACTCCCTAGAAAGGCCAAAACCTAGGAAGAAACCTAGAGAGGAACCAGGCTATGAGGGGTGGCCAGTCCTCTTCTGGCTGTGCCGGGTGGAGATTATAACAGAACTATGCCAAGATGTTCAAAAATGTTCATAAGTGACAAGCATGGTCAAATAATAATCATGAATAATTTTCAGTTGGCTTTTCATAGCCGATCATCAAGAGTTGAAAAACAACAGGTCTGGGACAGGTGGCGGTTCCATAACCGCAGGCTGAACAGCTGAAACTGGAATAGCAGCAAGGCCAGGCGGACTGGGGACAGCAAGGAGTCACCACGGGCGGCAGTCCCGACGCATGGTCCTAGGGCCCAGGTCCTCCGAGAGAAAGAAAGAGAGAAGGAGAAAATTAGAGAGAGCCAAGATTTTCAAAATTTCCATAAATGACAAGCATGGTCAAATAATAATCAGGAATAAATCTCAGTTGGCTTTTCATAGCCGATCATTAAGAGTTGAAAACAGCAGGTCTGGGACAGGTAGGGGTTCCATAACCGCAGGCAGAACAGTTGAAACTGGAATAGCAGCAAGGCCAGGCGGACTGGGGACAGCAAGGAGTCACCACGGCCGGTAGTCCCGACGTATGGTCCTAGGGCTCAGGTCCTCCGAGAGAAAGAAAGAGAGAAGGAGAAAATTAGAGAGAGCCAAGATTTTCAAAATGTTCATAAATGACAAGCATGGTCAAATAATAATCAGGAATAAATCTCAGTTGGCTTTTCATAGCCGATCATTAAGAGTTGAAAACAGCAGGTCTGGGACAGGTAGGGGTTCCGTAACCACAGGCAGAACAGTTGAAACTGGAATAGCAGCAAGGCCAGGCGGACTGGGGACAGCAAGGTGTCATCATGCCCGGTAGTCCTGACGTATGGTCCTAGGGCTCAGGTTCTCAGAGAGAAAGAGAGAACGAGAGAATTAGAGAGAGCATACTTAAATTCACACAGGACACTGGATAAGACAGGAGAAGTACTCCAGGTAACCAACTGACCCTAGCCCCCCGACACAAACTACTGCAGCATAAATACTGGAGGCTGAGACAGGAGCGGTCAGGAGACACTGTGGCCCCATCCGAAGAAACCCCCGGACAGGGCCAAATAGGAAGGATATAACCCCACCCACTTTGCCAAAGCACAGCCCCCGCACCACTAGAGGGAAATCCTCAACCACCAACTTACAATCCTGAGACAAGGCCGAGTATAGCCCACAAAGGTCTCCACCACAGCACAAACCAAGGGGGGGCGCCAACCCAGACAGGAAGATCACGTCAGTAACTCAACCCACTCAAGTGACGCACCCCTCCTAGGGACGGCATGAAAGAGCACCAGCAAGCCAGTGACTCAGCCCCTGTAACAGGGTTAGAGGCAGAGAATCCCAGTGGAGAGAGGGGAACCGGCCTGGCAGAGACAGCAAGGGCGGTTCGTTGCTCCAGAGCCTTTCCGTTCACCTTCACACTCCTGGGCCAGGCTACACTCAATCATATGACCTACTGAAGAGATAAGTCTTCAGTAAAGACTTAAAGGTTGAGACCGAGTCTGCGTCTCTCACATGGGTAGGCAGACTGTTCCATAAAAATGGAGATCTATAGGAGAAAGCCCTGCCTCCCGCTGTTTGCTTAGAAATTCTAGGGACAATTAGGAGGCCTGCGTCTTGTGACCGTAGCGTACGTATTGGTATGTACGGCAGGACCAACTCGGAAAGATAGGTAGGAGCAAGCCCATGTAACGCTTTATAGGTTAACAGTAAAACCTTGAAATCAGCCCTTGCCTTAACAGGAAGCCAGTGTAGGGAAGCTAGCACTGGAGTAATATGATCAAATTTCTTGGTTCTAGTCAGGATTCTAGCAGCCGTATTTAGCACTAACTGAAGTTTATTTAGTGCTTTATCCGGGTAGCCGGAAAGTAGAGCATTGCAGTAGTCTAACCTAGAAGTAACAAATGCATGGATTA
Source organism: Salvelinus alpinus (assembly GCF_045679555.1). Taxonomy (NCBI): domain Eukaryota; kingdom Metazoa; phylum Chordata; class Actinopteri; order Salmoniformes; family Salmonidae; genus Salvelinus; species Salvelinus alpinus. The sequence goes on from NC_092107.1 coordinate 15,440,049, forward strand.
ATTTTTCTGCATCATTTTTGGACAGAAAATTTCTGATTTTTGCAATGTTACGTAGATGGAAAAAAGCTGTCCTTGAAACAGTCTTGATATGTTCGTCAAAAGAGAGATCAGGGTCAAGAGTAACGCCGAGGTCCTTCACAGTTTTATTTGAGACGACTTTACAACCATCAAGATGAATTGTCAGATTTAACAGAAGATCTCTTTGTTTCTTGGGACCTAGAACAAGCATCTCTGTTTTGTCCGAGTTTAAAAGTAGAAAGTTTTCAGCCATCCACTTCCTTATGTCTGAAACACAGGCTTCTAGCGAGGGCAATTTTGGGGCTTCACCATGTTTCATTGAAATGTACAGCTGTGTGTCATCCGCATAGCAGTGAAAGTTAACATTATGTTTTTGAATGACATCCCCAAGAGGTAAAATATATAGTGAAAACAATAGTGGTCCTAAAACGGAACCTTGAGGAACACCGAAATGTACAGTTGATTTGTCAGAGGACAGACCATTCACAGAGACAAACTGATATCTTTCCGACAGGTAAGATCTAAACCAGGCCAGAACTTGTCCGTGTAGACCAATTTGGGTTTCCAGTCTCTCCAAAAGAATGTGGTGATCGATGGTGTCAAAGGCAGCACTAAGGTCTAGTAGCACGAGGACAGATGCAGAGCCTCGGTCTGACGCCATTAAAAGGTCATTTACCACCTTCACAAGTGCAGTCTCAGTGCTATGATGGGGTCTAAAACCAGACTGAAGCATTTCGTATACATTATTTGTCTTCAGAAAGGCAGTGAGTTGCTGCGCAACAGCTTTTTCTAAAATCTTTGAGAGGAATGGAAGATTCGATATAGGCCGATAGTTTTTTATATTTTCCGGGTCAAGGTTTGGCTTTTTCAAGAGAGGCTTTATCACTGCCACTTTTAGTGAGTTTGGTACACATCCGGTGGATAGAGAGCTGTTTATTATGTTCAACATAGGAGGGCCAAGCACAGGAAGCAGCTCCTTCAGCAGTTTAGTAGGAATAGGATCCAGTATGCAGCTTGAAGGTTTAAGGCGGCACTTTACCTAGCATAGCCTTGTAGATGACCTGGAGCCAGTGGGTCTGACGACGAACATGTAGCGAGGGCCAGCCGACTAGGGCATACAGGTCGCAGTGGTGGGTCGTATAAGGTGCTTTAGTAACAAAACGAATGGCACTGTGATAAACTGCATCCAGTTTGCTGAGTAGAGTATTGGAAGCTATTTTGTAGATGACATCGCCGAAGTCGAGGATCGGTAGGATAGTCAGTTTTACTAGGGTAAGTTTGGCGGCGTGAGTGAAGGAGGCTTTGTTGCGGAATAGAAAGCCAATTCTTGCTTTGATTTTGGATTGGAGATGTTTGATATGAGTCTGGAAAGAGAGTTTGCAGTCTAGCCAGACACCTAGGTACTTATAGATGTCCACATATTCTAGGTCGGAACCGTCCAGGGTGGTGATGCTAGTCGGGCGTGCGGGTGCAGGCAGCGAACGGTTGAAAAGCATGCATTTGGTTTTACTAGCGTTTAAGAGCAGTTGGAGGCCACGGAAGGAGTGTTGTATGGCATTGAAGCTCGTTTGGAGGTTAGATAGCACAGTGTCCAAGGAAGGGCCGGAAGTATATAGAATGGTGTCGTCTGCGTAGAGGTGGATCAGGGAATCGCCCGCAGCAAGAGCAACATCATTGATGTATACAGAGAAAAGAGTCGGCCCGAGAATTGAACCCTGTGGTACCCCCATAGAGACTGCCAGAGGACCGGACAACATGCCCTCCGATTTGACACACTGAACTCTGTCTGCAAAGTAGTTGGTGAACCAGGCAAGGCAGTCATTAGAAAAACCGAGGCTACTGAGTCTGCCGATAAGAATATGGTGATTGACAGAGTCGAAAGCCTTGGCCAGGTCGATGAAGACGGCTGCACAGTAATGTCTTTTATCGATGGCGGTTATGATATCGTTTAGTACCTTGAGCGTGGCTGAGGTGCACCCATGACCGGCTCGGAAACCGGATTGCACAGCGGAGAAGGTACGGTGGGATTCGAGATGGTCAGTGATCTGTTTGTTGACTTGGCTTTCGAAGACCTTAGATAGGCAGGGCAGGATGGATATAGGTCTGTAACAGTTTGGGTCCAGGGTGTCTCCCCCTTTGAAGAGGGGGATGACCGCGGCAGCTTTCCAATCCTTGGGGATCTCAGATGATACGAAGGAGAGGTTGAACAGGCTGGTGATAGGGGGTGCGACAATGGCGGCGGACAGTTTCAGAAATAGGGGGTCCAGATTGTCAAGCCCAGCTGATTTGTATGGGTCCAGGTTTTCAGAACATCTGCTATCTGGATTTGGGTAAAGGAGAAGCTGGGGAGGCTTGGGCGAGTAGCAGCGGGGGGGGGGGCGGGGCTGTTGGCCAAGGTTGGAGTCGCCAGGAGGAAGGCATGGCCAGCCATTGAGAAATGCTTGTTGAAGTCTTCGATTATCACGGATTTATCGGTGGTGACCGTGTTACCTAGCCTCAGTGCAGTGGGCAGCTGGGAGGAGGTGCTCTTGTTCTCCATGGACTTTACAGTATCCCAGAACTTTTTGGAGTTAGAGCTACAGGATGCAAATTTCTGCTTGAAAAAGCTGGCCTTTGCTTTCCTGACTGACTGCGTGTATTGGTTCCTGACTTCCCTGAACAGTTGCATATCGCGGGGGCTCTTCGATGCTATTGCAGTTCGCCACAGGATGTTTTTGTGCTGGTCGAGGGCAGTCAGGTCTGGAGTGAACCAAGGGCTATATCTGTTCTTGGTTCTGCATTTTTTGAACGGAGCATGCTTGTCTAATATGGTGAGGAAGTAACATTTAAAGAATGACCAGGCATCCTCAACTGACGGGATGAGGTCAATATCCTTCCAGGGTACCCGGGCCAGGTCGATTAGAAAGGCCTGCTCGCAGAAGTGTTTTAGGGAGCGTTTGACAGTGATGAGGGGTGGTCGTTTGACCGCGGACCCGTGGCGGATACAGGCAATGAGGCAGTGATCGCTGAGATCTTGATTGAAGACAGCAGAGGTGTATTTGGAGGGCAGGTTGGTCAGGATAATGTCTATTAGGGTGCCCATGTTTACGGATTTAGGGTTGTACCTGGTGGGTTCCTTGATGATTTGTGTGAGATTGAGGGCATCAAGCTTGGATTGTAGGACTGCCGGGGTGTTAAGCATATCCCAGTTTAGGTCACCTAACAGAACAAACTCTGAAGCTAGATGGGGAGCGATCAATTCACAGATGGTGTCCAGGGCACAGCTGGGAGCTGAGGGGGGTCGGTAGCAGGCGGCAACAGTGAGAGACTTATTTCTGGAGAGATACATTTTTAAAATTAGAAGTTCGAACTGTTTGGGCATAGACCTGGAAAGTATGACAGAACTTTGCAGGCTATCTCTGCAGTAGATTGCAACTCCTCCCCCTTTGGCAGTTCTATCTTGACGGAAAGTGTTATAGTTGGGTATGGAAATCTCAGAATTTTTGGTGGCCTTCCTAAGCCAGGATTCGGACACGGCAAGGACATCAGGGTTGGCAGAGTGTGCTAAAGCGGTGAGTAAGGCAAACTTAGGGAGGAGGCTTCTGATGTTGACATGCATGAGGCCAAGGCTTTTTCGATCACAGAAGTCAACAAATGAGGGTGACTGGGGACATGCAGGGCCTGGGTTTACCTCCACATCACCCGAGGAACAGAGGAGTAGTAGGATGAGGGTGCGGCTAAAGGCTATCAAAACTGGTCGCCTAGAGCGTTGGGGACAAAGAATAAAAGGAGCAGATTTATGGGCGTGGTAGAATAGATTCTGGGCATAATGTGCAGACAGGGGTATGGTGGGGCGCGGGTACAGCGGAGGCAAGCCCAGGCACTGGGTGATGATAAGAGAGGTTGTATCTCTGGACATGCTGGTCTCAATGGGTGAGGTCACCGCATGTGTGGGGGGTGGGACAAAGGAGGTGTCAGAGGTACGGAGAGTGGAACTACAGGGTCCATTGCAAACCAAAACAATGATAATGATAACTAGCCTGAACAACAGTATGCAAGGCATATTGATATTTGAGAGAGACATACAATAAGGCATAAAGTGATTGCAGGTCTTGATTGGGAGAGCTAGCTAAAACAACAGGTAAGATAACAGCAGCAATAACAGGGTGCTAGTCTAACACAGCAACAACAGGTAAAAATGGCGACGACTAGGCAGAGAGGGTCGGATTAACTACACACAGATCCTGAGTTAAAGCACAGAGCCGACAGATAAAACACAAATAAACAGAATGGAGTACCGTGAATTAATGGACAGTCAAGCATGCATCAGCTATGTAGCCAAGTGATCATAGTGTCCAGGGGGCAGCCGTAGATGGAGCAGGGAGGCCTCCACTAAGCTAGCACGCGGCGTTTAAAGTTAGTAGCCCGGGGGGTGGTCTGCTCAGACGGAGGGGGTCTGCTCAGACGTGGTCGTGTCGACAGAGAATCCAAGCCAGATGGCGATGGCGAAAGAGAGGTTGTGAATTGTAGAATTGTGTTTGCTAACTGGTGCTAGCTTCGTGGCAGTGGCGCTAGCTGCGCTAGCTGCAAGCTAGCTGTGAGGATCAGAAGTAGTGGCTCAGGGATTACGGCAGGAATCCGGCGTTGTTGTCGAGAGACAGTCCGATGCTGGTAAATTGGTGAGTAATATCCAGGCTAATAACAGGGCTGGTGTCTGTGCAGAAGGTAAAAGCTACTAGCAGCGGCAAAAAAATGGCTAAATTAGCTTGTAGCTGGTATTGTAGCCCAAGAATTCGCTGGTAGACCTCTTCAGCTAGCCGGCAGATGGGCCTAGCTCGAGGCTAGCTCAAGGCTAACTGGTGCTTTCTTCGGGACAGAGGTGTTAGCCAGTAGTAGCCACTCGGTTGCAGCTAGCTAGCTGTGATGATACGGTGTAATTGTCCAGAGCTTGCGTCAGGAATCCGGTGATGTGGTAGAGAAAAAGCAGTCCTATATGCTCTGGGTTGATATCGCGCTTGCAGACTGGCAGGTATTGGCCCGGTATTGAAGCTGGCTGTGTCCGAGTTGAGGGTGAAGACCGCAGCAGTGGCTAACTGACTACTAGCTAGTAGCTAGTTATCTGGCTAGCTTCTGATTGGGGTTACGGTTCTCAAGTATAAAAAAAATAGCAGGTCCGTACCACATTGGGTGAGGCGGAATGTAGGAATGTATATTCAGTTCCTAGATGGAAAGTGAAATTAAAATATATACGAAATGTATACGAAAAATACGAAGACTATTTACACGGGACAGGACAAGGACAAAGACACGTCCGACTGCTACGCCATCTTGGATTCGAGACCATAGGTTTACATACACACCAATAATTGAGGAGAGCTACTTTAGTACAGGACAATCACCATGGTTAACCACCATCACATGGCACAACCATTGGACATCATCACATCCTGCTTTTGAACGCACAACGCCTCCTGACCTGAAATCAAGGGACCGTAGTGTTCCGTTCAATTATGACTAGATGAAACTCAAAACAATGCTTGCACAGCGGCCTCATCTCCCACCAATGAAATGTATGCATGAATACAAATACGTCTCATGCGATGCTCTCAACTCAGCAGTTCTCTCAAGCATGAAGAACATGCATGTGTGGAAAAGCTTAACAGTGCTGGTATGTCAGTTCAACAGAGGAGGGTGTAAGCAAATTGAGCTGAATAGACCATGTTCAGGGCATACGTGATCAAAGTGAGTAGGAAGATGTGTGTGTGTGTGTGTGTGTGTGTGTGTGTGTGTGTGTGTGTGTGTGTGTGTGTGTGTGTGTGTGTGTGTGTGTGTGTGTGTGTGTGTGTGTGTGTGTGTGTGTGTGTGTGTGTGTAAGAGCGAGTATGTGAGCAGTGGTTGAAAAAGTACCCAGTTGTCATACTTGAGTGGAAGAAAAGATACCTTAATAGAAAATGACTCAAGTAAAAGTGAAGGTAATCCAATAACAAGTCTAAAACTATTTGGTTTTAAATATACTTAAGTATCAAAAGTAAATGTAATTGCAAAAATATACTTAGGTATCAAAAGTAAACGTAAAAGTATAAGTAATTTAAAATTGCTAATATTAAGCAAACCAGACGGCACCATTTTCTTTTTTTTTTTTTAAATTTACTGATAGCCAGCGACACACTCCAACACTTAGACATCATTTACAAACAAAGCATTTCTGTTTAGTGAGTCCACCAGATCAGAGGCAGTATGGATGAGCAGGGGTGTTCACTTGATAAGTGATGAATTGGACCATTTTCCTGTCCTGTTAAGCATTCAAAATGTAACGAGTACTTTTGAGTGTCGGGGAAAATGTATGCAGTGAAAAGTACATTTATTTTCTTTAGGAATGTGGTGAAGTAAAAGTTGTCCAAAATATAAATAGTAAAGTACAGATAACTCAACAAAATACTTACAGTTGAAGTCTGAAGTTTACATACACTTATGTTGGAGTCATTAAAACTTGATTTTCAACCACTCCACAAATTTCTTGTTAACAAACTATAGTTTTGGAAGGTCGGTTTGGACATCTACTTTGTGCATGACACAAGTAATTTTTCCAACAATTGTTTACAGACAGATTATTTCACTTATAATTTTCTGTATTACAATTCCAGTGGGTCAGAAGTTTACATATACTAAGTTGACTGTGATTTAAAGAGCTTGGAAAATTCCAGAAAATGATGTCATGGCTTTAGAAGATTCTGATAGGCTAATTGACATCATTTGAACCAATTGGAGGTGTACATGTGGATGTTTTTCAAGGCCTACCTTCAAACTCAGTGCCTCTTTGCTTGACATCATGGGAAAATCAAAAGAAATCAGCCAAGACATAAGAAAAAAAGTTGTAGACCTCCACAAGTCTGGTTCATCCTTGGGAGCAATTTCCAAACGCCTGAAGGTACCACGTTCATCTGTACAAACAATAGTACGCAGGTATAAACACCATGAGACCATGCAGCCGTCATACCACTCAGGAAGGAGATGCGTTCTGTCTCCTAGAGATGAATGTACTTTGGTGTGAAAAGTGCACTCAATCCCAGAACGACAGCAAAGGACCTTGTGAAGATGCTGGAGGAAACAGGTACCAAAGTATCTATATCCACAGTAAAATTAGTCCTATATCGACATAACCTGAAAGGCCGCTCAGCAAGGAAGAAGCCACTGCTCCAAAACCGCCATAAAAAAGCCAGACTACGGTTTGCACCTCACATGGGGACAAAGATCGTACTTTTTGGAGAAATGTCCTCTGGTCTGATGAAAGAAAATAGAACTGTTTAGCCATAATGACCATTGTTATGTTTGGAGGAAAAAGGGGGATGCTTGCAAGCCGAAGAACACCATCCCAACCGTGAAGCACGTGGATGGCAGCATCATGTTGTGTGGGTGCTTTGCTGCAGGAGGGACTGGTGCACTTCACAAAGTAGATGACATCATGAGGAAAGAAAATTATGTGGATATATTGAAGCAACATCTCAAGACATCAGTCAGGAAGTTAAAGCTTGGTCACAAATGGGTCTTCCAAATGGACAATGACCCCCAAGCATACTTCCAAAGTTGTGGCAAAATGGCTTAAGGACAACAAAGTCAAGGTATTGGAGTGGCCATCACAAAGCCCTGACCTCAATTCCATAGAAAATTTGTGGGCAGAACTGAAAAAGCGTGTGCAAGCAAGGAGGCCTATAAAACCTGACTCAGTTACACCTGCTCTGTCAGGAGGAATGAGACAAAATTCACCCAACTTATGGTGGTAAGCTTGTGGAAGGCTACCTGAAACGTTTGACCCAAGTTAAACAATTTAAAGGCAGTGCTACCAAATACTAATTGAGTGTATGTAAACTTCTGACCCACTGGGAATGTATTTGGCTAAGGTGTATGTCAACTTCCGACTTCAACTGTAAGTAGTACTTTAAAGTATTTTCACTTAAGTACATTACACCACTGACTGTGTGTGTGTGTGTGTGTGTATGAGTGTGCAGTTGACATTTTTAGAAGTGGGTTGAAACAAGTCTGTGTACCCCATCCTTTCTCCCCTCGCTCCAGGCCAAATCCAGCCACTTGTCATGTTCCGAGTGCATTTCCCTGGTCAGGGGCTCTTCAATAAAAGATAACACACGTCCATTTTATTTCCTGTACGTTTTTGTCAGTGAATGTTCTGAAAACAAATTGTGGACAATATGGCTCACCTCAAGAGTAGGCTACACACCGAGACATGCCAAATCAGTGAGAGTGGACTTTAAGTGGGTGGATAGACTGGTGTGATGTAGAAAAGCCCATTGTTGTCTCTGTCACGTCATGAAGACATCCTTTCACCCTCAAGGACATTTAGATGGACAATTATAATCCCCCCAAAATCTGTCAATGTTGGAAACTCATCACTACATATAGTACTTTACACTTGTCATCTGGGGTAATCTATGTGTAGAAAACTGGGTCAGCGCTTTTCCCTATTTGTTTTGTGTATACTTTCGGTCACATTGACAGTTTAGACAACAGAACGCCACACTATTTGCCCCCACAGCTCATCTCTTTCTAGCTGAAGCTGCATGAAACATACAATATTTATATTCCACATTTTTTAACAATAAATATGCCTAAGACTCTATTGTAGACTGATGCCTTTTCTCTTGCTGATGCTCTTACCTTTAAAATGTGTCCCCTACTTTGTTTTGAGGTGCACTACTAAAATGGGACGAACAGTTCTGCAACTGATTACCTATCGCTCAGACAGATGTTACAGAGGGGAGAAACATCTGCTTGCTCTGCAGCCTTTTCCCCTCGCTTCTCAGAAGGGGCAGGGGAGATAAGCCACAGCCGCTTCTATTTCCTCTACATAACAGCACTTTAGAGCTGGCTAATTACACTGTAAACTGTCTGGTTTCGGTGAAAGGGCTCTGTACTGTAACAAATTGGGCTTGTTTTTGTGGTTAATGTATTTTTAACACCCGCCCTGTCATAAATGTATGACGGGTAGAAGGAGCTGTGATGATGCTGTTAACATGTGAGAGAGTTGGTCCATTGTTTCCCAGCGTAGAATGTCATTACATAATTGGTACCTTGAATATTTTAGCTTCTTTGTGACGGCATCCATAATTCATGTTAATGCAGGCACAACAGGCTGGTGGTTACATATAAAAGTCCTTATTTTCCTTTCTCTCATCTTTCCTTGTTTCTCACTCTTTAAAACACGATGCTGACTAAATAATAGTAAAAGATTTACAATTACAATGTACCCTAAAGCCTAATGTATCAAAATAAAATACTTTTGCAAGTACAAGTTGTTGTTTCAGGTCCCGTGTGGCTCAGTTGGTAGAGCATGGCGCTTGCAACGCCAGGGTTGTGGGTTCATTCCCCACGGGGGGACCAGGATGAATATGTATGAACTTTCCAATTTGTAAGTCGCTCTGGATAAGAGCGTCAGCTAAATGACTTAAATGTAAATGTATTTTCAAAATACATGAGCAATTTCCCCCCTTAACCTCAAATATATTCTCAGTAATGGTAACAAAAATGTTTGACTTGCTATGACTGTGATCTATGGTTGTTCATCTACTTTAGTTGAATGCACTGAATGTAAATCGCTCTGGATGCTAAATTACCTAAATGTAAATGTAAATGACCACTAGCAAAGCATGCTGGGTATTATTGTTCTAATGAGCTCCACCGCCAAATAATAACACATTTGAATGACTAGAGATGGGCAAAGATAAATTAAAATGTATCTTATAAAATACCGTAAAGAAATTATAAAAATAAAATACTAAATATTGTTGTCAACAGTACATTTTTTAAATACAGAAAATATATTTAATGTAGGCAACAAAAAAAAAATCTATTTCAACTTATTTTTTAAATGGACCATATGTAATGTTTTTTATCAGGACTGCTGAAAAGTATTTAGAAAATACAAAATACAGTTCTCTAGAGTATATTGTTATAAAATACACTGAACTGTAGTTCAAGCCAGTGAAATAAAAATGGCAAAATACTCAAGTTACTTAAATACGTATTTCAAATACATGTAGCATAATACTCCCCATCTCTGATTAGTATGACCCCACACCTTCTCCAAGATGAGCTCCCTTCATCCCCCGATTCACGATCGGCTCTTTTCATGTGTCTCCATCTCCTCTCAATCAAGTAATATTACATAAGATCGTAATGCAACTACCGCTCCATTGCCTGATTAGCCACCTTTTCTCCCCTTCCCTGAATGGAACAGAGAGTTTAAACTTATTAGTCCATCAGAGCCAAGGCCCACAGCAATGTCAGGATGTCTATTGTGCATGTCAGGAGTCCATCGTGTCAACTGTCTTTGCAGGGCTTTACACATTAGTGTAATAATGATATTATTTGCAAGGGGGGGATGCTGGGGAAATGGTGACTTAGTGTGGCTGTACACATGTCAGATCCAAGGTTGGGACTGGGACCAGGTGGACTTTGTTTGTTGGGGCTTTAGATTCCCAGAGAGTTAGCTCTAAGCGACCACATCATTGTAGATTGACCTTAATCTGTTTACTTAAATCCCACTGCTAAATGATAGACTCACCCCTATTCCTCTGCATCCCTTGCCCCTCCCTCATGCAGACCAGACCAACACAACCATGACTTAGTCTCTCTGCACTGGTCCAATCGCTGCTCAGTGCCGTCTGAGTCCAGCGCTCTCCTTTTAAATCCCCCTCTCTGTGGTGAATCAGCACTCGCAGCGCAGCCCTCCGGTGATACAGCAAGTGGTAGAGAAGTCTACTGAAACAGCCTACAGTAGGTACTCACTCCTTCTCTCTCTTCTTTTTCCCACTCTCTCCCCCTCCTCAAATATTACGTGTTGTCCCCATCACCCGTTCCCCTGGGTCGACTCTCGACTTTGTGTGTCTTTCGTTGTCCCTGCATCCTCTAACATAACTCAACTTTGTACTTTGCGTGTTTGGCTGACAGTGTGGCGTATGCGGTTCACAGTGCAGTCAGTTTCACTTGAAGCGGCTCTTGCAGAGCATGTTTGGGACATGCTAAACAAATTACGATTGGTGCATGTGAATTGTGAAATGCATTGGAAAGTTAATGGTGCATGGCAAAATGACCTAGGCTTTTAGCCTTCTGAGCTGGTTGACTAATGACCTGACTCTCATGACAGACTTTACATGGTGGTATTAACATTTAAGCTGATATAACCATTTTTGCTGGGTTGACAACGGTCCCATTTATGTTAGTTATTTCTCTCCCGTGAGAGTGGAGACGTGGTAAATAAATCATTAGACCAGGGATTGCGTGTTGATCTTTAAATGTTGTTCTCAGAATTATTCTGACACATCCCCATGTTTTAAGATGTTTGGAATTAGAAGCATGACTTTGCACACAAAATGTAAACAAACAAGACCAATAGGTCACAACTGCTAGTTGTCTTACTCATTGATGTTGCGATACAATATGGGGTAACGAGGATAGATAGTTAAACTACAACCATATATAGATATTTAGTTATTTCTGGCTCAGTCTTTACTACGAAAACAAAAAGGGGAACTACAGGCACTCAAATCTCTTAAAAGGCCTTCCTTTATTCTCTGAAAAATCTTGGCACTTTAATTAAAAAAAAAACATTTTAAGAGGTTTATGGAGATTTTGTAGCTTCTTCTTTTTTTACAACCAATTCAACAAAAAAAAATGTAACAGGAACTTTATACAAGGGTCCAGAAATGTTTGTTTTTGAGAAACTTTTTTTTTGAGAAACTTACCCACAACCAGCAATACATTTCCTCATCCTCGTTGTGCGTTATGGGGGCTCTGAAAAAACGAACAAACGCTCCAAAAACACCCAAATACACCTCACTCAAAAAAGCTGCAGGTCTTTACATGTTGTTCACATTAAATTGTGTCATTCCAAACATTTCCCGCAACGTTATATCCATTTTGTGCGACGCGAGCCGTTACCTTTACCCAGCTGTCCATTCTCAGAGTAACCTGCTGCTACAGGTAACTGCCAAAATAAAGGAAACACCAACATGAAGTGTCTTAATTGGGCGTTGGGCCACAATGAGCTACCAGAACAGCTTGAATGTGCCTTGGCATCGATTCTACAAATGTCTGGAACTTCCTGTGTGGATGCGCCTGCTTTTAATATACTTTGTATCCCTCATTTACTCAAGTGTTTCCTTTATTTTGGCAGTAACCTGTAGACTGGACAGGGAGGTATCACTCGAGTCGCAGCTAAATTGAATATAACGTTGCGGATAAGGTTTGTAATGGCACAATTTGTACATGTGTACAACATCTAAAGACCTGTTTCACTATACTGACAGTGTTTCCGTTTCTAAAATGACGTATTTGGGTGTTTTTGGAGCATTTGTTCATGTCTTTTCAGAGCCTCCATTTATGAGGAAATGAATCGCTGGTCAGGGTAAGTTCCTAAAAAAACAAGTGAAAGCAACAACAACAAAAAGTGTCTGGACCCCTCATTTACTCAATTGTTTCCTTTATTTTGGCAGTTACCTGTAGTCTGAACAGAGAGGTATTGCTCGAGTCACAACAGAAATAGAAATGTGGTAGTAAAATAGCAAACTTCTCCTTTGAAAGTTGCTTGGAAATGATTGTTCCTAGTCTAAATTGCATCTTAGTTCTTCTTCTTCCCTGTCATCGCTATTGCAAGAAAGAGTATCTGGAGCACAGCACTTGAGTGGAGACAGATGATGAACCTCTGTGGCAAGAGATCACTTAAGTGCTGCTATGCATACGTGAATAACTATGACGTTCAGGATGTTTTATAGATATGTTCCCTCATCCTTCACACAGGCCTCCTCTGTGTGACCATGTGAGTTGCTATTTTCTATTCTCTCTTAGAAGATGATACCTAAACCATCTGGATATTGGATTTTGGATATCATCCAATCCATATCGGATATTGCCTTGGATATTATCTTGCATAATACAAATCATTTTCCACTGTGAGAAAGGTCCTTGTTTAGAACTTTCGCTTTGACACCATGGGCTGTACCCGAGCCTTAGATTAGGTTTCGTGATCTGCACTGATAATTGGTGAGGTGAGGGAGACGTTATCAGACCGACTGGTCATTAAAAGAAGAATTGAACGGTGAACTCTCACCCTGCCTCCACTTCAGTGACAACGTCCTCGGACAACTCTTCCATCCAAACGCGACAGGGCACATCACCTCTGGTTGCTTTTAAACCAAGTTAAGGAGTAAGGTCTTTAGGCCCTTCGTGTGCAGTATATAGCTCATGTATGGATGGAATGACACCTTCAGAAGCCTCCCTGGAACCTAAGCTGGTTATTCTCTCTGCCGAAAGGAGCTATGAATATCCAGTGTCCTACTCTTTATGGGTTTCTGAATGCTGTGGCGTATCACCAGAGCTTTATTTGGGACCCAGATGTTTGTTGACTGTGATATATGTTTTGGTGGACAGTTCATCTTTAGTTGCCTCAGTGGAACACATTTTTGACACAAACTTCAGCACACCTGATACCATCAACTGTAATCATTTGTCTGGTGAATAGTATTTGGATAAACGAAAAATTGCAGTGCTAGAGGCGTCACTACAGACACTGGTTCGTTCCCAGGCTGTGTCACAACCGGCCGTGTTCGGGATTCCCATAGGGCGTCGCACAATTGGCCCAGCATCATCCGGGTTAGGGGAGGGTTTGGCCGGGGTAGGCTGTCATTTTAAATAAGAATTTGTTGTTAACATTTATTTAACTAGGCAAGTCAGTTAAGTAAAATCATGGAAAACAACACAGCCGCGGGGCCTGTATGTTATTAACTTCAACATTTATTGTCCCTGTCATGACACCACACCTCTCTGGTGGCCCTGAGGTGCCCTTACCTGTGTGTTCCGCCCAGGGTTTAATAGCACACTGAAATAGAACTGGAATGACATAATCAAAGAAATGATTTTTATTTAGCTGGGATCTCCTCTCGTGTTGTGACAGGAAACAGAAGCTTGTCAGTTAGGCTCCCCAGCCTGCCAGTGAATGCTTGGCTCTTTTCCCATTGCCTTGTTAGAGAGTATTAATTACAACTCCTAACAGCGGTCGCTATTGATGAACCTCAAGTCTTAATTTGCTGCTTCCTTCTGTCTGCTTCAATGGGTTTCTCATTGGCCTCTAGGGACAGACAGAGCTCATTGTGAGCCAATCAAAGTAATTTGTGTCATTCCCTCACTGGGCCTGTGTCTCTGCAGTCTTTCACAGTAGCTCAGAGCCTTAGACACATCCTCACCATTGAGAGGCATTGGGCAGGTTTCCATTAACCCAGGTTTATTTGACAAAAGCAATCATTGCGACCCGTGTAATGGAAACGGCAGATATAGGAGACATTTTTGAAAGATTGACAACATTTTTATCCTTTCCACAGGGGTGGATTTGTTGTCTAACTATTTATTGCGACAAATTATAATGGAAACTGTTTTTCGAATAAATTATGATTGTCAAATTCTTTAGAAGGTTGGTTGGGCATGTGATGTCATAAAATAATTATAAGCTAATTTACCAGATATTACCAGATATTGAAAACCAGTCAATATCTGGTGTGACCAACATTTGCCTCATGCAGCATGACTCATATTCTTTGCATAGAGTTAATCAGGCTGTTGATTGTGGCCTGTGGAATGTTGTCCCACTCCGCTTCAATGTCTGTGCGAAGTTGCTGGTTATTGTCAGGAACTGGAACAGGCTGTTGTACACGTCGATCCAGAGCATCCCAAACATACTCAATGAGTGACATGTCCAGTGAGTACAGTGGCTTGCGAAAGTATTCACCCCCTTGGCATTTTTCCTATTTTGTTGCCTTACAACCTGGAATTAAAATGTATTTTTGGGAGGTTTGTATCATTTGATTTACACAACATGCCTACCACTTTGAAGATGCAAAATATTTTTTATTGTGAAACAAACAAGAAATAAGACAAAAAAACTGAAAACTCCCAAAAGTCAATACTTTGTAGAGCCACCTTTTGCAGCAATTACAGCTGCAAGTCTCTTGGGGTATGAGTCTCTAGACTGAAACAGATTTCCACCAAGAATTTCCGTGTATTTAGCATCATCCATCATTCTTTCAATTCTGACCAGTTTCCCAGTCCCTGCAGATGAAAAACATCCCCACAGCATGATGCTGCAACCACCATGCTTCACTGTGGGGATGGTGTTCTCGCGGTGATGAGAGGTATTGGGTTTGCTCCAGACATAGCGTTTTCCTTGATGGCCAAAAAGCTCAATTTTAGTCTCATCTGTCCAGAGTACCTTCTTCCATATGTTTGGGAAGTCTCCCACATGCCTTTTGGCGAACACCAAACGTGTTTGCTTATTTCTTTCTTTAAGCAATGGCTTTTTTCTGGCCACTCTTTCGTAAAGCCCAGCTCTGTGGAGTGTACGGCTTAAAGTGGTCCTATGGACAGATACTCCAATCTCCGCTGTGGAGCTTTGCAGCTCCTTCAGGGTTATCTTTGGTCTCTTTGTTGCCTCTCTGATTAATGCCCTCCTTGCCTGATCCGTGAGTTTTGGTGGGCGGCCCTCTCATGGCAGGTTTGTTGTGGTGCCATATTCTTCCCATTTTTAATAATGGATTTAATGGTGCTCCATGGGATGTTCAAAGTTTTGGTTATTTGTTTATAACCAAACCCTGATCTGTACTTCTCCACAACTTTGTCCCTGACTTGTTTGGAGAGCTCCTTCGTCTTCATGGTGCCCCTTGCTTAGTGGTGTTGCAGACTCGGGCCTTTCAGAACAGGTGTATATATACTGAGATCATGTGACACTTAGATTGCACACAAGTGGACTTTATTTATCTAATTATGTGACTTCTGAAGGGAATTGGTTGCACCAGATCTTATTTAGGGGCTTCATAGCAAAGGGGATGAATACATATGCACGTACCACTTTTCCGTTTTATAATTTTTTTAAACAAGTAATATTTTCATTTCATTTCACCAATTTGGACTATTTTGTGTATGTCCATTACATAAAATCCAAATAAAAATCCATTTAAATTACAGGTTGTAATGCAACAAAATAGGAAAAACGCCAGGGGGATGAATACATTTGCAAGGCACTGTATGCAGGCCATGGAAGAACTGGGACATTTTGAGCTACCAGGAATTGTGTACAGATCCTTGCGACATGGGGCAATGCTTTATCATGCTGAGGTGATGGCGACAGATGACTGGCACGACAACGGGCCTCAGGATCTCGTCGCGGTATCTCTGTGCATTCAAATTGCCATCGATAAAATGCTATTGTGTACTTTGTCCATAGCTTATGCCTGCCCATACCATAACCCCATCGCCATCATGGGGCACTCTGTTCACAACGTTGAAGTTTATTCATCCTTATAAAGCACACTTCACTAGCGTGCCAGTGGCAATCGAAGGTGAGCATTTGCGCACTGAAGTCAGTTAAGACACCAAACTGCAGTCTAGTCAAGATCCTGGTGAGGACGACGAGCACGCAGATGAGCTTCCCTGATACGGTTTCTGACAGTTTGTGACAACACTACACAACTTTAATTGTTGTTCAATTGAAACTTTGGTGGACACCAAGTTCTCCCTGATCACTCTTCCTGATAGGAGGTGTAGTGGAGGTAGCCCGGTGGTTCCTCCTGGTTCCTCTCTCTTCTTATCAGTGGCAGATGGGAGTAAGAGAATGATGACAGTGTCCCCTCCTGATGGATCGAGCCTGTCCCTGTGGAGACTGTGGGGGCAATGAGGCGCGGGGACAAGGAACAGCTAAATGATTGAGCCATCACTACGTGCAGTTGTCCCGTCTGGCTGGTCCAGCCATATGTTAGAGCTGGGTGGGCCAACTCAGACTTAGCTGATAAATGGATGTGTGTTTTAAGCCAGGCAAGGTGAAAAGGGGTGAAGAAAACAAACCTGGCCGTGTCCTCGGAACGTTCCTCCAAATAACAACAGGAACACTCTTGTCTGGTGAATCATTTAGCTAGTTCAAGGCTGCACATTTGCAAGATTCACAAAAAAAAGCCACAGCAAATATATTTTCTGAAATCCCGTAGGTGGTTTACTGCACCTTTTAAATTGTTCATGGGTTTTAATCGTGAGTAGTATAGTTTGACTCGGTAAGTTATTTGTGGGACATCTTCTGTACAAACACTGGTGAGTCCCATAGGAGAGAGGGAGACAATGCCTGACTGGTGTATAATATAGGTCATGCAGCTGTGATCGTCAGAATAGGACACAGGGTAGAAACGCCACAGTGACTAACCAGATGCTCTGGATTGTTCTTGTTCCCCCGTCTGCCCTCACAGCACTGAGGGTATTTCCGTTCACATCCTACAGTTCACATCGTACATGGGATGTTCCCAAGTACCTATATGCACGTCTCTCCGACATGTTTCTATTCTCATCTCCCTCTATCGATTCCACTTGATGTACCCTTTTAAAACACATTTAGTGTTCAGTACTTCATTAATTGAGTGGTGGACCATTTTATCAACCTTATGATACCTGTTACCCTCCAGATGCTATTTTTGGACAAAGGGTTTACAGAGCTACTGTACATATAGCCTATCTCTGATATGGCATTATCCTGGCCCTGATTCAAGTCATCTTCTCATCTCTCTCCTTCTTTTGTCCCTCAGCATTATCCGGCTGTGAGTGGGGCCTTCATGGATTCCCCGTACAATGGCAACACGTCCCTCCAGACCTCCACCTCCAACCTCAATGCCAACTTCTCCCGGCCGACCGAAGCGGAAGAGGAGGGCAAGTACTCCAGCGACGCCATCTGGCTTTGGGTAGCCGTCATTGCAACCATCGGCAACATAGTAGTGGTAGCAGTGGTTTGCGCCTGTGCCTTCTAAGACCCGTTAGTTACAAGCACACAGCCGAACCTCCCTCTTGCCACCTTTTCCCCCTCAACCTATCCTTGTATTCATTTTCATCTTGTATGTGTCCATCCATAATATTAAAGCCAAGGCCCTGTTCTGAGGGTCGACGGAATATGATAGTGAAAATATAGGGATTGATTTAACTGATGTTCTGTAGGACTATGAATGCATTTTTAAGTCTAGGAATGAGAGAGGAACAATCCTCTGGAGTTACCATACTGTATCTTACCTAAAGCCTATGTCTCCCACTGTGTTATTTTTTTAATGAGAAACGGGGAAGTGAGCTGATGTGGGCTGTGCCTTTGTATAATGAACATTTTGTAAATGAGTTATGGAAATGGACATTATATAAAGCAGCTGAGTGAGCCTCCCTTCTGCTTTCCTATCGGAGGGCTCCCCAGAGGTCAGCCTAAAGGATTAGGGAAGTGTACAGCTGTGAGATCCCCTCTGCCTGTGAATCTGAACAGAACAACATATCTTTGTCTGGTTGATGTCATGTGCCTGTTTGTCTGAAATGAATGTGTTGATGTTGCTGTCTTGGTCCAGGTCTCTCTTGAAAATGTGATTTTTATCTCAATGAGACTAACCTGGTTAAATAATGGTGATATAAATATACACCAAATCAGCGGTCCTCGTTGTGGTTGGCCACTGTCTCAGAGACCAGTGGAGAGATATGTGACAGATGGTGGCTGGTAGGGGTGCCGAGGGGACAGCGGAGGGGCCCAAGGCAGACTTGGCAGTACCCCCAGTACCCTGTGTTCTTTCCTGCGACTCCTGCACCCCTGCACTACCATTCACCATTACTGCTCTGTCCTGTCCTCATCAGCCTCTGTGATAGAAATCTCCCCAAGCACTTTATAAAACCCAATAAACCTGGGAGCTTT
This sequence comes from Salvelinus alpinus, assembly GCF_045679555.1. Classification (NCBI taxonomy): domain Eukaryota; kingdom Metazoa; phylum Chordata; class Actinopteri; order Salmoniformes; family Salmonidae; genus Salvelinus; species Salvelinus alpinus. Next base: position 15,458,800 of record NC_092107.1, read on the forward strand.
CTTCCATTTGAACTGCAGTGTTCAGTGCCCACCTGTTGCATCTCTGCAGTGGCTGTAGACCTGTGCCAGTTTAACTATGCAGTGATGACATCCCACTGGGCACACACTGGTTGAATCAAAGTTGTTGCCACGTCATTTCACTGAAATGTCCCCACTGGGATAGCTGTGGATAATTGTATATAAGTGAGACCGATGTATACAAACACAGTGTCACCCACAAGCCAAATGAGGGAATTAAGTTGTCAGCACAAATCTTATGTTATACCACCCCTGCGGACATTATCTGCAATTACGGAGCCACCAATTACATCGCACTAAATCATTGAGCCACCCACCATGACCAGACTATCCCAAATGATCAGACCGCTGCTACGAAGGCCCCAAACTGTTGAGCTAGCAATTAAATGATTTTGCTCCTGTCATAAGAAACCCCATTGCTGTTAACATTAGTTTTTTGTTGTTGTTGTGCCAGGCAGGCAGAATCTCACATTCACCTCAGATTGTCTCCCAGTAGACTAGTGTGTGTAGGTGGCAGCCTCCCCAGTAGTTCTGTGCTGTGCTGTCTCCCATGCACCCAGGGGAGTAGGGCCACAGACTTGTCAAATGGCAGGGCTGTAATGAGATGTAATGCCTCTCTCTCTCTCTCTATCTCTCTGTCTCTCTCTCTCTCTCTCTCTCTCTCTCTCTCTCTCTCTCTCTCTCTCTCTCTCTATCTCTCTGTCTCTATCTCTCTCTCTCTCTCTCTCGCTGTCTCTATCTCTTTCCTAAAGTGAACACTGACCTCCCAGTTGTGCTGCGGTGATCAGAGCAGATCTGATCCCTGCTGCACTCGGCTGCTCTGAACAAAGATAGTGCTTCAAAGTGCATTTTTAGAGTGTGACTTCCTCATTTAATCAGCACTCGTTGTGATTTAAAGGGAGAGGAGGAGGAGAGAGGAGTGACTGCATGGGATTTGATTTATAACAGCCAACTTCCATGACATCGCTTTGAATTACAGGACTTTTTTTGAAGTACAATGTAAAATAGATTTTTTTTAAATTGAAACCAACGAAGTGGAATAAAAGGGTTTAAGATGGAGAGATTTAAGATCAAAAGTCTGGCTGAGACATCACTTCACACAGCTAATTGCCCTGATCTCACTGTACAGTAGAGTTAATGAAAACAAGAGACAGATTCATCATGGCATCTCTGAGCGGTCCTTTTCAGGTTCCTTAGAGAGCTTAGTCAGAAGAAACCTGTGGGAACAGTAATGTCTCTTACAATAAACAACGAACCAAAAAAACGCTCGTTTTTTATTGCACAGTATGGGGTCATAAGTATCTGCTGGCAATAACTCAAGATGACGCTAACAAGTTAGTATTATACATCCCCACTATATGTAGTTACTTTAATACTATTCTGAAGCAACATTCATATGAACTAGGTGAGGAATCCCAGTTAGCTATAATAGGAATTTCTTCTACCCTTGTGCCGGCTCTGTGCTTTGACGTGGGACTGGTTAAGGCTCAGGTGCCCACTGTCTACGGCTCGAATTATGTGCCTGAACTGACTAACACAACTCCTACCCATCAACTGCTTATTGACCATGGACGCCCCTTGACCACCATGGATGATGGTCCTCCTACACACGACAAGACGTCATCACAGCCTCAAGCCCAGGTACCGTATGAACCAGTTTGCAACGTCACTTAGGCGCGGTTCACCGAACACAGACGAATTAAGCTAATCCTGGACTTAAAAAAACATTCAGATGGAGATTCTCTATTGAGCTTAATGTTTATTCCAACGCTAGGCTTAACCTGTGTCCGGGAAACTGCCCTTTACTGTTTTTAAGATTTGTTTTTAATTACTGCCTCCAGGTAAAAGGTGAATTGTTGTGCTATACAGTATGCATCTGTCTGTTAAAGGGAACAGTTATTTTTTTAGTATTGGGGGAACTTGGAGGGATGCTTCACTCATAATCATATTTGTTTTTATGTACTGTTTCTTTATTTCTATAAGTCAACATTACTTCCGTCGTACTAAGTCTACTGTAGATCTTGAGTTTAAACATTCCGTTAAGCATGTCGTCTCCTTATTCGTTCTAATGGATTAATAGTACATCTCAATACGGTGGTAACTGAGAGCATGTGTAGACTTGTGATCATGTATCCTCTACTGCATTATATGATAAATGTCACATTCATAAAGAAATACGACTATGACAAAACTCTGGTAGACCCTGCCAGTTACAGCTGTTGGGGGAGACGTGGCCATAGGGTGCTCCCTCCACCAACAGATGCATTTCACCACGTTTGACTTCCTCCCTCCATAGGCCCAGAGGGGACTGCTTAATTACACCCCATAGAGCACTGCACGTTCCATCCTCCTTCTCCTTTCCCCTCTGTTCTCGCTCCTTCCACCCCCATCCATCCATCCATCCATCCATCCATCCATCCATCCATCCATCCATCCATCCATCCATCCATCCATCCATCCATCCATCCATCCATGCAGAGCACTAGACCGTGGTGTCTGCGTTGGCACTGACCTCTGACCCGAGGCAGGGCACCTCATGCCCACATGCCTCTTCCTTCCCAGGCAGCAAGAAATAGTCCGGCCGTTGCTGGGGAAATGGGCGAGTCACTCCTACGAGAGGAGAATTGTAGGAGCAAGGAGCAGCTGGGTATATAAGCGAACACACACACACAATGTAAATGTGCCTTTCCGTAACATGGTTGTGATGACAATGCTATGATGTCATTACGTGCTCTCAGGGTTTGTATGTGTTCGTATCTTTCAATACATTTGAAATGTTTTACACCATTTTTCTCACCATGGTTATAATTAGCAAATGAGAAAAATGTATAGGGGCCATTAAAAGTGGAGCTAGTCTTCCTGGGCTAAATTAGTTACGCTTCAATTTTGGGCTCTATTCAATCTTTATCGCTGAAGCGGTACCGATTGCGCAATAGAAATGTAAAGGTCATTTCCATATGAGCCTACGTATGCAGCCTTTACCAAGAATGCAGTCTCCACTAACATTGCCTTTAAATTTCAATCACACTGCAACGCTGAACTTCCTCGATACGGATTGAATAGAGCCCCGAGGCTAATATTCTCTCCAATTACACTAGTTATAATTTAGCTGTAATTAATAAGCACCGTATTGCCTAATGTCACAGTTATTCACACACAGTCAAACATGCTTACTGCTGAGGTATAGCCCTAGACTATGTTACATAAATATGCTGCCCCACACTAACTTGGAAGTTCTATAATTCATAAGCATGATGGTCTTTGTAAATATTTAATAGCTCATGAATACAACATTTCACATATTGTGATATACCCATGTATGAATTGACAAATGACCTAGCGGGGTAATGAAAATATAGTCAGACTTCAGTGGGTGTCTCTATATGTTGTTGCTATGGTAACACCCTCCATAGATCACCTCACTTTTGTGGTGTTCTATTGCTCTGGGTCCTAAGCATCCCAGCTCTCATCCTCGGCGGAGTGTTGCCTTACGCAACGGGGCTACGCTGCATGTTTGTTTAGTCGGAGATATGAGAAGGCTTCTTGACTTTAATGCTGCCGGACATCATATGCGCTCCCTTCCCTCCTGATTCACAGCGGCCCCCTTAACCCGTGGCTTGTTTGTGTTTGTCTCTGCAGACTCCCAGGAATTGCCCATCCTTCCTCGGCCCCCGGGAACATATTGGCTCATTAAAGCAGACTTCCTGTATCCTCAGTACAGCAGAGACAGTATGGGTGACTAGGGACTGTGACTTTTATAAAAGCACCTATAGGGAACACATAAAGACTACATGGGGGCTAGGAGGGATATTATGGAAGAGGTGGGACTTATTCATGACTTCAACAAATAATACCATATCTTATCCAAGGTTTCTTGTAGTTGACTTTATTTGGAATGTGCTGTGACTCATAACACTGAAAGAACATAGAAAGTGAAACCACACTAGGAAAAGAGCAACTTTCCTTCTGGAGTCCTGTACGTCTTGTTTTGAAATGGATTTCTGACAGCGATTCACACATTCATTGCAATGAATGAATGGATATACATCCACTTCGTTGACTCTGGACACTTGGATTCTACTTTTCTGTGCATCCAGTTGCAGGGTTGTACGTTCTGATACCTCCCTGTCGGTGTCAGGGTTACCGCTATGAAATACTGATTATCAAAAGGCTATTGGCTAAATGCAGTCACTGTGTTAGTTAAATTCATTCACAATGTTCATTCACAAAAGCATTCTATAACAGTTACTTCATACAAAATACTGCACAGAGTCACATTACTGCAATGTGTTTTAAATGACATTTCTAGGGGGGGGGGATACTTATTGTCTTGACTTTCCATAAATATTTGGCCTACATTCCTTTTTTACAAAAGGAAGTGAAACATTAGGGTTTTCTTTTGATTTCACTGTGTGTAATCATGATTGCAGTGTACAGTATAAGCACTATGAAAGTTATTGAAACCCGTTTTTATTTTGAACCTGATATTTGAGGCTCGTTATTATTTTGTTCCCATGCTAGATTAACCAAAACACACACACACACACATTGTGGCTTGCATTACAGGAGCCAGGATTCAAGACGTGTACCTTATAAGGATAATGGTTGTGTACACGTCAGTAAATTAGACCAGCTCTGTTGTTCATATGTTAGTCCCAACATCCAAGCCATGTGTGCATGCTCATTGGAAAGACATCTTCATATGGAAAACACTGAAATGCAGCTGATGCGAGACCACATGACAGTTCAACAATGGTCATTTTCTTGTGTTTTCAATTTCTATTGTGATATTTTGATTTAGTATAAGCTTACTTACTTAGCTTGTTTGCATGTGTTGGATTACTTTCATCCCAACATTTTGTTAGTTGACTACTCTGCAAGCTGCGTTCCAGTAAGGGATAAATAATGTCAAATTCATGATCTTATTTGATGGAATATTGATTGAATGATGAATTACTTTGTACATGAACAAATATGTAGAACTAATGTTTATTCGTTTGAGGAATATTTTTTGTAAACTTTTTATCGATCGTGTACTTTTCCCCAATGTTTTAGTAATTCAGTCAGCGCAGAAACATTGCTGCTACAAGTCTTGATGTATTTATTTGATATTTTCACACACTTGCAAGCGAACAGAAAAGCTTAGAAGTAAACGTGTTTTTACCTGCATAATTAAAAATCTATATTGTCTGTTAACCTCATGATTTACCATCCTTTATAATTCAATTAAATTGATAAGAATGTGAAAATGATGGGCTGTCCTGTCAGGTTATTCTTCATTTGAATGTGAATGAATAATATTATGCTATCACAAATCTGTCAATGTGATGCTCATATGGGGTTGAATCCACAGTGGACTAATTTCACCCTTTGAACAAATGTTTTTCCCCAAACTCATTGTAATGGGTTACTCATCAGAATTTAAAGAGGGGACTTTCTCTTGTTCTTTCAGAATTAGCTCTGAAATGGCAACTCCAGTTCAAAACTGAAATCAGCTTATTCAATCTGGCACATCCACACTCAAGTGGCCTTCTGGAGATATGGAGTGTTATAATGCAATATGAAATTAATGTGGCTTTTTCGATTTCTCACATATACAATTAAAACGGCAATCAATTAGTGTCAGTAGCAATTTGACTGAATATTAAATCCTGGGCTTTTTCATGGCCATTTGAGCATTTGTCAAATATTTTTTCTCTGAGAGCAACTGGGGTAAATCACGAGGTAAAAGCACTAATCCAACTGAAGTTTTAGAGCTGGAACAACCTTGGATTGTGGGAACTAACTTTGCTTGGCTGATATGTTACATAATATGTCAGGAAATGGATTTACATAGGAATTAGGAATATTAATGCCAAAAGTATTGGTGTCGGCCTGACTCTGTTAGTCCACTGTGGAAAACCAGTAAATCATCAGGATAAAGGCTAATATTAATTTGGCAACAATATCTCGATAGGTGGTAAGAATGTACAGTGTATATTAGATTTGAAATGCATGCTTGGATAGTTTTATAGTACGGTGAGCAATTGATGTGTATACTTAAGAGACACTGGGTGTGTGTTTTGTACTGTTTGGGATGTTTTGGCTCCTGGCAATCCATGATGTGATATATGTAGTCACGCCATGTCTTTGGGGAGAGAATACGCACACATTGGGAATACCCCTCTCTGTTAGCCCACTGGGCATTCTAAAGCTTAACAAAACATGTTCATTTGCTGCCGTCCCCATGATGTCACAGCAATGTACTGTAGAGTGCCATCCTCAATCCTCAATACAGTCTCCACTGGTCCACAATGAAATATCTGTCCTTTTATTGACTTTACCACTGAAAGATACCTTGTAATTCAGGTCAGAGTATCTGGATTGCGATAGTCAACACAGACACAGTAAAACCATATGTAGCTAAAACATTCAGTCGCTGGAGCCGGGTTGGAGTCCCTGTCGGAGCTACTCCCGAATTCGCTACATTGAAGTCAGAAGTCGGGATGGTGCCTGGGAGGCCACCGCAGAGGCGTGTTCACGTGAGGGACTTGGTATAGAGAAGCGTGGGGACACAGTCTCTCGAAGGAAGGGGGGGGGGGGGGTAGTGTAGTATGATTGATCGACACACAAAAATGAACTTTAAAGGTTAATACAGTCAGTCGTTTCAACTTTTTATCACCACTTTCATCAAGTGTTGGAATTGCGTAACAATCATGCGGTCACTGTTAATCAAACCAAAATGTAACTTCATAAGAAATCATTCTTAGTGATGCTAAACTAAAGGATGGATTTGGCTGTGTATCATCTTGAAAGAGCAGCGCAGTATACTGGTTTAGACCTGAACGACCCCAGACACTCATGACTTTCCTGTGTGAGCCGAATGCACCCTCTCCCTCCTTCACTCACACGGTCTGGCTCTTAGGTTGGAGATGGAGGGAAGCGTCAGAGCATGAAATGCACTGCTCCAGCGTTGTCTCCGGAGTTAATGGATACTCAACCCTGAGATGATACTCTGAGGCAGGCAGGTAAGGAGAGGAAGAGGGCGATAGCAAGATATACACTGAGTGTACAAAACATTAGGAACACCTTGCTAATATTGAGTTGCACACCCTTTTGCCCTCAGATCAGCCTCAATTCGACGGGGCATGGACTCTAGAATGTGTCGAAAGTGTTCCACAGGGATGCTAGCCCATGTTGACTCGAATGCTTCACACAGTTGTGTCAAATTGCCTGGATGTCCTTTGTGTTGTGGAGTATTCTTGATACACACGGGAAACTGTTGGGTATGAAAAATACAGCAGTGTTGCAATTCTTAACACAAACCGGTGCGCCTGGCACCTTCTACCATATCCCATTCAAAGACACTTAAATCTTTTGTCTTGCCCACCCACCCTCTGAATGGCACACATACACCATCCATGTCCCAATTGTCTCGAGGCTTAAAAATTCTCATTGTTTTAAACATTTTTAATAATATGTTTATAATTTTCCAATAGATTACCGGCCCAAAAAATCCTTCTTTAACCTGTCTCCTCCCCTTCATCTACACTGATTGATGTGGATTTAATAAGTGACATCAATAAGGGATCATAGCTTTCACCTGGATTCATCTGGTCAGTCTATGTCATGGAAAGAGCAGGTGTTCTTAATGTTTTGTACACTTCAGGGCAGTTTTGAACCCTACCTGTTTAGCAAAAAATTATAATAATAATAATAATAATTGTTTGCCTGTTTTGCCTGTTATTTTGGCATTAATACGTGTCACATATCAGTTTGCAAACAATGAACATTGAGTTAATAAAGCCGCATACAAACTTGGTCTCTTTTTTGCTTTATTGAGGAAGGCAGCTCCAAAATGCCGGTGTTTCAGCCTAGCTCAGTGCTTTCTGTGGTCGTGGGGCAGCCAGCGGAAAATATGTAGTGTAGGGGTTGGTAATGTTCTCTACTTGCGCCATGATTGGCTCAGTATTCTGTCACTCATGTCACTCATCTATATGTAGAGCTAAACAAATTCAAGCCCCTTGGATGCTGCCATAGAGTTACATTAGGAGTGTCCGTCCAAGAAGGCTCAAGGTCAATGGCCACAGATAAAATGATGTCAAATCACATATCTACAGTAGATTTGATTGGAATGATCATGTCAACATCATACTTTCAAAATCTTAGCTAGCAAGATAGCAGTCATCATGAATCAAGTCAACAATCTACTGGCAAATCCTTTTCATATGACGAGAAATAATTAGGTTAAATGATAGATAAAACGTATCCGTGCTTATCAGCCATTGAACATAAACATTACACAAGTTGGAAATGGCAAATTCAACAATGAGTGGTTTGGAAGGAATCAGTGGCTAACTGCAAGCATCGGAAAGCAATCACTAGCCTGCTATTCAGTGCAGTGGGTGTGTGGTCCAAGTCTGGGTTTAAGGGTCTCTTTTCCAAGCTTAAAAGGAAAAACAGTCAACATTGGCCATGCTGTCAATCCAGCATGACTTCTGCCTCGCTCAAGACAACTGGGAACTCCGACTGGGAAAATACGTTTTGAACGGTCATCCAACTCGGAATTGCAAGTCGGGAACTCGGGCCTCTTTCTAGGGCTCCGAACTGAAGATCACTGACGTCATCATGATTCGACCTTGTTTTTTTCAGAGTTCCCAATTGTCCCTGCCTTTTTTACACCCCCCTTTGTTGCTATAACAGCCTCCACTCTTCTGGGAAGGCTTTCCACTAGACGTTGGAACATTATTGCGGGGACGTGCTTCCATTATTCCTCCTCCACCAAACTTTATAGTTGGCACTATGCACTGAGGCAGGTTACGTTCTCCTGGCATCCGCCAAACCCAGATTCGTCCGTCGGACTGCCAGATGGTGAAACATGATAAAACACTCCAGAGAACACGTTTCCACTGCTCCAGAGTCCAATGGCGGCGAGCTTTACACCACTCCAGCCGACGCTTGGCATTGCGCATGGTGATCTTATGCTTGTGTGCGGCTGCTCGGCCATGGAAACCCATTTCATGAAGCTCCCGACGAACAGTTCTTGTGCTGACCTTGCTTCCAGAGGCAGTTTGGAACTCAGTGGTGAGTGTTGCAACCAGAGACAGACAACTTTTACACGCTACCTGCTTCAGCACTCAGCGGTCCAATTCTGTGAGCTTGTGTGGCCTACCACATCGTGGCTGAGCCGTTGTTGCTCCTAGACATTTCCACCTCACAATAACAGCACTTAGAGTTGATCAGGGCAGCTCTAGCAGGGCAGAAATTTGACGAACTGACTTGTTGGAAAGGTGTCATCCTATGACGGTGCCATGTTGAAGGTCACTAAGCTCTTCAGTATGGCCATTCTACTGCCAATGTTTGTCTATGGAGATTGCATGTCTGTATGCTTGATTTTATACACCTGTCAGCAACGGGTATGGCTGAAATAGCCGAATCCACTAATTTGAAGGGGTGTCTACATACTTTTGCGTGTATATACAGTACCAGTTAAAAGTTTGGGCACACCTACTCACACCTACTCATTTACTATTTTATACATTGTAGAATAATAGTGTAGACATCAAAACTATGAAATAACATATATGGAATCATGTAGTAACAAAAAAGTGTTAAACAAATCAAAATATATTTTATATTTGAGATTGCCTTGACAGCTTTGCACACTCTTGGCATTCTCTCAACCAGCTTCACCTGGAATGCTTTTCCAACAGTCTTGAAGGAGTTCCCACATATGCTGAGCACTTAAATACGACAAGTGTTCAATGACTATGTACAGTGCCTTCATAAAGTATTTACACCCCCTGAATTTTGTTGTGTTACAGCCTGAAATTAAAATAAAATAAATGTATATTTTTGGGGGCACTGGCCTACACACAATTACCCCATAATGTTAAATTGGAATTATGTTTTTCAAATTTTTTAAATAAATTAATAAAAAATGAAAAGCTGAAATGTCTCGAGTCAATACGGATTAAACCCCTTTGTTATGGCAAGCCTAAATAAATTAATGAGTAAAAATTTGCTTAACGAGTCACATAATAAATTGCAATAATAGGGTTTAACATGGTTTTTGAAGGACTACCTCATCCTTGTACCCCACACATACAATTATCTGTAAAAAAAAATGTGATATTGAATATCCCTTTGAGCATGGTGGAGTTATTAATTACACTCTGTATGGTGGATCAATACACCCAGTCCCTACAAAGATACAGGCGTTCTTCCGAACTGATTTGCCGGAGAGGAAGGAAACCGCTCATAGATTACACCATGAGGCCAATGGTGACTTTAAAACAGTTACAGAGTTTAATGTTTGTGATAAGAGAAAACTGAGGATGGATCAACAACATTGTAGTTACTCCACAATACCAGTGGTTTAAAGTACTTAAGTAAAAATAATTGAAAGTACTACCCAAGTAGTTTTTTGGTGTATCTGTACTTTAATATTTATATTTTGGACAACTTTTACTTTTACTTTACTACATTCCTAAAGAAAATGATGTTGTCACTTGTGCTCCCTCTGGCCACTAGGTCACCAGGCTGCTCGTTTATGGCGCAAACCTGTCACCAGCGTTACGCGCATTTGCGCATAATGACACTCACCTGGACTCCATCACCTCCTTGATTACCTGCCCTTTATATGTCACTCCCTTTGGTTTCTTCCCCAGTCGTTATTGTTTCTCTTCCTGTTCCATGTCGGTGCGCTGTTTGTGTTTCTTGTTTTGTTCATTTATTAATTAAATGTATTCACTCCCTGAACTTGCTTCCCGACTCTCTGCGTACATCGTTACCATTTATTTTCCCTGACACTCAAAAGTACTCATTACATTTTGAAGGCATAGTTGGACAATAAAATGGTCTAATTCACACACTTATCAAAAGAACATCCCTGGTCATCCCTACAACCAATTATCTAGCGAACTCACTAAACACATGTTTCGTTTGTAAATTATGTCTGCGTGTTGGAGCATGCCCATGGCGATCCATAAATAAATAAAAAAACAAGAAAATGATGCCGCCTGGTTTGCTTAATATGAGGACTTTGAAATTATTTATACTTTTACATTTGATACTTAAGTATATAATACTTTTAGACTTTTACTCAAGTAGTATTTTACTGGGTGACTTTCACTTTTACTTGAGTCATTTTCTAGTAAGGTATCTTTACTTTTACTCAAGTATGGCAATTGGCTACTTTTTCCACCACTGCACAATACAAACCTAATTGACAGAGTGAAACGGAGGAAGCTTGTACAGAGTAAATATATTCCAAAACATGCATCCTGTATGCAACAAAGCACTAAAGTAATACCGCAAAAAAGTGGCAAAGCAATTAACTTTTTGTCCTAAATACAAAGTGTTATGTTTGGGGCAAATCCAATACAACACATTACTGAGTACCACTCTGTCACGCCCTGACCGCAGAGAGCCTTTTTATTTATCGATTTTGTTAGGTCAGGGTGTGATTTGGGTGGGCATTCTATGTTCTATATTTCTTTGTTTTTGGCCGAGTGTGGTTCCCAATCAGAGGCAGCTGTCTATCGTTGTCTCTGATTGGGAATTATACTTAGGCAGCCTGTTTTGCCACCTTAGTTGTGGGATGTTGTCTTCGTTTAATGCATGTTAGCCTTACGGAGCGTCGTGGTTGTTTATTGTTTTATTGGCAACATTTAAAAAATAAAGAAAAATGTACCCTCACCACGCTGCACCTTGGTCTGGTCATTTTCAAGACGACGCTCGTGACACACTCTCCATATTTTTATTAATAGTGGTGGCTGCATCATGTTATGGGTAAGCTTGTAATTGTTAAGAACTGGGGAGTTTTTCAGGATAAAAAAGAAACAGAATGGAGCTAAGCATAGGCAAAATCCTAGAGGAAAACCTGGTTCAGTCTGCTTTTCACCAGACACGGGGAGATTCATTCACCTTTCAGCAGGACAATAACCTAAAACACGAGGCCAAATCTACACTGGAGTTGTGTACCAAGAAGACTGTGAATGTTCCTGAGTGGAAGTTACAGTTTTGACTTAAATCTGCTTGAAAATATATGGCAAGACCTTAAAATGGTTGTCTAGCAATGATCAACAACCAATTTGACAGAGCTTGAATCATTTTGAAACGAATAAGGATGAGACATTACTTTTTCTCTTTCTCTAAAAATAGCATTCTGTAGTATTTAACTAATTCTCAGAAAGCAGACGAACTCACTTACTCTGGCTCACAGCCCTTTCACCTCAGTAAAGCACGAAACACGGACAACAATGCAAGGTCTGAAAACATCCTAGAAGGAATTAAAAATGATGATACCGATTTGAATAACCAATATGTGATTAATGAGCTTGTTATCCAGCCTTTCCTCTAATTATACGGGGCTGTATTTATTTCCTGGGATGCATATGGTTTAATATCCACATGTTCAAAATGTGTAATTGAAAGAGGAACTATGAACAGTTCCTAAGTTGTTACCAGAGTGTGCTCTGCAAATGTGTCACATCTGAAGCCAAGGACATGGGAGGGAGGTGGCTGAGTCCAAATGAAAGACATACGACAGTGGTATTTGTATACCCTGTAGGTCTAGGACACGACACTTAGGAACTGTAGCAAGTCATCGTTCGCCTCAATTCACTTTAGGGTGGATTTTCAGTTGATCTCTATAGGTTTTTAGAGACATTTCATATCACCAAGTGGTTCACAAATGCCTGTTGAATAACGGCAGAAGCCTATATCAAACAGCGTTATCCATGTGTACTCCATCGTATACATACAGTTTCGTATAGGCTATGCCATTGTTTGCGGTGTGTGGAGGATCCATTGCTCTCCTCTTTCAGCACAAGGTCCTGAGTCATTCAACCACACACACCCCTAGTCTATTCCCCTCAGTGAGGCAGGGTAGAGAGGTGTGTGGGAAGTAGAGAAAAGGCTGAGTATGTAGAGGGGGAGGGGAGCTACAGCAGGGTGATATAGACAGGGTGCAATGGGAAAGAATGCTATGTGTCTGTGGAGGACAGACAGAGAGCGAGGGAGAGGAGGAGAGAGGGAGAGTAAGGGGAGGAGGGAGCAGAGGGAGGGATGGGAATAGGATCTGAGTTGGAGAGTGGAAGCAGCGTGGCTGGCCAGGGCGGACTGCTGAATGAAAGGGCCTGTTGCTCTCCACCACCGTTCGTTTTTTGTCCCACAAAAGAGCACATGTTCAGAGCAAACATAGGAAGGCTCTCCAACAGTCAAGCACCAGGGGGAAGGGACAGAATCACCAGTACACACAGACCTTTTGGAATTCTGCATCACTCCATTACTTAGCCCTACAGGTGGCAGGGGGAACTACCATTGCTATGAGCGGGGTAAGTGTAAAGGGAGTTGAGCTGTTGTCCCGGTGGCTGTTGGTCCTACTGGTCCTATTCGCACCCCGACATGGGAACACACACCCCCAGTGCTTGGATTACAAGCCCCCCTTCCAGCCACGGGAGCCTCTGGTCTTCTGTAAGGAGTATGCCAAGTTTGGTTGCTGTGACCTGGAGAAAGATGACAAGATCTCCCAGAACTTCTACAAGATCATGGACTACTTTGACTACTCGGGTTACGTGACCTGTGCGAAATACATACGCACCATCCTCTGTCAGGTAAATTGAAGTCTGTCAGTGGTCAGATGTTAGCTAATGACTCCTTATCTAAAACAGTCCACAAAATTGCAGGATATTTGTAGAATGGATTCTCCTCTTGCATGGTTTTAAAACCTTTTCACTTGTTATAAAATTCTAATTCATCACAGGACATAAAACAATGTATACAGATTAAGCTATCACATTTCATGAAACTATATTTCATTCAGATTTGTACACCCCTTCGCTACTGAAATGTACGTAGGCATCATGATAATGAAATGCCCCAGGCCTTTCCAAATGTGCACGCTGTAGATTGGAACAAATTATAGTTGGAGGTATTATGGAAGACCTTGACTTGACTGTTCGAGCATGAGAAACGACAGCACTGTTAACAATGGTGGATTTAGGGTCCTGAACCACAGTACCACAACATCACTACTGTAAACGGATGACTTGTTTCTCCTCTCCAATGATGAGAATCGCAGCCCATGTGAATGTGTCCTCAGCTTTGTTTGGTTTTGGATCCAGTGGAAGTCACAGGAGGTTGGTGGCACCTTAGTTGGGGAGGACGGGATCGTGGGAATGGTATCAAACACGTGGTTTCCATGGTTTCCATGTGTTTGATGCCATTCCATTTGCTCCGTTCCAGCCATTATTATGAGCCGGCCTCCCCTCAGCAGACTCCATTGGTGGAAGTGAGCTGTTGTGCTTGGCTCTCAGCTCTCCTATCAGCCATGCTGAGATACAGGCAGTGTGGTCAGTGGCTGGAGACCCAATGCCTACGGCCACTTAGCCAGGGTAAACTCTGCTCAATGATGCCCTTTGTCCGAACAGTTATCATAGATACAGGGGGCTGCTTGTGATCTGTCAAGCGGTCCACTGACCACCAGCGAAAGAAACATTGATTTCCTGTCTGGCCACTGAACAGGATATACAATATCATATTTTCACTGGAGGGAGGGAGGGCAGGAGGGAGATAGAGGTGAGGAGTTTAATCCAGATGAAGTAGTTGAAGGAACTATACCGTCTACTTGTGGTAGGATTAAGGCTGACTATTGGGATACAAAACAAGTAGTAACATTGACGTCAACCATTTAACTAAATACAGCCTATCCTATACCTCCTTCCCAACGTTGGAAGCTGAGAAGTCTCACATTTACAGTGATCGTGGCAACGTGGAACTCTGAAGGTTTGTCCGATACGATGTGGCACATGTGCACTCTGTCATTACCGCTCACCTCTTTTGGAAGGAGGTCCTTTTTAGAGTGTTCTTTGAGTGTATTTATGTTGTCTTTGGTGACTTGTGGAGGAAAGGAAACCAACACACACAGCTTTAACCCTACCAGCTCACCGTGCACTGTGTAGTCAACCTTCTTTACAATCGCAGTGTTTGTGGGTGTGCTAGTCTAGGGTTGTTTCCACGCTAAACTGTACAAATTCTAACGCCACATCTGGTTGCCATCTCTGTGAACAAAAGGCACGTGGATTTAAGTTTGACGAATTTCTGTTGTCAAAACTCCCTATCCCATCCAACGCCGGCCTAAATTACAGTATTCCCAAAGGATTTAAACAGAACGTTATAGTTGGCTAAGTGACTGCGTTATCAGGGCTGCCTACAGTAGAGGCCAGAGGAGTCAACACCCATTTGAT
Organism: Salvelinus alpinus; assembly: GCF_045679555.1. Lineage (NCBI taxonomy): Eukaryota > Metazoa > Chordata > Actinopteri > Salmoniformes > Salmonidae > Salvelinus > Salvelinus alpinus. The sequence goes on from NC_092107.1 coordinate 15,474,048, forward strand.
AAAACGAGATGAAACAGGGCAAAGAACAATGACCAGGGTGCAGTTTTTCAAACGTTATCTATCTGGATTAGGATTACATGCATAGAAATAGAATGGCTAGAACTGTCAAATCATTGACTTGAATGTGGACTCCCGTTCTGCTCATTCTATTTTATATGCATAGAATTTTTTTATATGCATTTAACATTTTTGAAAAACTTGGCCCTGTTGATTTTGGGCTGAATTACACAATAAATTATATGGTCAAGGGTAGCGCTGGTATGTTAATTACAGAGAGTCATAGAAGGGTAATTGCCACCTAGAGATTTGTGTCTACAGTGCCTTGCAAAAGTATTCATCCCCGTTGGTGTTTTTCCTATTTTGTTGCATTACAACTTGTAATTTAAATAGATTTTTATTTAGATTTTATGTCATGGACATACACAATATAGTCCAAATTGGTGAAGTGAAATTTAAAAAATTACTTGTTTAAAAAAATCTAAATTTAATTAAACCAGAAAAGTGGTGGTGCATATGTATTCACCCTCTTGGCTATGAAGCCCCTAAATAAGACCTGGTGCAACCAATTACCTTCACAAGTCACATAATTAGTTAAATAAAGTGCACCTGTGTGCAATCTAAGTGTCACATGATCTGTCACATGATCTCAGTATATATACACCTGTTCTGAAAGGCCCCAGAGTCCGCAACACCAACAAGCAAGTGGCACCACCATGAAGTTCAAGGAGCTCGCCAAACAGGTCAGGGACAAAGTTGTGGAGAAGTACAGATGAGAGTTGGGTTATAAAAAAATATCTGAAGCTTTGAATATCCCACGGAGCACCATTAAATCCATTATTCAAAATTGGAAAGAATGCCCACCAAAACTTACAGACCAAGCAAGGAGGGCATTAATCAGAGGCAATAAAGCCCAGACCTCACTCCAATTGAGAATCTGTGGTATGACTTAAAGATTGCTGGAACCCATCCAACTTGAAGGAGTTGGAGCAGTTTTGCCTTGGAGAATGGGCAAAAATCCCAGTGGCTTGATGTGCCAAGCTTATAGAGACATGCCCCAAGACACTTGCAGCTGTAGTTGCTGCTAAAGGTGGCTCTACAAAGTATTGACTTTGGGAGGGTGAATAGTTATGCACGCTCAAGGTTTCTGTTCTTTTTGTTTGTTTCACAATAAAAAAATATTTTGCATCTTCAAAGTGGTAGGCATGTTGTGTAAATCAAATGATACAACCCCCCCCGCAAAAATCTATTTTAATTCCAGGTTGTAAGGCAACAAAATAGGAAAAATGCCAAGGGGGTGAATAAATTCGCAAGCCACTGTATGTTTGGCGTAGATCAATAGCATTTTAGATTCAGACTCAGAGATTCCCTTTTTCACCTTGGATTGAAACTTAACCAAATAAGCATGGCATGATATCAATCCTGCCCTGCTTAGCTTCACTGAACACTGGGCTCTTTTGATACACTTTCTCTGGATAGTTCCATTACATGTACAAAGGAAATGGGACTCAGCATGGCCGGATTTGTTTGTAAAGACTTGAAAGGGATGGCACCCTGCTGGACGATAGCTGGGAAACTATTTAAGATCTGCAGAAACAAATGAACCCCTCAACAAGAGCCAAATCTAGATATTTTAAGATCTAACAGAAATGATGTAAGTAAAAAATAAACATTTACCCCAAGGTGCTATGATGTGATGTGATATATCTTACATTTTGTATATAATCAAGGCATTTCATGCATGCTTTTATATTCTTTATAGTGGCTATATGCCCACATTTGTCAGCTCTTACCTACTAGTTTTTACTGTACCCCCAACTCAGGTACATAGTGTGGCTGTGCATAACACATACCACCTCCAGATTGCCCCCTTTTCGTTTACGTCACTGCCTGACAATCATGTGACTGCATAATCCACCTAACAATTTATGGTCAGCAACAGATTTTACCCCAGAGTTGGCCAGTGCTGTTGATGTTAAAAGCTTTGATGTTGAGTTTTTGAGCAGTGGTTTGATGGTACCTTTGAGAGAGCATATCCCAGATTTAAATATGAAGAAGTAAATAAATACTCAGCAGAACTCCAGAACACATTATGCCCACTTTGCCTTAGACTTGGAATCATATATATATATATATATATATATATATATATATATATATATATATATCATTAATCAGAGTCTTTGTAGCAGAACTCTCTTTTTCAGTACCAGTCGTTACAGTGGTTTATATGTTTTGCATAATTGTCCCAACGGTTTACCAGTGTACAAATGAGTGTAATTTTGTGTCTTTGACTTAACAAGGGATTGGACGTTCCAAGATGCATTTAAACAGGCCTTATTTATTTCTAGAATAGTTATTACTAGCTGATCTGGTTAGTACTGGGATGAGAAGAGGACATGCTGAATTACAAATGTTTTCAAGCTTAGAGAGAGTACATCATGAAAATAGCTGCACAGTATCACGAACAGACATGCCATAGTATTAACCTGTGGACTATACTTTTGAAGATTATATACGACATTACACAAATCAAGTGGCTATAGACTACAGCTTAAGTGGTAGCTCATTATGAAAGTTATCAGCCGATAAGGTAGGTCTACTGATCATGAAGTTTTGCTCATAAGCGTGTGTTGTCCGAGCCCCAATAGCTCTGCCACTTTTCAAACAAGGTTTCCTTATCCTTGCAGGAGTGCTCTCCCTACTCTGCCCACCTGTATGATGCTGAGGATGCCAACACGCCCATGAGGGAGCTGCCAGGCCTGTGCGGAGACTACTGCTCTGAGTTCTGGCACCAGTGCCGCTACACCATTAGCCTGCTCACCGACAACAACGCCACAGTGGGCATAGAGGACGACCGCAATAAGTTCTGTAACTTCCTGGAACTGAAAGACAGGGAGTACTGCTACCCCAATGTGCTCTCCGACGACAAGCTCAATGCCAACCTGGGAGATGTTCGGGCAGACCCCGAGGGCTGTCTGCAGCTGTGTCTGCAGGAGGTGGCCAACGGCCTGAGGAACCCGGTGGCCATGGTCCACGCCGACGACGGGACCCACCGCTTCTTTGTGGCCGAGCAGCTGGGCTACGTGTGGGCGTACCTGGCCAACGGCTCCCGTATTGACCGGCCCTTCCTCAACCTGACCAAGGCAGTGCTCACCTCGCCCTGGGCGGGGGATGAGAGAGGCTTCCTCTGCATGGCCCTCCACCCGCGCTTCACGGTGGTGCGGAAGGCCTATGTCTACTACTCTGTGTCTGTGAAGAAGGAGGAGAGGATCCGCATTAGTGAGTTTACACTGTCCGCTGATGATATGAACCAACTAGACCACTCCTCAGAGAGGTAAGACAAGTATCACCAAATGGCATGGACTGAATCAGAACCTGTGGTGTCATCGGCTCCATTCACATGAATGCATTTGACATTTTGAAACAAATCTGAACGAACCAGCAGATTTGAAATAGAGATCTGCAACTACACTCGTCCTATCAGATTTCTAATTTTGTGATGTTTAGTCATGAGTGGTTTTCTTTGTAGAACTATTTTGGAAGTGGTGGAACCTGCCTCGAACCACAACGGGGGCCAACTTCTCTTCGGGCATGATGGCTACCTCTATATCTTCATCGGCGATGGCGGAAGAGCAGGGGACCCCTTTGGAAAGTTTGGGAACTCCCAGAATAAGTGAGTCACTGTGATCTATATATTTCAAACACATTCAGGGGAAACAAATTAGGGGGTGACCTTTAGTAATTTAGTGTATTTCTAGCCTTCACCTCATGTTGATGTTTTTTGAAGGTCAGAATGATATGTTCGCTTCAGAGACATACATTTTTAAAGTGTTGACGATATAGTTATCATTCAACTAAGGACACCTAAACAGTAGTGTTGGAGTATTAGAGCTAGTGGTGGATGGAAACGCTTAATGTGATGTGCTGGCTCTTTAAAGTATACTTATTTACAGACAAGAAATTACAGGAAAAATAAGGGTTCTCCTGGCATGGGCAGGGGTTGGCAGTGCCCAGAATCTACAGAGTGTCACAGGGCCATTCAGAAATGACTCAAAGCCTCTATAGTTATAACACAATGGCAGAATTGTACACACAGTGATATTATGAAAAAAACATCACTGAGCTTTGGACAGTCTGTGTCTTAGAATGCATTTTTATTTTGAACCATGGGCAAGGACAGGGCATAACATTGCCAGTCAGGTTCTAAGTGAGTGCCACCCCCACAGCGTATTGGTCAGTGGCCAGTCTGGACCTGCAGTGCCAGGCCAAAAGTAATACTTATGGGGGATGTTGTCGGGCCTTTTCGTACCATGTGATAATCACTACAGTCTTGTGTAGTCGAGCTTCAAAAGGGACGTTTACCTCTCCTTTTAAAGACCTGAGTGGAGGTAAAATATCTGCTACTCTGTTCAGAATATTACGATGTAAATGTGGTGCAGAGGAGGCTGGTGGGAGGAGCTATAGGAGGACGGGCTCATTGTAATGGCTGGAATGGAATAAATGGAACAGTATCAAACAAATCACAAAAAAATATGGAAAATGCATGATTGATTCCAGCCATAACAATGAGCTCTTCCTCCTATCTTCAACAGCAGCAAGACGTACAGTAAGAGCAGGTGCTCTAAATCAAACCTTGTTATGCGTTATTCTCAGAAGAGGGTTATGTCTAGTTTATAGTTGGGTAGCTCTAGTGTATAGCAGAATTCATGCATGCGGAAATAGAGGGATCTTTACATCACAGCTTTACCCCGGGGGCGGTACTTACGGTAAAGGCATTCTATTGAGTTCCATTGGGTGGAAACATCCCTTTCAGTTCATCGCAGGAGAAGAAAGATGAGCAGAGGGTTTCTTGACAGCCAATGAATGGGAGGCCAGGGATATGAGGGTTGTGGAACCTGCCATGGCTAATATTTACACAAGACGCGACGCTGTGGGCCGAGAGAGAGAGAGAGAGAGAGAGAGAGAGAGAGAGAGAGAGAGAGAGAGAGAGAGAGAGAGAGAGAGAGAGAGAGAGAGAGAGAGAGAGAGAGAGAGAGAGAGAGAGAGAGAGAGAGAGAGAGAGAGAGAGAGAGAGAGAGAGAGAGAGAGAGAGAGAGAGAGAGAGAGAGAGAGAGAGAGAGAGAGAGAGAGAGAGAGAGAGAGAGAGAGAGAGAGAGAGAGAGAGAGAGAGAGAGAGAGAGAGAGAGAGAGAGAGAGAGAGAGATACAACACTGTATATATACATAATATGACATTTGTAATGTCTTTATTATTTTGGAACTTCTGTGAGTGTAATGTTTACTGTTCATTTATATTGTTTATTCCACTTTTGTATATTATGTACTTCACTTGCTTTGGCAATGTCAACATATGTTTCCCATGCCAGTAAAGCCCCTTGAATTGGAATTGAGAGAGAGAGAGAAATTCCACTATGTATTTATTTGGACAGTGAAGCTAAAAACGATTCATTTGGCTCTATACTCCAGAATTTTGGATTTGAGATTAAATGTTTTATATGAGGTGACAGTACAGAATGTCACCTTTTATTTGAGGGTATTTTCATACATATCTGTGTCATCGTTTAGAAATGCAAGCACTTTATGCACTTTATATATTTAGTCATATGTATTTGGATACATTCACTTATAGTGTATTAAATATAGTAAAAAGTTTAATATTAGGTCCCATTTTCCTAGCACACAATGACTACATCAAACTTGTCTACTCTACAAACTTCTTGGATGCATTTGCAGTTTGTTTTGGTTGTGTTTCAAGGATGTTGTGGTCAATAGAAATGAATGGTAAATAATACAAAAATAATTATTGTAAATAAGAATAGAATATGTTTCTGAACCCTTCTACATTCATGTGGATGTTACCATGATTACGGATAATCATGAATGAATTGTGAATAATGATGAGTGAGAAAGTCACGGAGGCATAAATATCATTCCCCAAAAAATGCTTTAGGGTCATGATCTTTGTGCATCTATAACGTACTCACTCATCATTAAACATAAATGTCTTTGATGACTGTTGTGATACACTAGCCTGGTCTCGTAGACTAGACGCAACATAGTAAACAGAAATCCGGGACACTCAAATTAGCATGATATGTTACGTTTCGCATGGTTACATAAGACAGATGGTTACTTAATGAAAGTATCGCAGTATGTATGATGCGAAAGTCTAGCAACCCAAAGGTTGTGAGTTTGAATCTCATCATGGACAACTTCAGCATTTTTGCTAATTAGCAACTTTTCAACTACTTACTACCTTTTCAGCTACTTTGCAACTACTTAGCATGTTAGCTAACCCTTTCCCTATCCCTAACCTTAACCCTTTTAGCTAACCCTTCCCCTAACACTAACCTTAACCCTTGTCCGTGATGAATTTGAATCTCATTCCGGATAACTTCAGCATTTTAGCGAATTAGCAACTTTTCAAATACTTACTACTTTTCTTTCTACTTTGCAACTACTTAGCATATTAGCTAACCCTTCCCCTAACCCTAACACTTTTAGCTAGCCTTAACCCTTTAACCTAACTCCTAAACTTAACCATAAACCCTAGCCTAGCTAATGTTAGCCAGCTAGCTAATGTTAGCCACCTAGCTAGAATTCATAATATATCATACATTTTGCAAATTCGTAACGTATTGTACATTTTGCAAATTCACAACATATAGTACGTTTTGCAAATTCGTAACATATAATGCAAATTGTAATTTGTAACATACCATACGAAATGAGTGATGAACAAATGAATACACCCCGTACGAAATGTAGCATACATTGCCTTGAAAAAGTATTCACCCCCCCCTTGGCATTTTTCCTATTTTGTTGCATTACAACCTGTAATTTAAATTGATTTTTATTTGGATTTCATGTAATGGACATACACAAAATAGTCCAAATTGGTGAAGTGAAATAAACAAATAAAAATCTACATTTTAAATGGAAAAGTGGTGCGTGCATATGTATTCACCCCCTTTACTATGAAGCCCATAAATAAGACCTGGTGCAACCAATTACCTTCATTATTCACATAAGTAGTTAAATAAAGTCCACCTGTGTGCAATCTAAGTGTCACATGATCTGTCACATGATCTCATTATGTATACACCTGTTCTGAAAGGCCCCAGAGTCTGCAACACCACTAAGAAAGGGGCACCACCAAGCGAGTGGCACCATGAAGACCAAGGAGCTCTCCAAACACATCAGGGACAAAGTTGTGGAGAAGTACAGATCAGGGTTGGCTTATAAAAAAATATTCTAAACTTTGAACATCCCACGGAGCACCATTAAATCCATTATTAAAAAATGGAAAGAATATGGCACCACAACAAACCTGCCAAGAGAAGGCCGCCCACCAAAACTCACGGACCAGGCAAGGAGGGCATTAATCAGAGAGGCAACAAAAAGACCAAGATAACCCTGAAGGAGCTGCAAAGCTCCACAGCGGAGATTGGAGTGTCTGTCCATAGGACCACTTTAAGCCGTACACTCCACAGAGCTGGGCTTTACGAAAGAGTGGCCATAAAAAAGCCATTGCTGAAAGAAAAAATAAGCAAACACGTTTGGTGTTCGCCAAAAGGCATGTGGGAGACTCCCCAAACACATGGAATAAGGTACTCTGGTTAGATGAGACTAAAATGTATATTTTTGGCCATCAAGGAAAATGCTATGTCTGGCGCAAACCCAACACCTCTCATCACCCCGAGAACACCATCCCCACAGTGAAGCATGGTGGTGGCAGCATCTTGCTGTGGGTATGTTTTTCATCGGTAGTACTGGGAAACTGGTCAGAATTGAAGGACTTATGGATTGCGCTAATTACAGGGAAATTCTTGAGGGAAACCTGTTTCAGTCTTCCAGAGATTTGAGACTGGGACGGAGGTTCATCTTCCAGCAGGACAATGACCCTAAGCATACTACTAAAGCAACACTCGAGTGGTTTGAGGGGAAACATTTAAATGTCTTGCAATGGCCTAGTCAAAGCTCAGACCTCAATCCAATTGAGAATCTGTGGTATGACTTAAAGATTGCTGTACACCAGCGGAATGTTGTCTAAATCAAATGATACAAACCCCCTCAAAAATATATTTAAATTCCAGGTTGTAAGGCAACAAAATAGGAAAAATGACAAGGGGGGTGAATACTTTCGCAAGCCACTGTATCATACTAGAGTGTCTCAGATTTACAAAATGGTCTGAGACAAGGTTGGATACACAATCACAAATGAAAAACAACGACAGAAGCACACACAACAATGACAGAAGCACACACTAAAACGCTCGTACATTTTCCTATGAATTAACTCCACCCCATGTGTGCGTAGGTCCACTCTGTTGGGCAAGGTGCTGCGTCTCGATGTGGACAACAACGATGACATGGACCCCTACAGTATCCCGTCGGACAATCCTTTCCTGGGGGAGAAGAGCTCGCTGCCTGAGATCTACGCCTACGGGGTGCGTAACATGTGGCGCTGCTCCATCGACCGGGGCGACCCCATCACCGGGCAGGGCCGTGGCCGACTGTTCTGCGGGGACGTGGGGCAGAACAAGTTTGAAGAGGTGGACCTCATCGTCAAGGGTGGCAACTACGGCTGGAGAGCCAAGGAGGGCTTCTCCTGCTATGACAACAGGCTGTGTCGCAACTCCTCTCTTGGTGAGTAGGCTACTCCTCCTACAGGCTTGGTAGAAGTGGCAGGCTGATCAATCAAGCATCAGTTCATTATAAGTTCAGATATTTATTAAAACCCTTAAGCGGCGTAAAAATCCTTGCAGCATGTTTCCAAAGCGAGATGTGTTGTTGTATTACCTTTTTTCTCCTCAGATGACATCCTGCCTATTTTCGCTTACCCCCACAAACTGGGGAAGTCGGTCACTGGAGGCTACATATACCGCGGCTGCCAGATGCCTAATCTCAACGGCCTCTACATATTCGGGGATTTTATGAGTGGGTGTGTGTTTATACAACATAACCTACATTTATCCAATGTTATACTGATTAATATGCTTAAAATGTTCCATAGATTGTCATGCCTCGAAAAGGAGTTGATAGACAAATGTTCTTAACATTGAAAGAACATTGCCAAATGTTTCAAATGCATTAAAACAATAGCATTACAATCGTTTTTTTGCCCTAAAACTCACTTGACACATGCACAATCTGAGTGACTCCTTGTCTACCTAGGCGGCTGATGTCACTGAAGGAGAACCAAAGCACTGGGAAGTGGGAGTACAAGGAGATGTGTATGGGAAAAGGCCAGACGTGCCGATTCCCCAAACTCATCAACAGCTATTACAAATACATAATATCCTTTGCTGAAGATGAGGCAGGTAACCTTGACAACTAGCTTTGCATGTTTTTGTGTCTCTCTGTGTTTTGTTCGTACTGATCCGTACATGAAAAGGCCATTAGAGGATGCATGCTGCTTGTGCTGTCACTCACCCAAGGCAACCATGAAAAATTGCTTCTCTGAGCTATTTCATGATGAGCTCTTCTGCTTTTGAACAGCAATAAAGAGTTCAAACCCAGTGGTGCATCACTTAGTGCATGCTCTTTAACTTCAGATAAGTTTCAAAAAGCAATCTTGTTCAGAATTCCTGACTTCAAAGCTAATTAGAGTGGGAAGGGGTTCAAAAGAAACGGTCTGTCTTCGTTTCACTTTGAAAGTGTTGCATATCTTTGTGCTGGGTCTTAGATACTTATTACCCTCTTGTTTCTAGGGGAGCTGTACTTCCTGGCAACGGGAGCTCCCAGTGCGTCTGCCAGAGCGGGGGTGATCTATAAGATAGTGGATCCATCCAGGTATTAAACTAGGGTCCCAATGTCCCAACAGCCTGGGGGCTCTGGGAATTCATCTCGAATTAATGGCAGATTCCCAAAACAGACATACCTTTGCCAGATATACTAATGTCTGTTGTCCATCCAATTATTGATGTGGTCTTCAATCCCCCTGTGTTTGTTTAGTACATCTCTTACTTTAACTGTGTAATCACAAATGTACTTGCTCTGTGTCACACTAAGGGAATATCTGCTAAATCCTTTACCCCGAAATGCAATTTACTGAATATAATGTGCTTATCTATGATAGAATTGTTTTTTCATGTGGTTATGATAACGTATGATTAAAATGACACAATACTGTATTAGTAGGAGATAGAGTTGTCATGAGCAGCATTGGAACAAATGGATTGTTTGATGGATTTCTCTCACCATCTAGGAGAGCACCTCCAGGCAAGTGCAGCTTCAAGCCCACTCTTGTCAAGATTAAGGGCAAGCTGATTCCCTTCCACCCGACGGAGGGTAAGTGACACCACAAACAAACACGCGTTGCTCTGTGTTTGCAGGCTATCATGAGTCATAGCGCAACACATCTCGGTCAGTTGGAGTGCTCTAAAGGGCTGTTTCTCTCGCTTGACTTCCTCTCTACAGAGTTTGTCATTGACAAGAAGCCGATGACCACTGCTGTGCCCACTACTACGGCTAGAACAACAGCTACCACCACGCTCCGTACTCCTCCGACCACCATGCGCTCTACGACGACGAGACCTACCTACAGACCGCCAACTGCAACCCTGAAGGCTACCGCTAAACTTGCAACGACGCGGGCTACAGTGAAACCTTCAACGATGAGGGCTACTATTAAACCTCTTACGACGCGGGCTACTGTTAAACCTGCAGCAACACCTTCCAACCCCACCTCAATGCAGCAGAGGCCTACTGGTACTGCTACACCTGCCCTGACCACCTCATGGAGGCAGGTGATGACGGCCAGGCCAGGTCATGCCACCACTCTTTCCCGGCAGAGAACGTCGTTGTCCTACACCAGGCCCACTGTTACCCCGAAGCCCCGACCACTGTTGACAACTGGAGCCAGAAAGCCCTCTCCACCAACAGCACGACCCTTGACCCTACCACAACCGCACGACACGGTCAGACCCCCACCACTAGGGGTTACGACCAACCGGCCCCAGACCACACCAAGGCCCATGTACTGGACAGCTGGAACAAAGCCCACCACCCAGAGGCCTAACTTCACCCTCTCAAAGGCCCAGGACAAGCTCCTGAAAGGCCAGAGTGACAAGATAGACCGTTCCACAAGGAACCAGGTCAACAAGAAGGAACGGGGCTCCAAACCTGGGAAGCAGCGGCGCCGGAAGCACCGGGCTGGGTCCGTGAGGCTGATCAGTGCAGAGCAGCTATCGGACCGTGGGCGGGTGGAGATTTACATACGAGGGGAGTGGGGTACAGTGTGTGATGACTTGTTTAGTAGTAAAGCGGCTACGGTGGTGTGCCAGCAACTAGGATTCCCTGTAGCCCTGGATGTGGCTAAACGGGCGGAGTTGGGGGGTGGCAGTGGCAGTATCCTGCTAGATGATGTGGAGTGTGAAGGCACAGAGAGGACGTTACTGGACTGCAAACGGGCAAAGGTGGGCAAGCACAACTGTGCACACGATGAGGATGTGGGGGTGGTGTGTGGCTACCACCACGACGAGGATAAATAATGAGCCAAAAGACATCTGACTGGGGGATCATTGCTACTCTCCTGTGCATGAACAGAATCTTCCTCTATGTACTGTACTTCCACTGTGGTCAGACACATCTCACCCTCTACTCCCCCACACATACTCACATACACTGCGAATTCAAGATGATTAACAGCAATTGTTGATTGTAGACTAGACTTTCTGATACTTTACTTCAGAGGCAGAATCCCTTTCCTTCCCTTGCCTCCCTTCCAGAAAAAAGTGTATCACTTTACAATACTGCCCTCTGCTGAAAGAAATGGCATATGTTTTGTTGATAATTTTTTTTTTTTTTACATTGTATGAATTGATAATCACATCTATATATATAATTAAATGTTTTCTTTTTCATAAAAAAAATTCTACATGTGAAGAAGTGATGTCAAAATAATAATAATAATAATGATAATGAAAAGGAAGATGCTGGACATTGTGTGCTTTTATTATTGTAAAATTTGACGGATTATATACAGTATGTAAACTGTTTTTAAGGCCATTGAGACGAATAAACTGAGATTTCAATTTAATTCTTGCTCCTCATTTCTACTCAAGCAAGCATACTGCGTCACCCATTGACAACCAGATAAAACAAAACTGTTATTCAGAGGACTAATGCTGCGTTCACATGCTAGTCGGAACTAGGAAACTCAGAAATGTCCGACTTGCTAACAGGTTGTAGTTATACATGTTCCGACTAGCACTTGAACGCGGCATAATGCTGGACGATAAGGGAGAAGGGTGACATAATTTACAAATGAAGCATTTGTGTTTAGTGAGTCTGCAAGATCAGAAGCAGTAGGGATGACCATGGATGTTCTCTTGATAAGTGCTTGAATTTGACAATTGTTCTGTCCTGCTAAGCATTCAAAATGTAAAGAGTACTTTTGGGTGTCAGGAAAAATGTATGGAGTAAAACGTACAGTATTTTCTTTAGGAATGTAGTTAAGTAAAAGTTTACATAATGGTCCCTGGAGGAAAATGGGGGTGAGTCATGCTTTCTCAACTTCAGTCAACGGGAGGGTTTAGGATTTCATTTTTTTCCTAGTCCAGGGGAGGGTCATGTAATTTGTAATTGATTACTTTTTCTATTTCTCTGTGTTTTAGAATTAGTTGCTTATTAGGCTATATATCGATGTGTGCCCAATGCCGCCCCTCATCTCTGATTCTCTGCTGGGTGGGAAATATCAAGTGCGCTTATAGGCTAGTGTGGTCTCAACCAAATTATCCATAGCCTATAAAGTATAGGCTACGAAATGCATGCCTGGAGAAGCACAGAGGAAAGTTATATTTCTAAGATAGCCCCTGGGATTGTATAAATAAAACTAGGCTGCATTACACACTGCAATGGATATTCCAACACTGAGCCCAATGTCTGCTCTGCTCTTGCTGATCAAAAAGTTGTTGTGTTTTGCCTAACCAATGGCTGTCCTGTGTATGCATATAGTGGCAGTTCAGGAGACTCAAAGGCTTTAAAAAAAATTAGGCCTAGTCCATCTTGCGCATGGACTATCCTATAGCCTATGTTCTGTTCAGTTTGAGAAAGAGAGCAGGAAGATGAGAAGGACCTGAGGTCAACTTTGATAGCTTGCTACTACTATAATTGATTTCATTAAAAGCAATATGTTTCTTGCCCATGTCAGCCTATTTATCAGAGTTATTGACCTCACAATAAGCCATATTTGAGTAATTGACATTGTGGTGCTGAAACTCGAAGCAGAAGCCGCGGCACAATCAGTCGGAAATGGACAGCTCATGGTGCTGAAAGTAGGCAACAGAGTGGCCATAATTAATTTAATCCGTCTTCATTTTAATTAGATTTTACGAACAACATTTTACTATTTTAAGATTTCGAAGAAAATAAAACGGATGAGATTAAATAAAGTGATATTTAACATCGCTTTGGTCCGCGATGCTTTATATATAGGAACAAGCTGTAAAATACCCATGAAAGACATGAATCCGATGCATATCGGGATATCATTGTTTTGTTTCTTGGATATTCAGAGGCTGAGCTATAACCTTCCATAGCCGAGGAGACAATACATTTACTTTGCTTGGGAAATAATCAAATTCTGTCACTATCAATTGAGTAAACTGTTTAAACCAAGACAACTGGGTTTACTTGTGACCTCTCATTGGGTTAAGCCATGGAAGAAGAGTAGCCCGCAATTAAAGCTTATATTTGTTCTGAGTTGGTTTGCCTACTCTGTCTGGGGTGGAAAGGTAGGCCTAACTTTTGAAAGTACAGCACCATGCTCAGATTTTATTATTTGCAAACAGGGACAGTTTCGTTGCGAACAAGACACACTGATTTGGAGTTGGAGAAATATGATCAAATTAACAGATGCCTAACCTCTCTGTCCATTCTTATCTTGTAATTTCGCTAACGTGTGGTATTTAAAAAAAAATCCGCTATTATATAACATAAAGTAGAATTGCATGAAATGTTTATAAAGGGCTATTTTTCATTTTACTATATAGGAGATCTTTCCTCCCCGACTCTTGTCCATGGTAGTCTGCAAACCCACAACCGTTTGGCCCGCAGCCCTGGGCGCTATCAAAATGGCCATGTAATGTTTACAGGACAAATAAGTTTGTAAAACGGCATATCTAAGACTCTAGTCTGTCCAAGAAGTGATGGTAAATGGTAGACGTAGAAATAAATTAATTATAGTGGATTATTTCGATTGGTCCACATTTTTCCTAGAACTTCGTCTTTTCTTTTACGATTCTATCATTGGCCAGTTGACACATGGGTGTGGCTGTGTACAAATTTTGTAGGAAGCGTATTGAATGGTTTCATATCAGCGTTTTTATAGACGATATCCGAAACTACCTGTAATAATTGATGGACATGGATTACACAGCAACCCAAAGTGTGTTCAGACAGCGTAAGTTAACGTACGTTGGTCAAACTATTGGTAAGATGTCTTAACTTTTTGGCCTAGAAATGTAGCTAACCGGCATGCTAATACTATTAGTAATAGCTAGCTAACAAGCTAACCCACTCGATGGCTGCTCTTCAAGCCAAAGCTATACTAACTACCTGGCAAATGTAGCTAGCTAACTTGCTTGTTTTGTGTCATATGCGGTTTGTTATCAATCATGACAGCTAATTTCTTACTAATATGGCTAGCTAACGCATGTTGCACAAGACTGAGTTAGCTAGCTCGCTAGCTGGCTGTTAGCCACGTCATTAGATAAGCTATCTGGTGACGTTGTCATATTCCATGTCGACATTGAATCTGAAACATGTCTGATCAGTTTCGGGCTACATTATTCAGGTGTAGGTTAGAAGGTCGCGCTATTCGCTCTCAAGAGTTACGATTTCAAGCCTTCACGTAGTTCCTGTATTCCATTGCTTCAAAATTTGGACATGGGACTGTGCCTCTTGTTTTGTTAGCTAACGTTAGCTTCTTGTTGGTCTCCGCCCAGTGTCCAATCAGAACTTGTTCCCAATACAGAGTAGTATTCATACATTACATTAACGTAATTTAGCACCCCTTGCTTGTTCCATATTTTGTTGTGTTACATCCTGAATTCAAAATGGATTCTATTTTTTTTTCACCCATCTACACACAATACCCCATAATGACAAAATGAATAAATGTTTCAAAGAAGCACCTTTGGCGGTGATTACAGCTGTGAGTCTTTTGGGGTAAGTCTCTAAGAGCTTTGCACACCTGGATTGTACAATATTTGCCCATTATTATTTGTTATATTCTTCAAGCTCTGTCAAGTTGATTGTTGCTAGACAGACATTTTCAAGTCTTGCCAAAACTGTAACTAGGCCACTCGAGGACATTCAAGTAAAATGTTATTAGTCACGTGCACCAAATACAACCGGTGTAGACCGTCCTTACAGTAAAATGCTTACTTACGAGCCCCTAACCAACAATGCAGTTAAAAAGAAATAAAAGTAAAAAGTAATTAGAGCAGCAGTAAAATAACAATAGCGAGACTATATACAGGGTGGTACCGGTACAGAGTCAATGTGCAGGGGTACCGGTTAGTTAAGGTAATATGCACATGTAGGTAGAGTTATTAAAGTGACTGCATAGGTAATAATAGAGAGTAGCAGCAGTGTTCTAGAGGGGGAGAGGGGGGGGGGGGGCTTCCTTTTAGGGCCTTCCTCTGACACCGCCTGGTATAGAGGTCCTGGATGGCAGGGAGCTTGGCCCCAGTGATGTACTGGGATGTACTCGGAGGCTGAGCAGTTGCCATACCAGGCAGTGATGCAACCAGTCAGGATGCTCTTGATGGTGCAGCTGTAGAACCTTTTGAGGATCTGAGGACCCATGCCAAATCTTTTCAGTCTCTTTAGGGGGAATAGATTTTGTTGTGCTCTCTTCATGATTTTCTTGGCTACAGACGTGAATGCTATGGGTCGGTAGTCATTTAGGCAGGTTACCTTAGTGTTCTTGGGCACAGGGACTATGGTGGTCTGCTTAACATGTTGGTATTACAGACTCGGAGAGGTTGAAAATGTGAGTGAAGACACTTGCCAGTTGGTCAGCACATGCTCGCGGTACACGTCCTGGTAATCCGTCTGGCCCTACTGCCTTGTGAATGTTGACCTGTTTAAAAGTCTTACTCACATTGGCTGCGGAGACCGTGATCACATAGTCTTCCGGAACAGCTGGTGCTCTCATGCATGTTTCAGTGTTATTTGCCTTGAAGCGAGCATATAAGTAGTTTAGCTCGTCTGGTAGGCTCGTGTCACTGGGCAGCTCTCGGCTGTGCTTCCCTTTGTAGTCTGTAATGGTTTGCAAGCCCTGCCACATCCGATGAGCGTCAGAGCCGGTGTAGTACGATTCGATCTTAGTCCTGTATTGAAGCTTTGCCTGTTTGATGGTTAGTCGGAGGGCATAGCGGGATTTCTTATAAGCTTCTGGGTTAGAGTACCGCTCCCTGAAAGCGGCAGCTCTAGCCTGTAGATCAGTGCGGATGTTGCCTGTAATCCATGGCTTCTGGTTGGGGTATGTACGTATTAGAGGTCAACCGATTATGATTTTTCAACGCCTATACCGATACCGATTATTGGAGGACCAAAAACCGCCGATACCGAATAATCGGCCGATAATTTTTTTATATATATTTTTTATTTGTAATAATGACAATTACAACAATACTGAATGAACACTTATTTTAACTTAATATAATACATCAATAAAATCAATTTAGCCTCACATAAATAATGAAACATGTTCAATTTGGTTTAAATAATGCAAAAACAAAGTGTTGGAGAAGAAAGTAAAAGTGCAATATGTGCCATGTAAGAAAGCTAACGTTTAAGTTCCTTGCTCAGAACATGAGAACATATGAAAGCTGGTGGTTCCTTTTAACATGAGTCTTCAATATTCCCAGGTAGGAAGTTTTAGGTTGTAGTTATTATAGGAATTATAGGACTATTTCTCTCTATACGATTTGTATTTCATATACCTTTGACTATTGGATGTTCTTATAGGCACTTTAGTATTGCCAGTGTAACAGTATAGCTTCCATCCCTCTCCTCGCTCCTACCTGGGCTCGAACCAGGAACACATCGACAACAGCCACCCTCGAAGCAGCGTTACCCATCGCTCCACAAAAGCTGTGGCCCTTGCAGAGCAAGGGGAACAACTACTCCACGTCTCAGAGCGAGTGACGTTTGAAATGCTATTAGCGCGCACCCCGCTAACTAGCTAGCCATTTCACATCGGTTACACCAGCCTAATCTCGGGAGTTGATAGGCTTGAAGTCATAAACAGCTCAATGCTTGAAGCATTGCGAAGAGCAGCTGGCAAAACGCACTAAAGTGCTGTTTGAATGAATGCGTACGAGCCTGCTGCTGCCTACCATCGCTCAGTCAGACTGCTCTATCAAATCATTGACTTAATTATAACATAATAACACACAGAAGTACGAGCTTTAGGTCATTAATATGGTCGAATCTGGAAACTATCATCTCGAAAACAAGACGTTTATTCTTTCAGTGAAATATGGATTCCGTATTTTATTCCGTATTTTATCTAACGGGTGGCATCCATAAGTCTAAATATTCCTGTTACATTGCACAACCTTCAATGTTATGTCATAATTACGTAAAATTCTGGCAAATTAGTTCGCAATGAGCCAGGCGGCCCAAACTGTTGCATATACCCTGAATCTGTTGCAAGAGAAGTGACACAATTTCCATAGTTAAAATAATTCATGTTAGCAGGCAATATTAACTAAATATGCAGGTTTAAAAATATATACTTGTGTATTGATTTTAAGAAAGGCATTGATGTTTATGGTTAGGTACACGTTGGAGCAACGACAGTCCTTTTTCGCGAATGCGCACCGCATCGATTATATGCAACGCAGAACACGCTAGATAAACTAGTAATATCATCAACCATGTGTAGTTAACTAGTGATTATGATTGATTGATTGATTGTTTTTTATAAGATAAGTTTAATGCTAGCTAGCAACTTACCTTGGCTTCTTACTGCATTCGCGTAACAGGCAGGCTCCTCGTGGAGTCCAATGAGGCAGGTGGTTAGAGCGTTGGACTAGTTAACTGTAAGGTTGCAAGATTGAATCCCCGAGCTGACAAGGTAAAAATCTGTCGTTCTGCCCCTGAACAAGCCAGTTAACCCACCATTCCTAGGCCATCATTGAAAATAAGAATGTGTTCTTAACTGACTTGCCTAGTTAAAGAAAAATGTAAAAAATCGGCCAAATCGGTGTCCAAAAATACAGTTTTCCGATTGTTATGAAAAATTAGGGCCGATTTCAAGTTATCGGCCTTTCCGATTAATCGGTCGACCTCTAGTACGTACGGTACCTGTGGGGATGACATCATCGATGCACTTATTGAAGAAGCCAATGACTGATGTGGTGTACTCCTCAATGCCATCGGAGGAATCCCGGGAACATACAGTGCCTTGCAAAAGTATTCATCCCCCTTGGTGTTTTTCCTTTTGCAGTACAACCTGTAATTTAAAATGTATTTTTATTTGGATTTCAAGTAATGGACATACACACTGCACTCATTTGAGATCATTTCCATACTGCCATGATATGGGCAAAAATACTAGGTCAATGTTGCCATTGTGATTTAGATCAAAACATTTGGGTGAACTTTTGGAATCATGGAAATAGAATGTTTCTTATAATTCTATAGTTAGAATTTAAATAATAGTGGGTACTTTGAATACAGTGTTTGACATAACAACGAATGAAAATGCCATGGATGAGTTATTGTGACAGGGTAGGAACCAAAGTTATGTTCAGTGTTTTCTAGGGGACCCTATAATCTTTGGCTACATTAAATCTTTATTCATGCTTCGCCTATTCCTCTTTGCTTTAGAAGATACTGTTGCACAAACAAAATGCCGATTTTAGCCTCCACCAGTACTGGTATCAGGCTATATTAGCTAGCCACATTTGCTCTGACTCAGTGCTTTTATTAGCTAGTTAGCTAGCAATTAGCAATAGTGGCTAACACAATTTAGCTTAACTTGCTAAGAAAATACAAACTAGCTGTTTGCAGATTTAAGAAACACAAACTAATGTTGTAATTATAGAACGCTTGTGGATTTCTATTAAGATCAAAGTGGAAACAACATCGTTGTCATCAACATTGTTGCATGTGCTGCATTGACCATGCAGACTGAATGAAAGTGACTCGTGGTCAAGCAAGAACAAATGCGCTCCTTGAGTGACGGGGTGGGACTAGGTCTGTGTGGAAAGCGGCATGGAGAGGGATGACTCAAGTAGCGGAGTAAACTATAAAAAATGGACGTTACTCACAGCGTATCACATTTAACAAACAAATCAAATACTGTTATAGAAGGTAAAGTAAAAACGCAAACTGGTCCATGCATAAATACCGGTATATAGCACAGCCCTACTAGCAGGGCCGCCTCTGGGTGAGCGTTTTCCTGTTTGCTTATGACGGAATACAGCTCATTCAGTGCGGTCTTAATGCCAGTCTCAGTCTGTGGTGGTATGTAGGCAGCTACGAGAAATACAGATGAAAACTCTCATGGTAGATAGTGTGGTGTACAGCGTATCATGAGATACTCTACCTCAGGCAGGCAAAACCTTCAGACTTCCTTAGATATCGTGCACCAGCTGTTATTTACAAAAATACATAGTCCGCCGCCCCTTGTCTTACCAGACGCCGCTGTTCTATCCTGCCGCTACAGCATATAACCAGCCAGCTGTATGTTAATAATGTCGTCGTTCAGCCACGACTCCGTGAAGCATAAGATATTACAGTTTTGAATGTCCTGTTGGTAGTTTAATCTTCCACGTAGGTCATCAATTTTGTTTTCCAAAGATTCCATGTTTGCTAGCAGAATGGAAGGAAGTGGGGGTTTATTCCGATTATTCCGATGGTAAAAGACCAAGTCCACATTATGGCAAGAACAGCTCAATTAAGTTACTTTAAGACATGAAGGTCAGTCAATACGGAAAATTTCAAGAACTTTGTGCAGTCGCAAAAACAATCGAGTGCTATGATGAAACTGGCTCTCATGTGGACCTCCACAGGAAATTAAGACCCAGAGTTACCTCTGCTGCAGAGGATAAGTTCATTAGAGTTAACTGCACCTCCAGAAATTGCAGCCCAAATAAATGCTTCAGGGTTCAAGTAACAGACACATCTCAACATCAACTGTTCAGAGGAGACTGTGTGAATCAGGCCTTCATGGTCGAATTGCTACATAGAAACCACTACTAAAGGACACCAATAATGAGAAGAGACTTGCTTGGGCCAAGAAACACAAACAATGGGCATTAGACCAGTGGAAATCTGTCCTTCGGTCTGAGTTCAAATTTGAGATTTTTGGTTCCAACCGCCGTGTCTTTGTGCATGTGTGGTTCCCACCGTGACGCATGGAGGTGCTTTGCTGGTGACACTGTCTGTGATTTATTTAGAATTCAAGGCACAGTTAACCAGCATGGCTACCACAGCATTCTGCAGCGACACGCCATCTCAGCTGGTTTGCGCTTAGAGAGACTATCATTGGTTTTTCAACAGGACAATGACCCAACACACCTCCAGGCCCTGTAAGGGCTATTTGACCAAGAAGGAGAGTGATGGAGTGCAGCATCAGATAACCTGGCCTCCACAATCACCCGACCTCAACCCAATTGAGATGGTTTGGGATGAGTTGGACCACAGAGTGAAGGAAAAGCAGCCAACAAGTGTTCAACGTATGTGGGAACTCCTTCAAGACTGTTGGAAAAGCATTCCTCATGAAGCTGGTCGAGGGAATGCCAAGAGTGTGCAAAGCTGTCATTAATGCAAAGGTTGGCTTCTTTGAAGAATCAAAAATGTAAAATATATTTGAACACTTTTGGTTACTACATGATTCCATATGTTATTCCATAGTTTCCAGCTGGATCGCATATTTCTCAAAATACAACCAGGTGCAACTTTTCTAAACTGTGTACAGTAAGTGTATCTTTTGTATTAGAAAAGTGATTTCTCGCATATATGAAAGTTCAGTTCCAAATGTTTCTAAAACCGTAACGGAAGTGAGTCGTATTTGCAATTCGACAGAGCATTTAGGAAGCGTCAGAGCTACGGGCCATTTCACTCACAAGGCGAAACGGGACATGGATTGGCTCCACTGTAATGGAATGGAATTGTAGTCATGAGAACGGCTAAGAGTACCATGGTAAACTTACTGATTTGGTAAAGAATATGGAACATTAGGCTTACCCATTTTAAATAGGTCAGAAATAGAGATTCAGAGATGTGCTTCTAATGAATAACAAACATTGTATTTCATTATTTAGGCCTATAGGCTTTTTTGAGACAGACTAGAGCTGGACGATATGGACAAACATCTATATCGTGGTAAATTGGCACGATAATGAGAAATTGAATAACTTTAAAACAGTGTGCACCAGTTACTTTTGTTATATGACGCTTAACAACTACTACTACTACTTGTAATATTGTACCATTTGTCCAGTTAGCAATAGCCCATATTAGCAGACTTATTTCATTTCAAACTTCACATTCCTCTACTTAAAGTTATTGATATCTGTAAAATCCTTGGTTTGCTTGGTATCGATCATTTTTGGTTTATCGTCCCAGCTCTACAGTAGACCACAAGTGGAGATCTATAAGAGTGTCTGTTTGAAGTTTCATTGTTTCATTTTGAACTAGAGCCTACTTGTCCTGGCTGACTTCTAGCCAGATCTCTCTCACTCTTTGAGAAAGAGGTTCCTAATCTCAGTTGATCTCGTTAAGTATTAATAATAAGATTAGTCTACAGTGCAGGCCAATGGATGTCTGTGAAACGACAAAGCATAATTTGATAGGAAGCGGCTGGGGTGACATAAGGGTGTCCATCTGCTTAGTGTGTGATGTGACCATTCTGCACTCGGGATAAAACACACCCAGAATTGATGACTGAGAATAGGGTTTATCTTACACATGGAGTGAAGAGACCCCGTTATAGGCACTGTCTGTTTAGGCTAGGCTATTTGTTGAATTGTGTCAATGTGCACTGCATGGCTCCTCCTTTTGCAGCTACATTTTGGTTGTCCTTCAAATGCATTGTAAGTTTGCAGTTCGTCACCTTCCAGCTTCACATATCACAGGTATTAACAATGCATGCTTGTGTTGCACAGTACTTGCAGTCTGTATTCCCCACTCCACTGACCAGAATGTGCTTTCATCTGCCTCTTGCGTGACAGATCCCGAAATGAGGAACACGTCAATGGATGGGACAGACCCCAGCCAGCTGTTTGATGACACCAGTGCAGCGTCGGGGGTGCAGCCCACTGGGTTCCAGGGCCAGGGTGTTGGGACGATGGGTCACCCCGGCCGGACCCTCCTCTCAGACCCCATGTCCAACTTGGCCATGGCTTACGGGAGCAGCCTGGCCAGCCAGGGCAAGGACTTGGTGGACAAAAATGTAAGACTCATGGTAGTGATGGTACATAGTTGTGGTACCAGTTAGTAAGTAGCAACATGAGTGTCATTGTGGGCCCAAATTGTCTTGATTTTGCTCCATTTAATCTACAGCTGGATCGTTTCCTCCCCATCTCTAAGCTGAAATATTACTTTGCTGTGGACACAGTTTATGTGGGCAAGAAACTCGGCCTGCTAGTCTTCCCCTACATGCACCAGGTACTGATGCCATGTCACCCTGTGTTACTATGGTCACCATCTGTTGGTATTGCTTGTGTCCATGTCCAGACTCAGAGCTACCAAGCTGATACTGAACTTATGCCCTAGGATGACTCTTGATTGGGTGACTAAAGAAGTTGTATGTTTTTGTTTTGTTTTTGATTAGAACTGGGAAGTGAGCTACCAACAGGACACCCCAGTGGCTCCACGCTTTGATATCAACGCTCCTGACTTGTACATTCCAGGTAAAGGAGATTTGGTCAGGTCTACCACCCTGACTGAACCAAACAAATAAAACCTACAACTAGCCTATTATTGTTTTAACATTGTTTTATATTATTTTGCAGCAATGGGTTTTATCACATACATCCTGGTGGCTGGGTTAGCGCTCGGAACACAGAACAGGTAAACTGGTCCACTTTGCACCTTTCTTCCCAGTTTTCTGTATAAAGAGTATCCTGAAACTTGTATCTCTAATCTCTAAACTCTCATCTCCCCTCTCTAGGTTTACCCCTGAGATCCTAGGCATGCAGGCCAGCTCAGCCCTGGTGTGGCTCATCATGGAGGTGCTGGTTGTCCTCCTCAGTCTCTACCTGGTCACAGTCAACACAGACCTCACCACCATCGATCTTGTGGCCTTCTCTGGATACAAATATGTGGGGTACGGCTGGTCTCTCGCTCTCTCTGACATGATTAGTATGACATTGCAGTTTGTGGTTCTGGATTTCCCTGTCTTTCAACATGGAAGTTGTCTTCATTTTTTTATTTGTAAAGACATGATGACACATCAACTACTCTGATTAATTGTGAAAGATTCCCTTGTGTGTGCAGGATGATTGTAGGGGTCGTGGCAGGGTTACTATTTGGTCGAACGGGATATTACCTAACGTTGCTGTGGTGCTGTATATCCATCTTCGTCTTCATGGTGAGTAGCAGGAAGAGCGGACTAGAATCGGATTTACTCCACCCGATGTCCCCTGCTAGCACCTTGACTACTGTACGTAGGTTCACAAGCTTGATTTTGTCTCCCTCTGTCTTGGTCCTCTCTTCAGATCCGCACATTGAGACTAAAGCTCCTGTCTGAGGCAGCAGCCCAAGGCGTGTTGGTTCACGGGGCCAGGAACCAGCTGAGGATGTACCTGACCATGTCCATCGCAGCCGCCCAGCCCATATTCATGTACTGGTTGACCTATCACCTGGTCAGGTAAGACCACGAGCTGACCAGGAGTGTTTCATCTGACAAGACACTACCTCTCTATGGAAAGATAAGACTGTTCACTGACCATCATCTCTCCCCACCATTCGCTGCAGAGGTGCGGGACACATGCACGGATAAATAAAACCACACACAAATGGCATTGTAGAATTAGCATTGCCAAGTCTCACAGTACAAGTGTGACAGTAGTGTTGACCTGTCTTTTGTATTGTTTTTTTATGTAATTGTGTAAGAAGGATGATTGACTGGCTTGCCATGTTTTGTATACTGTAATTAGTTAGTTATGTTTTCTAAGTATTTGTGAACATATGGTTGTATATTAGCAATCTAGCTGGGTCCTCAATCGCAAAAGCTTTGACTGAGCCAAGGATGGAAGCACAGTTAAGGCAAAATCATAGCCTACGTAAGTAGGCAACGCAAGAACGATATTAGCTACGTAAAATGGCTGTCCTGCAGAATTGCATTGCAGAATTTACAGCCCAAAATGTGTAATGTGTCACAACTACGCAGGGAAGCCATTTCATGTGGCTAATTTGTGTTCTTGCATCACATACTTACGTTGACTAAAAGGCTTTAACATAATTTGCCTGCGCCGTCCAGTGAGCACAAAAAAAGCGCTCTTAATGTCCTTAATCATAGGACGATGTATGTAAACAGATTTGTGGATGTGTGTTTGTAAATACAAAAAATGCTTTTTGTACATGTCTGGTGTATTGATGCCACGAACTGAAGCCCAATCAAAGGCTTTCTATCATGTAACAAAGTCATTAAGTGATCTTAAATTACAGCTGATGCTTTTTTTAAACAAGCTTGACAAAAATACATGAGCATATGACACTGTAATTGATTTTCAGGTTTCAAACTGGAAAAATATTTAATGGTTTAGATGTTCAATTACTAGAAATATCACGCTAAAATGGTGTTGCTTTGCCATGCCTCAGTTGCTTTTATGAATATTTGATATACAGAGTCGGAATAACATGGATCCTCTTATGCTCTCTACAACTTGATAAATAAACTGAAACTGGAGTACAAATTTGCTATGGCTTTTTAAAAATGTAACTGTTATGAAGCTGAATATTTCTCATCCAGTATCACTAACATACACTCAAACTTTGTTTTCTATTGATACAATTTTTTTCCAACATGAAATAAGCTTTAATGGACTAAGGCTACGTTGTATCTTTAAGATTAACACCTTAGCCCTTTTCCCTCTCTGCCCCAAGTTAGGATGATATGATAATCAATAAGGAAAGCCAGTGTGTATGATAAAGCCTGCTTACCTTGACATTCGCAGATGTATTTGTCAGATATTCCTGTCAATCTTGATCCAACACTGCTGCTCTGTCCCCACTGTCACATGGCACAATCAGATAACAGAAGTTGTGGTTTACACCTTGGATTAACATGTGGTTGTCATCAGATCTTGATCGGATCGGGATTTGTTGCGTTACACATGGTAATAAAATGTGTCTTATCTGCCGCTGAGTCCACATTGTGCCCAGATGCCATGGTCCCTCCCTGTATACAAATTAATTCAACCTGTCTTGGACCTCCCGTTATGAAACAAGCTGTATAAATTGAAAGGAAACGTCACGTTTTGTTTTATACTCATCATTACAGCCTACTTTTTTATCCAATGATTTAAGACTGGCCATAATAGCCTACTGTCCCGATTAACCTTGACCTGTCCACGGCCGTACAAATAAATATTGAGAATCTCTCCCATCCCTACAAAAGTCACCACACAAACAAGCTGAGTATCTGGATGTGTGTGTACAAAATTGAACAGTATAAATATAAATTACACGTAGGCCCTGATGCCCACAGTAAAAAACTAAACAAGTTAAAGTAGGCTACAAAGTGCATCTCAGAATGGCGCAAAGCATTATCCAAACATGTTTGGACAGGGTTGTCCTTTACGCATGGATGTCGTCTTTATATTATTGTAATCTTGTATTATAAATAATGCCTAAAAGGCACCAAATTAAAAAAGCGACAGGCTGGGAGTACAACCATGGTTTTGTTTCCTCCAAATAATTGATCAGTGATAAATCTCTAACGGAACTTCAATATGATAACCTATAGCGAGACATGTGGTCAAATTATGAAAAGGCTTGGACAAAAGCTTCAATCGATATATTGGACAGTGGCCTTGTTCATGCTTACAGAAAGCTATGTGACTTCTAAATAATAAAATCAAAAAGGATTGGATTGTAATACCAATGTATTGTTTTCATATCTGATAGGCCAATAGCAACTGAAATGGACTTCACTACCCGCTAACCTTTCATTCTGGCTAGATTTAAATGTACAGGTGGAAAATTTGGTATACACATTATACTTTGCCATATACAGTACTTGTCATGCACTGAGCTTTTCTGCTGCGACCCAAAGATTGTAGTTGTATTGTTTTGTATCTTTTAACATTGTGTTATATTTAAACTGTGCTACTTTAGGATTTTACTATTTGTTAATAATCTATGATTGAACATTTACAATTTAGTCTTTGAATGCGAGAAACCAATAAAATCTACTTCACTACAACATGGGTTTCTGACAATGTTCTGGGAAAGACCAATCTACATATTTCAGGTGACCTCCGTATAAAACTATAATTTGGTATTATGTTTACAATTCAACGTGTAAAATGAGATCAGTTATGTCTCTCATGAAGATGGCTGTCCGTAGTCTGATTGAGTAGCGACAATATAGAAGACACCGGTGTGATTTTACTTCTCAGACAAATATTATTCTCTATATGCCTGTCTACAGAAACTCTGACAACCACAAATAATTTATCCATCTGGTTTGATTAAGTTTTTTCCTTTGAGTTCTCAAAAAATAGACAAGTGGTGCCAAGTATTGCAAGACAATGTATTTCCAGAATGATATGTTCAAACAGTATTCAGACCTTCACTTTTCCCACATTTTGTTACAGCCTTATTCTAACATGCATTTAAAAACAAATCTACACATTACACCATAATAATAAAGCGAAAACAGGTTCAGAAATGTTTGCAATACCTTATTTATATATATTCATATATATCCAAGATGGCGTAGCAGTCGGACATGTGTTTGTCTTGTCTTGTCCCGTGTAAATAGTCCTCGTATTTTTCGTATACATTTCGTATATATTTTAATTTCACTTTCCATCTAGGAACTGAATATACATTCCTACATTCCGCCTCACCCAATGTGGTACGGACCTGCTATTTTTTATACTTTAGAACCGTAACCCCAATCAGAAGCTAGCCAGATAACTAGCTACTAGCTAGTAGTCAGTTAGCCACTGCTGCGGTCTTCACCCTTAACTCGGACACAGCCAGCTTCAGCTCGGGCCAATACCTGCCAGTCTGCAAGCGCGATATCAACCCAGAGCATATAGGACTGCTTTTTCTCTACCACATCACCGGATTCCTGACGCAAGCTCTGGACAATTACACCGTATCATCACAGCTAGCTAGCTGCAACCGAGTGGCTACTACTGGCTAACACCTCTGTCCCGAAGCAAGCACCAGTTAGCCTTGAGCTAGCCTCGAGCTAGGCCCATCTGCCGGCTAGCCGAAGAGGTCTACCAGCGAATTCTTGGGCTACAATACCTCTTTTGCCAATTGGACTGGACCTTTTTTGCCGACACAGAGCCCTGCCAATCCATCACAACTGGTCTAAATCAGCTACAAGCTAATTTAGCCGTTTATTTGCCGCTGCTAGTAGCTTTTACCTTCTGCACAGACACCAGCCCTGTTATTAGCCTGGATATTACTCACCAATTTACCAGCATCGGACTGTCTCTCGACAACAACGCCGGATTCCTGCCGTAATCCCTGAGCCACTACTTCTGATCCTCACAGCTAGCTTGCAGCTAGCGCCACTGCCACGAAGCTAGCACCAGTTAGCAAACACAATTCTACAATTCACAACCTCTCTTTCGCCATCCGGCTTGGATTCTCTGTCGACACGACCACGTCTGAGCAGACCCCCTCCGTCTGAGCAGACCACCCCCCGGGCTACTAACTTTAAACGCCGCGTGCTAGCTTAGTGGAGGCCTCCCTGCTCCATCTACGGCTGCCCCCTGGACACTATGATCACTTGGCTACATAGCTGATGCATGCTTGACTGTCCATTAATTCACGGTACTCCATTCTGTTTATTTGTGTTTTATCTGTCGGCTCTGTGCTTTAACTCAGGATCTGTGTGTAGTTAATCCGACCCTCTCTGCCTAGTCGTCGCCATTTTTACCTGTTGTTGCTGTGTTAGACTAGCACCCTGTTATTGCTGCTGTTATCTTACCTGTTGTTTTAGCTAGCTCTCCCAATCAAGACCTGCAATCACTTCATGCCTTATTGTATGTCTCTCTCAAATATCAATATGCCTTGCATACTGTTGTTCAGGCTAGTTATCATTATCATTGTTTTGGTTTGCAATGGACCCTGTAGTTCCACTCTCCGTACCTCTGACACCTCCTTTGTCCCACCCCCCACACATGCGGTGACCTCACCCATTGAGACCAGCATGTCCAGAGATACAACCTCTCTTATCATCACCCAGTGCCTGGGCTTGCCTCCGCTGTACCCGCGCCCCACCATACCCGTCTGCACATTATGCCCAGAATCTATTCTACCACGCCCATAAATCTGCTCCTTTTATTCTTTGTCCCCAACGCTCTAGGCGACCAGTTTTGATAGCCTTTAGCCGCACCCTCATCCTACTACTCCTCTGTTCCTCGGGTGATGTGGAGGTAAACCCAGGCCCTGCATGTCCCCAGTCACCCTCATTTGTTGACTTCTGTGATCGAAAAAGCCTTGGCCTCATGCATGTCAACATCAGAAGCCTCCTCCCTAAGTTTGCCTTACTCACCGCTTTAGCACACTCTGCCAACCCTGATGTCCTTGCCGTGTCCGAATCCTGGCTTAGGAAGGCCACCAAAAATTCTGGGATTTCCATACCCAACTATAACACTTTCCGTCAAGATAGAACTGCCAAAGGGGGAGGAGTTGCAATCTACTGCAGAGATAGCCTGCAAAGTTCTGTCATACTTTCCAGGTCTGTGCCCAAACAGTTCGAACTTCTAATTTTAAAAATTAATCTCTCCAGAAATAAGTCTCTCACTGTTGCCGCCTGCTACCGACCCCCCTCAGCTCCCAGCTGTGCCCTGGACACCATCTGTGAATTGATCGCTCCCCATCTAGCTTCAGAGTTTGTTCTGTTAGGTGACCTAAACTGGGATATGCTTAACACCCCGGCAGTCCTACAATCCAAGCTTGATGCCCTCAATCTCACACAAATCATCAAGGAACCCACCAGGTACAACCCTAAATCCGTAAACATGGGCACCCTAATAGACATTATCCTGACCAACCTGCCCTCCAAATACACCTCTGCTGTCTTCAATCAAGATCTCAGCGATCACTGCCTCATTGCCTGTATCCGCCACGGGTCCGCGGTCAAACGACCACCCCTCATCACTGTCAAACGCTCCCTAAAACACTTCTGCGAGCAGGCCTTTCTAATCGACCTGGCCCGGGTACCCTGGAAGGATATTGACCTCATCCCGTCAGTTGAGGATGCCTGGTCATTCTTTAAAAGTTACTTCCTCACCATATTAGACAAGCATGCTCCGTTCAAAAAATGCAGAACCAAGAACAGATATAGCCCTTGGTTCACTCCAGACCTGACTGCCCTCGACCAGCACAAAAACATCCTGTGGCGAACTGCAATAGCATCGAAGAGCCCCCGCGATATGCAACTGTTCAGGGAAGTCAGGAACCAATACACGCAGTCAGTCAGGAAAGCAAAGGCCAGCTTTTTCAAGCAGAAATTTGCATCCTGTAGCTCTAACTCCAAAAAGTTCTGGGATACTGTAAAGTCCATGGAGAACAAGAGCACCTCCTCCCAGCTGCCCACTGCACTGAGGCTAGGTAACACGGTCACCACCGATAAATCCGTGATAATCGAAGACTTCAACAAGCATTTCTCAATGGCTGGCCATGCCTTCCTCCTGGCGACTCCAACCTTGGCCAACAGCCCCGCCCCCCCCGCTGCTACTCGCCCAAGCCTCCCCAGCTTCTCCTTTACCCAAATCCAGATAGCAGATGTTCTGAAAGAGCTGGAAAACCTGGACCCATACAAATCAGCTGGGCTTGACAATCTGGACCCCCTATTTCTGAAACTGTCCGCCGCCATTGTCGCACCCCCTATTACCAGCCTGTTCAACCTCTCCTTCGTATCATCTGAGATCCCCAAGGATTGGAAAGCTGCCGCGGTCATCCCCCTCTTCAAAGGGGGAGACACCCTGGACCCAAACTGTTACAGACCTATATCCATCCTGCCCTGCCTATCTAAGGTCTTCGAAAGCCAAGTCAACAAACAGATCACTGACCATCTCGAATCCCACCGTACCTTCTCCGCTGTGCAATCCGGTTTCCGAGCCGGTCACGGGTGCACCTCAGCCACGCTCAAGGTACTAAACGATATCATAACCGCCATCGATAAAAGACATTACTGTGCAGCCGTCTTCATCGACCTGGCCAAGGCTTTCGACTCTGTCAATCACCATATTCTTATCGGCAGACTCAGTAGCCTCGGTTTTTCTAATGACTGCCTTGCCTGGTTCACCAACTACTTTGCAGACAGAGTTCAGTGTGTCAAATCGGAGGGCATGTTGTCCGGTCCTCTGGCAGTCTCTATGGGGGTACCACAGGGTTCAATTCTCGGGCCGACTCTTTTCTCTGTATACATCAATGATGTTGCTCTTGCTGCGGGCGATTCCCTGATCCACCTCTACGCAGACGACACCATTCTATATACTTCCGGCCCTTCCTTGGACACTGTGCTATCTAACCTCCAAACGAGCTTCAATGCCATACAACACTCCTTCCGTGGCCTCCAACTGCTCTTAAACGCTAGTAAAACCAAATGCATGCTTTTCAACCGTTCGCTGCCTGCACCCGCACGCCCGACTAGCATCACCACCCTGGACGGTTCCGACCTAGAATATGTGGACATCTATAAGTACCTAGGTGTCTGGCTAGACTGCAAACTCTCCTTCCAGACTCATATCAAACATCTCCAATCCAAAATCAAATCAAGAATCGGCTTTCTATTCCGCAACAAAGCCTCCTTCACTCACGCCGCCAAACTTACCCTAGTAAAACTGACTATCCTACCGATCCTCGACTTCGGCGATGTCATCTACAAAATAGCTTCCAATACTCTACTCAGCAAACTGGATGCAGTTTATCACAGTGCCATTCGTTTTGTTACTAAAGCACCTTATACGACCCACCACTGCGACCTGTATGCCCTAGTCGGCTGGCCCTCGCTACATGTTCGTCGTCAGACCCACTGGCTCCAGGTCATCTACAAGGCTATGCTAGGTAAAGTGCCGCCTTATCTCAGTTCACTGGTCACGATGGCTACACCCACCCGCAGCACGCGCTCCAGCAGGTGTATCTCACTGATCATCCCTAAAGCCAAAACCTCATTTGGACGCCTTTCCTTCCAGTTCTCTGCTGCCTGCGACTGGAACGAATTGCAAAAATCTCTGAAGTTGGAGACTTTTATCTCCCTCAACAACTTTAAAAATCTGCTATCCGAGCAGCTAACCGATCGCTGCAGCTGTACATAGTCCATCTGTAAACTACCCACCCAATTTACCTACCTCACCCCCCATACTGCTTTTATTTATTTACTTTTCTGCTCTTTTGCACACCAGTATCTCTTCTTGCACATGATCATCTGATGATTTATCACTCCAGTGTTAATCTGCTAAATTGTAATTATTCGATTTATTGCCTACCTCATGCCTTTTGCACACATTGTATATAGATTCTCTTTTTTTTTCTACCATGTTATTGACTTGTTTATTGTTTACTCCATGTGTAACTCTGTGTTGTCTGTTCACACTGCTATGCTTTATCTTGGCCAGGTCGCAGTTGCAAATGAGAACTTGTTCTCAACTAGCCTACCTGGTTAAATAAAGGTGAAATAAAAAAATAAAACAAATTACATAAGGATTCAGACGCTTTGCTAGGAGACTCGAAATTGAGCTCAGATGCATCCTGTTTCCATTGATCATCCTTGAGATGTTTTTAGAAACTTGATTGGAGTGCACCTGAGAAATTCAATTGATTGGACATGATTTGGAAAGGCACGACCTGTCTAATATAAGGTCCCACAGTTGACAGTGCATGTCAGAGCAAAAACCAAGCCGAGGTCGAAGGAATTGTCCGTAGAGCTCCGAGACAGGATTGTGACGAGGCACAGATCTGGGGAAGGGTACCAAAAAAATTATGCAGAAAATTTTGGTCCCCCAAGAACAGTGGCCTTGATCATTCTTAAATGGAAGTTTAAAACCACCAAGACTCTTCTAGAGCTGGCCTCCCTGCTAAACTGAGCAATTAGGGGAGAAGGGCCTTGGTCCGGGAGGTGACCAATAACCAGATGGTCACTCTGGCAGCACTCCAGAGTTCCTCTGTGGAGATGGGAGAACCTTCTAGAAGGACAACCATCTATGCAGCACTCCACCTATCAATCCTTTATGGTAGAGTGGCCAGACGGAAGCCACTCCTCAGTAAAAGGCACATGACAGCCCGCTTGGAGTTTGCCAAAAGGCACCTAAAGGACTCAGACCATGAGAAACAAGACACTCTAGTCTGAAGAAACCAAGATTGAACTCGTTGGCCTCAATGCCAAGCATCACGTCTGGAGGAAACCAGGCACCGCTCATCACCTGGTCAAAACCATCCCCACGGTGAAGCATGGTGGTGGCAGCATCATGCTGTGGGGATGTTTTTCAGTGGCGTGAACTGGGAGACTAGTCAGGATTGAGGTAAAGATGAACAGTGCAAAGTACAGAGAGATCCTTGGTGAAGACCTGCTCCAGAGCGCTCAGGACCTCCGACTGGGGTGAAGGTTCACCTTCCAACGGGACAACCCTAAGCACACAGCCAAGACAACGCAGGAGGTGCTTGTAACGTCATACCCAAGACTTGATGCTGTAATCGCTGCCAAAGGTCCTTCAACAAAGTACTGAGTAAAGGGTCTGAATACTTATGTAAATGCTAGTTTTTTTAAAATTTGTAATACATTTGCAAAGAATTCTAAACCTGTCTTTGCTTTGTCATTATGGGGTACCATGTGTAGTTTGAGGGGGGAAAAAAACTATTTAATTTCAGAATAAGGCTGTAACGTAACAAAATGTGGAAAAAGTCAAGGGGTCTGAATACTTTCCTGAAGGCACTGTGTAGTATGCCATGGGGACACTTATGGCAAGTATACATTGTGTACAAAACATTAAGAACATCTTCCTAATATCCTACTTTCGGTTTTGGTTGAAAATACTTTTTTTTCAGGTCATTTCAATGACTTAAACAAAGTAATTTCAATGTAGTTTCATACAAATGGACACAGTATCAAATTGGTCCATGAACAATTGTATTAATAATCATACATCAATTCAGTAATTACACAGTATTGATTAAGAACACTCAAGTGCTAATTGTCTTTATTCCACTACTGAAGAAGCATGACTCAAATCACCTGCTCATATTTCAAACATCCAGTGTGAGAAAAGATACATGTTGTATTATTCTATACCTCACCATTAAGTGAATTATTGCCAATAGATATTAACATAGGGGTTTTCATTCGGTTGAGATATTTCTTATTTACATTTCATGTAACATAGTCATTATTTATGTAACCAACAATTTACAATGGAGTAAAACAAGCTTATATTTTGGGGTGGACATTGCATCCTATTCTTAATCAATGGCATGCACATATTTGAAAACCAATGAACCGACCCATCAACCAACTCTTGCAAAACCAATGAACAAATATGTGAAAAAGCAACACATCTTAGTATGAAAAACAGTATAAATTCATTATGTATCATCCACCTTGTCAAAATTGTGCATGGTATGTACACTAAGTGTACAAAACGTTGTGGACACCATGACAGACTGACCAGGTGAATCCAGGTGAACGCTATGATCCCTTATTGATGTTAAATCCTTGAGACATGGATTGTGTATGTGTGCCATTCAGAGCGTGAAGGCAAAAGATTAAAGTTCCTCTGAACGGGGCATGGTAGTAGGTGCCAGACGCACCGGTTTGTGTCAAGAACTGCAATGCTGCTGGGTTGTTCACGCTCACAGGGTTCATACAGACAGTGGCAAGTCAAATTCAAGGACTTTCAAGCACTAATACTTATTTTCAAGGATTATCCATTTGTAATAGTTCCTATTATGCAAATGTTGAGTCACCACCAGATTGCAGTATATCAACCACATGAAAAAGATTACGTACTATTCATCACTGCCTTACAAGTTCTACTCAATAATACATTTCACTACTTATTTACTACACAAGAGTGGTAAGTCAGTACTGATGATGTTGACTGATTTTCTCATATGAACTAACTCAGTATAATATTTTAAATTGTTGCATGTTGCATTTATATTTTTGTTCAGTGTACATGATAATATTTAAATTGTCTTTATAATTCAACATTTTGGGTCCCAAAAGCTGTCCCAACACAATGACATGAAAGTGAATTCTGACAGTGTAAAATGCCCTTCCTTTAGTTGACTCTAAAATGTTGCATTCTATACCCATTTGAAGAGATACAAGTTATTGTGTTTAATAAGATGAAGGACTCTCTCAGGGGACCCTATTTAAAACTTAGGGGACCACAAGTTTGGGTACAACTGTAATACTGTCTCTCTCCCTGCTTGCTTCAATGCTTCCTCTTTGGATCTTCCTTTGCCTCCATTGCAGCCTGACTTACCGCTGTCTGTCTCACTACTCTCTGTAAATAAAATGTATTTTATGATGATAAATTATTGTAGCCCATCTTTTGATTATAGCTATCTTAATTTCAGTCAACTGCTCCTGCTGAGGTCAGGCTCCGTTCGACGTTAGCTTCTAATTGAATCCTTCTAGTCAGCTAGTTATAGCCAGAGTCCTAGCGCTACCGAGCTAGCTAGACATCTGACTGAAATAGCAGCGACTATTTACCAGTTGCACACTCATTCTCCGAGAGTCAGGGGTTTTTCGTTTTGGGGATGTCCGTTGACACCGCAGGAGTCGAGGGATGTTAAAAAAATCCCCGCTGTCAACGGCGTCTGACACTTGCCACTGTCTGGGTTGAGTTAGTTTCTTTTACCTCTCCGCCTATGTCGTGGGCGGAATTTCCCATTGGACAGAGTTGGCAATGAATGAGCTGCCTTCAAGGCAAATCCGGGGAGCAGGCGAACATAGCGAACATACATGAAACACTCATGATTCCACTTGTTCGCAGAGGTAGGCGCAATTAGAACTCTGATCAAAAATCCTTCTGAGCGTTGATCAATGCTGGGAACGTAATAAGTGGGTAAACAATAATAAAACATAAAAAATAAAAAAAAGGGTAAGTAAACGCTATTTCACAAGTAAAAATGTGTGTAAACGGCGTTTACGCTTCACTACATCCCTGGTTGTCTGGCAAAACCCATTCATTAACATCAATATCCTGCCAGGCAGGAATAAATCTACATTTGCCCGGCATTTTAGCTATCGATGTGATGTTTGGCCGCGCTTAATCAATCAATTCTGTACCTGCCTGGCTGAGTGCCATTGTGGTGAAAGGAAAACACGTAAGGAAATAACATATTTGATCATGTTCTGCTCTGCTCTTATTTTAATTCAAGTACTTTTCAAGTACTAACTTGAGAAAAGGTCTGATTTAAGGTATTCCAGTACTTAAATTTTAGAGTGCCAAATTCAAGTACCTGCTCTCAACGGTTTCCTGTGTGTATCAAGAAAGATCCACCACCCAAAGGCCAGCCAAACAACTTGACAACTGTGGGAAGCATTGGAGTCAACATGGGCCAGCATCCCTGTGGAACACTTTCAACACCTTGCAGAGTCCAATGTTTAATTTAATCCATTTTAGAATAAGGCTGAAACAAAATGGGGAAGGGGTCTGAATACTTTCCGAATGTACTGTATATACTGTATCTTACTCTCCAAGACAGTCTCGGAGGTAGCAAGGCGGGGCGGCTTGTCTCATCTCCTGGTCAGTAGTGGGTGAGCGAATCATCACTGGTTCATACAAACACAGGACAGGGAAATAGAGCCTAGTTATTACAACACTACTGTAGAAAAATAGAAATGGCATCTTTTTGTAGGCACTAACTCCACTATGGTTTGTTGGACAAGGCTATGGGGAAATTAATGGCGTTTTTGGAGAGTTTTGGATAAACACCGAAAATAAGGTCTGTGATAAACACAGGCTTAGGAGATCTTATATGTTCTGCTCAATGAGATAATCTTCATCAGTTAATCTAACTTTTTGTGATTTTTGAAGCATTTGTTTTTTAGGACTACAAGTTGGCGAGCTCTATACCATGCCTTCTTAACTGCCCGTGGGAAGATTCATTAAGTTGTAATGATTTGAATTAAATATACAACTTCAGTCTCACAGACAACATTATGTTAATAAATGTAGTGTATAACAAGAGTATGGGTCAGCTCCTGATTTCTGGGCCACTGAAGCAGCCTGGGATGGTATAGTCTGCCCTTTGACCTCTTGAGGAAGATCCAATCTGTCATTAATCGTCTCCGTTTCTTCATCAGACAGTGGAGTCATCAGTGAGAGCAGATCCTTGGTCTCCTCATCCTGAGGGAAAGAAACACTGAACACACACCCTTCCCTGTGTCCTACACTGGACTCTTAACAAGGCAGGCAAAGCCTATTGTAGGGGTGCACTTCAATAGTCTACAGTGGCTTCCTCTATCTCCTTTCTTTCATTTGCACTGATCTGAACAGCAGATAGGTGAAAGCATTATGGTATTTGTTTTCACCCGTCCAGTTCATTCAGAGCAGTATGAGCAGAGAACAGAATATAAGCCACTTCAAACTATTGAGATGCACCCAAAACCTTGGTTACGGTGCCACACTGTAGTATACCTCGAATTTGAGCTTAGCTCTGTTGATGTCCATGCAGGAGCGGAGACACCCCCCAACCACCATGCCCCTCACATGCACTACCCTGCTATCCAGGTGGCTCTGTATCCCTCCCAGCTTGAACTGCAGTAACTTTGACATGGGAAAAGACATTAGGGTTGTGATCATTAGGCACAAAACAGACTTCAACAAGGTGGGACTACATGGACACTTCCCATAACAAAATGTTTATCGTCGTTTTCCTAGTAAAAATGAATTTAACTCAAGAGGCGGACAGGTCAGAAACTAGTATGGACAGCTCTGATCGTGTGACAATAATGTGCTGTAGTATTAGGGGTGTTACCTGAGCGTAGCTACTGTAGCTCTGCATCACTCAGTCACACACAGCAGCAGAGCCCGGCTCACATAGAGCTGCAGCTCCAGAGGGGGTTGACTCAGGCCTGGCACAGCAACCGCAGCACCTGGACACACACGCAGTCACACACACACAATCAACATTGTCATGAAAATACACACATATCATCACAACACAAAAGACTGTTGTACACTCACCTGTATGAGTAGTGGCCTCTCCCTGTCCTGAGCCGGGTAGCCCAGAAGAATCCTCAAAACAAGAGTGAAGTTGAAGACTTCGGCTATAACAACAGCTTTTTAAGTGGACTTTCTGTCCTTCAACACCAGGTACCCCATGATCCTGGACCTCTGTCAGGCTTAGAGGAAAAAGAACACTTGGGAAAAAGGCATGGGACAAAGACACAGACAGCTTGACACCTTTTTATAACCTCTAGCCATCTCCCCTTCCCTTACCTGTTGACAGTTGACAGCCTGCACCAGCCCAGTGAGAACACACTCCAGCCAGCACTCTGGGACGGTCTCCAGCAGCTTCCAGCACATGTTGAATGCAGCCTTGCTTAACACAGTGACCCTGAACACAAGCCTTTCCCAGGGCACGGGCCACAAAAGTCAGGGAGCAGTCTTTTCCATCTGGTAACAACAGTATATTTGAATCTGTTTTTAAAATCTGATTTTACTGCTTGCGTGCAGTCTGTTCTGGACTTGTAACTGTGAAGAGACCTCTGCTGGCATGTCTCGTGGGGTATGCATAGGTGTCCGAGCTGTGTGCTAGTAGTTTAAACAGCTTGGTGCATTTAACATGTCAACACTTCTTACAAAAACAAGTAGTGATGAAGTCAATCTCCGCTCTACTTTGAGCCATGA
The DNA here is from genome assembly GCF_045679555.1 of Salvelinus alpinus. Taxonomy (NCBI): domain Eukaryota; kingdom Metazoa; phylum Chordata; class Actinopteri; order Salmoniformes; family Salmonidae; genus Salvelinus; species Salvelinus alpinus. Next base: position 15,512,077 of record NC_092107.1, read on the forward strand.
GAGATTGACATGCATATTATGAATGTACATTTAAGGGCCAGCCGTGCCACCCTGTTCTGGGCCAGTTGTAATTTTCCCAAGTCCTTCTTTGTGGCAGCTGACCACATGACTGGGAGATAGTCCAGGTGCTACAAAACTAGGGCCTGTAGGACCTGCCTTGTTGATATAGACGTCAAGGAGGCAGAGCAGCACTTTATTATGGACAGACCTCTCCCCGTCTTAGCTACTGTTGAATCAATATATTTTGACCATAAGTTCAATCAAGTTCAATCAATATGTTTTGTTCAATCAATATGTTCAATCAATATGTTTTGACCTCAATTTCCACATTATTCATTCCAATACTTAGTTGAGGTTTAGTGAATGATCTGTCCCAAATACAATGCTTTTAGTTTTTGAAATATTTAGGATTTTTTTGTTGTTGTATTCTTCCCAAAAAATATTCAAACATAAAATCTACTTGCAGTGAAGCCACAACATTTACATTACAATCAGTCATCTAACAGACTCCCATCCAGAGTGCCCTGAGGGTCAAAGTCCTGACCAAGGGCACGTCGACAGGTCTCCCACCAGGTCAAAACAGGGACCAGAACCAGCAACTATTTGGCCACCGGGCCCAAGCTCCCAACCGCCGGGCCACCAACCCTCCAAGATCCCCCCACAGTTCCCTGAGAGCTGCCACTCAACAATTGACTTCAATACAAAACCTAGGAGGCTTATGGTTCTCACCCCCTTCCATAGACTTACACAGTAATTATGACAACTTCCAGAGGACGTCCTCCAACATATCAGAGCTCTTGCAGCATGAACTGACATGTTGTCCACCCAATCAAAGGATCAGAGAATTAATCTAGTACTGAAAGCATACGCTACAGCTAGCTAGCACTGCAGTGTATACAAGGTGGTGAGTAGTTGACTCAAAGAGAGAAAGAAAATAGTTGAACAGTTTAACAAATGAATTTCTTCCTAAATGAAGGAAAAGCAAGAGAGAGAGCGAAAGTGTTATTTATTTTTGCTTTCAGTTTAACCTACTTAGCTAGAAAATGCAGCTAGCTAGTTTAGCCTACTGAAAGACCCTGCTCAAACAGAGAGATGCTATGTTAGCTATGACTATCCAACACAACACTGGAACTCTTCCAAGTAAAAGGTGAGCTTTTGGTTTTACAAATGTATTGCCACCGGTGCCCGCCGGTGTAACTGCTTACTGATGGACACTAACGTTACCATATGATTTAGCGGGTTTACTAACGCGTTAGTTCTATTAGCTATGCTGACTATGATGTTACTTTTGCTAATATGGTGACAATGATGTAGGCTGTGTGTAGCTTGGAAAGTTTTTTTTCACCTTGTCACGTACAGCTGATGTGTTGTGCATTGAGGTCCACAAGCAAAGGGAAGAGGAGAAAGTAGGAGAGCGCATAATGTAGATATGAGAAGGAATACAACGTGGCTGCTATGAAACTGAACTGTGTTTACGTATGATCAGGGGTGTATTCAATCCGCCCATTCTGTTGAAAAACGTTTCTTAAAACAGAAGCAAACGGAACAAAACTGGGATAAACATACCTGAAATTGTCCAATAGAAACTCTCGTTTGCAACTGTTGTACTAATGATTACACCCTATATCAGCTAGATGCAGGCAAGAGTGTGTAAGGCAGTATTGAATGTCACTGTACCTACGTTGTAAACTTTCATTCATAGGCTAGGTTGAAGCAACCTTATGATGGTTATAGGGAAAATGTTAGTATCATGTAGTAGCCTAAACCTATCGTTGTTACATGTAACTGGGTGAATGGAATATGAATGACAGTCAACCAATATGCTGTAAAACGCTAACGTTACTTTGCTCCATGTCAACTTTAAGGATTTTACTTAAAAATGTAATGTTTAATAACCGTTTTATATTTTTATTTTTCCCCTCATACAACTTTTTTCATTAAACTTTTTCACCTTTATCTGGACATGGTTCTACAGGACCTCCACCAGCCGAAGCTAAGTAGTAACATTAACATTATGCCATCTAATTGCAGTCGCTGTATTCATAATATACAGGAGAACTATCGCCATATGGTGACAATAACCGTGCTCCAAGCCCACCTTCAATCGTTAGGCAAGGGTAATTTAAGTGTAGGAAAGGATGAAACAGCGTCTGTAGTATAAATCCCCCCGCACTGTCCCTGCAGCCGGACAATTTTCTCATGGCTTCTGGAAGGAAATGCTGTCGGAATGCTCAACTGGTGTCGCTCATTCAGCCGACAGAAACGTTCAACCGGTTCTCCCCATTAAACAACGAGTCGGAGTTAGAGGCTGAGCATTCTCACGTCTCTCCTCCACCCGTTGCGGGGTCTGAGCCACCAAATCCTCCTACCATTAGCTCTGACTAATTGAAAATCCTAGTCATTGGCAACTCCATTAGCCGCAGTATTAGACTTAAAAAGAATCATCCAGCGATCATACACTGTTTACCAGGGGGCAGGGCTACCGACGTAAAGGCTACTCTGAAGATGGTGCTGGCTAAGGTTAAAACTGGCAAGTGTAGAGAGTATAGGAATATTGTTATCCACGTCGGCACCAACGATGTTAGAATGTAACAGTCAGAGGTCACCAAGTGCAATATAGCTTCAGTGTGTAAATCAAATAGAACAATGTGTCGGCATCGAGTAATTATCTCTGGCCCCTCCCAGTTAGGGGGAGTGAAGAGCTCAAAAGCAGAGTCTCACAACTCAATTGCTGGTTGAAAACAGTTTTCTGCCCCTCCAAAAGACAGAATTTGGAGATAATTGGCCCTCTTTCTGGGACTCACCCACAAACAGGACCAAGCCTGGCCTGCTGAGGAGTGTCGGACTCCATCCTAGCTGGAGGGGTGCTCTCATCTTATCTATGAACATAGACAGGGCTCTAACTCCACAATGAGATAGGGTGCAGGCCAGGGTGCAGGCCAGGCAGCAGGCTGTTAGCCAGCCTGCCAGCTTAGTGGAGTCTGACACTAGCCCAGTCAGTGTAGTCAGCTCAGCTATCCCCATTGAGACCGTGTCTGTGCTTCGATCTAGACATGGCGGTGTTCGCCTTAGCAATCTCATTGGAATAAAGACCTCCTCCCGTCCTGTCATTATTGAAAGAGGTTGTGATCTCACATCTCAAAATAGGGCTATTTAATGTTAGATCCCTCACTTCCAAGGCAGTCATAGTCAATGAACTAATCACTGACCATAATCTTGATGTGATTGGCCTGACTGAAACATCGCTCAAGCCTGATGAATTTACTGTGTTAAATGAGGCCTCTCCTCCTGGTTACACTAATGGCCATATCCATGCGCATCCTGCAAAGGCAACACGGTGTTGCTAACATTTGACAGCAAATTACATTTCTTTTTTAAAAATAAATGACTGCGTTTTTGTCTTTTTAGCTTCTAGTCATGAAATCTATGCAGCCAACTCAATCACTTTTATAGCTACTGTTTTACAGGCCTCCTGGGCCATATACAGTGTTCCTCAACGAGTTCCATGAATTCTTATCGGACCTTGTAGTCATGGCAGATAATATTGACATTTTTTATGACTTAATATTCCCATAGAAAAGTCCACAGACCCACTCCAAAAGGCTTTCGGAGCCATCATTTGTCCAACATGTCTCCGGACCAACTCATTGCCACTGTCATACCCTTGATCTAGTTTTGTCCCGTGGAATAAATATAGCGGATTTAAATGTTTTTCCTCAATCCTAGACTATCAAACCGCCACCTTATTACGTTTGCAATCGCAACAAATAATCTGCTCAAACCCCAAACAAGGATCCTCAAAAGTCATGCTATAAATTCTTGGACAACCCAAAGATTCCTAGATGCCCTTCCAGACTCCCCCCACCTACCCAAGGACGTCGGAGTACAAAAATCATTTAGCCACCTAACTGAGGATGTCAATTTAATCTTGAATATTAGCCTAGCGGCAGTCGCAACCCTAAGAACAGTTGTCACAAGAAATTTGGTCCCTGGTACACAGAAAATATCCGAGCCCTGAAGCAAGCTTCCAGAAAATTGGAACGGAAATGGCGCTCCACCAAACAGGAAGTCTTCCGACTACCTTGGAAAGACAGTACCATGCATTATCGAACAGCCCTCATTGCTGCTCCATCATCCTATTTTTTTTACCTAATTGAGGAGAATAAGAACAATCCAAAATACATTTTTGATACTGTTGCAAAGCTAACTAGAAAGCAGCATTTCTAAGTGAGGATGGCTTTCACTTCAGCAGTGATGAATTCATGAACTTCTTTGATGAAAAGATCATGATCATTAGAAAGCAAATTACAGACAACTCTTTGAATCTACGTATTTCTCCAAAATTCAGTTGTCCTGAGTCTGCACAGAACTGCCAGGACCTAGGATCAATGGAGACACTCAAGTTTTTTAATCCTGTATCTCTTGACATATTCATGAAAATAGTCATGCTTCTAAACTGTCAAGCTGCGTACTGGACACTACTTCCTTTACTTAGCCCTCCTACGTTGAACATAATAAATGGCTCCCTATCCACCGGACGTGTACTAAAATCACTAAAAATGACAGTAATAAAACCTCTTGAGAAAGCCAAACCTTGACGCAGAAAATGTAAAAAATTAAATTGGCCTATATCGAATCTCTCGTTCCTCTCAAATTTTAGAAAAAGCTTTTGCGCAGCAACACACTGCCTTCCTGGAGAAAAATCATGTACAGTGGGGAGAACAAGTATTTGATACACTGCCGATTTTGCAGGTTTTCCTACTTACAAAGCATGTAGAGGTCTGTAATTTTTATCATAGGTACACTTCAACTGTGAGAGACGGAATCTAAAACAAAAATCCAGAAAATCACATTGTATGATTTTTAAGTAATTAATTTGCATTTTATTGCATGACATAAGTATTTGATCAGCTACCAACCAGTAAGAATTCCGGCTCTCACAGACCTGTTAGTTTTTCTTTAAGAAGCCCTCCTGTTCTCCACTCATTACCTGTATTAACTGCACCTGTTTGAACTCGTTACATGTATAAAAGACACCTGTCCACACACTCAATCAAACAGACTCCAACCTCTCCACAATGGCCAAGACCAGAGAGCTGTGTAAGGACATCAGGGATAAAATTGTAGACCTGCACAAGGCTGGGATGGGCTACAGGACAATAGGCAAGCAGCTTGGTGAGAAGGCAACAACTGTTGGCGCAATTATTAGAAAATGGAAGAAGTTCAAGATGACGGTCAATCACCCTCGGTCTGGGGCTCCATGCAAGATCTCACCTCGTGGGGCATCAATGATCATGAGGAAGGTGAGGGATCAGCCCAGAACTACACGGCAGGACCTGGTCAATGACCTGAAGAGAGCTGGGACCACAGTCTCAAAGAAAACCATTAGTAACACACTACGCCGTCATGGATTAAAATCCTGCAGCGCACGCAAGGTCCCCCTGCTCAAGCCAGCGCATGTCCAGGCCCGTCTGAAGTTTGCCAATGACCATCTGGATGATCCAGAGGAGGAATGGGAGAAGGTCATGTGGTCTGATGAGACAAAAATAGAGCTTTTTGGTCTAAACTCCACTCGCCGTGTTTGGAGGAAGAAGAAGGATGAGTACAACCCCAAGAACACCATCCCAACCGTGAAGCATGGAGGTGGAAACATCATTCTTTGGGGATGCTTTTCTGCAAAGGGGACAGGACGACTGCACCGTATTTAGGGTAAGAGCATTGAAGATGGGTCGTGGCTGGGTCTTCCAGCATGACAACAACCCGAAACACACAGCCAGGGCAACTAAGGAGTGGCTCTGTAAGAAGCATCTCAAGGTCCTGGAGTGGCCTAGCCAGTCTCCAGACCTGAACCCAATAGAAAATCTTTGGAGCGAGCTGAAAGTCTGTATTGCCCAGCGACAGCCCCGAAACCTGAAGGATCTGGAGAAGGTCTGTATGGAGGAGTGGGCCAAAATCCCTGCTGCAGTGTGTGCAAACCTGGTCAAGAACTACAGGAAACGTATTATCTCTGTAATTGCAAAGGTTTCTGTACCAAATATTAAGTTCTGCTTTTCTGATGTATCAAATACTTATGTCATGCAATAAAATGCAAATGAATTACTTAAAAATCATACAATGTGATTTTCTGGATTTTTGTTTTAGATTCCGTCTCTCACAGTTGAAGTGTACCTATGATAAAAATTACAGACCTCTACATGCTTTGTAAGTAGGAAAACCTGCAAAATTCGGCAGTGTATCAAATACTTCTTCTCCCCACTGTATATGAAACGCATCAGTCTGATTTTAAACCCCATCATAGCACTGAGACTGTACCGAAAGTGGTAAATTATCTTTTAATGGTGTCAGACCAAGACTCTGCATCTGTCCTCGTGCTACTAGACCACATTCTTTTGGAGAGATTGGAAACCCTAATTGGTCTACACGGACAAGTTCTTGCCTGGTTTAGATCTTATCTGTCGGAAAGATATAATTTTGTCTCTGTGGATGATTTGTCCTCTGACAAATCATTTGTATGTTTCAGCGGTCCTCAACGTTCCGTTTTAGGATCACTATTGTTTTCACTATATTCTACCTCTTGGTGATGTCATTCGGAAAAACAATGTCAACTTTCACTGCTATGCAAACAACACACAGCTGTACATTTCGATGAAACATGGTGAAGCCCCAAAATTGCCTACCCTGGAAGCCTGTGTTTCAGACATAAGGAAGTGGATGGCAGCAAATGGTTTTACTTTTAAACTCTGACAAAACAGAGATGCTAGTTCTACTGTAGTTCCCAAGAAACAAAGAGATATGCTGTTGGATCTAAAAATTAATCTTGATGGTTGTACAGTCATCTCAAATAAAAATGTGAAGGACCTCGGCGTTACTCTGGACCCTGATCTCTCTTCTGACCAACATTAAAAATAATATTTCATGGACAGTTTTTTTCCATCTTTGTAACATTGCAAAAATCTGAAACTTTTTGTGCTAAAAATTATACAGAAAAGCTAATCCATGCTTTTGTCACTTCTAGATTAGATTACCGCAATGCTCTACTCTCCGGCTACCCGGATAAAGCACTAAATAAACTTCAGTTAGTGCCAAACACTGCTGCTAGAATCTTGACTAGAAATTGATCATATTACTCCAGTGCTAGCCTCTCTACACTGGCTTCTTGTTAAGGCTAGGGCTGATTTTCAGGTTTTACTGCTAACCTACAAAGCATTACATGGGCTTGCTCCTAACTATCTCTCCGATTTGGTCCTGCTGTACATACCTACACATACGCTATGGCCACAAGATGCAAGCCTCCTTATTGTCCCTCGGTCTCGACCTTTAAGCCTTTACTGAAGACTCATCTCTTCAGTAAGGTCCTATGATTGAGTATTGTATTGCCCAGGGGTGCAAAGTTGAACAGCAAGGCACTGGCACGACGAACCGCCCTTGCTGTCTCTGCCTGGCTGGCTCCCCTCTCTCCACTGGGATTCTCTGCCTCTGACCCTATTACGGGGGCTGAGTCACTGGCTTACTAGTGCTCTTCCATGCCGTCTCTAGGAGGGGAGCGTCACTTCAGTGGGTTGAGTCACAGACTTGATCTTCCTGTCCGGTTTTGCGCCTCCTCCGGCTCGTGCGGTGGAGGAGATCTTCGTGGGCTATACTCAGCCTTGTCTCAGGGTAGTAAGTTGGTGGTCTGTTGATATCCCTCTAGTGGTGTGGGGGCTGTGCTTTGGCAAAGTGTGTGGGGTTATATCCTGCCTGGTTGGCCCTGTCCGGGGGTATCGTCGGACGGGGCAACAGTGTGCCCCCCCCCCCCAAGTCTCAGCCTCCAGTATCTATGCTGCAATAGTCTATGTGCCGGGGGGCTAGGGTCAGTCTGTTAAATCTGGTGTAATTCTCCTGTCTTATCTGGTGTCCTGTGTGAATTTAAGTACGCTCCCTCTAATTGGCCTGATGACTCCTGATGACTCCTGGCTGTCCCCAGTTCACCTGGTCATGCTGCTGCTCCAGTTTCAACTGCTCTGCCAGCGGCTATGCAACCCTGAACTGTTCACTGGACATGCTACCTTGTCCCAGACCTGCTGTTTTTGACTCTCTCTCTACTGCACCTGCTGTCCCGACCTCTGAATGACCATGCTGGTCATCTATGCACTGAACATCTTGAAGAATAATCTGGCCTTAATGGCCATGTACCATCCCCACCCGGCACAGCCAGAAGAGGACTGGCCACCCCCCAGAGCCTGGTTCCTCTCTAGGTTTCTTCCTAGGTTCCTACCTTCCTAGACAGTTTTTCCTAGCCACCGTGCTTCTACATCTGCATTGCTTGCTGTTTGGGGTTTTAGGCTGGGTTTCTGTATAGCACTTTGTGACATCGGCTGATGTAAAAAGGGCTTTATAAATACATTTGATTGAATTTAAGTGGTAGGGTCTAGGGACTAGTTTGGAAATCAGCCCTAAACCCTGGTGCTCAGAGCACAGCAATCAGATTTAGCCTTCCGCCAGAAAATGCAAATTTGAACAATTTTTTAATTAGTGGACAGTGCAACAGCCCGATTAGGGCATTAACTTAAGCTGTTACTGTTTTGGCTAATGTTTGAGTTGACAAGATTTAAATGTGTTGTTTGTAAACAGAGTATAATGCCTACTTACATGCTTCATTACCATCATCCTGCTCTTCACTCTCTGGTGTGCTGGATCTAAATTGGTACTTGTCAAGAAACACTGTGGAGCCACTGGAACTGCAGTGATAGTCATCAGTTAATGCATCACGGATGCTGTCGTTCGATCCAGATCCAAACTCCAAACTTCTCTTCTCCCGTTCAGGTGTATGGCCCTTGATCTTCTTTCCAAGTGTAGCATCCTTGGGCTTTCTGCCCTTGGTCTTTTGAGGGGTCCGCACATTCTGTAATCTCTTCATCAGTAGTCTGGAGACAGTTTCCTGTTAGGACACATATGTAATGTCTCCCTTTAAAGGGATACTTTGGGATTTTGGCAATGAGGCCCTTCATCTACATCCCCAGAGTCAAATGAACTTGTGGATAATATAATAGTATCCAATAGTTAATCTAACTCAGGGGAAGTAGATAAAGGGCCTCATTGACAAAATTCCTAAGTATCCCTTTAAATGCACATGACAACAATGCAGAGATTACTGCTGTTAATTACTGAATAGCAAAAGCCACAATGGTTAGACTAAAAGGAAGTGAACAAGATGATCACTCACCCATTCAAATTTACAATGCACCGAATTGTCCCGCAGCATAGGGTAAAATTCTACCAGTCGTTTGGCCATTGCATTTACTTCAGGCTTCAATGGATACTTTAAGTCCTCCGTTGTGACTCGCATTATGGATATCATGTTGGTCATCGTGTCATGGAGTAGTCGACGGCGAAGTTCTTTTGAGAGTGTGTAATCTTGCGTTTGCCCAACGAGCTGCTTTTTAAAGTAATATATTCTGGCTTGTTCTAACTCGCTGTCTGTGTAGATGACATATTCTGGGCTGGGTAACTTCATGATTTTGGAGGGACTCCTTTCGTGATCACTGAGCCTGGATGCAAAACGGAACCTGGGCTTGGAGGCACTGGGGTTACTGCCATTTGCTCTGGTGAAGGTATTTGGGTTACTGGATCAGGGACTACTGGAGTCACTGCCATTAGTTCTGTAGGTGCTGGGATTACTGGACCCGAGAGTGCTTGGGTCACGGGGTCTGGTACTGGAGGTGCCTGCCTTGTGCACGAGGTGTCAAATTTAGCTGATCTGAATCTTGTTCCTGTAAACACATGCATCAGATAGACATGGCTTTCTAGGCAATAAAATGCCAATTTCTACTTTGTTCGCAATTTAAAAAATATATAAATTTAAGAGCTGCAAACATTTACACCAATATTAAGTGTACTAGCTGGTGTAAATTGAAATCCTACCTCATGATCCTGATGAGCAACTTGCCATATGGCTTTACTCCTTACGAAACGTTCTGGACCCAGTAAGAGATCCCTGATATCAAAGGAGAAGCTAAGGCTGGGCAAAAGGCATGCAGGGTGAAAGGTAGTGGCCTTACCATCAAAGACATATCCTTTCATTACATACCTTTAGTGAAAAGGTTGGCACAGTTAGTGTCACCTGAAAATACTAGCCAAGATTGAAGATGGACCTCAGAAATGCACGTATGGAGTCTTATATGACATTGTAGATGGGGACCTTATAAGATCACATCCATTGTTTTCATGAAACCCACTGCTTTACAGATTTTATATACACAGACAAAATTTAGCTGTGTAATCCTTTAGGCTCCCATGCCTCAAAGAACAAATTACTCATGGTTTATTATGTTGGGAAATATCAACCATAAATACAGATCCAAGCTGTCTGCTATCCAACTTGTTGCTATAGCAACATCACATGACCTTTCTCAGTGTGGGGTTGATGCGATATTGAAAGACATCAAGAGGACTTGGTTCTATTGTACAATGGAGTTCAAATTCAAACTTCCAATGGGGAGAGAGAAATATATCGTGCATTGGTTTCTCTCCGCTGAGACACTTTAGCCCAACATGAGCTGTGGGGATTTAAAGAGGGGGTGGGGTTTAACAAATGTAGACAATGTGAATGTACTTTGAGATGGTTCATATTATCCTGTTATTAGTCAACTGTATCAGATTTGAAATGTCTTATTGAGCAATATTTTAAAAACGTGAAAAAGCTTTTCCCTGAAAACAATATTACATCAAAGCAACATTATTTGATTCATGTTCCATCTCAGATTAAATTATTGGTTCCAATGGTCAAAATACAGTGCATTCGGAAAGTATTCAGACCCCTTCACTTTTTCCACATTTTTTTTTAAGTTACAGACTTCCTAAAATGGATAAAAAAAACTTTTTTTTTTTTTTACATACAATATCCTATGATGACAAAGTGAAAACAGGTTTTTAGAATATATATATATATATATTTTTTTTTTTTACAAATAAAGAACAGAAGTATTACATAAGTATTCAGACCCTTTGCTATGAAATTCGAAATTGAGCTCAGGTGCATCCTGTTTCCATTGATCATCCTTGAGATGTTTCCACAACTTGATTGGAGTCCACCTGTGGTAAATGATTTGGAAAGGCCCACACCTGTCTATATAAGGTCCCACAGTTGACAGTGCATGTCAGAGCAAAAACCAAGCCATGAGATCGAAGGAATTGTCCGTATCACTCCGAGACAGGCTTGTGTCGAGGCAGTGATCTGGGGAATTGTACCAGAAATGTTCAGCAGCATTGAAGGTCCCCAAGAACACAGTGGCCTCCGTCATTCTTAAATGGAAGAAGTTTGGAACTACCAAGAACTTCCTAGAGCTGTCCGCCCGGCCAAACTGAGCAATTGGGGGAGAAGGGAGGTCACCAAGAGCTCCAGAGTTCCTCTATGGACATGGGAGAATCTTCCAGAAGGACAACCATCTCTGCAGCACTCCACCAATCAGTGCTTTATGGTAAAATGGCCAGAGGGAAGCCACTCCTCAGTAAAATGCACATGACAGCCTGTTTGGATTTTGTCCAAAGCCACCTGAAGGACCCTCATACCATGAGAAACAAGATTCTCTGGTCTGATGAAACCAAGATTGAACTTTTTGGCCTGAATGCCAAGCGTCACGTCTGGAGGAAACCTGGCACCATCCCAACGTGAAGCATGATGTTGGTAGCATCATGCTGTGGGGATGTTTTTCAGCGGCAGGGACTGGGAGACTAGTCAGGATTGGGGGAAAGATTAACTGAGGAAAGTACAAAGAGATCCTTCATGAAAACCTGCTCAGGACCCCAGACTGGGGCGCAGGTTTATCTTCCAACAGAGCAACAACAAAAAACTGGTTTTGCTTTGTCATTATGGGGTATTGTGTGTTGTTTGATAAGGGCAAGAAAACGATTTAATCAATTTTAGAATAAGGCTGTAACATAACAAAATGTGGAAAAAGTGAAGGGGTCTGAATACTTTCCAAATGCACTGTATGTGTATGACGGTCCTCAAAGCTGAATTTCAGAAATGTATGAAAGTCTCTGATAAAACATAATCAAATGTTTGAATGTTGTCAGAATGCTAGACGGGTCACACTACCCTATTTTTTTCCAATGAGCGGGAGTTAGGACCAATGTCAGAGGTGAAGAATATGCAATATCTGCAAGCAGAAGTGAAGGATTTCCTTGGGTCTGGTTCTTAACAAACAAGAGAAACAATCCTGATTTAATATCATCAAAATTGATGGCATTACATGATGACTTGTTGATTGCCTAGTTGTGCTAGTTTCACATTAAATACCTAGAATTAGATCTAATATCTAAATTAGACAACTCAAGACCAATTTTCTTAAAACAAGCTGAATAATCTAACACATACAGTGCTTGGTAAAATGACTTACAGTATCTTATTGGAGGGGGGATTTGATTTATTGCCTTAATGCAAGATTTATTTACTTCCTAGGATAAAAAAAATGTGCAGTACATACGAGTTTATCATCAAGTTAGACTAAACATCACATCAAAAATGTTGAGTAAGGTAAGTCACAGCAGGTGTCTGAACATTTTCCATTCAACAACATCCAATAATTCAGCACCTCTGACGAATGTGGCGTCTGTAAATCTCTATTGTACAGATTCATGACTAGATTAGACAATTTTCCTCTTCTCACAACAGCATTATATTTCTTGCCTGATAAGAGGCACACCCAATGACGGTACATTGGTCTATGGTGAATGGGATATCTTAAGAAAAGTCTAATTGCTGCCAGTCACGTTGCACAGTGAGGTTTGGGCTATTCAGCTTTTAAACACCTAAATGAAGAACTGCAGAGAAACAATGATTAGATGTAGAGACACTAGACTAGAGCGTTTACGGTTTCTGGGAGGGCAGGTTCATTTTTCTGAGGGAGTGTGCTACCTTTCTGATCATTTGTGGGGCGAACCTCAACAGTCCCTCATCCCTGACTAAGTCTCTGCTCTTCAGCTTGGCGTTCTTCCGCCGGCGGATATGATATAGGCTGCTGAGATGGGAAGACACCTCTACTGTCCGGATGTTCTGCCTCTTCACGCCATGCACTGAGATCTCAAACACAGTTCTGGGGTTGATGATCAGCTTCCCCGTTTTGTAGTGGGATTTGAGAATGGGTTCTCGCAGGACATGCAGAAGGAAGTTAACGCCAGGGATGGTGGCCCACTCTGACAAGTTGAATCTGCTGCTTTCGTCAGTCTCCTCGATTGGGAAAACATTGTTTTCGAAGTAGAAGTTGGCCTTGTTGCCGTATTTGATCTCCAGAGTGCTCAGGAGCTCCCCCCAGGTGTTGTTGTCCACGGGGAGGATGATCTCATCAGGGTCATGGAGGAGGAGATACTTGGTCTGGTACATGTTCCTGTACAGACAGTCGTTGAGCGCAGGGATCTGGCCATAGTAGTGCAGGTCACCGGGCGACTTGCTTGCAATCCAGCCGGAGGACACCTTGATGTGGGTGTCAATTGGCCAGGGAACTACTTCCACCAGACCAACTTTGTCTTCATAGTAATGCAGTACCTCCTCCATGTCACGGCTGCAGTTGGTCTTATAGACCACCACCCTCTGGGCCCCCAGCAGGCGATACATCTCCATGGCCTGCACAAACTGCAGCACGTTGTTGTACCCCCCGAACATGGTAGAGAGGCACACAGTGAAGTTGGCAGGAAAGCTGGACTCCCTTGGTACCCTATTCAAGATTGGGACAAAGGTGACGTGCTCAGGATCAAAGTCCTCAGACACCAAGCCAGCGTGTGTGGGCTCACAGTCCTCCGGGATGTCACACAGGAAGTCCCCCGTGCCGTAAGGGAACCCGAAGTGGGAATTGTGGATAGTCCGCTTGGCCAAAGAGGTGAACAGACGGTCTTGGCAGCATAGTAAACAGTGATGGATGGTCTTTTCTGGTCGCCACACGATGGAGATGAGACGAAGGCTCATGTTATGGGTGCGGTGCTCGAAGAAAGCATTCAGCACAAATGTTTTGGAACCTTGGATCGGGATGAAGGGGTCAGTGCTCAAATTTGGAAAGCAGGTGTCCATTGCCCAGTCTTTCCTCCTAAACAATTGCTCTACAGACCATTCCTGAGTAATAAAAAGCATATATCCCATGGTGAACAGAGTCAAACCCAGAAATATCTTCATCAAATTCTTCTTTGTCATGGTTATGGAGGGGCTGATGAGGGTCTCTCTGAAGAAAGCTGCAGAACACAAATAGCAATACCATCTTTCAGTTTTCCTGTACAATAAACACAAATAGAAATATTTTGATGTCAAGGGTCAGAAAGCAGTGTGCAAACAACAACATATTTAAAGACGCAATCTGAGATTGGTACATCCATTTTTGACGTTGAAATTAATTCTATATAACTCAGCAAAAAAAGAAACATCCTTTTTCAGGACCCTGTCTTTCAACGATATTTGGATTTTTACGAATTAACTTCACAGATCTTCATTGTAAAGGGTTTAAAACACTGTTTCCCATGCTTGTTCAATGACCCATAAACAATTAATGAACATGCACCTGTGGAACGGTCATGAAGACACTAACAGCTTACAGACAGACGGTAGGCAATTAAGGTCACAGTTATGAAAACTTAGGACACTAAAAAGAGGCCTGTCTATGGACTCTGAAAAACACCAAAAGAAAGATGCCCAGGGTCCCTGCTCATCTGTGTGAAAGTGCCTTAGGCATGCTGTAAGGAGGCATGAGGACTGCAGATGTGGCCAGGTCAATAAATTGCCATGTCTGTACTGAGACGCCTAAGACAGAGCTACAGGGAGACAGGACGGATAGCTGATCGTCCTCGCAGTGGCAGACCACGTGTAACAACACCTGCACAGGATCGGTACATCCGAACATCACACCTGCGGGACAGGTACAGGATGGCAACAACAACTGCCCGAGTTACACCAGGAACACACAATCCCTCCATCAATGCTCAGACTGTCCGCAATAGGCTGAGAGAGGCTGGACTGAGGGCTTGTAGGCCTGTTGTAAGGCAGGTCCTCACCAGACATCACCGGCAACAAATGTTGCCTATGGGCACAAACCCACCGTCGCTGGACCAGACAGGACTGGCAAAAAGTGCTCTTCACTGACGAGTCGCAGTTTTGTCTCACCAGGAGTGATGGTCGGATTCGCATTTATCATTGAAGGAATGAGCGTTACACCGAGGCCTGTACTCTGGAGCATGATCGATTTGGAGGTGGAGGGTCCGTCATGGTCTGGGGTGGTGTGTCACAGCATCATTGGACCGAGCTCGTTGTCATTGCAGGCAATCTCAATGCTATGCGTTACAGGAAAGACATCCTCCTCCCTCATGTGGTACCCTTCCTGCAGGCTCATCCTGACATGACCCTCCAGCATGACAAAGCCACCAGCAATACTGCTCGTTCTGTGAGTGATTTCCTGCAAGACAGAAATGTCAGTGTTCCGCCATGGCCAGCGAAGACCCCGGATCTCAATCCCATTGAGCACGTTTGAGACCTGTTATATCGGAGGGTGAGGGCTAGGGCCATTCCCCCCAGAAATGTCTGGGAACTTGCAGGTGCCTTGGTGGAAGAGTGGGGTAACATCTCACAGCAAGAACTGGCTAATCTGGTGCAGTCCATGAGGATTAGATGCACTGCAGTACTTAATGCAGCTGGTGGCCACACCAGATACGGACAGTTACTTTTGATTTTGACCCCCCCTTTGTTCAGGGACACATTATTCAATTTCAACTTGTTCAGTTTATGTCTCAGTTGTTGAATCTTGTTATGTTCATACAAATATTTACACGTTAGGTTTGTTGAAAATAAACGCAGTTGACAGTGAGGACGTTTTTTTTTGCTGAGTTTATATATTAGTTGTTTTTTATTTGTATTTAAAGTGGAACTGACAGCATTTTAACAACATAAAATCTTATTCAAATCTGTACAAACGCCCAGGAAGAATGACACCTTTGTTTCTAACAAGTGAGCACTTACTGATTCACATTTTTATACTTCCATAGGAATGTTTGGGAATGACAGAGCAGCGTTTACCAAACTAGGACCTCAGTACCCCAAGAGCTGCACGTTTAGATTTTTGGTCTAACACGACACAGCTGATTCAAATTACCAAAGCTTGATGATTAGTTGATTATTTGAATCAGCTGTGTTGTGCTAGGGCAAAAAACAAACATGTGCACAGAGTTTGGGAAACCCTGAGTAAGGCATTTGTGAAAAATCTATGAGTGGGAAAATGTCTGTGCAATTGGACAACTAATAGACACTGCAGGAAATAAGACATCTCAGTCTTGTCTAGGACCAGACTTTACACATACCCATGGACAATTAGAGGCCCAAGTAATATCCAAATAAGACATTTTCTACATGGGCCTTCCATCCTTGACTTTGAACTGGACTGTGTTTTTGCATGCAGTATATCAACAGAGGGACTTTAGATCATTAGAAAGCATTTGCCAAAAGCCATAAAATACACCTGAATGGATTTCAGCAAATATGTAAATACCACTGGAGTTCTCCTACATTTGGGAACTTTACAGTCATATAAAAAAAACATGAACAGGAAGGCTGTCTACCTCAGTTATATACATATCATCAACAACTAAACTAGCTAGAGCAAGTATTCCCAAACTGGGCCAAAAAATTAAAAAAAATTATAATAATACTTCACATTTTCCTGTAAATTTTTGAAACCATCCTTGTTCAAGTACTGCACATCTAGATTTGAATGTACTGTACAAGAGGGGTTTAATAAATGCATTCTACAGAAGATAATGGTATAGGAAACCTACAAAATAATAGCAAGAACCCCCCTCTGCAGTTTAAAAAATGCTGTCATAATGCTGTGCTGATAAACATTTACAATACATGTTTAACATTAGGTGAGTTTTTTTCTTCCCTCGCCTGAGTAGCCTCATTTCACTGGCAAAAATAAAATTCAACCATCTAGTGTTCAGCGAAATAACAACACAATGTCAAATACAGGTAGCATGGTCAAATAATTAACATCCAATCACATTAACCGTTACTCTCACGGGAAAATGGCGGCAGAGAAGAAGGCAGACGTTTTACGTGTCCCCAACCGATTGTGTGTTTTTGTTTGTTTATTTGTATTTTTTGTAACTTATTATGTACATAATGTTGCCGCTACAGTCTTATGACCGAAAATAACTTCTGGACATTAGGACTGCGATTACTCACCACAGACTGGCAGAATCCTTTTTTTCCTTTAACGAGTCTGACGAGCTTGACGCGAATGATATACTGCTTTCTTGGGAACAGGCCCAGATCCCCATGATTTGCCTGAAGAGGCAGCGGGCCAAAGGGCAGGCTGCCTTCTGAGAATTCATAGGCGATCGAATAAACCGCCACTTCCTTCCATTCTGCTAGCAAACGTGCAATCTTTGGAGAATAAAATCGTTGACCTATACGCAAGATTAAACTACCAACGGGTCATTCAAAACTATAATATCTTATGCTTCACAGAGTTGTGGCTGAACGACAACACTATCAACATTCAGCTGGCTTGTTATACGCTGTACCGGCAGGATAGAACAGTGGCATCAGGTAAGACAAGCGGCGGGCTATGTATTTTTGTAAATAACAGCTGGTGCATGATATCTAAGAAAGTCTCGACCTATTGCTCACCTGAGGTAGAGTATCTCATGATAAGCTGTAGACCACACTATCTACCGAGAGAGTTTTCATCTGTATTTTTCGTAATTGTTTACATACCACCACAGTCAGAGGCTGGCACTAAGAACGCATTGAATGAGCTGTATTCCGCCATAAGCAAACCAGAAAACGCTCACCCAGAGGCGGCACTCCTAGAAGCCGGGGACTTTAATGCAGGGAAACATATCCGTTTTACCAAAATTCTATCAGCATGTTAAATGTGCAACTAGAGGGAGAAAAAAAACAACTATGGACCACCTTAACTCCTAACACAAAGACGCATACAAAGTTGTCCCTCGCCCTCCCTTTGGCAAATCTGACCATAATTCTATCCTCCTGATTCCTGCTTACAGGCAAAAATTAAAGCAGGAAGCACCAGTGACTAGATCAATAACAAAAGTGGTCAGATGAAGCAGATGCGAAACTACAGGACTGTCTTGCTAGCACAGACTGGAATATGTTCCGGGATTCCTCCGATGGCATTGAGGACAACACCCCATGAGTCTTTGGCTTCATCAATAAGTGCATCGATGACATCATCCCACAGTGACCATATGTACATACCCCAACCAGAAGCCATGGATTACAGGCAACATCCGCACTGAGCTAAAGGCTAGAGCTGCCGCTTTCAAGGAGTGGGACTCTAACCCGCAAGCTTATAAGAAATCCCACTACGCCCTCCGACGAACCATCAAACAGGCAAAAGGTCAATACAGGACTAACATCGAATCGTACTACACCGGCTCTGACGCTCGTCAGATGTGGCAGGACTTGCAAACCATTACAGACTACAAAGGGAAACACAGCCGAGAGCTGTCCAGTGACACGAGCCTACCGGACGAGCTGAACTACTTCTATGCTCGCTTCGAGGCAAATGGCACTGACACATGCATGAGAGCACCAGCGGTTCCGGAAGACTGTGTGATCACGGTCTCCGCAGCCGATGTGAGTAAGACCTTTAAACAGGTCAACATTCATTCACAAGGACGCAGGGCCAGACGGATTACCAGGACGTGTACTCCGTGCATGCGCTGACCAACTGGCAAGTGTCTTCACTGACATTTTCAACCTCTCCCTGTCCGAGTCTGTAATACCAACATGTTTTAAGCAGACCACCATAGTGCCTGTGCCCAAGAACACTAGGGTAACCTGTCTAAATGATTACCGACCTGTAGCACTCACATCTGTAGCCATGAAGTGTTTTGAAAGGCTGGTCATGGCTCACATCAACACCATTATCCCAGAAACCCTAGACCCACTCCTATTTGCATACTGCCACAACAGATCCACAGATGATGCAATCTCTATTGCACTCCACACCTGCCCATTCCCACCTGGACAAAAGGAACACCTATGTGAGAATGCTATTCATTGACTACAGCTCAGCGTTCAACACCATAGTGCCCTCAAAGCTCATCAATAGGTAACAACATCCGCCATGCCGATCCTCAACACAGGGGCCCCTCAGGGGTGCGTGTTCAGTCACCTCCTGTACTCCCTCTTCACTCATGACTGCACGGCCAGGCATGACTCCAACACCATCATTAAGTTTGCCGGTGACACAACAGTTGTAGGCCTGATCACCGACAACGATGAGACACCCTATAGGGAGGAGGTCAGAGACCTGGCCGTGTGGTGCCAGGACAACAACCTCTCCCTCAACGTGATCAAGAAAAAGGAGATGATTGTGGACTACAGGAAAGAGTACCAAGCACACCCCCATTCTCATCGAAGGGGCTGCAGTGGAGCAGGTTGAGAGCTTCAAGTTCCTTGGTGTCCACATCACCAACAAACTAACATGGCCCAAGCACACCAAGACAGTCGTGAAGAGGGCACGACAAAACCTATTCCCCCTCAGGAGACTGAAAAGATTTGGCATGGGTCCTCAGATCCTCAAAAGGTTCTACAGCTGCACCTTCGAGAGCATCCTGACTGGTTGCATCACTGCCTGGTATGGCAACTGCTCGGCCTCCGACCGCAAGGCACTACAGAGGGTAGTGCGAACGGCCCAGTACATCACTGGGGCCAAGCTCCCTGCCATCCAGGACCTCTATACCAGGCGGTGTCAGAAGAAGGCCCTAAAATTTGACAAAGACTCCAGCCACCCTAGTATTAGACTGTTCTCTCTGCTACCGCATGGCAAGAGGTACCGGAGCGCCAAGTCTAGGTCCAAGAGGCTTCTAAACAGCTTCTACCCCCAAGCCATAAGACTCCTGAACACCTAATCAAATGGCTACCCAGACTATTTGCATTGCACCGCTGCTACTCTCTGTCGTCATCATCTATGCATTATCACTTTAATGACTCTACCTATATGTACATATTACCTCCTTTACTGGTACCCCCCTGTATATAGTCTAGCTATTGTTATTTTACTGCTGCTTTTTAATTACTTGTTACTTTTATTTCTTATTCTTATCCGTATTTTTTTACTTGTTGGTTAGGGGCTCGTAAGTAAGCATTTCACTGTACTGTTGTATTTGGCGCATGTGACTAATAAAATTGGATTTGAATTCCACTAATGGTCTGTACGAAGTCAAACGTAGCAGCAGCTCATACATTTTTTGAGCAAAAGGAATAAATGGTTTAAAAAAGTTAGGCCCGCGTCCATAGAGACACAAACCAGCAGTACTACACCCGCACCTGTCGACAACACAAGTTGTTCTGCTTCCACGAGTACATCCAATGCTAGCATCAGAAATTTTACATTTGTTGTTAGCCCAGCTAGCATGGTCACTGACAGTTGTGAATCTGATGCAGCCGAAGAGCTACTGCCCCCTTACCTGGGAAAAGACCTTACAACAGACAGGGACGTTGGACCATCGAAGAGGTGCAAATATGATAACTACATTGACTTGGGGTTCACTTATTTTTGGGAGTAGTGCCTTTCCTCAGCCACAGTGTGTTATATGTGCAAAAGTATCTCACAACTCTATGAAACCTTCACTCTTGCGCAGACATTTATGAGCGAGAATTTAGACGACTTTTGAGTAGTAAGACATGTATAAAAGCAACAGATACCATTAATAAGAAGGAGCTAGAAGCGTCTTATATGGTGAGCTACCGAGTGGCTTGGACAAGCCCCATACAATTGTGGACTTAATTCTTCCTGCTGCCGCGGATATGGCTGGGACAATGCTGGGGGAAAAGGCCCAAAAACTATACAGACAATGCCTTCAAACAACACTGTTTCACAACGCATCAGTGACATGGCAGGAGATGTTTTTAAACAATTACTGCTTCGCATACAAGCCAGTGAATTCTATGCGTTACAGTTGGATGAGTCAACAGACGTGGCGGGCCTGGCACAGCTCCTGGTATAGGAGCTGGAAGACATCCTCTTCTGCAAACCAGGACAGGAGAGGATATTTTCAAGTACTGGACAGCTTTGTGACATCAAATGGAATTTGGCAGTCAAGATGTGTTGGAATCTGCACTGATGGTGCAAAAGCCATGACACGGAGACATAGTGGAGTGGTAACGCGTGTGCAAGCAGTTGCTCCCGACGCCACTTGGGTACACTGCAGCATCCACCGAAAGGCTCTTGCTGCCTAAGGAATGCCTGACAGCTTGAAAGACATTTTGGACACTACAGTGAAAATGGTTAACTTTGTTAAAGCAAAGCCCCTGAACTTGTGTATTTTCTGCACTATGCAATGATCTGGGCAGCGACCATGTAACGCTTTTACAACATACAGAAATGCGCTGGTTATCAAAGGGCAAAGTACTGACACGTTTTCTTTACTGACCATCATTTTCACTTGTCTGATCGCTTGCATGATGACAAGTTTCTCACACGACTGGCCTACCTGAATGATCTGAATCTAGGATTATAGGGACCCTCCGCAACTATATTCAATGTGTGGGACAAAATTGAGGCTATGATTAAGAAGTTGGAGCTCTTCTCTGTCTGCATTAACAAGGACAACACACAGGTCATTCCATCATTGTATGATTTTTTTGTGTTCAAATGAACTCAAGCTTACGGACAATGTCAAATGTGATATAGCAAAGCACCTGAGTGAGTTGGGTGCGCAATTACGCAGGTACTTTCCCGAAAAGGATGACACAAACAACTAGATTCGTTATCCCTTTCATGCCCTGCCTCCAGTCCACTGACCGATATCTTAACAAGAGAGTATCATCAAAATTGCAACAAGCGGTTCTGTGAAAATTGAATTTAATCAGAAGCCACTGCCAGATTTCTGGATTGGGCTGGGCTCAGAGTATCCTGCCTTGGCAAATCCGCTGTTAAGACACTGATGCCCTTTGCAACCACGTACCTATGTGAGAGTGGATTCTTGGCCCTCACTAGCATGAAAACTAAATACAGGCACAGACTGTGTGTGGAAAATTATTTAAGACAGACTCTCTTCAATACAACCCAACACTGCAGTTATGTGCATCCTTTCAAGCACACCCTTCTCATTAACCTATGGTGAGTCATTCATCATTTTCAATGAACAAATAAAGTTCTATATGTAAGATGGCTAAATTAAGAGCAACATCATTGATTATTATTATTTGTGCACTGGTCGTATAAGAGCTGTGTCACTTCCCACGAGCCGGGTTGTGACAAACTCACACTCATTCTTATGTTTAATAAATGTATCGTATAAGTAGTGTGTGTGGCAGGCTTACAATTATGTCAAAAAAATACATTTGAGAGTGCGCTGACCCTGGTGATAGAGGGGGTACGCAGCTGGAGGTTGAATGTTTGAGGGGGTACGGGACTATAAAACATTTGGGAACCACTGAGCTAGAGTAAGATAAACTAAAATCAAACGAGGGAACAGCTTGTAGTTGGCCATCAAAATTGCACTAATAGATAATGACATCTGATTGGGAACTTGCCTGCTCGCCAATTTGATTGATGCCAAATACATTTCATTGACAAATAAGACATGCCAACAACAGTCGTTCAAGTTCAGCATAGCTAACTAGCTAGCAAAGTGATTCACATGTCTTCCTAGCTAACCAAATGATAAGGTACAGTAATGAACCATGGTAGTTTGAGATTCAGACATTCAGCTCACGAAGGATTTGTGCCACATACCTCAAATTAGGCTCGCTATGGCGGTAAAAAAGTGTACAACGTTGCACAGTTCTTATTTTTCCGATTCCAACCCGTTTCATAATTAGATGATAACTTAAAGGCAGCCTGATGCACAGTCAACGTAACTAGTTAGGGATCATCAACAAACTGCATGATCACAATATTCAAATTTAAAATGTGACTTAGCAACCTCATTTCAACGGTCCATTATTCCTGACACAGAGAGGCAAGTTGAACTTATATCACTTAAAATTCAATATCTACTTGACCTAGACACCTCAAACCAACTTTGGAATATTTTTTATTTTTTAAATTAACCTTTATTTAACAAGGCAAGCTAGTTAAGAACAAATTATTATTTTACAATGACGGCCTACCCCGGCCAAACCTGGACGATGCTGGGCCAATTGTGCTCCGCCCTATGGGACTCCCAATCACGGCCGGATGTGATGCAACCTATTCACCGGGTAGGTACACACATCACACACCCTTTGGTTTTCTGAGAAATGGTTAAATGTTCTTTTATCTTACTTTATTAGTTACATTTTGTACTTAGAATTTTAATAAATCTTTGATCACATGACCTAGGCACCTTAAACCAACTTTTTTTGTTCAAAGGTTACAGACACACATTGCACACCCTTTGGTTTTCCCATAAAGCAGTTACACGATTAATATAAATATATTAAACTTTTAAATATCATTAACTCTTCAACCATGTAACTTAGCAGCCTCATTTCAACTGTCCATTATTCCTTATATATCTAGGTGTGTGTGTATATATATATATACAGTTCCAGTCAAAAGTTTGGACACACCTACTCATTAAAGGGTTTTTCTTTATTTTTACATTATGGCAAAATCGATCCCTTATCATACCCTTTATCTGATCCCCTTGTCTATATGAGGCACGCTGTTTAAATGGCCCAGATGTTGATTTAGATGTTCACAGATTTTGACTATTACAAATGTCATGATAAGTTTGGTAAAGTAATAAAGAAGGTGAAATATTTAGGGTAGATGTTCCTAAAACATTTTATAACTACTTATGGACATATTATAAAGTATGAAAAGACCCCCCCCCCCCCCCCATTTTTTTATTTGACTTTTCACAATATATATATATTTATTTTTTTATTATACTTTTATTGTGTACTAGATCATATAGGTTGAAAACTACAACATTAATAAAATATTGCCCTCTTGCTACATTGGGCCCCCGAGTGGTGCAAAGGGCACTGCATCTCAGTGCTAGAGGTGTCACTACAGACACCCTCGAATCCAGGTTGTATCACAACCGGCCATGATTGGGAGTCCCATAGTCTTAACTGACTTGCTTTCAGGTCATTGAAGTAGTAGCAAAAAGGCAGAACTAGACAACAACTGATTAAGACAACAATTGTAGTTATCACTCCTGGAGATATCAGTGCCATCAGAAAGTATTCACACCTCTTGCCTTTTTCCAGATTTTGTTGTGTTACAGCCTGAACTTAAAATTGATTAAATTTAGATTTTTTTAAAAACTGGCCTACACACAATATCACATAATGTCAAAGTGGAATTCTATATATATATATATATATATATATATATATATATATATATATATATATATATATATATATATATATATATATATATATATATATATATATTTGTGCTAATTAATAAAAACAAATTTAAAATGAAATGTCTTGATTCAATAAGTTTTCAACCCCTTTGTTGTGGCAAGCCTAAATAAGTTCAGGAGTAAAGATTTGCTTAATAACTCACAATAAGTTGCGTGGACACTGTGCAATAACCATGTTTAACATGATATTTGAGGACTACCTCATCTCTGTACCCCACACAAACAATTATCTGTAAGGTCCCTTAGTCGAGCAGGGAATTTCAAACAGAGATTCAATCACAAAGACAAGGGAGGTTTTCCAATGCCTCACAAAGAACGGCACCTATTGGTAGATAGATGGATAAAAAAGACATTGAATATCCCTTTGAGCAAGTTATTAATAACACTTTGGATGGTGTATCAATACACCTAGTCACAACAAAGATACAGGAGTGCTTCCTAACCCAGTTGCCGGAGAGGAAGGAAACCACTCCGGGATTTCACCATGAGGCCAATGGTGACTTTAAAACAGTTGCAGAGTTTAATTGCTGTAATAGGAGAAAACTGAGGATGGATCAACAATATTGTAGTTATTCCACAATACTAACCTAAATAACAGAGTGAAAAGAAGGAAGCCTGTACAGAATAAAAATATTACTAAACATCTATCCTAAAGTAATACTGCAAATAATGTGTCAAAACAATTTACTTTTTGTCCTGAATAAAAAGTGTTATCCTTGGGGCAAATCCAATACGACACATTACTGAGTACTACTCTCCATATTTTCAAGCATAGTGGTTGCTGGATCATGTTATGGGTATGCTTGTAATCGTTAAGGACTGGGGAGTTTTTCAGGATAAAAAAGAAACGGAATGGAGCTAAGCATAGGAAAAATCCTAGAGGAAAACCTTTTTTAGTCTGCTTTCCACCAGACACTGGGAGATGAATTCACCTAAAACAATAACCTAAAACATAAGGCCAAATCTACACTGGAGTTGCTTACCAAGACAACCGTGAATGTTCCTGAATGGCCTAGTTACAATTTTGACTTAAATCTACTTGAAAAATGTTTATTATTTATTTTTATTTAACCTTTATTTGACAAGTCAGTTAAGAACAAATTCTTATTTACAATGACGGCCTACCCCGTCCCTATGGGACTCCAAATCACGGCCAGGTGTAATACAGCCTGGATTCAAACCAGGGACTGTATCGACACCTCTTGCACTGAGATGCAGTGCCTTTGTCCGCTGCGCCATTCGGGAGCCCAGTCTACATAAACTATGGCAAGACCTGAAAATGGATGTCTAGCAATGATCAACAACCAATTTGAAAGAGCTTGAAGAATTAAAAAATAAATAATGGGCAAATGTTGCACAATCTACACTTACCCAGAAAGATTCACAGCTGTAATCGCTGCTTATACAAAGTATTGACTCAGAGGTGTGAATACTTATGTAAATTAGATATTTCTGTATTTCATTTTCAATAAAATAGCTAAAATATCAACAACAAAAAATTGTAGGTATTCTGCGTAGACGGGTGAGAATTTTTTTTATTAAATGCATTTTTAATTCAGGCTCTAACAAGAACATTTGAATAACTCAAGGGGTATGAATACTTTCTGAAGGCACTGTAGCTAGAGAGCGAAGCTATATTTGGAAACTGGTAGTAGACATGGTAAATGGGTGATCATCAGCATAGTTTCTGGAAACATGGAATAAAGTAAGAAATAAAGATACATAACAAATGTAGGGGAGGGTAAATAGTTATACACGTTCAAGTTTTCTGTCTTATTTCTTGTTTGTTTCACAATAAAACATATTTTTCGTCTTCAAAGTGGTAGGCATGTTGTGTAAATGAAATGAGACTAACCCCCAATCCACTGTATTACACTTGTCATGTTGTCACATACACCTGCCACCTGCTACATTCACAATCTGTGTGGCTTCTTTCTGAGCCTGCCCTCTGTTCTGATATACAACAGTACATACACCTAAATTAATGACCAACTGAGGCAGAGACAGCTTCATTACTACTGCCATCTGGCTACTCAATTAGGCCAAGGAACTATTGAAATTCAAAGTCAAACATTGAATTAACAAATTAAAGTAAAATAAATGCATCCACTTTTCTCAAAAACCAAAGTGTGTGTAATGTGTGTCCCTACCATGTGAACATTCCAAATTTGGTTTGGGGTGTCTAGGTCACATGGTGAAGGTTCTATTGAATTTTGAGTGTTTTTTAATAAAAATACCCTACCAGTCAACATTTTGGACACACCGTCTCATTCAAGGGGTTTTCTTTCCTTTTACTATTTTCTACATTGTAGAATAATAGTGAAGACATCAAAACTATGAAATAACACATGAAATCATGTAGTAACCAAGGAAGTGTTAAACAAATCTAAATAAATGTTATATTTGAAGTTCTTCAACATAGCCACCCTTTGCCTTGATGACAGCTTTGCACACTCTTGGCAATCTCTCAACCAACTTCATGAGGTATTCACCTGAAATGCATTTCAATTAACAGGTGTGCCTTGTTAAAAGATAATTTGTGGAATTTCTTACCTTAATGTTTTTGAGCAAATCAGCTGTGTTGTGACAAGGTAGGGGTGGTATACAGAAGATAGCCCTATTTGGTAAAACACCAAGTCCATAATATGGCAAGAACAGCTCAAATAAGCAAAGAGAAATGACAGTCCATCATGACTTTAAGACCTGAAGGTCAGTCAATGCGGAAAATGTCAAGAACTTTGAAAGTTTCTTCAAGTGCAGTCGCAAAAACAATCAAGTGCTATGATGAAAATGGACCGCCACAGAGAAGGAAGACCCAGAGTTACCTCTGCTGCAGGACAAGTACATTAGTGTTACCAGCCTCAGAAATTGCAGCCCAAGTAAATTCTTCACAAAGTTCAAGTAACAGACACATCTCAACATCAACTGTTCAGAAGAGACTGCTTGAATCAGGCCTTCATGGTCGATTTGCTGCAAAGAAACCACTACTAAAGGATATCAATAATAAGAAGAGACTTACTTGGGCCAAGAAATACTAGCAATGGACATTAGACCGGTGGAAATCTGTCCTTTGGTCTGATGAGCTGTACAGGGAAAATTACGTATTTACCTGCTTTGTTGAACATTGATAGTTACCAATTATATGCTTAACAATAGCAATAGATTTTTATAACTACTAATACTGTGCTTCTGTAAAGGGATGGTTCCCCTCTAGCTCCCTGCAGCTGGTCTGTGTGTGAGGGGGTGGGGTGGGGGGGCTGACATTTCTTGAGAACAACTATACATATATATATTTTTTTAAGGAAAATGGAGTTCTGAGGGAACTGCCATTTTGTGATGTCTGTGTTTTGTTAGACTTGAAAGGACACGTTTATAATGGGGTTCTGAGGGAACTGCCACTTGGTGATGTCTGTGTTTTGTTAGACTTGAAAAGACACGTTTATAGTGGGGTTCTCAGTGAACTGCCATTGACAAATATTTGTGTTACCAGCATCCAAATTTGTGGATTGGAGAAAAATGGAGCTCTGAGGGAACTGTCATCTGGTAATGTCTGTGTTTGTTAAACTTGAAAAAGCAAGTTTATAATGGGGTTCTGAGGGAACTGTCATTGACTAATATTTGTGATACTAGCATCCGAATCTGTGGATTGGATGAAACTAGGATCTGTGTGAACTAGTTTGAATTTATAAAGCAAAGAATTCTGAGGGAATTCAAAGTCCTCGTGTGGACAGAGAGCACCATAGGAATAAAAGAGAGTGCATTATAGAAAAGTGTAAATAGTTATTTGGAGGCCTGCGTGGCACTGCCATAAGAGCTATGAAGTCCTGCGTGGTATAAAATTATATGGTATAAGATAGTAAGGTGCACCTGTAATTGTTTTAAACCAAACCCCATTTTAGTAGTAAGAAAATACTTCTGTAGAATTGAAGCCCACAGACAGCTCTAATAGATTAGTGGACGGGAATAATAGTGGGACTTAGTTGGAGAACTTATTATAAAGGTTATACTGCAGTGTGTCTAGATGGGAGATGATTCACTGAAGTGTTTTTGTTTCATAGAAGAAGGTAGATAGGATTTAAGTAAGACGTTAAAATAGGTTTGAACAACATTGTTAAAATACAAATAATTTAAGAAATTGAATGATTGTAAAGGAACTTGAGTAAGAATGGAAGAACGTCGTAGTAAGATAGACAAGAAAAGACGCCAACGTTTTCGGTTGAAAAAAAATCTAAAATAATGTCTGTAAGAAAAGGTGAAGGATAACTGAACTCTTAGAACACGAAGCCTGAAGGCTACTGGACGAATGAAAAATAATGACACTGATGATGCGTGGAAATTGGTTGAAGGAGATTCTAAAAGTATGAAGGACGGACATAAATTGTGACTTAAAGAATTCTAAAACTATCAATCAATCAATCAAATGCATTTATTAAGCCCTTCTTACATCAGCTGATGTCACAAAGTGCTGTACAGACACCCAGCCTAAAACCCCAAACAGCAAGCAATGCAGGTGGAGAAGCACGGTGGCTAGGAAAAACTCCCTAGAAAGACCAGAACCTAGGAAGAAACCTAGAGAGGAACCAGGCTATGAGGGATGGCCAGTCCTCTTCTGGCTGTGCCGGGTGGAGATTATAACAGAAT
The DNA here is from genome assembly GCF_045679555.1 of Salvelinus alpinus. Classification (NCBI taxonomy): domain Eukaryota; kingdom Metazoa; phylum Chordata; class Actinopteri; order Salmoniformes; family Salmonidae; genus Salvelinus; species Salvelinus alpinus. The sequence goes on from NC_092107.1 coordinate 15,541,069, forward strand.
ATAGCCAAGATGTTCAAATGTTCATAGATGACCAGCAGGGTCAAATAATAATAATCACAGTGGTTGTAGAGGGTGCAACAGGTCAGCACCTCAGGAGTAAATGTCAGTTGGCTTTTCATAGCCGATCATTCAGAGTATCTCTACCGCTCCTGCTGTCTCTAGAGATTTGAAAACATCAGGTCTGGGACAGGTAGCACATCTGGTGAACAGGTCAGGGTTCCATAGCTGCAGGCAGAACAGTTGAAACTGGAGCAGCACCACAACCAGGTGGACTGGGGACAGCAAGGAGTCATCAGGCCAGGTAGTCCTGAAGCATGATCCTAGGGCTCAGGTCCTCAGAGAGAGAGAGAAAGAAAGAAAGAAAGAAAGAAAGAAAGAAAGATAGAAAAAGAGAGAGAATTAGAGAGAGCATACTTAAATTCACACAGGACACTGGATAAGACAGGATAAATACTCCAGATATAACAGACAGACCTTAGCCCCCCGACACAAACTATTGCAGAATAAATACTGGAGGCTGAGACAGGAGGGGTCGGGAGACACTGTGGCCCCGTCTGACAATACCCCCGGACAGGGCCAAACAGGCAGGATATAACTTCACCCATTTTGCTAAAGCACAGCCCCCACACCTCTAGAGGGATATCTTCAACCACCAACTTACCATCCTGAGACAAGGCTGAGTATAGCCCACGGAGATCTCCCCCACGGCACAACCCCCCGGGGGTCATCAACCAGGACAGGAAGATCACATCAGTGACTCAACCCACTCAATTGACGCACCCCTCCTAGGGACGGCATGGAAGAGCACCAGTAAGCCAGTGACCCAGCCCCTGTAACAGGGTTTGAGGCAGAGAATCCCAGTGGAGAGAGGGGAACCGGACAGGCAGAGACAGCAAGACCACTCTGTGAGTGGAACGCACAAAGCGAGAAAATATAATTATTTGGGCTATACTGTTGCATGATGAGCAAGGAAGAGGGCTGGTTAGCCTAATACATGGAAAATAAGAAACTGCACTGGGCTGGCAGTGGAAGTTGCAGAGAGAAAGATGGGCTTTGGATAATTAACGAGACAAGGACATGAGGCTTAAAGCTGAAGACGGATATCTCATTAACTAGGCTTGCATGTGGACTTCCATTTACAATTACAAGATGACAGACTGAATTGGCTTGACTAAGCGAAGTTTAGGAAATGTGTCGGTGTTGTGACAATCCTTCCCCAAGTTCCTGACAAAAAAATATATGGCAAAGGTATGTCGAAAGTTAGCGTTAACAACTTAGTTGTTATAGTTGTTTAAGGTTGCTTTAGATGTGATTTCATTTGCTTATTGTTTTTGTAAGGGAAATGTACTGCTTTAAATGCATTTACTGCTGTTTTATATAAGATTGATGGAAAGTTATACTTTTTTTCCGAATTGTCTTGAAATTATAGCTTTGAAGACGATTAGAAAATTATGAAATTTGTTTTAGGCGAATTCATTTGGTATAGGAATCAATACGAGTACTGTTGTAACTCAGTAGACTTATTTAGACCTTCCTAAATTTGATAAGGTCTACAATTGCTGTATACTGTAGTTTTACCAAATGATAACTAAGCTACTGACTGAAGGAGTTATGACTGATTTCCAACAACACCATTTTCTGTCCGCCTGCTAGTTGTAACAGTTTTGTAACCGCTAACCTTTGCTTTCACAGCACTACCAGTGAAGACTTTAGAGGTCAACGTTTTAACAGTTAATGCTTTGAGCCGTGTGTAGAGAAGGTTTGTGTACACAATTTGAAAAGGTGTTCTTGATGTATGTTTATACGTGTAGTAAGAATACCTGAACTCTCGAAACTGAATTTAAGTAGTGAGAATTGAGTTGACTGATCTTTGGAATTTCATTTAAAATAGGCCTGGAATTAGTTAACTGATTGATCTAAGAGTTGACTGCTGTTAAGAAATGTAGATACCGTTAAAGAACTGAACAAATAAAGAATACCAGAACGATTGTGAATGAATGTTTAACACTGATCTCACCCATGGCCACTAGATGGCGACGAATGACACGATAAGGTGGACTCCTGAGGGTTTGCAGGCAGTTGACAAATTGCAACAGTTGCTCACCTCTTCACCTTGTTTAGGATTGCCTGATCACTCCAAATCTTTTAACCCTTTTGTTGGTGAAAATGTGCCAACTAACTGTTCATGTCCATCATGCTGTTCACGCTCTCATTTCACAGACATGTACTGCTCACTTCACCCCAGCAAGGCTGCTCCATTACCAGAATGTGCTGTTAACAATGTCTCATGTCACATGAAACGCTGTACCATCCTTAACGCTGCCACTCTTTACCAACTGACGATGATGGTGAGCCCTATGATTGTGCTGTCCTAGTTGCCCAGGTCTGTAAACCACACTCTGATTTATCTGACATACCTTTAATGAATGCTGATTTGGAACTATGTGTTGATGGTTGAGCTCAAAAATCAGCTCAAGGCGAGCCATTAGTGGCTTATGCAGTAATTACGGCTGCTACTACCTTAGAAAGAGTTAAACTCCCACCCCATCTGTCAGCTTAGGCTAGGAAGAAAACTGTTATGATTTATGCTGACAGCAGGTATGCATTTGGGGTTGTGCATGCCTTTGGCACACTCTGGAAGGAATGTGGGTTCCTCACCTCATCTGGTAAGACAATTTCACATTCTAAATTGGTTGAAAACTTGGAGGCTATTTTGTTACACTTCCTGTCTCTGTTAAAAACATGTTTTTCCCTACAGGATGTTTCTGATCTGCAATCAGGTGCAGGGCCTAGGGAAGTGAGATTGTCGAAAGAAGGCCAAGACCATGTGTCAAAGGGGGGAGTTGTAGAAATTGTATTTGAGGAGCAATTTTGTGCAAAATGTGTAAACCCCTTTTCCACAGAACAGATTGACCCTGATGGGCTGTGAAGACCAAATGGTAACCTATTGTGCTGCACTTAACAATGTTCTGAAGTTTATTTTCCCCAGGATAAAAGCGGCTTTGCCTGAACCAAAAGGAGGACAACTCCACAAATTGCAGCCAGGAGATTGGGTGGTCATCAAGGACCTCCGCAGAAAGACTTGGCACCAACAGCGCTGGAATGGTCCATTCCAGGTGCTCCTGACGGTTGCAGAGAGGTCGACGTGGGTTCGCGCCAGCCACTGCAGGAGGGTGCCCCACAACCCAGACGATAGGCGACCCCAGTGGCCATGGGAGGACCAGGACAGGACCCAATGCATCATGTCGTTGCTTTCGTGGTCAGTGTTCTAATTCCACCTGTTGTACGGGCCTTGAGAGAAGTGGCAACAATGCAACTGAAGAACACCAGCATAGTCCCGCGGCAGGACTTTATTTACAGCACGAGCCAACGGCAGGCTCAGGACGGGAGTCCAGCAAACAATAGCCGAGAGGTCGACGTTAAGAGGACGGATATCGATACATCAACGTGATGATTGTCCTCTTTGTACAGATGAAGAGTGTACTTCTGTATGACCTTTTAATTGTTTAAATGATTCCCTTAAGAATGTTTTGCGCCATGTGAAGGTGAAGTTAATTGGAAAGTTAATTAGAAAGTAAGAATTCACATTTGAAATGGTTTGGACTGATTAAGATTTAGCAAAGTGAAAATGAACGAAATGTTTGTTATGAATATTTGTTAATGGTGTTAATACCGTGTTTGATTTATTGTGTGGGGTCTTTTTATTTTTTATTTTAGTGGATTATTCCTATTATAGAAATTATACACCTTAAAGGGCACACAAATTGCATTTTCTGACGTTTCTATTGCCAGAGTTTTGGTTGCACCAAAATAATTTCTAAGGGTCCAGGATAGACACTAAATAGTTTATAATTTAGCAATAGTCCTATGTTTGATCCGGACCATGACAAGGACAGAGAGAGTGCGCTGCCACTGGTTGAGGGACACCTGTCACTAATCAATTTTACTATTCCTAGAATTACCTTATGGGATACATTTAAGTTAAGGTAGGAGCAGATTAACCGTTTGTGGGAGTTCCCATAGGGGTAAATCTGACTATGCAAATAGACTTACCATTCTTAGTGGAGATACCATGTAACCCTGACCCCATGACGTTCTCTGTATTACAGAACCACACAGGCCCACCGTTGTTTGCTAGGCCAGATAATACAAGGTTTGGAGGGTGGATTATGCAACTGTGTCTGACCGTTGTTTTTAGTCATTCTATTGATTTTGCTGCTCATCCTCATGTTGAAGTTTTGCTGTAATATGTGTTTGCACAAATGCAAGGCCAAATGTAATGTTAACTGTTGCCATGATCAGGGCCAGAATGCAGGATGTGAAGGATTAGCTGAGCCACCCTTTACTGCCGAAGACAGTGATGTTTGACCTGTTGCATATTTAGAAATGCGCCTGTTGTAGACAGAGGTTTGCTCTCACAAAGTCGGCTCAGTGGGAGTGGAATATTGGCTGAACGCCCAGACTCTGTGATTGCCAGGTGTTCTCTCCTAAGCAGCCACACTGGGAGCAAACGCTTTGCTGAGAAAATATTCACTTGGCTATCTTTGTTAAACCTAATCATCAGCAGACATTGGCAAGTTAGAACTGTATATGGTATGTGTAGAAGGTAAAAACTCAGTGGCACAACAGGAGCCATTTACAAAGATGATATACTAGTGTAAGAAAGCCCTCTTCTACAATGTTTTATATTTTGCTTGGTTGAAGTTCTGCTTAGATTATCACACAATTGGCTGACATTATGAATTATTGCTTACATGCACTGCTTTATGTATTAAATATTTGCTTGTCGATGTCTGTGAAGAGATAGCATTGAATCGTATAAACTGTATGCATCCTTGGTTCGTTCAGGTGACTGGGTATCATGACCTCCTTCTCAAACCAATTGGCAGAACGCCCAGAATATGTTTTCAAGGAGACAGTGCTCAGTTTTCTGGGAGGCTGAGCATGCGCAAAACGACCAGTTACATGCGGGAACCGATCCAATGAATCATTGCCTTTATGCTTCTTGATTTATGAACAATGTAGGCACCCAAAGAAGGTTTGTTACTATGGAAGACGTAATAGCATCTGGAAGATTTTTATCTTTATAAAATTGTTATAATATTTAAGTGCTTATGTATAACATTGTACACTGTTTAACGATCATTTTATAGGAGACTGAGTCTCCTAAGAGGGTAATGTACGGTAAAAATGACATATTTACCTGCTTTGTTGAATATTGATAGTTACCAATTATATGCTTAATAATAGTAATAGATTGTATAACTACCAATACTGTGCTTCTGTATAGGGATGGTTCCCCTCTAGTTCCCTGCAGCTGGTCTGTGAGTATAGTCAAGGACATGGTGTGACAGAGATAGAGAGAACATCAGGAGTAGAACAAACCTCTATTTGTTTCTAATCATCTTTGCTTCTGAGAAACTAAACAGGGGGCTAACCACAAGATGAACATGGGGTAGCTCATGATGCCCCGATCTTCTGGGGAGGGGTGGTACCAGCCATGACTAAGCATTTTTAGGTCCGCTGTATAGGACCTATGTTTTTTTCTGTATTGTTGAGCTCTCTGACTCACGCTCAAGAGTGTGGGGTCGACCAGCTTCACTATTGCAATTCTTATTAAATAAAGATGATTGTTTGAAGAAATGACAAAGTCTCACTCACTTGGTTAGAATTTCCACCACAGAGTCCACATTTGCGATTTTTGGTTCCAACAGCTGTGTCTTTGTGAGACGCAAAGTAGGTGAACGGATGATCTCTGCATGTGTGGTTCCCACCGTGAAGCATGGAGGAGGAGGTGTGATGGTATGGAGGTGCTTTGCTGGTGACACTGTCTGTGATTTCTTTAGTATTTAAGGCACACTTAACCAGCATGGCTACCACAGCATTCTGCAGCGATACACCATCCCTTCTGGTTTGCACTTAGTGGGACTATCATTTGCTTTTCAACAGGACACTGACCCAAAACACACCTCTAGGCTGTGTAAGGGCTATTTGACCAAGAAGGAGAGTGATGGAGTGCTGCATCACCACAATCACCCGACCTCAACCCAATTGAGATGGTTTGGGATGAGTTTGACCACAGAGTGAAGGAAAATCAGCCAACAAGTGCTCAGGATATGTGGGAACTCCTTCAAGACTATTCAATCAATCAATCAGATGTATTTATAAAGCCCTTCTTACATCAGCTGATGTCACAAAGTTCTGTACAGAAACCCAGCCTAAAACCCCAAACAGCAAGCAATGCAGGTGTAGAAGCACTGTTGGAAAAGTATTCCAAGTGAAGCTGGTTGAGAGAATGCCAAGAGTGTGCAAAGCTGCCATCAAGGCAGAGGGTGAAGAATCTAGAATCTAAATTCTAAAACATATTTTGATTTATTTAACACTTTTTTAGTTACTACAAGATTCCATATGTGTTATTTCATAGTTTTGATATCTTCACTATTATTCTACAATGCAGAAAATAGTTAAAATAAAGAATAACCCTGGAATGAGTAAGTGTGTCCAAACTTTTGACTGGCACTGTATATATTTTTGGGGGACAAAATCTAGCCACCAAAAACATTTTTTTCAGTGTATGGGAGCTTCGACTGCATTTCGGATACACATGTATGTCATAGTGGCGCATATGTCTCTTGTGTTATCCTATAATATAACAGTTTTTGATGTGTACGGCTACATTTCAGATACATGTACATTTGAACAGCAGTAGGACCAATCTACCTTGTTTTAAGAGGGCTCTAAAGAAATACTAGTTGTGCACCCCCATGGATTTAAAATCTCCCTCAGGCATGTCATCCTGGAGCTGGGCCATGTCTTTTCTAAATCTGCATCCCCAAACATTGTCATTGTAATATTCTTGTTTTGTATATATTGTATCTTTTAACATTGTATTATATTCAAATTATTATGCTACTTTAGGATTTAGCTATTTTGTTAAACCCATTTGAATTCAATCACTTTTGACGGCAACCCTTTTCATTTGAATGAAAACTTCCAGACACATTTGCCCATTTGTAGAAGTGCTCAGAAAGTGACTTTTTGGACCTGAATACCAAATCATTCAAGAGATAAAAGTGTTAAAATTTGACCCCTGTTGCATACCCCACCATACCATGACACATCCATGTCTTCATCACTGGAAAATATAAACAGTTGAGTTTTCTATCACTTAAAAGCTTACAAACAGGGTGGTCTGTGGGTCCTCCCCCAGAATTCTTTCGGCATCTATAGCTAATTTCCTGCCTCTTTACGCAATCAAATCCAATATGCCGTCTCCTTTTAGAACAAAAAGTAAGCAAAAATTAACAATCCACCAATTCCAATTAACCAAGCTAATTTCACTTCACCTATCTCTCTCTACGGCACTAGTTAGACGGACAGGGTGTAAGTGAGACCCTGTGGTCTCATCAAACACTATCACCACTTTCCACTCCAACACATCACTACTCTTGCTTCCTACATTGGCCCTCTTTATGCTTTCTTTACTAGACGATCCACTGCTTTCTGTATCATGATCTCTCTTCTTCCTATGTCTTTCCACTACCGACCATTCTGGTCCTTGACCCTCATTCTTCCACTCCATACCATCAGAACTGACACTCATATTGTTCGCATTCCAGCACAGCTGTTGCTTCACCAACTTTTTCAAAATTTCATCCATTTCATCCGCACTACTAGCCGCCATTTCCCATTAACCTCTTACCATATTTCTGCAATAGCGAAACAAGATTCAACGATATCAAACAACTCTCCCCTGTGGTTAAACAATCGGTCTAATTCGTTTCTAGTTGCCTCCTTACACAGTTCAACCGAGAACGTGTCTTTCCTCCTGAAGCCTTCTTCAAAAGGAAACCAGCAGGTTAAGCCATCGCAAGGCGCAGTGCTGCCACCTAAAGTTCAATGTGTTTCCCTCAACAAGTGACATCAATAAGGGATCATAGCTTTCACCTGGATTCACCTGGTCAGTCTATGTCATGGAAAGAGCAGGGCCCTGTTTCAGAAAGTGGTTTTGTGAAAACTCAGAGTCAGTTGACTCAGAGTTTAAGGAAAATCTGGGTTTTCGGGTTTCACACAGCCAGTTCAGCTTAACTCTGAGTCAGTTACTATGGCAACATACTCTGTGAAACTAACCTGCTCGCTGTCAGGTTTTCTTCAACTAACCCTGAATTTCTCCTCTTTAACTGAAGCCTGTAGACGGAAGGAGGTGTCAGACATGGCGTGTCCTTTTCTTGAAGAGCCAGTTGAAATTGAAGCACAAATACTCTGCATAAATCTCCGTCGGGAGAAGGTGATCAGATCCCGCTTGGATGTTTTATCATTCTCTGATGATTATCTGTTTGAGCATTTCAGTTTTCCTGCACAATCGATCATTCATCTCAACAATATTCTCAGCCGTCATATCTTTCATATGACACATCGTGGACATGCTCTCAGCTCAGGAAAAAAATTATTTGTGTTGCACTTCGTTTTTTTGCCAACGGGAGTTTTCTATATAACATCGGTGACGCTGATCATAAACTTAGCAAAAAAAGAAACGTCTATTTTCAGCAAACTTAACATGTGTAAATATTTGTATGAACATATCAAGATTCAACAACTGAGACATAAACTGAACAAGTTCCACAGACATGTGACTAACAGAAATGGAATAACAAAGGGGGGGGGGGGTCAAAATCAAAAGTAACAGTCAGTATCGGGTGTGGCCACCAGCTGCATTAAGTACTGCAGTGCATCTCCTCCTCATGGACTGCACCAGATTTGCCAGTTCTTGCTGTGAGATGTTACCCCACTCTTCCACCAAGGCACCTGCAAGTTCCCGGACATTTCTGGGGGGAATGGCCCTAGCCCTCACCCTCCGATCCAACAGGTCCCAGACATGCTCAATGGAATTGAGATCCGGGCTCTTTGCTGGCCATGGCAGAACACTGACATTCCTGTCTTGCAGGAAATCACGCACAGAACGAGCAGTATGGCTGGTGGCATTGTCATGCTGGAGGGTCATGTCAGGATGAGCCTGCAGGATAGGGTACCACATGAGGGAGGAGGATGTCTTCCCTGTAACGCACAGCGTTGAGATTGCCTGCAATGACAACGAGCTCAGTTCGATGATGCTGTGATACACCGCCCCAGACCATGATGGACCCTCCACCTCCAAATCGATCCCGCTCCAGAGTACAGGCCTCGGTGTAACGCTCATACCTTCAACGATAAACGCGAATCCGACCATCACCCCTAGTGAGACAAACGTTGTTGCCTACAAGCCCTCAGTATAGTCTCTCTCAGCCTATTGCGGACAGTCTGAGCACTGATGGAGGGATTGTGTGTTCCTGGTGTAACTCGGGCAGTTGTTGTTTCCATCCTGTACCGATCCTGTGCAGGTGTTGTTACACGTGGTCTGCCAATACGAGGACCAACAGCTGTCCATCCTATCTCCCTGTAGCGCTGCCTTAGGCATCTCACAGTACGGACATTGCAATTTATTGCTCTGGCCACATCTGCAGTCCTCATGCCTCCTTGCAGCATTCCTAAGGCAAGTTCACACAGATGAGCAGGGACCCTGAACATTTTTCTTTTTGTGTTTTTCCGAGTCAGTAGAAAGGCCTCTTTAGTGTCCTAAGTTTTCATAACTGTGACCTAATTGCCTACCGTCTGTAAGCTGTTAGAGTCTTAACGACAATTCTATAGATGCAGGTTCATTAATTGTTGGGAAACTGTGTTTAAACCCTTTACAATGAAGATCTGTGTTATTTGGATCTGTGTTATTTGAAGTTATCTGGATTTTTACGAATTATCTTTGAAAGATAGGGTCCTGAAAAAGGGACGTTTCTTTTTTTGCTGAGTTTATTTCCAAGTCAACCGTCTGTTGGGCTGTGAGAAATGTGACTCTTGTACTGAAATGTTTACTGTACACTTTTGTGGTGTTCCAAAGTCACAGACCCACAAGACTCAAAGAAGAATTCCACGGAGTTGCAGGTCTCAGTCTAAGCAATCATTTATTTATTTAGTATGAAGCTTTGAGACTTGAAGCACTAATCAGTTAATTTGATATATTTTGGGGTTTCCAGGTGTGATTGGCTGCATAGATGGCACTCATATTCCTATCATAGCTCCTTTAGTAAATGAAGGAGATTATGTGAATAGGAAGTCTTTCCACAGCAGGTACTGTAGGCCTAAATAGTAGCTTTTAGCATTCCAAATGAAAGATACTTCACAATACAGCTACTGCAGCTAATTACTGTTCTGCACTGTGAAGATCTGTGAAGATCATAATATATTATGTGATGCAGCCCACATCATCAGCAACGTGGAAGCAAAGTGGCCTGGGTGATGTACACAGTGCTAGACTTGCCCGTGGTGAGTTATATATATATATATATATAGCTATATCCTATTATAATCAATATTTGTTTCCTCCTTTTGCAACTGAAAATGTAAACTGTATCCTCGTATTATCATAGGAGAGTTCGATGGTTACCTGCTCGGTGACAGAGGGTACCCTTGCCAGCCCTATTTGCTGACCCCTTACCCTAATCCTGAGCCCGGCTCGCAGCAACGTTATAACTTGGCTCACTGCAGGACACGAGCCAAGGTAGAGATGACCATTGGGATGCTCAAGGCCTGGTTCCAGTGCCTTCTTAGGCTCAGGGCATGTGACATTGTTGTGGCATGTGTGATTCTCCACAACATTGCCACAATTAGAGGAGAACAATGTTCTACTTAACCAGTAGAATCCTCCACCTGTGGGCACCTCACCCACCTTTAACTGATGTTCTAGTAGTTGTATTGCTATTATCTTTCGCATCTGCAGCCTTATGTGGTCAATTTCTAAATTCCATTTTTCATTTTGTTTCTCTAAGTACACCTTGTACAGCTGTTTCACAGGGAGCTATAGGAACATAAAATTACATAGAATTTCACAGTGCCAGGTCTACTTAGTTTCATTGTAAGTCATGGGCCAATGCTGAACAATATCTTACTGAGGTAAGCTGTGCTGTGGAGGTGGATGTAATTTCCAGCATTGCTCTGTTGGAGAAAAAGAAGGTGCAAGTTTTATTATGGCACAACACTATCATCAACTGTTAGATGTTATTTTTAAGGTGTAAACCTCAATAGGCCTCTCTGTATCTTCCCTCTCTGTGGCAGCTGACAAGGCGTCTTCATCATACTCCTGTAATGAAAATTAACACATTTTGGTGTTCTACTCTAACCCATTATGAAAAATCTGTGGAATATCAAGATTACCTGCATGGAGGTCTGTTATGGCAGAAGGCTCCACCAGACAGATTACACCATCAGTAACTGGTAGAAGATGAAGATTAGACAGTTAAATTATAACTTTACCCATTAAAGTGCGCCACCTAATTTGAATTTTGTTTTTACAAGTGTGCAGGCCACATCACAATTTTTCAAATATATAGCTCTAAGTCACCTTAAAAATAGTTTTGTCTAAGATGGATGGGTGGGGGCGTCACTGAGGTAACACTGACAAAACGATGAATGTACATATATCATTCATTTGAATAACTAACCTCTTATTTAGGCCCTTGTGTCCTGGGGGGTGGTTGGGTCAGAATAACTAACCTCTTATGTAGGCCCTTGTGTCCTGGGGGGTAGTTGGGTCAGAATAACTAACCTCTTATGTAGGCCCTTGTGTCCTGGGGGGTGGTTGGGTCAGAATAACTAACCTCTTATGTAGGCCCTTGTGTCCTGGGGGGTGGTTGGGTCAGAATAACTAACCTCTTATGTAGGCCCTTGTGTCCTGGGGGGTGGTTGGGTCAGAATAACTAACCTCTTATGTAGGCCCTTGTGTCCTGGGGGGTGGTTGGGTCAGAATAACTAACCTCTTATGTAGGCCCTTGTGTCCTGGGGGGTGGTTGGGTCAGAATAACTAACCTCTTATGTAGGCCATTGGGTCAGATGAGAGATGCGATAAAATGCAAATTGTTACTTAAAAATCATACAATGGGATTTTCTGGATTTTTGTTTTAGATTCCGTCTCTCACAGTTGAAGTGTACCTATGATAAAGATTACAGACCTCTACATGCTTTGTAAGGAGGAAAACCTGCAAAATCGGCAGTGTATCAAATACTTGTTCTCCCCACTGTATATACGGTACTGATGTTATGGTTGGATCCTGTCTAATTATTTCTGCAAGCGGTTCGACTGCTAGTGCAAACAGAAGGACAGAGGGAAGGAGGCGGTTTTAATAGTAACTATGTGGACCATACCATGATACAGTATGTGCCAATGCATTCATTCACAATTGTAGTAAAGTGTGTATTGCTTCTCAAGGCAGACACGTGAACAGATTTTGCACTTTTGCCCTCCTATGAAAAAAGTGCCCTTTTGATTGGTTGCATTTTTAAAAACAAATTACTTTTAATTGTATTTTGCTTGCAGAAATAATTAGACAGGACCCAACCATAACAGGTATTGGTAAACATAAATATAAACTAAACTTATTTACAGATTGTCTCCTGATATACCTGACCATAATTTAAATCTCAATGCACTAATATTTCAGAATACTCTAAAATCTCAGGATATGCAATTAACGTAGAAAAAAACGAAATAATGATCTACAGAAATTGTTTAAGTGGACCACAAAAAATATAAAATATTTAGACAAGGATGCTTAATAAGTGACTACAGAAAACAAATATGTATATATACAGTCCCATATAAAAATGTGGACACACCTACTCATTCAAGGGTTTTTCTTTATTTTTACAATTTTATACATTGTAGAATAGTGAATACATCAACACTATGAAATAAAACATATGGATTCATGTAGTAACCAAAAAAGTGTAAAATAAATCAAAATATATTTTATATTTTACATTCTTCAAAGTAGCCACCCTTTGCCTTGATGACAGCTTCACACACTCAACCAATCCTCAGACATTAACGCAATGGAAAGGTCAAAAAAGTTAAAGGTGCTTGGGTGATGGAGAGAAACAAAATGGTGCAGTTTGAGGCCATGTGGCGGAGAGTGATGCGGAGACTGGAGATGTGGGATGTGGTGTGACCTAGTGGGTCTGGGCATGTGTGATGTTTGTATGATGTTGTTTGTATGTGTATGGTTTGTATTGTTTATAAAAAATGAAATACAATTTAAAAAAAATATATAGTACATAACTGCAATCGAAAGCTTATTTGGTTATTTAGTGCACAGTTTCTCACTGATAAAAGTTAATATTATTTTTTATTTTCACTGTTCAGACACTCCCTTGATTAATTACATCCTGGATTAGTGAGTTCATCAGTGCTGGGATTAAGTGAAATAGGTGAATCCTATCATATATCATTCATCATTGAGTTGTAGTCTGGAAAGTGGAAACATGCAAAGCAATTTGTCATTCAAGCTGAATTGACACTGTGGGCTCTATTTTCGGCTGGCGATAAGTGTCAAATGCATGTTAAAGTGCATTTGTAAAGTATTCAGACCCCTTCATTTTTCCCACATATTATGTTAGTCTTATTCTTAAATGTATTAAATAAATAAAAAATGTCCTCATCAATCTACACACAATAGCCCGTAATGACAAAGTGAAAACAGGTTTTTAGACATTTCTGCCAAAAAGATATACAAAATAAATAGAAATACCTTATTTACATAAGTATTCAGACCCTTTGCTATGAGACTCGAAATTGAGCTCAGGTGCATCCTGTTTCCATTGATCATCCATTGATGTTTCTACAACTTGATTGGAGTCCACCTGTGGTAAATTAAATTGATTAGACATGATTTGGAAAGGCACACACCTGTTGTCAGAGTCCTTAAAGAACAGTGGGTTGGAGTCAGGCGCAGAGAGCAGAGGGTTCGAATAAATGTATATTTATTCCCGGGAAAAACGGTCACGCCATAAACACAAGGCGCATAAACTGACCGGCCCATACACAGGACCCAAAATAACCGGGAAAACAAAATACCATTGAACATCCACAAACTAACAGAATAACAATCCCGCACAAACCTAGGCGGGCCTAACAGGCTTAAATAGACAAAAATCAAGAAACACAATAAGGAACAGGTGCACCTAATAAGACCAAACGAACAGAAAAGGAAAAAGGGATCGGTGGCGGCTAGTAGACCGGCGATGATGACCGCCGAGCACCGCCCGAACAGGCAGGGGAGCCACCTTCGGTGGGAGTCATGACACCTGTCTATATAGGGTCCCACAGTTGAGAGTGCATGTCAGAGCAAAAACCAAGCCATGAGGTCAAAGGAATTGTCCGTAGAGCTCCGAGACAGGATTGTGTCGAGGCACAGATCTGGGGAAGGGAACACAGTGGCCTCCATCATTCTTAAATGAAAGAAGAATGGAACCACCAATGTCCAGACCTGCCCAACAGCTCTGACTTCTTTTTTTACATAAAACAACAAGTCACACTTATTTTTAACTTGAGAAATGCTGCACCAAACACCCTAGTTAAATGTAAAATTGTGCAACTAAAGCATCCTTGGCAAAAACGTTAAAATTATTTAGTTTTCTTGAGTTATCTTAGATTAATTCTGGAGATTTTGAGGAAGTGAAATATGGTTCCTCGTCTATGGTGTCTCATGGGGGACAAACATCATTAACCAAACATGAAATCGGTCAGGAAACACACCTCCATTAGCAACAGAAAAACACACGTGCCAATTGCCGTGTTCAGTGGCTCTTTAATCACAGGGTGGTGAAAGTGTACGTGATGAGATTGATGCTCATTTCCAATAACTATCGAGGGTCTTATTCTGGTGACATTATGATTGATGCTTGGCCGCCGTTAACAAAGGCCACAGAACCAGTGGAAGTAAAATAGCCCCATAACATCATAGATCCACCACCATATTTTACAGTAGGTATGGGGTTCTTTTCTGCTCATGCTTTCTTATGTTGATGCCAAACCCACCACTGGTGTGCATGGCCAAGGAGCTCTATTTTCATGTCATCTGACCAAAGCACCGGTCCCAATACAAGTGCCAATGCTGTTTAGCAAACTCCAGTTGTTTACATTTGTTTAGATGACATGATGGTGGGTTTGGTGTCAATGAGAAAGCATGAGCCGAAAAGAACCGAAAAGAACTATAAAATATGGTGGTGGATCTATGATGCTATGGTTGTCTTTAGCTTCCTGTATGTAGGAATGGTCTAAGATCCCTCCCAATGTGTTCTCCCACTCATCATTTTTTGTTAGAATAAAGGCTCAGTGCTATCATCCTCGCGATGTGAGGTATTGAAAGGTATTGAAGGTGTCAATCATGTTGACCCCTACCTTTTTGAGAGAAAAGAATTTGGTGACACTTTACTTGACACCCAGCGTCATAACACATTATGACACAGTCATAACCATATGATAATATGTCATTTCAGGTGACAACTTGTCATAACCTGTCATAATATGGTCATAACACTGTCATGACACATATACTTAGACCTGTTGTGAGGTATATTGTGTTAATTTATGTCTGGTTATGACAACTACATAAGAGTGCCAAAACACCAAAACCTAGCACACAAAGCAAACATCCAATTAAACCATAGACTACTGGTCAACAGTTTGTTTACGTTATATAACATTTTCTGAAATTGACCATATTCAATTAATTGCGCACACATTGATGTCAGACATGCACCTACCCGTATGCTTTCTCGCTGATGACTGAGATGAATGCAGGAGCAGATTTCAGGAGCAGGACAAGACACGCTCTTTTCGACTGATGATTGACATAAGGGCATGTACGTGATAGGCCTGTCTGGCTTACAGTGGTGTAAAGTACTTAAGTAAAAGTACTTTAAAGTGCTACAGTTTTTTGGGGTATCTATACTTTACTTTACTATTTATATTTTTGACTACTTTTACTTTTACTTCACTACATTCCTAAAGAAAACATGTACTTTTTACTCCCTGACACCAAAAAGAACTTGTTACATTTTGAATGCTCAGGCAGGACAGAGTCATGGTCCAATTCACACACCTATCATTATAACGTGTTGTCATATGTACTGCCTCTGATCTGACAGACTCAATAAACACAAATACTGCGTTCGTAAATGATGAGTGTTGGAATGTTCCCATGTCTGTTCATAAAAAATTATTTAAAAACAGTAAATAAATTGTGCTGTCTGGTTTGCTTAATATGAGGAATTTGATGTATAGCATTTACATTGTACTTTTACTAAAGTATGAAAATATTCTACTTTTTCCACCACTGTACTTATGTACATTTAAAACCAGATATTTTTTAGACTTTTATTCAAGTAGTATTTTGCTGGGTGACTTTTACTTTTAATTGAGACATTTTTTATTGGTGTTTTTATCTTTACTTATATTCAAGTATGACAATTGAGTACTTTTTCCACCACTGCTGGCTTATATGATTATGACTGTCATAATGGTTCTTGACAGTGTCAAGAAGTGTATTTCCTTAGTCCGTGTAAAGTGACCTAGGATGGTTATCATAATGCTTCTCGACAGAGTCATAAAGTGCATTTTCTTAGTCCAAGTAAAGTGACACAGGATGGTCATAATGCTTCATGACAGTGTCATAAAGTGTATTGCTGCAAGTTATTTAACATAGGATGAAAAAAACATGACTGTAAAGAATGAATTGCAACAACAACAAAGGACTTAAGAAACAGATTTTCAAACAAAAGGAAACATCTTGGCAGGGAAAAAAACATATTTGAATAACTGTGGGTTTTATGTAGGTGTCCTAACCAGCCATAAAATAATGCAATAAACAGTATGTCACAACAGGTGTAAATATATGGTTCAGGATAGTGTTACAACCATATTATGACAGGTTATAACAAGGTACAGTATTTAGCTGTAGTAGAATGTCCCTTGGGGGTATCCATATCTATGTATGACATGTGCAGACTAGGTTTGTAAACATGCTGAAGCTAGAACCTCGTTGTCTTGCCTCCTTATTTTAGATAATACTCCATGGTGTCAGAAGTGGGTTTAATAATCACATAAACGTGAAGGACGTACCAAGTAAATCATACATTCAGGCCGACAGGCTGTTTCAAAGCAGGGAGGGCACAGTGTTGGAGATAAACAGCGCAGATCATTACTGTGCTAGCTAACGAGCAAGGACTATGCAACAAGTTGCAAGTAAAAAGAAACTTGCGGGATTTCAAGGTTTGCGACTCCAAGTTCAACGGGCTTTCGCGCAAACATGGACAGGCCAGTGGCTAGTGCTGAGGGATTTCGCATTAGTAACCTGGAGCATTTTGATTGTATGGACATTCAAAACTGGCCGAAATGGATCAGGTTCATTGTAAGGTACAGAGTAGCATCAGGCTTAAATGTGAAAAAATGAGGCATTTCAAGTTATTAATACACTGATCTACTCTATGGGTGATGTAGCTGAGGATATATTAAATGCTTCACCGTTGACTGAGGAAGAGAAACTTAACTACAGTGCCGTTAAAGACTGTTTTGAAACGCATTTTGTAGGGAGACACAATATTATATCTGAGAAAGCTAGGTTTAATGTGCGCAAACAGGAGCAGGGTGAAACCACCGACAGTTTTATCGGATTGTAGTAGGATTAAGAAATATATCACTTTCTGAAAAGTTACAGTTGGATTCCCAGCTTACCTTTTCCAAAGCTGTAAACCAGGTTAGGCAGAGTGAGACAGTAAAAAGACAGCAGACGGTGCTGCGCGACAGCAGCTCCTTGCAGAGCGAAGAGAGTGAAGAAATAAATGCATTTTCATACCGAGCTAAAAAAAAACAGAGGGGAACACAGAACAGTGACAGACATGGAGCAAACAATCACAGACAGCACCAGTAGCTAGTTCAAGTGTTTGTCGCAAATGTGGGAAATCCCCTTTCCACATTTGTAAAGATTGCCCAGCAAAGGATGCAGAATGCAGGAAATGTCACAGGAGAGGACACTTTTCAGCTGTCTGTCGATTAAAGCAAATGCATGAGGTCTCAGAGGAGGTACAGCAGGACAGCATCTTTCTGGGAGAAGTAAGTGAAAACAATGCTGGCTGGCACTCAGACATTAAACTCATTAAACTAGACACAGGGGCAGCAGTGACAGCAATCCCAACTGGGCTGTATAGCTATAGTAGAGATGGCCCTTTGCTCTCTACAAACAAAAAACTGTACGGGCCCAGTAATACGATATTTCCAGTGGTAGGGCAGTTGGTGATTAAACTGGAGAGTAAAGACAAAAGTGGCATCCAGCCTGTCTTCGTCATTGACTCTCTGGCCAGACCGTTGCTGGGGCTGCCAGCGATTGAAGCATTGCAACTCATTGAGAGAGTGAGCGAACTGGAGGACCCAGGTGAGGTTTTCAAAAAGAAATTCCCCAAAGTGTTTTCTGGCCTAGGAAGGATAGAAGGTGACTACAAAATCCACATGACAGAGGATGCTGTCCCCTATGACCTTACCACCCCCTTCCGTGTGCCTTTCCCTTTATTGGCCAGAGTAAAGGAAGAGTTGGGGAGGATGGAAGAAATTGGGGCGGTGTCTAAAATAGAGAGTCCCACTGATTGGTGTGCAGGTATGGTGGTGGTCCCAAAAGCCAATGGGGACATAAAGATCTGTGTGGACATGACTAACTTGAATGGGGTACTCTGCAGAGAGAGACACATCTTACCATCAGTGGAGGAGTCACTGGCTCAGTTGGATGGCTCACAAATCTTCAGAAAGCTGAATGCCCGCTCAGGCTTCTGGCAGATACCGCTGTCACCAGAGAGTAGGGCGCTCACAACGTTTATAACACTGCTTGGCCGGTACTGTTTTAACGTTTTGCCATTTGGAATCGCTTCCGGTCCTGAGCATTTCCAAAGACTCATGTCCCAGCTGTTGGGTGGGCTGAGTGGCGTCATAGTCCACACGGACGACGTGCTTGTGTGCGGACGGGACAGAGCAGGACATGATGTAAGGCTCACAGCAGTTCTGACCAGACTCCAGGAGACTGGCCTGACACTCAATGAAAAATGCACTTTTGCACAGTCAGAGGTCACAAAATCAGTGCAGCTGGAATAGAGCCGGACCCGGAGAAGATCAGCGCCATCACAGATATGCCCAGACCCCAGAACGTGGCTGAAGTCCGGACCTTCTTAGGCATGGCCACATATGTGGGTAAGTTCCTCCCACAGTTTTCAGATTTAACCAACCCCCTGAGAGACTTACTAGCCAAAGTGAATGACTGGTCATGGGGTCACGTGCAACAGGTGGCATTTTACAAAATCAAAGGAGACCTGGTCTCACAGAGAGTGCTGGCCCAGAACCGTCCCCACACTAAGACAAAGGTATCAGCAGATGCATCATCCTTTGGGCTAGGGGCGGTCCTCACACAGATGCAGGACAACATGGAGTGGCATCCAATAGCATACATTTCCCGAAGCTTATCTGACACAGAGCAAAGGTATGCTCAAGTGGAGAAGGAGGCGTTGGCTATCACATGGGCATGTGAAAGGCTCAGACAATACCTTACTGGCCTGCAGTTTACAGCAGAGACGTCATGACCACAAACCACTGTTGGCTCTGTTAGGGACAAAAGCACTGGACGACTTGCCTCCCAGAGTTATGCGCTTCCGCCTCAGATTACTGAGGTTCACCTACAAGATGGTGTATGTGCCAGGGAAGGCACTGATCACAGCAGATGCACTCTCCAGGGCCCCAATTAAACGTCCATTAACAGAGGAGGAGCAATGTCTAGAGGGTGAGGTACAGGTGTCCATTAATTTAGTAAGAGACAGCCTACCTGCATCTCAGACCAAACTGCAGCAGATTGCAGAGGAGCAACAATGAGACCCCACCTGCCGACAGATAGCGCAGCAGTGCAAAAAGGGATAGCCCAGGCAGGAGGAACTGCCTCAACTGCTGAAGCCCTATTGGGTGCACCAAAGTGACTTCTGCTGTAATGGAGACCTTCTCATGAAAGGACAACAGATAGTTATCCCAGAGACTCTACAACCAGAAATGCTAGACAGAGTGCATGAGGGACACATGGGGATAACCAAATGCAGACTGAGTACTCAGATTGCCAAACTGGTGGCCCAGTGTGAGGTGTGTAGATAATGTCAACCATGTCATCCGGAGCCAATGATGGCAACGGCCATGGCAAAAGGGCTGCCAAAAGCTGCCAAAACGGCCATGGCAAAAGGTAGGGGCAGATATGTTCTTTTGGAAAATTACACTTATCTGCTAGTAGTAGATTACTAATCAAGATACATTGAAATAGCAAAGACACCCATATGATTGGACAAAACATATGAAAAGGAGCTTCATGTCAAATGTCTCACGTGGAATTCTCGTCTCATCACATTTTGTTCAACTAAAATAAAAACTTATTTGGTGACGTTATCATTTTTTTCAAAGCATCTTGTCTTGGTGTCATCATTTGTTTTCATCACAAAAAAATAGGTTGTTGGTGAATATTTTTCGTCATAGTTATTGTTGATGAAATTAACACTGATAAAAAAATCCTAATACAGTGCATTCGGAAAGTATTCAGACCCCTTCACTTTTCCCACATTTTGTTACATTACAGCCGTATTCTAAAATGAATTAAATAAATAGGAAATCCTCATCAATCTACACCCCTTATTGACAAAGCGAAAACAGGTTTTTAGAAATGTTTGCAAATGTATTAAACCATTAAAAAAAAAAACTTATTTACGTAAGTATTCAGACCATTTGCTATTAGACTCGAAATTGAGCTCATGTGCATTCTGTTTCCATTCATCATCCTTGAGATGTTTCTACAACTTGACTGGTGTCCACCTGTAGTAAATTCAATTGATTGGACATGATTTGGAAAGGCATACAGCTGTCTATCTATGTAAGGTCCCACAGTTAACAGTGCATGCCAGAGCAAAAACCAAGCCATGAGGTCAAAGGAATTGTCCGTAGAGCTCAGAGACAGGATTGTGTAGAGGCACAGACTGGGGAGGGTACCAAAACATTTCTGCATCATTGAAGGTCCCCAAGAAGACAGTGGCCTCCATCATTCTTACATGGAAGAAGTTTGGAACCACCAAGACTCTTCCTAGAGCTGGCCACCTGGCCAAACTGAGCCATTGGGGGAGAAGGGCCTTGGTCAGGGAGGTGACCAAGAACCCAATGGTCACTCTGACATACTGTGGCTCCAGAGTTCCTCTGTGGAGATGGAAGAACCTTCCAGAAGGACAACCATCTCTGCAGCACTTCACCAATCACGCCTTTATGGTAGAGTGTCCAGATGCAAGCCACTCCTCAGTAAAATACACATGACAGCTCGCTTGGAGTTTGCCAAAAGACACCTAAAGGACTCTCAGACCATAAGAAACAAGATTCTCTGGTCTGATGAAACCAAGATTGAACTTTTTTGGCCTGAATGCCAAGCGTCATGTTTGGATGAAACCTGGCACCATCCCGACGGTGAATCATGGTGGTGGCAGCATCATGCTGTGGGGATGTTTTTCGATGGGAGGGACTGGGAGACTAATCAGGATCAAGGGAAAGTACAGAAAGATCCTTGATGGAAACCTGCTCCAGAGTGCCCAGGACCTCAGACTGGGGATGAAGGTTCACCTTCCAACAGGACAATGACGCTAAGACAATGCAGGTGTGGCTTCGGGACAAGTCTCTGAATGTCCTTGAGTGGCCCATCCAGAGGCCGGACTTGAACCCCATCGAACATCTCTGGAGAGACCTGAAAATAGCTGTGTAGTGACGCTCCCCATCCAACCTGACATGTCTTGAGAGGATCTGCAGAGAAGAATGGGAGAAACTCCCCAATTACAGGTGTGCCAAGCTCATACCCAAGAAGAATCAAGGCTGTAATCGCTGCCAAAGGTGCTTCAACAAAGTACTAAGTAAAGGGTCTTATGTAAATGTAAATGTGACTGTTTTTGTCTTGTCATTATGGAGAAAATACAATTGAATCCATTTTAGAATAAGGCTGTAACGTAACAAAATGAGGAAAAATTGAAGGGTTCTGAATACTTTCCCAATGCACTGTATGTAATGGGAAAATAACCTGTAACGCTCCCATTTATTGTGACAGTAGCCGTATACTTCCCTGTTGTAATGGGGTATAGACCTTTCCTGATATCATTTTGTGTAACGGGAAATTATTTGATAAATGTTTGTAATTGATTTACTTTTTATGTGGATTGATTTATAATAAACATGATTGTATGAGTGGGAAAACACAGACAGATACATTCCTTTGGGGAAGGAAGAGGCGTTAACCATGTATGTTTAAGTAAGTTACACGTTTCAAAGTTTATTCGCCACGTGCACAGGATAGAACGGGTGTAAAACAGTACAGTGAAATGTTTATATCGAGAGCACCTTGCCAACAATGCAGTGAATATAATAATAACACATCATATTATAAAATATGTTTTTTATAAAAACCACACAGAACTACGATGTGAGTTAGAAATGAGAATGCAAGTAAATTTATATACAGGTCAGTGCCTGTACCTTATTCAATGTGCATGGGTTCTGGAGTGGTTGAGGTGGGTTTATACATAGACAGTGACTGGTAGTAGGATAAAAGTACATGTAAACAGGGCTGGAAAATGAATGGTAGCAGGAATATATAAATACTTATGGTAAAATACTAATGGTAATATATACATGTAAACAGCAGTAATAGTGACCTGTAGCAGGATAAATAGATAAATACAAATGGTAATGGAAATCAATAGTCAATGGACAGCAGTGTAATGGAGTAATACATCTAATCAATAATACTTTTAGTAGCAGCGTAGGTTGTGTCTGAGTGGGTACAGATGTACCGGTTCCTACTGCTGGACGGGAAAACGGAGAACATTCCATGTCTCGGACACCGCCTGGCATATATTGTCCTGGATGGCTGGGAGCTCGCCTCCAGTGATACACTTGGCCATCTGCACTATCATCTTTAGAGCCTTCCAGTTGTGGGCGGTGCAGTTACCATACCAGACGGTGAAACAACCAGTCAGGATGCTCTTACTGGTGCAGCTGTAAAAGTTCCGTAGGATCTGAGTGGCCATGCCAAATCGTTTCAGCCTCTTAAGGGAGAAGAGGCATTGCTGTGCCATCTTCACAACTGTTCTGGTGTGAGAGGACCATGTTATGCACTCATTGATGTGGACACAGAGGAACATGAAGCTCTTGACCCCCCCCCCCATCCCCATCCCCATCTTTCCCGTACTCCATGATCAGCTCCTTGGTGTTGCTGACGTTGAAGGAGAGGTTGTTGTCATGGCACCACACTGCCAGTTCTCTGACATCCTCCCTTTAGGCTTTCTCATCGCCGTTGGTGATCAGGCCTACCACCGTTGTGTTGTCAGCAAACTTGAGTCGTGAGTCAACAGGGAGTATAGGAGGGGGCTAAGAACACTGTGCTGGGGGGTCCCCTTTTTTAGGGACAGCATGCTGGAGGTGTTGTCGTCTAGTCTCACCACCTGGGGTCGGCCAGTAGTCCATGATCCAGTAGCAGAGGGAGGTGTTCAGTCCCAGGATCCCGAGCTTGGTGACGAGCTTGGAGGAAACTATGGTGTAGACTGAGACAAGGAGAGGTTGAAAATGACTGTGAATATGCCTGACACCTGTGTGCGGTAGCTTTGTCCTTTAGTTTATTACATACCTCAGTGTTAATCCAGGGCTTTTGATTGGGAAGCAGTGAACCTTCATTGCCCGAGATGGAGGTGGTTAGCTTGTCGATGATATTGGAGTCCTGAACCATATTCCAGTCAGTGCTAGCAAAGCATTCCTGCAACATAGCCTCTGATTAGAAGGACCATTTCTTTACAGAGCGCATCATGGGCACTTCCTGTTTGGAAACATTAAGCAGGAGTATAGAGACATTATCTTATTTTCCGAAGGTGGGACGAGGGAGGGTCTTGTATGCTTGCGTGTGGGTTCATTAATAGTGGTCTAGGACTTTATCGCCCCTAGAGGCGAAGGAGATGTGTTCATAGAAGTTGGGAATCCCATGTCTTAGTGACGCAGAATTGAAATCGCCGGCAACAAGAACAGCAGCCTCCGGATGCATGGTTTCCTGCTTCTATATAGCCTCGTACAGTTTGTTAAGTGCCAGCTTGTTGTTGTTGTTGTTGTTGTCCTGAGGTGTAATGTATACAGCAGTCACGATAACAGAGTACCACATTTACCATTTTAATTTATACTTGTTAGTCTTAAATGATCTGTTGTAACTAAGTACTGATGTTCCTACCTTTGACATGTTTAACTGCCACTATCAAATGTCTGCCAATGTTACGGTTAACGTTTGACGCCAGACAGAGCCGAGGGCACACTGGTAATGTATCTGTCACACTGGGTGGTTCTGTAGCAGCTGCTGTTGTGACTTCCTTCGGTGCTGTGTGTTCAGCGCGGTATGCTTATGTTCTGGATGTGTCTTCCTGTCGCAACTTGTATTTTAAAATTGGTTGTTTGGATCCTGGATGCTGATTGGATGAGCAGCGTTCCAAGCCGTGCTGTATTGGTCGTCACAGGCACACTATAGCTGCTAACAGTTCAATAAACAGTAAATCACTGCAACACACACAATCTCAACTCGCACATTATTTCCCCTTGCTTCTAGTATAGAATTTAGTTCGGTACAGTGGGAGTTGATATAAACCTCGCTGTCTGCCTGGCCGACCTCAGCAGGTTTGTTTCACTTTTGACTTTTTCTGAGCCAAGCGAAATCGCGCGTCAACATCAATATTATGGATATATCCGAGTAAATGCTAATAGAAAAAATACTAACAAACAAAAATGCAGCTAGTGTACTGTTATATGTACTCTTAAATATGTATTTTTGTTTTAGCTATGATCGGGCTGAAAATTCAAACCTGAAGCTACCTGAGCCCGATAAGCCTTACATCAAAGACATTTTATGATCCCAAGCTTTAAAAAGCCCAAATGATTGTGCCGTTATCCAATACATATGATCAGCTATACCATACATTAAGCGCGACAGAAAAACATAAAAGCCCATAGATGTACGCTCTCTTGGGTAAATAAATGAAGATGTTCTAGTAATCTTCTTCTTTGAGTGTGGAATGTATTACTGTGCACTATTATATTATACTTTATTATATGGACTGGAATTAAGCACCCCTTTTAATCAAAGAAGCTGGAAGAGAACATGTGATGCTGCTGGTTCATTGATTTGTGCAGGACATGCAGCCTACAAAAGTTACAATTATAGGCTAGTCAATTTGAATGACATTTTAAATAATTCTTTTTTTATAATTAGTCGACTGACACATGACCTTTCATAGTGTTTTCCCACACGTCGTGCCTATCACTTCTTCTCTCTCTATTGTTGCTTCATCCCTTTCTTGAGCTCTCATGGTTGAACGAAATACGTTTTGTTGGCCTTCTCTTTGTTATTGTAATGACATGCTTGAATAATAGGCTTTTAGCTCCAGCGGTGTTGTCATAGGGGTGGCAGGGGCCCCACCTGGAATATCATTAGTGCCGCCCCCCCCCCCCCTACATTCTCATTGGGTCAGAGCTATTAGCGTAGTGGAAAAATGTGACCTTTATTTAACTAGGCAAGTCAGTTAAGAAAAATTCTTATTTACAATGACTGCCTAGGAACAGCGGGTTAACTGCCTTGTTCAGGGGCAGAACGACAGATTTTTACATCATCAGCTCGGGGATTCAATCTAGCAACCTTTCGGTTACTGGCCCAACGCTCTAACCACTAGGCTACCTGCTGCCCTGTTGATGATGACAAAGCATGGACAAGTTGAGAGCGCGGACATATTGGTTTGTGGGAAGACAGATGAAATGCACCAAATGGATCTTACTGTGTGAATGGAATTGTCATGTTTGGATTGTTTCAACGTTTCTTAGCGAGATATGAATTTTGAAATGTTTTATTGTACTGTAAGTGCTATGGATATATTGTTACACTGTTTGTCAAACAGTGGATAGCTAAGAGGAGCAATAGTTCAAAGAGACGCAGACGTGCGTTCCTATAATATAGATAAGAGTTGGAATGATTCGTTTTATTACTTTTTGTTCGTTGTTTTGGCCAAACAAAGTGATGTTAATTAGAAGATGGGAGATACTGGTATTTGGCACTCTTGGAAGAATAAAAGCTGGGTTGAAACTTTGTTCATGGATAACATTTGCAACGTGATATTCAATGTCAGCTTCTTTTTCTTTTTTTTTACCCATCTACCAATAGGTGCCCTTCTTTGCGAGGCATTGGAAAACCTCCATGGTCTTTATGGTTGAACCAGTGTTTGAAATTCACTGCTCGACCGAGGGACCTTACAGATGATTGTATGTGTGGAGTACAGAGATGAGGTAGACAAAAATCATGTTAAACTCTATTATTGCACACAGAGTCCGTGCAACTTATTATATAACTTGTTGAGCACATTTTTACTCCTGAACTTATTTAGGCTTTCCATAACAAAGGGGTTGAATACTTGTTGAATATTTATTGACAGTAGATAAAAAACCTAATTCCACTTTCACATTTTGGGGTGTTGTGTGTAGACCAGCGACACAAAATCTCATTCTAATCCATTTTAAATTCAGGCTGTAACACAACAAAATGTTCAAAAGTTAAAGCGGTGTGAATACTTCTGAAGGCACTGTAGATTTCGGCTTTGAGTCAAGAGCGTCTTTACGTTCCTGCAAGGAAACGGAGGCATCTAGATGGATTGCTTGATCGACAAGCGATGGAAGATCCAAAGCAGTAAGGAAGAACAGGATCTCATGAGATAGAGAGAGCTCATGAGAGAGCTCATGAGAGCTCAGATGTATACAAGCTAGAGTACAAGGTAGTTAAGGCTTCAATGATTTGAGAAGGGAGGGTAAAGAGTGCATTATCCTTATTCTTTTGTTCTATTCATTGCTGCCTGCTGTTCTGATTGGTTTAGTCTCCATGCCAACAGTCTACTAGGTTTCTGCCTTGTTCTCAAGTGGAGAAATACTTCCTCAGAACTTGTAATACTTTTGTATTCAGCTTTCATGATGGCTAAATTCTTCTGCCTGTCATCCGTTTAGTCACCTTCCATCATTATCTCTAACATACACCCCAATCTTCACATTTCCCTTGATGGCAGTCAATCAAAACACCTTTAGTTTCGTTAGCAGCACATGAATAAGATATAACCTTATGGTGTTTACTTTGAAATCGATTCATATCTGACGTCGTTATAAGTGAGTCTTGAATGGTGAGCTAAAGAGATGTACGTCGAAGTAGCTCCAAACATCTTGTTCTTTTTGTAAGCGAGTTAAACCCTCACACATTTAAAGTTGTATAGTCTAGACGGGACATCTAATAGTTTGAGATATAATGTAGACAGTCAGTATGGATTGTAAGTAGGACATATAGAAAATAAAGCAAATATTAAATACAAAATAGGAACAACAAATAGTGAGCACCCCGTGTGGTGGTGTTGCTTCAGGTTCAGAGTAGATATAATACTGTTAACCCCCCCCAAACATATACACACACAAACATCCACCCTCAGGCTCATGCACGTAAGATAATGCATGCAAAAAAAAATCTAAATACACACAGTCATTTATACATGCCTGAAAGATTCTGACTTGCCATGTGCTTGCTCATACAGTTGTAACCATTGGAGAGGTGTGCTTATTTGCACAAGGATGGATGGGCCCAATATCTAGTCCTGGCTGATGGCCAGGATACCTCCCCTCATACACATACACACTAGTCCCCAACGGAAAACCTTCACCCCAGACACCTCTGTGCAGTCAGTCTGTTTTGAATTGATATGCCGCCAGGACAATATTATGCCCCCTCTCTGCCTCCTCTCCAACCCCCCTGTTTCACAAATCATTTAGCAAATATAAGGTGACAAAGGCTATGTTGCATATGTGGTAAGGATCACACTTTTTTTGAGTGCCTTGTTAGGGTGATGGTGAAATAGATGAATAGAGACCATTAATATGTTGCAATTATGACTTGAATAAACGTATCAATGTCAGTTTAAATCATCCACGAGGAATCCCTGAACATTGCATACAGTGGAAATCTTACTTATTGCCAAAGGTAAACTCTTTATTCTATTCGCCACTAGAGGGCAGCACATCTGCAATAAACCAGGGGATTGTAGAACAAGTAAATTGCACTTCAACATTAGCCTCATACATGCTAAACAACATCACTCTGATTATGTCATATACTACCAGAACTATTGGCAACTACATCACTTCCATAGTTATCCATATGCAAGTAGGTCAAAAGGCTATCAAATAATGTGAATACATGTATAGGTCTAGGTCCATATATTTATAATGCATATTATCACAAGGTGTATTGTTGAAGACAGTGCATTAGAATCCTCTTATGGATTACAGGTGGGAAATTTTGCAGTGGTTTTTCAGTTACTCTCTTCGATGTCTCAAGTATTACCTAAATGATCTTTGCTTATAACTCTCAGACAAATGCACACACCCATTCTCTGCTACACCTCCTCCTCGTGGTAAACAATTCAACTGAAAGCCTCTACACCCCCCCCCCCCCTCCCTTCTCATAGTCCCCAATAAATCTGCTCCCTGGACCTATGACTCCTCAATGGACTTGCAAATCTCCCTCCCCTGCTTCAGCCCATTTCCATGGGCTAGCATTAGCATACAGATGTTAGTAAGAAAGAGAGAGCAGTCTCACAAAAGCCCCATGCCTTTTCATGTCTTGCAGTAACCCCCTCCACCCCAATTTTTCAATAGAATGGCCAATCGCTATTGTCTGAGATTATTCAGCAGTGGGATGTTCTCAATCTGCTAACACCAGAATGCCAAAACAAAGCCAAACAATACACACATGAAACCCTTCTGTCTGTTCCCCTCTGTCTTTGTCCAAATAAAATAAAATGTTTGTATCATGTTCTCATTTTGTGCAGAGAGTCATTCTTGTTCAATCTCCATTACAAACATGTGATCCTACTATTTATCCCTCTTAGAAAGCATAAATCATTTAAAACGAGTTTTCGTATTTGTTATTGTCACTTTTTCTAAGATGAGTAATAATATCACTTTATTGCATAACAGTGATGGTATGAAGTGCAGTGTGCCTCTAAGTTAAACAAGTCAGTGAGACAGTAATTTCCTACAGAGTTTTATTTTGAACAAAACAGGTAAAAATATATTAAGATAGAGACAGGGATTCATATCCCATAGAATGTAAACAATACACTTAAATTATATAGAAACCAACAAAACCGAAAGTATCATTTTTGCTTTGAAAAAGCAAAATAAATAAGTTTTAATTTAACAAATGCAAAGCCTTGTTTGTTTTTCCATCACAGTTAAGGCTAAAAGTAAAGACAATCACAGTCCTTTCTTGCTGCAAATGAGCTACAAAAAACACTCTTGGCTCACAAAAGACAAGTTCCTCGTAAGATAAAATACACATAGTAATTCATGCCACTTTGTCTAATAACAGTTAGTGTGCAAGAGACCAACATGTTGACGTAACGCATATTACTCATACATTGTCACTGTGGCAACATTGCTTGCCTATGTTATTAGCTCATGTAACACCACAGAGCATGTTTATAATATGTTATAAACAGTCACAAAATTGTGTATGAGAATCCTGTCTCGCTGAGTAAGCAAAACTGGATGAATGTATCAGGAACTTGAACGTTGAAACGTTGAACCCAAACTAAATGCTGAAATGCACTTGTTGGGTAAGGACATATGACTTATTATGACCGGTGAGGGCAATACATGTATTTACTGATTGAACAAGGTAACTTGTAACACAAGTATTGCTTTCACTGGCATAAGGAGATGCTGGTGGACATGGTCCTGGCAGTGTCTACACTCAAGCAACTCAGAGTTCTAAAGCTATATAGCTCAAACAGAGCCAAGAGTAGAGCATATTCTTCTGCATCACATACAAATGCATAACACAATCGTAAACAAACTCTGCAAAACATACAAAATAAATAAATCTCCAAAAAGCCCTATGGTTAGACTACTTGATAATACTGTCAATTAGTTGCCTTTACTGAAGGCTACATTTTGTTTACAGTAGGCCTAGCTACATTTTGGGATACGTTTCAACATTTACTCTGCCTACAAGACAAGGTACTATGTTCAGCTTTGGTTACACGCTAAAAGGGCAAGGCTATAAGAAGAACCATTGGAGTTGTAAAAAGCACACGTGTAGACAATAATTTTGTCCTTATACCAAGCCCAAAATGATCATTACCTGCACGCTTTTTTTCAAAATGGGTACAGAAAATTCCTCAACAGAACTCTCTCAGCAAAGACATCACGGATACTGTAAAGCTAGTTGAGCCACCCATAGTAGCTAATACGGGTATACAACAGTATACATGGACGTTATGATATATTGTTTTAAATATGTCGGCTATAGCTTTAAAACATTGGTCAGAACTCCTGCTAGGATGAGACAGTAATATGCAGTTGAAGGTCAGTCATCTGAGACAGAGAGGCGGCTAAAGATGGGGAGACGTCTGCCCTCAAGTCCAGGGGACTCACAACCACTCAGGCTACTGGAGCTGGTGTAGCCTTCCTGGTCGGAGAGAGAGTCCGGTGAAGCACACCGCTGCAGGGCAGGCAGTCCAGTGAATGAGAAGGCATTGCGGTGAGAGTTCTGTGCGGCTGACTTTTGCGCACAGACAGTTTGGCACTTAGAGTCAGTGATAGTATAAAAGTGAGGGTTGTTATTAATCTGGTCGTTTCCGCAGTCAGACGAGAACGGATAGTTGTGCTTCAGTGTAGCAGGTTCTGGAAACAATGGGGACAGCAGTTCTGGACTACCTGTGGAGGGCGGGGATGATACTGAGGAAGCCCTAGAGAACAGCATGGGCTCTGGAACGGGATGGAATCCGGTCAGTGCTTGGGGAGAGGAGAAACCAGCGAAACTGATGCTGTGACGCAGCAGCTGTGGGCGTTCTCTTATCTTTAGTCGCTGAGGTGGCGTTCCTCCATCCGGCCCGAGCTGCTCGTCTGCGTTATGGATGAAGTGACATCGCGCGCCATAGGGGCAAAAGCCAATGGTGTGGAACGTGCGGCATGGCTCGGTTTTGTACTTTGGGTGCCTGCTCAAGCCACGCTGCTCATCCATGCCGTGAGCAAACTGACACTTGGCTCCGTATTTGCAGGTGCCACTCTCCTCGTAAGTGCGGCACATTTCGGTTTTGTACCGGGTGGAGATGGGAGGGGAGGGGGCGAGGGACTTTGGAGATGACAGGGAGCAGGTGCTGATACTTAGACCGGGTGGGGGCATCAGAGGAGGGGTGGTGGGGAGCTGCTGCTCGTTGTACCCGAGGCTGCTAACATGGCCCTCTATCATGCTGACCGAACGGTCTACACGGAATGGGATGTTGTTGAGAGAGGAGCGGGGCAACTGTTGCTGATGTTTCAGGCTCCACTGCTGGTTAGCAGTGTTAGTAAGGGCCCAGTAGGCTGGCTCGCCGATTGGGTCCACAATGCTGCTGTTGAACTTTGAGTTGGGCAGGGTGACCGGGCATAGTGAGTGTCTGCGCTGAAATCCCACGATGCGCTGCATCTGCGTGGTGGCTGGTGCGCCATCTGGCATGTCCAGACCACGGAAATTCTATCACACAAGAGAGGAATGAAGTCACATTCCAAGACCGGGGATTCAAGCCATGGTCAAGATAATAAAATGTAAATATATGCTGAACCAAATAAACTGTAAACTGCAATCAAACACAATAGCCCGAAAGTTGACTATAATGCGCTTGGTTTGGCAAGGAATGAATGACTAATGGATACCGTTACGCACGTGAATGAGAAAGTTTGAAGCCTTTTCTTTTTAGGCAAAAACTGATTAAAAGATGCACATACGAATCCAAGTTAAAATGATAAAATGTTGTATTTTATTATTTACCATTTTAATTCCTCAGTATAACTTTCAGACATATCCTGCATAGCCTAATGTATTAATACACATTTAAAAACGTATTCTTACCTTGCAGAACTCATCCTCCAGTTCCAAAAACGGCGTTAGGAAGTCGGATGGCATTGTGCTGATGCCTCTGGCAGGTTATCCCACTTCACAGTAGAGTGTGTTCTGTGTTGGTGCAGGAAGACGCTCTAATCAAGCGCTTCTGAAGTTTCTCAGCCATCTGTTGGAATCCCAATAAATAGTTGAGGAGGCCTAGCTCCACCCACATTTTGGTGACAAGGCGTGTCTCGCGTGGAGGGGACTCCTCTTGAGTTGTAGTCGTAGGCTTCTCTCCCCCCATTCACTTTGATACTCTAATCCGGAAACATTAAACAAACATGTCGAAGTTGAACATATAGGTCTTCTATAGCCTATAACTCTTAGTTTAAATCTAATTCCAAAAAGCCACATATTTGCACTAGCGGTCTATTAGTGGGGTTAGTTATGTTGGTCTAAATAAATTGATATATGCCATAAATTAATTCATGATATATGATGTGGCTGTAAATCATGGGAAAGTGAAGCATCAATATAATTATTTGTTTGTTTTTATTGGATGTGACTGCTGCCACATGCAATGGTGAGCACACGTTCATCTCTTTCACCCATTGAACTGTGGGTCATTATGGTCTAATATAATATGGGGATGTATTTTGTGTCTTGCTTGGCACGTCAAAGGCCCAGATTTGAATATGAAACCATGTCTGCAGGAGAGAGGAAATGTACAATGCCCTTCACCCATGATGTTATTTCAGGTATTCAGTTGTAAATGGATGCCATAACACAAGCACAAACCACAACAAGGTGCTGAGGGAGAGGAAGCAGTTGAACTGTTTGGGATTTTTGGAGGTAAAGTGATGGGAGTATTGTTTTGAATGTTTACAGGAAAATAGAGGGCAGATGACACATTCACCTGTCTGGCAGACAACAGAGGTGGTTGTATGAAATGCAATATGCTTCCTAACTATCCGAACCCTGCTGGCTGACTACAGGCTTATGTTCTCTTTTTCTAAACCTTATGCACAGAACAGAACACATTCTACCAGAGACCTTGGAGAAAAGTCCAACGAGACAGGTTTATTATGTTCACAGTAGGTGGGAGAGCATACTCAAACGTTTGAAAGATAGTGAAGGCAAATCCAAGGGCAAATTCTTACAAGGGATGGGAAAAGCTTACAAACTCCAACACTTTGAACGGCAACTTAATTCATTTGGTGTTTAGTTCACTACAGATGTACGACCTTAATTTGATCACACAAGGTTTAACCTTAATTTGAGATTTAAAAAGACCATTACAAAAATTACAATTAATTCGAATTCACATTATAATACACATTTCCTGTTGCTACAGGATTATTTTCCTGCTCTAGAAAACTGCCTCAAATGAAGATCCTACATCTGTATGTCTCCTGATCTGTCATTGCATGAACGTAGGCCTCGTTCTGACTCGCTCTCTCCCTCCCTACCTGACATTTGATGATGCGGACTGAAAACAACCGTAAAACCTACATCATTATGCATAGTGCCTGAGTAAAAACATCTAAAACACTCTGTAAACATTTACGTAGAATCTTCAGTCAACAGAAAGCACTGTCCCTTTAAACCACTATGATGCCTTATCGTCAACAGTAGAGTCAACACTTCATACCATTCTGTAAGAACGAAGATAGGGCCCAGCAAAAAGTCTGCTATCCCATGATGACACTTGTTTTGAAGTAGATAAGGAGGAGGGTTGTTTAATTAGGGCATGAAAAGACAAGCAACTGAAACCAGGGTTGCTGTTTGTCGAGTCACAGTGTCAGTAAACCAGATTAAAGTCTATCTACACAATGAAGAGACAGTGTCAATTGTCTTTAGCGACAACAGTGAGAAAAAACTCACTATACTGCCAGGTGACAGTATATTGCTGTTTTAAGGACTGTCTGATGAGGGAGTCTGATTCATAGTACTATAGGCTCATTTTAAATGCTATTTTATAGCTTTACCTCATGTTGCTATCTGTCTATTAGACATTGTGCACTCTACCACTCTCCTGAAGCGGTTTATTTTATCTCGTGTTGTTTTGTGAGGCTGTGGAGGTGGAGGGAAAGATGGAGGGGCATCCATAGCCTCCCAGACAGAGAGAAAATAGACAATGATGGCCCAACTCTGAAAAGTGACAATTATCAAGGCACAATCAATGTCCTCCTGGAGGACTGGTATGGTTCCCCCAATTATGCTTGAGCGATGGTGCTCACTGGGCAACAATGGGATTATGCAGATGGACCCTTCTCCCTCTGATTGGCCATGCTGTATGTGAGCCAAACCAGCAGGCCTCTGTCACAGATTCCTGTGCATGGATCTATAGTGGTGGATGGAGGGAAAGGGCTTTGTTAATGATTAGACAATCAGGTCACAATGGCAGAGCCATCACAGAAGAGGGAGTGCAATAGCTGTTAAAGTAAGCATCACACAAATGTCTCACATTTGCCTTTGACCCTCAATGGGTACGTCTCAGCTTCTTCATTGTGTCTGACTCCTAGGACCTTTTTTGTCTTAGTAAAGCAGCCCACTGATGCGTCTCCAAGCTGCTATTCAATAGACATACTCTTATGCAAAGCCGCAGCAACATTTTGCCAGTAAAATGTTGTGTTTTCGCCAGTAATTATTTATGACATTTATGACCACGGTGAGTGTTTCATGAGAATTACAGTGTGGGCACGGTTAAATAACTGTGATGCTCAGTGGTTGCCCGACAGCGTTTGTGGTCAGTTGCTGTAACTGTTTGGTCTTAGCCCTTATCTGCCCATAATCATGACTGGTAGATGTATTGTTTTTCTTGCAGGAAGGAATGACTTAGAAACTGATTCCGGTGTGCGGTGGCTGTTACGTAACCCACTGCCTGGCTATCAGGGCTCAGAGAGGTAAACGGTAGCAGTGAGGTTTTGGACCTGAACAGGACCCACTCCCCACAGGAGATGAAAACAAGTGGGCAAAGCCTGATGGGCAGTTTTTATACAGGCAATACGGTTAACCGAGTCTGTGAATTAGTTTGTCAAATTTTAGCAGTTGTGGGCGACAGAGAACGGTCACATTGCAGAAGAGAAACTGTTGAAACTATAAATAAAATGCTTTTATGACAGGGAGACACATCTTGGCATGTGTTGCCTCGGCATGCTACTTCTCATTACACATAATATAATCTTGATGTTCTGACATGATTCTGTCAATTTAAAACATGTTTAAATAACATCATTGTATGTGATGATAATGAAGAAATGGTTAAAAAGTCACGATATGGTTATTCCAAGCCATAATTGCACGAGCATTACCGGCTAGCTTTCTTGTTGTTACAAAGGGAAGTCTTTTGCGGCTTGTGTCTGAAATGCCATCCACAGTGTCATTTATTAGTAATGCACAAACTATCCTGCTGCCCTTCCCTTTCCTTTTCCCTCTCCTCCTTTTTCTTCCCCCCTTTCACTGGATCTTCCAGTCCCCCCCCTTGACAGCCCCAGAGCCTCTGTTGGAGCTCCAAACCCCGCCCCCACAGCCTTCGCCCCCCCCAAACGACCCGGGCCTGCCTTCATTGTGCGGCCCTCACAAGAGGCCCTTTGTTGTGGCCCTACGTATGCCAGGACAGAAATACGCTATGCGGCTCAGATAAACATGTCCCTGGCAGTGGCCTGGCTGTTAACACGTCTGGAGCTCCGGAGGGCCGGATGGGGAAGGAGGACCATGCCAGGGCTCAGATGCCGGCCGGCCCGAGAGATAGCTCACCTTCTCAGCACAGTCAATAGCTACAGGAACAGGCACATATACCTGTAGGATGAGGGCTCTTTCCTGTGTGTAAAGTCCTCAGAGATGTGTCCCTGTCTGTGTTGTTCCGGGGGACAGGATAACGTGAGGTTCCCACAGACATCCGCTCAGGGACAAACAAGCCCCTCATTTAACGCAGGGGCACAGTTTCACAGCAAACAGTCGTACACTCACACACAGGTGAAGGATTAGCTCATACAAACAACAATGTCAACAGAGCGGCAACAATTGTAAAACACCCTGACGTTGTTGGAGGTTCCCTATTTAGCATGTGTCAGGGATGTCCAGAACACATAGACAGACAGGAACTTCCCTGGCATTGACTTCCCTGTCCGGGTCCCTATTCTCTTCTGCGTGCATACACACGTGTGTTTGTTTCTGGATGCACTAGGGTTGGTATGATACATGGTACATTTGAAAGGGAAACCAATGGCAACATTGATGTTAGGTCAGAGAGAGCATCAGGCGGTACGTTAAATCTCTTGTCAGTGTACGAATAAGAACTTAACTCCTTTAATCACAGAGATAGCCCCTGTCTACTGCATGTGTGGATGTTACATTTTAAGCTTAGCCATAATGGGCTAGTATATGTCCCAACATGTTGACTTCAAGAAGACCCAAACAAACACGTGATAAACTTTGAGAGTTGGGGGGAGTATTTCTGCAACACAAGTTATGTGTTACTCCCTCTACTGGCATTGGTAACCACTTATCAATATCATCTTATGTGCGCCAAGCATCCCTTTAGATGGAAGCCTCCATTAAATGCTTGGATGTAATAAGTGTATGAGACTCAGAATGGCAAGTCCACCCTAGGAAAACAATATGGAGATATTGGTAAGGGCATGACACCACGCATATGCACATTTTTAGGCAATAGATGGGCCACACTGACGATTTAGCTCAGCAAACCCTTTCTGAGCCTTCCCTACCTGGCCTTTCTCACTGACGATTTAGCTCAGCAAACCCTTCCTGAGCCTTCCCTACCTGGCCTTTCTCATGGATTGTGTGTCAATTGGGGCATTTCCATATTCAGGTGGACTTGAATGGATGTGAATGGCTCTGTTTGCATAGGTAGTGCCTATTGTTGTCACCCAGTGTTGTATGGTGGTCCCAGTAGGGATCACAGAAGGCTATCTCACTCTATGCACTGTATGTAAGCATGGGCCTATGTGGGATTTAACAGCAATGCATAGAAGGTAAATTGTGAAATAATTTGTGTTATCCCTACACTAGAAAACCAACTCTCCTACAAATATTTCCTGGCAGTCAATAGGCTAGAATTTTTGACAGCCTCTTATTGGTAAGGGAAGTACCTCCCCTCCAAATATGTAAATGTAACTACTACATTGTAGTCATTATTGTAACTTAAAGTATAAAAACAGTTACTAAACATGCAAATATTTTATTTTGAGGTTTCAGATGGGGGTCCTCCTCGTATCAGTGTTTTAGTGGTGTGTTAAAAATGACAAAGGCACTGACCTTTGATGATCAGCAAATGGGGTGACAATCATGTGCCAATGCTATGTGTGAACACTTCCACCGAGCCATCATACCACCGTTTGTAAGTCCTGTGCTTTGTGGTATGTTGTCAATTTGAAATGTTATATTATAATATTAATGTTATTGAATATTATGTTATATCATATGTTTCACTGATGTGCATAAATGAGGTCTGTCTATCCCTTTCAAGTTTTCTTTTTACACATTAACATTTAGAACTGGATCAACAGATTTATTCAACTGTCCACTCAATCACAGAACCCTGTCACACTTTTCACACCACAAACATACAGCAGGATGACGTTTATTGTCATGAGTCTTGTCCTGGAGGCAGAACTGAGTGATTTTCCCTTCGATAGGCAAGCTGCAAAGTCACAATTGGCTGCTGTATATTATATAAATTCATGAAAGCGAACATTTGTTTTTTGGTCTTAACTCATGGTTAGGGTTAGCAGTGTGGTTAAGATTAGGTTTGTGGCTGTGCCAACTAGTGACCACTCTGCAGAGCTGCATCCAGAACAAGAATCATGACAAAAAACTCTCACCTGCAAACATATGACCTTCGATGATGTGAAGCCCTACAAAGCTCCTCTGGCTTTTGCTACACAACACTACCCTTCTTCCATCTCGCTCTCCCTTTTCTCTCCTATTCTCCAGGCCTTCTTTCACAGTTCCCCAGATTCTTTACTTTCAGCCCCCCTTCTTCCACTCCACTTCCTAAAGTGTTCCCCCCCCCCAATCAGGAATAATGACAGCCCCTCCCATCACAGTAGCCCTAGCTTCCTCTATTTCCAGTAAAAGCGTGACAAGGAACTGTGGAATGTGTTTGGACAAGAGCCGAGGAGGTGGCTGCACACACACACACACACACACACACACACACACACACACACACACACACACACACACACACACACACACACACACACACACACACACACACACACACACACACACACACACACACACACACACACACACACACACACTGCTTTCACAGAAGTGTATAGACACCAAAGTGCCACCCCCTCATCCTCGCTCGTCTCTTTCCCGCCAGACCCTTTCCCGTTTCCAGGAAACAGCTCCAGCCTGGCTGGACTCAGTTTGTGGGGCCTCCCTGCCGTATCCTGCAAACTGCTGCTTGCTGTGACACAACACTGCTGACCATGGAGGACCGAGACGACTCTGGTTGGTTTACAATGTGCTTGTTGTGGTGGTGGAATTGCAGATTTGATTTCATAAAAACAAACATTTTAAATAAGCAATTGCTTTCCCACATATCTGTCTGCATTATTGAGACAAACTGTTCACTATGCAGGCATTTTTGGCGGACAAATCGGTAACATCAAAGTTAGCAATGGAAACACACGCTCCGTAAACAGCAACACAAGGGAACACAAGACATCAGCCACAAAATTGGCAAAAAATATTTTTTAATCATGCCCCTAAACCAGCAAATGTCCATCTGCACAGGGACCCTGGCTCAAACCTCCAAGCAGTTGCTTTTCACAACTGGTGTACTTCAGTTAAGGCACTCGGTGCTCGCGCCATTATTGAGGACTGGTGCTGTCTGGAGCGCTTACACAGAGTCTGGGTTCCCTGGGTGTGAGAATCAGTGAGGTGTTGTTTGGTGCTAAAGGAGACCAGTCTCCTTCTCCTGAGCAGCTGTTGCTGTTATTCTAATGGGGGCCTGTCTCTCTGTCTGTGCCAGTCTGTTCTTTCATCGCCCTCAGCTGTTGATAGCACGTTCCCTTTCCTGTTAAGGCCCCAAAGTGACAGGCCAAGTTTGTCAGATGGCCATGTGATGTGCTTTCGGGAGTTGGACACTGTGACTTCAGAGTCAAATTGCAGACTGCCCACATGGTGCAAATCAGAGAGATTACAGTTTGCCGTTAAACACCACTGAGGATTTTGTTATGATGTTGATAAAGGTTACTTGATCTCTCAGTATTCTATTTGGCTGTTATACATTCACGAACAGATGCAAGAGTAATCCAGCATCATTTGGGTCTGACTATTTGGGACATAGCAATGACCGTAAGTCAAATAAATAACAGACAACAGAATAAGATACTTGCTAGCAGTGCAGTCCCCTGTGGTTTCGAAGTGACTGTATTGCAGCAGTGGCAGTTATGAATCTGCTAGTACTACCGGAGGAAACGCCTCATCTCAGGAAAAGTGCACATCTAAAATAACAGTTGGGAGTGTTCAACGGTGTCCCCTAGAGCAGGGGGCTCTTAAACTTTTTCAGCTCGATACCCAAATGAGAAATTGACCGTCTCCATGAGCCAAAATCATCCTCCGTTGACCCAAATTAAGAAGACATAGTGTGTGATTATAGATTTATTCTCATAACCCACCTCTATCATGCCCAGGGCCCACTTTGGGTCCCGACCCATAGTTTAAGAAACGCTGCCCTAAAGAGATTCTGTTTTTTTTTTACCTTTGAATGATGTCTGTGCTCTGATAAAGCCTATCTGTGTACACAGGCTACAGACCACGTATGTGTTTAGTCAGTGTAACCGTAGGCAGTTAGTGTAAGAACACTAACAAGCCAACCATGGCTGTCAGAATGGTGGAGTAGTGAACATTCATCATATTCACCATAAATGGCATTAATATACAGTGCATTGTTGCCTATGAGAATTCCCGACCCCTTTTTCCTGTGTGCTAAGCAGGAATGATGTAGGTAGTTAGGCTGGTTAGGCTAATCCAGCATTTTCGTCATGCTAATCTTTCATGCCTCGCCTTCTCCAAACAGCACCTTACTAGAAAGTGGGTTTAACAAATGTGAACAGTGAAACCGAATAACACTGAATAACCGAATAATACTGAATTCCTTTAAGTATTACATTCGGGAAGTTTAGAGGAAGCACAATCATAACTCATATACCAAATGGAACATTTGACTGTCTTGAAGATGTGTTTTGTCTTCAAGTCGGTCAAGTCAGTCGATGCCTGAGTGCATGAGAGAGGACATGGTTGAAAAGTTATACACTGAGGGGATTTAATTGTTATTCTTTACGAAACTAATGAGAGTGCACCTGGACATACTACATTATGAAAGTTATTATTATTTTCTCTGGCTTCCGCCGAGGTGACTTCATATTTGGTTTAAAATATATCCTCCAATATGTATTTTCTTTGAAAGTCCCCGGCCGCCTGGCCCGTTGCTTGGTACTTGTTCCAAATGTTTGGAATGTCAACATTACATCCAAAGTAAAAAAACACTGGATAGAACGTGTGGGGTTAGTAAACGTGGGCTCTCGACATGTGCCAGACATTCTCAATAGCTATCCTTTTAAACACTGTGTATAACCCCCTCTCCAGATGGGGTTGGGAACATATTTGACTTTGGGCCTCTCTGTTTCTATCCTGGAGGCCTGCGTGTGCAGCCACCTCTAGCTGAGGCCAAGGTCAACATATTCCCTCATAGCCTTCACTGGTCCTGCCTCATAGGGCTCTGAAGGGGGCCGTACAGTGAAAAGTCAACACAGGCCTTTTACAGTTAATGTTGTCATTACTGTCCCAAAGCGGAGGGGTAGGGGGGCACCTCGTAACTCAACACCAGTTGCAGAGCAGGGACTTTAAAGTAAGGTGGTGTGGAAGGGATGGGTGGGGTTCTTTAACCCTTTTAAATGAGCTCAGCATTTGAGATTAATAGGCTAGTAAAATGATGGAGCGCCTGGCTGTGGGATAGTTAGTAAGTCCGAGTGGTTTGGGGCATATAGGGGACGGTGGTCTGTACAGTCACACGTGCCTCCTGTCAGCAGGTCCCCAGCCGCAAGCACCTGGTGACATAATTGCTGGGTGGTAGACTGGGGGCTAGACCGGGTGATGGTGCGGTCTAAGGGCTGGAGCTCTGGTCTGGTTGCTCCGCTTCACCCCCACGGCTGCCCAGACACACACACAGACAAGCAGACAAACTTGGCTTTCTTACAGAAAACACAACCACTTCTGTTTGTTTTTGTTTGTTTACATGTCCTTTTCACAAATTTCTGACTTTGTATGAATGACGACATACAGTATGATCGAGCTTTGTGGACACACGATGAGAGTCGACATACTGGTAGGAGTAAGCGTTTTACACAAACACACATGCAAACACATACAAGTTAAAGGCACAAAGTCACCCTTTCTCCCATGAGTACACACACACGCACGCACCCTCTATTTTGCCTGATTATATATTACCATTAACCTGTCATAAATGGAGAACTCATGTTGATTTTCTGAATTGTGTCATCTAGATGTGGTGGAATGTCAGAGTAGAGGGGTTACAGAGTGTGAAGGCTTGTGGTGCTGATAACAGGTTCCCCTCTATGCCCACTTCCATTCGCTCAAATTGATATCCACTGTGCAAGATGTTGTGGTTAGCCCAGCCGTAACGGGTGATGCCTCGGGGCAAACGGCTCCAACCACTGTCAGTTAGCGCTACAACAACATCGCTGGGAGTGGGTTAACATCTAGGTTTGTGTAGACCAGAGAGGTTTGAACACGTCAAAGTCAAGTCACATAAAGCTGTCTGAGGTGATTCCAAATGAACATAAAGATGTCCTGTTACAACTACTTATAGCATAGTCATTTATTTAAATCAGACACACAGAATAATAGTTTTTTGAGGATATCTACAAAAAAGACTGACCAAACATTCTAAAATAGTATTACGCTATTTGTACAGAAGATGAGGACACCCATGACAGAACAATGCTTGCCATGACCGAAACAGGCTTGAGATGTATAGAACAGATAACAGGAAGGAAGAAAATGGGATGAATATAAGGACAGCAGAAAAGAGTGTAACATCGAAACGGAGAATTCGCTGAGTGGTTACTGTGGAAGGTGGCTGGGGACTGAATGACGCCTGTTGTCGAGAGGAATACATCTGTCTCTTTCACAGCGGGAGCTGCAGCAAAGCATGGTTTTGTTCTGACACTCAACATGCCTCCAGCCAAGTTCACAGCCCTCATCCTAATCACGTTATGGTACGAGCCTGCGTGCTCTGGGTTCGACTCAGACCTTCCCTTCCCACAGTTGCCTAAAGAGATCTGCTTTTATTAGTGTCATGTTGCACCAACTTCCTCTTTGTGCGGTCTGTGTGTAACTGCCTGTAACTGTAGCGCGCCAACCTCAGCTCCCCCTCCTCACATACCTCTGGAGTGGAGTGGACAGCTGCTGCCTGTATGGGTGAGATTGCCCAAAAAGGAGAGATAATCAATGTTAACACTGGGCATTGATAGTATTACACTATTCTACAAGAAGTGGTTTTAAGAAAAGGGATTCCATTTGCAATTAGATGAGACATGAACACGCTTTTGTCTGTGGTACAGCATATAATATATTTTGTATTTCTGGTACTTGTACGGCAGAATATATTCTGGCATATGTTATACAAGGTTATGCCTCTTTTGCTTTCCTGACATTTAGCCCAGGTCCAATGAAATGTGGGTGGGCTTCAGCTACAAGGTCTGTGAGTTAGCTTACCTATGGACCTTTCCCATCTGGCAAAGCAGCATTTCATATTTCAGGCTGGAACTATCAACACCAGAGCTGCTGACTGACAAGAGTGAGCTCAAATATTTGATATCTGAGGTTGGGAAACGGTAGGCTACGATTGCTCCCATGGTGGACATATCTGGTGTAATGCGTGACTGGCAGTAATGTGTGTAACGTTTAATGGTTCGCACTGACATGATGTGCGCATGAAATATACTCTGTCTCTCTGAAGCACAGTATCTGAATTGTGCAATAGCAAGTACAGTATCTGTATTTTTCACCACGTCAAAATTATGTTTAATCTAACACATTGTTTAGCTAACAGCATAACAAAAACCTTGTTCTTTCCGTATAATGTTGAATGACAGTTAAAATTGAAGGGAGGTTATTGGTTTGAACTATTTCTCAAACCACATTTATAGATATTTGGTTCTTTCCCAACCGAGTAACCCCTTGAAATATAATATAACCTGCAAAGTAAGTGAGCTGACAATCTTGTATTTAATTCAGATGACTATCACATGAAAAGACTATTAGAAAAGGAAAAAGGGTTCCCTGAAAGGACTCCTGTTCTGAAGACAAAAAGCTTGAGAGGCGAATGCTTCTAGAGTGCCCTTGTCTTTTTTCTCTTCTCTGTCTCTGCTTCTCTTTCCACTTTTTCTTCTTCCACAAGACT
Source organism: Salvelinus alpinus (assembly GCF_045679555.1). NCBI lineage: Eukaryota > Metazoa > Chordata > Actinopteri > Salmoniformes > Salmonidae > Salvelinus > Salvelinus alpinus. The sequence continues at coordinate 15,584,416 of NC_092107.1, forward strand.
GGGGAGCCTGCACAAGAGCAGAACAGAGCAACAAGAAGGCCGCCATTCACCACTCATTTTCAATTAAGTTCATTATCTGTTGCTTAATTACCCGCAGGGCCCTTCCACAATAGCATTGGCTGTACTTGGAAAAAAATGACTTTACATAAATCTCTAAAAACAACAACCCCTACAACAAGCATTCTCTCCCAATGGGGAATGCTGAATAATGAAAAGCCCCCATTTAGCTGTGTCCTCTTAGGACCTTGTCACACTGAGGAGCTCCATACAATGATGTATTCACCGCAGCGGGTTCTCCAATGCTGGGTCCTGGGACCCCCTCTTTGTTTGTTATGATCAGAAACTCGCCCCCAGAGCACGTCTGTTTCCCAGCAGCCTCTTCACTGCCCCTCTGGCCCTAGCTATGCTACAGGGCTCACTTGGGGACAATTGGTGTTTGTGGTGTTTGTGTATGCATGGGCATTAGGTGACATTTGCTCCTACTCCCTAGCAACCGACTTGTGGCCTTAGTTTGCTATTCATTTAGGAGGTTTCTTCCAATGACTTGGCATCTCATTTTTTAAATACCCTTTACTCCTCTACCAACCCCCATTAAATCGCCTCCTCCCCAGCCTATTCTCCCTGCCAGTCCCACTGGCTCTGTCCACACAAAGGCCCACAATGGCTTTCTCTAGCCCTAACGTGCCAGGAGGACTATAGTTTTAGGACAGCTTGACCCATCACTAGGTACAAAGTGGACCATGATCTGAGAAGACCGTGAGAAAAGTGGCAAGATTGTTTGTGGATTGCGACTAAGTGTGTTAGCTATAGAGTATGTACGGTGGGGGGATTCGTTGAATGATGGGTGTTATAGTTGCGTTTTTATGATGCAAAGCCACAAACGTTTAGAGGGTGTTTGATGTAAAAGACAAAGAGTTCTTGATGTTCCGTTTTTTTTTTTTACTTCTCTCTTCCTTCTATGCTCTTTTATTATACTTTTCTTTTTCTACACTTCTCTAGTGCCTGGGGTTTTGTGGTAATGCTGTCTGTTGGTTGTACTTTTAGAAATGATCAAACGTTTCCAAGCAACAGTAGATTTCTTCAGCACTACGAGATTACGGAAATAATACACTGCATTAATTAGACAAGATTATTCTGTGTGTTTGATTAACATCAATGCTCTGGCTTATTAAATGGGTCATCAATTCATGCTCACTCTAGATGGGAACACATGCAGTATAGAATATACTAGCCTGCTCCACCCCCTCTCTGTTCCCAATAGTCCCACATCACCTTTCTCTATTCCCCTTTCTAACAACTCTCTCTATCCCCCTTCTATTCCTCTCACGAGCAGCTATCTCTATCCCCCTCTCTACTCCTCTCTCACATCTGCACTCCCTCTGAATTTCATGGTCCGGCAGCGCATTGAGTCGGCAGCACAAAGCTGGGAGCCACGGCAACGCTGCAGTCCTTGGGGGCGATGACCCCTGACCTCTCACAGCTGTTTTTCTGCACCAGCACCTATCCCACAATCCCCCCCCCCCTTTTTTCACTCCAGGGGTGAAGGTCACGAAAGGGGAGAACAAGGAGCTGAGTCTTCAGAGCCCAAAACCCAGGCCGGCGTGTGAATGCTCAAAAGCTGACATTCTATGCCAAACAATCTCACAGGGAAGCACAGAGAAACAGTCAGGGAGATTCGGCATCTTTGACCTCTTGGGCAGAGTGGGAGAGTTAATGTCCATATAATTTCAGAGTTCCTCTTCCATTCAAACTTTGATACTGTCGATTCCATCAACTTTCCCCAATTGAAATAGTAGTAGTCTTTTGTTCTTTGTTTATATCAGTTTGAATTGTTAAAGGGATAGTTTGGGATGTTGCATGCATGCAGATCCTGAAGACCTCAAGTCTTTGCGCTGAGCTAGTTAGCATTGGCTCGTAAAACTACCTCTGACTTCCTTCATACTGGACATAGAGAAATAAAAATGGTATCCACAAGTTCATCTGACGCTGGGGAAGTATACTATAGGTAAAGGGCTTCATTGCCAAAGTCCCGAAATATCCTTTTAAGTTAGTTTAAATTGTTATTGTGTTGTCTAATCTTAGCAAGGAAAATATCACTGAATATGAAACAGTATATTCATATTAAATATTGAAATATCTTCAAACACACAATAAAAAGGAGAGATGAAGAAGTAATTAGAAAATAACTAGGCAATTAATTTGACTTTCATGTGTCCTTGTTCAATTCTTGTAGAATTCATGTCTCGCCCATTAAAATGGGAATTCATGTCTCGCCCATTAAAATGGGAATTCATGTCTCGCCCATTAAAATGGGAATTCTTCCCTGAGCTTGATTGAACAGCTAATTTTGTGCATCTGCAGAGTAATGAAAGACACAATAGCTCTGATTTATACTGATATTTTCTTTCCTTCTCTCCTTTTCTCTCCTTTTCTTCATCTGTCTCTCACAGAAGGATGCTTCACCTGCAATTGAGTTCCCACACTTGCTCAGTCTGCTCCCACACCATGTGATCAACACTTGCTGTTCGTGTTTTATGTGTTATCTGTCTTTTCTAGTTCTCTAGTTTAGCAGAGTTTGGAATTGTGCTTTTACATATTTTCGTAACGCTTTCATCATCAGTATCTGGTATTCTGTACCACATGCATTTCCTTCAGCAAAGAAATGTCGTATTGATGCTGAATGTGTCATTCAGTTAACATACTACTCCAGTCTTCTTCTCCTTTCTAGCAATAACTCACTTTCTATTTATTCAAACGACTTCTTATACTTCCCCCTTGTGTATACCCCTTTCAATCCTGCAATACTCTTTAAATGTTTTATTTCTTTTTTAAACAAATTCTTGCATCCAATACGAGTCTCTGCACTGGACACTGTGAATGTAGGCAGAGCAGTACTAACCTTCTCTATACCCCTCAGGCCCCCACACCAACTCTCCTCACCCAAGCTCCCAAGGGACAGGGACAATGCAGCAGCCCCCTGCGACAGTGTAACAGTCTGTCCCCCCCATTTCAATTTCATTTCCACAACAAAGCAGGTCAGAAGATTCTCACGCTGCTTGGAGCCTGCCATCCAATGCTGAAGATTGGTCCTGCCCCTCTACACACACACACACACACACACACACACACACACACACACACACACACACACACACACACACACACACACACACACACACACACACACACACACACACACTGTAGTATTTGTCTTGCTAAGATGACACCGAAGAGCATGGCTGACATTTTACATGCCCGTAACCAATTGTGCTATTCTGTTAGTTTTTTTGCGTTGTTTGTAACTTATTTTTTAACTTATTTTCTACATAATGTTGCTGCTACTGTCTCTTATGACCAAAAATAACTTCTGGACATCAGAACTGGGATTACTCACCACGAACTGGAAGAAGCTTTTTCCTTTAACGAGTCCGACGAGAAGGATATACTGATCTCCTGGGAACAGGCCCAAATTCCCGTCATTTGCGTGAAGAAAAGATGGAGGAAAAGAGGACGCAGATCAGGCTGCCTTTTGAGAATCCATAGGTGAGCGAGTAAACTCCCACTGCCATCAATTCTACCTGCTAACATGCAACCATTGGAAAATGAATTTGATGACCTATGATTACGATTATGCTACCAACGGGACATTAAGAACTGTAATATCTTATGTTTCACAGAGTCGTGGCTGAACGACGACATGGATAATATAGAGCTGGAAGGATTTTCAATGCACCGGCAGAACAGAGAAGCTACGTCTGGTAAGACGAGGAGTGGAGGTGTGTGTCTTTTTGTCAATAACAGCTGGTGTGCGATGTCTAATATTAAAGAAGTCTCGAGATATTGCTCGTCTGAGGTAGAGTACCTTATGATAAGCTGTAGACCACACTATCTACAAAGAGAGTTCTCATCTATATTATTCGTAGCCGTCTATTTACCACCACAGACCGATGCTGGCACTAAGACTGCACTTAACAAACTCTATAAGGCCATAAGCAAACAAGAAAATGCTCACCCAGAAGCGGTATTCCTAGTGTTCGAGGACTTTAATGCAGGCAAACTTAAATCGGTTTTACCAATTTTTTACCAGCATGTCACATGTGCAAACAGAGGAAAAAAACACTAGACCACCTTTACTCCACACACAGATGCATACAAAGCTCTCCCCCGCCCTCCATTTGGCAAATCTGATCATAATTCTATCCTCCTGATTCCTGCTTACAAGCAAAAACTAAAGCAGGAAGTACCAGTGACTCACTCAATACGGAAGTGGTCAGATGACACGGATACTACGCTACAGGACTGTTTTGCAAGCACAGACTGGAATATGTTCCGGGATTCATCCAATGGCATTGAGGAGTATACCACCTCAGTCATCGGCTTCATCAATAAGTGCATCGACGATGTTGTTCCCACAGTGACCGTACGTACATATCCCAACCAGAAGCCATGGATTACAGGCAACATCCACATCGAGCTAAAGGCTAGAGCATCCGCTTTCAAGGAGCGGGACACTAATCCGGACGCCTATAAGAAATCCCGCTATGCCCTCAGACGATCCATCAAACAAGCAAAGCATCAATACAGGATTAAGATTGAATCCTACTACACTGTCTCTGACGCTCGTCAGATGTGGCAGTGCTTGAAAACTATTACGGACTACAAAGGGAAACCCAGACGCGAGATACCCAGTGACGCGAGCCTACCAGACAAGCTAAATGCCTTTTATGCTCGCTTCGTGGCAAGCAACACTGAAGCATGTACGAGAGTACCAGCTGTTCTGGATGACTGTGTGATAACTCTCTTGCTAGCCAATGTGAGCAAGACCTTTAAACAGGTCAACATTCATAAAGTCGCGGGGCCAGATGGATTACCAGGACGTATCCTCAAAGCATGAGCGGACCAACTGGCAAGTGTCTTCACTGACATTTTCAACCTCTCCCTGACTAAGTCTGAAATACCTACATGTTTCAACAAGACCACCATAGTCTCTGTGCCCAAGGAAGCGAAGGTAACCTGCCTACATGATTACCACCCCGTAGCACTCACATCAGTAGCCATGAAGTGCTTTGAAAGGCTGGTCATGGCTCAAATCAACAGCATCCTCCCAGATACCACTAGACCCACTCCAATTCGCATACCGCACCAACAGATCCACAGATGACGCAATCTCAATCGCACTCCACACTGCCCTTTCCCACCTGGACAAATAAAACACCTATGTGAGAATGCCGTTCATTGACTACAGCTCAGCGTTCAACACCGTAGTGCCCACGAAGCTCATCACTAAGCTAAGGACCCTGGGACTAAACAACTCCCTCTGCAACTGGATCCTGGACTTCCTGCCGGGCCACCCCCAGGTGGTAAGGGTAGGCAACAACACATCTGCCACGCTGATCCTCAACACTGGGGCCCCTCAGGGGTGTGTACTTAGTCCCCTCCTGTACTCCCTGTTCACCCACAACTGCGTGGCCAAACACGACTCCAACACCATCATTAAGTTTGCTGACAATAAAACAGTGGTAGGCCTGATCACTGACAATGATGAGACAGCCTATAGGGAGGAGGTCAGAACTGGCAGTGTGGTGCCTGGACAACAACCTCTACCTCAATGTGAGCAAGACAAAGGAGCTGATCGTGTACTACAGGAAAAGGCGATCCGAACAGTCCCCCATTAACATCAACGGGGCTGTAGTGGAGCGGGTCGAGAGTTTCAAGTCCCTTGGTGTCCAAATCACCAACAAACTATCACGGTCCAAACATACCAAGACAGCCGTGAAGAGGGCACGACAAAACCTTTTCCCCCTCAGGAGACTGAAAAGATTTGGCACGGGTCCCCAGATCCTCAAAAAGTTCTAGAGCTGCACCATCGAGAGCATCCTGACCGGTTGCATCAGTGCCTGGTATGGCAACTGCTCGGCATCTGACCGTAAGGCACTACAGAGTGTAGTGCGTACCCCCAGTACATCACTGGGGCCAAGCTTCCTGCAATCCAGGACCTATATAATAGGCGGTGTCAGAGGAAAGCCCATAAAATTGTCAAAGACTCCAGTCACCCAAGTCATAGACTGTTTTCTCTGCTACCGCACGGCAAGCAGTACTGGAGCGCCAAGTCTAGGACCAAAAGGCTCCTTAACAGCTTCTACCCCCAAGCCATAAGACTGCTAAATCAATGTAAATCAATGGCCACCGGACTATTACATTGACCCCCCCCCCCCCCCATTTATTTTGTACACTGCTGCTACTCACTGTTTATTATCTATGCAATGTCACTTCACCCCTACCTACATGACACATTACCTCTAATCTGTACCCCCCACACACTGACTCGGTACCTGTACCCCTGTATATAGCCTCATTATTGTTATGTTATTGTGTTACTTTTTATTATTTTTTATCTTTTGTTTATTTGGTAAATATTTTCTTAACTCTTCTTGAACTGCACTGTTGGTTAAGGGCTTGTAAGTTAGCATTTCTCGGTAAGGTCTACACTTGTTGTATTTGGCGCATGTGACAAATAAAGTTTGATTTGATTTTGATTTGAATTACTATATTCATATGCTTGTATTCACTGTAGTATTTTTGCAGACTTTACTGTAGTATTCACTGTAGTATTTATTGTAGTGTTTTTGCGGACATGACTGTAGTATACTGTAGTATTTGCTGTAGTGTTTTTGCAGACATGACTGTAGTATACTGTAGTATTTGCTGTAGTGTTTTTGTGGACATGACTGTAGTATACTGTAGTATTTATTGTAGTGTTTTTGCGGACATGACTGTAGTATACTGTAGTATTTGCTGTAGTGTTTTTGCAGACATGACTGTAGTATACTGTAGTATTTGCTGTAGTGTTTTTGTGGACATGACTGTAGTATACTGTATTACTTGCTGTCGTGTTTTTGTTTTATTATCTTTGACATAGAAGTGGAAACCTACTGGACAGAAACGAAAAGAGCAAATTCTCCATATCCTGTAGGTAGGTAGGACTGGAGTCTGAACGGATAGTTCAGAGCTTCTGCTCTTTTCTATAACCTGTAGGGAACACAATATATGGTCTATACTTGGCATGTAGGGGGCAGCAGGTAGGCTAGCATAAGCACTACATGAACAAGGCATTCCACAGTTTATAGTATAGGGCTCGGAAATATGTCCTAAAAATCATATCCCGTTTTTTTGATTCACAATATATATACATTACCAGTCAAAAGTTTGAACACAGCCACTCATTCAAGGGTTTTCCTTTTTTTGGACTATTTCCTACATTGTAGAATAATAGGGAAGACATCAAAACTACGAAATAACACATATGGAATCATGTAGTAAGAAAAAAAGTGTAAACAAATCAAAATATTTTAGATTTTAGATTTTTCAAAGTAGCCACCCTTTGCCTTGATGACAGCTTTGCACACTGTTGAAATTCTCTCAACCAGCTTCATCTGGAATGCTTTTCCAACAGTCTTGAAGGAGTTTCCACATATGCTGAGCACTTGTTGGCTGCTTTTACTTCCCTCTGCTGTCCAACTCATCCCAAACCATCTCATTTGGGTTGAGGTCGGGTGATTGTGGAAGCCAGGTCATCTGATGCAGCACTCCATCACTCTCCTTCTTGGTCAAATAGCCTTTACACTGCCGGGAGGTGTGTTGGGTCATTGTCCTGTTGAAAAACAAATGATAGTCCCTCTAGGCGCAAACCAGATGGCATGGCGTATTGCTTCAGAATGCTGTGGTAGCCATGCTGGTTAAGTGTGCCTTGAATTCTAAATAAGTCACAGACAGTGTCACAAGCAAAGCACCCCATGCCATCACACATCCTCCTCCATGCTTCACGGTGGGAACCACACATGCGGAGATCATCCGTTCACCTACTCTGCATCTTACAAAGACACGGCTGTTGGAACCAAACATTTGTAATTTTGACTCTTCAGACCAAAGGACATATTTCCACCGGTCTAATGTCCATTGCTCGTGATTCTTGGCCCAAGCAAGTCTCTTCTTCTTATTGGTGTCCTTTAGTAGTGGTTTCTTGGCAGCAATTCGACCACGAAGGCCTGATTAACGCGGTTTCCTCTGATGTTGAGATGTGTCTGTTACTTGAACTCTGTGAAGCATTTATGTGGGCTGCCATTTCTGAGGTTGGTAACTCTAATGAACTTATCCTTTGCAGCAGAGGTAACTCTGGGTCTTCCTTTCCTGTGGCGGTCCTCATGAGAGACAGTTTCATCATTGATGGTTTTGCGACTGCACTTGAAGAAACGTTCAAAGTTTTGATTGCTTTAATGCCTTCATGCCTTAAAGTAATGATGGACTGTCAGTTATCTTTGCTTATTTGAGCTGTTCTTGCCATAATATGGGTTTGGTCTTTCATCAAATAGGGCTATCTTCTGTATACCACCCCTACCTTTTCCCAAAACAACTGATTGGCTCAAACACATTAAGAAGGAAAGAAATTCCACAAATTAACTTTTAACAAGGCACACCTGTTAATTGAAATGCATTCCAGGTGACTATCTCATGACGCTGGTTGAGAGAATGCCAAGAGTGTGCAAAGCTGTCATCAAGGCAAAGGGTGGCTACTTTGAAGAACTAAAATGTAAAATGTATTTTGATTTGTTTAACAGTTTTTTGGTGACTATATGAGTCCATATGTCTTATTTAATAGTTTTGTCTTTAGTATTATTCTACAATGTAGAACATAGTAAACATATAGGGAAAACCCTGAAGTGAGTAGGTGTGTCCAAACTTTTGACTGTTACTGTATATATATAGATTCTGTAAAATGTTTTATCTAAGCTTTGTTGCACAATTAAAGCTCAATACACTGAATTTCAAACAGTCAGCAATATTCAAATGAATTTAGGGCTGAAATTATACCTAGGCGAAGTATAAGCCTTCCACAACCATAAGAAACACAACAAATTTAATGATTTTATCAAAATAGTTTTAACCTGCTTTTTTTTGCAATCAGAACCATGCACAACGCACATCCCCACTAATAATCGAAAATGAACACAGGTCTCATCAAATCAAAATGTATTGGTTGCGTATGTAACGGATGTGAAATGGCTAGCTAGTTAGCGGTGGTGCGCGCTAATAGTGTTTCAATCGGTTACGTCACTCGTTTTGAGACCTTGAAGTAGTGGTTCCCCTTGCTCTGCAAGGGCCGCGGCTTTTGTGGAGCGATGGGTAACGATGCTTCGTGGGTGACTGTTGTTGATGTGTGCAGAGGGTCCCTGGTTCGCACGGACTAAAGTTAAACTGTTACACGTATACAGTTTAGAAGATGTTATAGCAGGTGCATTGAAATGTTACTAGCTACTAACAATGCAGTAAAATGTCAAACAAGAAACGTTGGAACGAATCTCAAACAATCTCTCAAGCACAAGTCCACATGCTAGTGAATAGCCAGCTATCCTTTTTATTTCAAGTTTAGCCAACTTGGAATCTATTTGCTAGCTAACAAGGTAGAACAGTTGAACAGCATGCCAGCCTTTCCACTTTGTTAAGATTTTGAAATCAAGTGGCCTACCTGGATAGGAAGATGCTTATTTCTCAGAATGAGAACGAGTTGCCAATTCCTTATATAAATTTGTATTTTTATGCTCATTGCACATTTATAAAACACAAACTAGACACCTAGCACATAAAAGTCTGTGGCTAAACCGCAATTTCGGGTGCGACAGAAACTGAGCATTCATTTTCCAGAAACAATGTTAATTGACACTCCCATTTTAGTAGGGCCAGCTCTCCGTACATTTTGAGAGTTGAGACATAAAAAAGGCATTGTTCGAAGGGCTAAGTATCCTCTATTATGTACATTAAGGGATAATCAATGATGGGCAATGCGTTCTATTGAAAATAATGAACGATATGGAAGGTGAATTACACGATGTACTAGTGAGGCCGATGTGAAATGGCTAGCTAGTTAGCGGTGGTGCGCGCTAATAGCTTTTGTGGCGCGATGGGTAACGATGCTTCGTGAGTGACTGTGGTTGATGTGTGCAGAGGGTCCCTGGTTCGAGGCGAGGAGAGGGACGGAAGCTATACTGTTACGCTAGCAGAGTGGAGCTCACCTTCCACTGAGTTGCATTATTTTCCAGAGAACGCATAGAACCCCAAGTTGATTATGCCTTTTATAGCATGGCTATAATTGAACACATTTGCAGCAACATTGTTCAACAAGTGTTTCAAAACCTCTGAAATTTCTATAACGTCCACTGAAGTAGCTAGAAAGTTTACTAGAAAGCTACAGTAGTTGCCTTGGTAACCAAACAAACAAACTTGCTAGTTTAGCTAACCAAACCACCAGTCCTAGCTTGCTACAGGAGAGATCCACATGATGCAACATTAGCGAGCAAATTTAGTTCCGGGTGGAGAAAGTTGCGTTCTGGGCATGGTTCTCTGCGTGGTTGTGCTCTGTATTTACAAATCAGTAACCACATAATGTAGTTGACAGTACGGTAAGGAGCTGGCAAAATCGACTTTCCAATAACATGAACCATTGTCAATGTCGCAGGGCTATTTTATGGTGTAATCTCAACATTTTCCAGCAGATGATGTCATTGAGCCACTACTTCCAATAGCTTGCTATGTGAGGTTAGTGTGCCATGTCTTAAACGGTTTGTTTACAATAAGCAATGAGCATTGATAGCCCGTGCCTAATTACTCACTCATAGATGGGGCGGCAGGTACCCTAGTGTCACGATTTCTGCCGAAGTCGATGCCTCTACTTGTTCGGGCGGTGCTCGGCGGTCGACGTCACCGGTCTTCTAGCCATCATTGATCTGTTTCATTTTCCATTGGTTTTGTCTTGTCTTCCTACACACCTGGTTCCAATCCCATTCATTATATGTTGTGTATTTAACCCTCTGTTTCCCCTCATGTCCTTGTCAGAGATTGTTTATTGTTATGCTCGTGTTTTATGGATTGGTGTGCGACGGGTTCTTGTACCTACGTTTATTTTTTTATTATGGACTTATATTATATTCCATTATACCAAGTTTGATTCTCCTGCGCCTGACTTCCCTGCCACCTACACACACGTCATGCCACCTAGTGGCAGCAGGTAGCCTAGTGGTTAGAGTGTTGGACTAGGAACCGAAAGGTTGCAAACTCAAATCCCCGAGTTGACAAGGTAAAAATCTGTCGTTCTGCTCCTGAACAAGGCAGTTAACCCGCTGTTCCATTGAAAATAGGAATTTGTTCTTAACTAGCTTGCCTAGTAAAATAAATAGATGAAGGATATCCCAGTCAAGCAATAATATCATATTTTAAACAGAGGCTGTTATTTTCTATGTATACCATTAACTAATTGCAAACAAGCAAGCAGGCACCTAGTCCAAACCTGGTAGGTAGATGGCTAGCAGAGGAAAACAACTCTCAAATTGTGTCGACATCTAGGCTAGGCTTATGCCAGACAGGTAGCTTGCTAAGCTAGCTAGTACACTTTCTGATAACCTCGTAGCCCCAGCTCAGTAACTCACGTATGGCAGGCTATGGAACCATCATCGGCATCGGGTAAGGCAATATTTCTGTGCTGAGGTAGCTACCAAGCCATCTTAATTGAAAACAAGGGTTGTCTTTTCTTGCTAACGTTACATGACTGACATCTGCATGCATCCATCTATGCTGGCAAGATAGCCAATGCAATGGCAAGGCATGGATAGCTAGCTAGCTAGCTACCGCACCCAATGTCAGGCAGCTTGTCATTCGGTGTTCAAACAAGATAGCTGAAAAATAACTAAACAATAACTGGAACTCAGCTAACTAGGTAGTTGGGGGCTACAGATGGGCTAGCTAACATTAGCTAGCTACTATTTTTGAATACATGCATGCTGCACAGTGCCGGTGGGTGAAGATTGGATAAATGAATACACTGTGAGATTGGATAATTGTCGCTAAATAAATGGAATCGATTAGCAATCTATCCAACATTGCAATTAGAGCTAACTGGCTGGCTATGCATTTCAATAAAAATACATGGCTGTGGCTATCATACAGGTCAGCTGCAACCAAGGCAATGTAAGCTCCCAGGGTGGCACAGCTGTTTAAGGCACTACATCTCAGTGCTAGAGGTGTCACTACAGACGCTGGTTCGATCGCGGGCTGTATCACAACCAGTTGTGATCGGGCGGCGCACAATTGGCCCAGCGTCGTCTGAGTTAGGGAAGGGTTTGACCGGGGTAGGCCATTATTGTAAATAAGAATGTGTTTTTAACGGACTTGCTTGGTTAAATAAAAAGAAAATAGCTTTGTAGCTAGTTGGCGTTTCCTCCATGAACGAAGAAAACTATCTATCTCGCTGACAACCTAGAAAAATGGAGGCTTGATAACAAGAGAGTAGTTTTGATGATTTTATAGAAAAACTGGTGTATAGTAATTATTCATTAGGTAATCTAGCTAGTCCGGCGGTGGTCTGCATATGGTGTCCTATGCGTTCTCGAGTCCAGATTTCATGATGTTCGCAAACCACGGCTTTGATTAAAAACATTATGATTTGGTCTATTATGCAAATCAAATTCAATAATGTTTTTAATTCAAATTATGTTTTCAGAAGCAGCACAAACACAGAACATGTAAGAATGAACTATAGCCATTGAATTCTACCGTGCTGATATACTGTGCGTTATAATGGATGCCCAAGAATGCCCTTCAAGCCAATCAGAAACGAGTATTCAACAATGCCATGGTATAAAGTAAAATAATGTCTCAATGTGTTTAAGTGTCCATATGATCAATTCTGTTTGACCAAACCTCAAATGCAAATAGCGAATTGAAACTAATTGTTGTCAGACTAAACTGTCTTTTTTAGATTTTTTTAATTGGACTTGTCAATGGGAATTGTCCTTTTGGCAGTGGTGGAAAAAGTACTCAATTGTCATACTTGAGTAAAAGTACAAAGTAAAAGTAAACACTCTGCATCAAATTCCTTATATTAAGCAAACCAGACAGCACTATTTTCGTATTTTAAATTACGGACAGAAAGGGGCACATTCCAACACTCAGACATAATTTGCAAACACAGTATTTGTGTTTCTTGAGTCCGTCAGATCAGAGGCAGTAGGGATGACAAAGCGTTAAATTGATAGGTGCCATAATTCTGTCATGCTTGAGCATTATAAATGTAACAAGTACTTTTGTGTGTCAGGGAAAATGTAAGGAATAAATAGTACATTATTTTCTTTATGAATGTAGTGGAGTAAAAGTTGTCAAAAATATAAATAGTATAGTACAGATACACCAAAAAACGACTTAAGTAGTATTTAAAAGTATTTTTGCTTAAGTACTTTACACCACTGCCTTTTGGGCTCAACTTTAGGTAAATTGCAGTACCGAAAGTGCCCTATGAGCACAGCAGAAAGCATGCTCTTGAAAGGTGCACAGCACAGAAGGAGCAAAGGAGAGGAGACCAAAATGAGAACAAGTGGACGGTCATGAAAAAATAAATAAACAATTTTTGCAATACAGGTATTTGGAATTTCACACTAAAACATACATTCTAATTCTACACCAGGCGGTGTCAGAGGAAGGCCCTGAAAATTGTCAAAGACCCCAGCCACCCTAGTCATAGACTGTTCTCTCTACTACCGCATGTCAAGTGGTACCGGAGTGCCAAGTCTAGATCAAAAAGGCTTCTTAACAGTTTTTACTCCCAAGCCATAAGACTCCTGAACAGGTAATCAAATGGCTACCTGGACTATTTGCATTGTGTGCCCCCCCCCCCCCCCAACCCCTCTTTTTACACTGCTGCTTCTCTCTGTTTATCATATATGCATAGTCACTTTAACTGTACATTCATGTACATACTATCTCAATTGGGCCGGCCAACCAGTGCTACCGCACAGTGGCTAACCGGGCTATCTACATTGTCTAGTATAGTATTATCTGCTATACTACCAAATGCTATAGTAAGCACTACACATGGTCAAGGGATAGTACAGTGTACAATATAGCATTCTACAGTACACAACAAAATTCTATAGTAAACTGTATTATTTCATGTGGGTTCCTCATCCATCATTTATTTTCCTTCAACCAGACCCCTCCTACCCATATACACGCAGCCCACCACGGGCAGCAGTGGGCCCAATGGGTTACAGTCAGTTAGAGAAACAGATGTATTTAGTTATCCTGGAGCACCACATTCTTATGCCATGGCCCAACACCAGGGATTAGAAAGGGTCATCAATCAATAGAATAATCCCCTAACCACCGTTTCAACCCCCCAGCCCCTGCCAACCGCTCGTCGCTCTGCTTCATCTCATTGCCCAGCTTCTCACCCTTCTGTTTCACATCCAACGCTCTACTTCTAATGTGTCTAACAACTAAATGTTCTCTCTTTATCCCACTCTCTCTGTTCTTTTCTATATATATATATATATGAGAGAGAAAATAATTATTACTTCTACTCTGTCTTAGTCCTCTCCCTGAATCTAACTATTTCCCTTTCACCCCTCTCTACTCCAGTCCATATCTCGTCTTCTCTCTCCTTCTCACTGTCTCTCTGTCACCCACTCTCAACCACGTTCTCTCTCTTTTCTCCCCTGTTGTCTCTCTCTTGCACATACACCATTGTCTTCTTAGTGCATCTGCTGAGAGTTAAATCCCCTTGTGTCTCAATGTGTTGACGTGCCTGGTATCTGCCAAAGACACAACAGGAAGGACTTGGGCCAGGGCCAGGGCTGGCAAGGCTTCCCACCTCATTTGACTTTAAAGCAGGCTTTTTCTCTCTCTGTTCTCTCTCTGGCTGTGGGCTGAATGCAAAGAGAGGGGATCGGCACGCTGCTGGATGGTAATACAATTCATTAAAAACGTATTTTCACACGCAGACACGATGGCTGTGAGTCAAAAGTGGTTCCCTTTCACGGTGCTGAAGAAGAACTCGAAAGCCACCAAGAGGCGACTCATTGTTTCATTAGCAGTCTGCATTATGAGGTTCGTCTGGGACTGAGTGGCGCAGCGGTCTAAGGCACTGCATATCAGTGCTAGAGATGTCACTGCAGACCCTGGTTCGATCCTGGGCTGTATCACAACCGGTCGTGATCTGGAGGCCCACAGGGCGGCGCACAATTGGCCCAGTGTTGTTAGGGGAGGGTAGCCGTCATTGTGAAATAAGAATTTGTTCTTAACTGACTTGACTAGTTAAATAAAACAAAATCATTTCTCCATTCAAAGTGAAATGAGTTTTCTTTTTTTTTCTTTTACAATTTAACAAAGCAGTCTTTAATTGAAGAGTTTCATTCCAAAACATATCCATTTTCAGAAATGTTGATAAATTAGCTTATATTGTTTAAAGGAAAAATTGGTGGATGTAGCATTTTGGAACGAAACTCTTCAATTCTAGAATTTCACCAGTAGGTGTGACCGTTACCATGGTATTATTATCTCCATGTATGGCTCTATTTAATCTGTATTGCTGAAGCGTTATAGATTGAGCGATTGAAATGTGGTCATTTCAGATTGAGCCGACATATGCAGCGTTTACCATGAATGCAATTGCTGATAATGCGGGAACATTGTTTTTACATTTCAGACACAATGTAACACTGAACTTCCTCGATATGGATTGAATAGAGCCCTTGCTAATTTATCTGGTTTACACACTAATTGAAAAAGTAGATCCTTTTGATACTAAGATTACGCATAATCTTATATCAAGATTATGCACATACACACAAACTTGATGTCAAGATGACAGATTTATGAAAACAGATGCTATGCATTGCCTTCATGCGCTCCATAAACCCCCCCCAAATTGGGCCAATCGAGAGTTTCATTTGTGGCTACCTGGCTACCTATCCATCTATGATTGGCTTGAGCCCTTCAGGGTTTCTCCTCGTTAGCTACCATTAGCCTGAGGTCCAGGCATCCTCTCTTCAAGCCGCTAATGATAATTACAGAGGAGTGGCTGTCAATGCCAGCCTTGCAGATGAATGCTCTTAAAATGGACGCCGCTGAGTCTTTCCACTCAGAGTTAGGCTAGGTGGGGTGCCCGGAGGGGGGTAACTTTTTTTCTGTATGACTGGACAATGAACTATGAAGGCCTTGCTTTTCTGACTCGGCAATGCAAATGTAGATAATTATACGTCAGAGGTCGTATGGCATAACTCTTCCAGCTTCTCTCCTTCGTGTCACTGTGCTGCTGCCGGTGCTGACAAACCATGCAGGTTGACACCAAGACATGTATTTATTTGACCTTTTATTTAACTAGGCAAGTCAGTTAAGAACAAATGTGTATTTACAATGACAGCCTACATCGGCCAAACCATAACCCGGACAATACTGGGCGCCCCCCTATCACGGCCAGTTGTCAAACCTGGAAGCGAACCAGGGTCTGTAGTGATACATCTAACACTGAGATGCGCTGCCTTAGACCGCTGCGCCACTCTGGAGCAGCTGTGCGTATGTGGACAAAGTATGTGGACACCCCTTCAAGTTAGTGGATTCGGGTATTTCAGCCACACCCGTTGCTGATAGGTGTAAAAATCGAGCACACAGCATTTATCTATCTTCATAGATAAACATTGGCAGTAGAATTGCCTCACTGATGAGCTCAGTGACTTTCAACGTGGCACCGTCATAGGATGCCACCTTTCAAACAAGTCAGTTCGTCAACTTTCTGCCCTGCTAGAGCTGCCCTGGTGCTGTTATTGTGAAGTGGAAACGTCAAACAAAGGCTCAGCCGCAAAGTGGTAGGCCACACAAGCTCACAGAACGGGACCACCGAGTGCTGAAGCGCGTAGCGCATAAAAATCGTTTGTCCTCGGTTGCAACACTCACTACTGAGTTCCAAACTGCCTCTGGAAGCAACGTCAGCAAAATAACTCTTTGTCGGAGGCTTTATGAAATGGATTTCCATGGCCAAGCAGCCACACACAAACATAAGATCACCATGCGCAATGCCAAGTGTCGGCTGGAGTGGTGTAAAGTTTGGCTCCGTTGGACTTTGGAGCAGTGGAAAAGCGTTCTCTGGAGTGAGGAATCACGCTTTACCATCTGGCAGTCCGACTGATAAATCTGGGTTTGGCAGATGCTAGGAGAATGCTACCTGCCCCAATGCATAGTGCCAACTAAAGTTTGGTGGAGGAGGAATAATGGTCTTGGGCTGTTTTCATGGTTCGGGCTAGGCCCCTAAGTTCCAGTGAAGGGAAGCGTAATGCTACAGCATACAATGACACTCTAGACAATTCTGTGTTTCCAGCTTTGTGGCAACGGTTTGGGGGCCCTTTCCTGTTTCAGCATAACAATGCCCCCATGCACAAAGCAAGATCCATACAGAAATGGTTTGTTGAGATCGGTGTGGAAGAACTTGACTGGCCTGCACAGAGCCCTGACCTTAAACCATCGAACTCCTTTGGGATGAATTGGAACACCGACTGCGAGCCAGGCCTAATCGCCCAACATCAGTGCCCAACCTCAAATGTTCTTGTGGCTGAATGGAAGCAAGTCCACGCAGCAATGTTCCAACATCTTGTGGAAAGCCTTCCCAGAGGAGTGGAGGTTATAGCAGCAAAGGGGGACCAACTCCATATTAATGCCCATGATTTTGGAATGGATGTTCGATGAGCAGGTGTCCACATACTTTTGGTCATGCAGTATATTTCCCATCCCTTAAATCACCCTGTGGTCGATTCATTGGTCTTTTATAGGTTCCCAGAAGATAGGTTTTAAATGGTCATGTCGAGCTAGCTGTTTGGTGGGACAACTTATAGTCTATTTCACAGAGATTCCCTGTCTCATTCAGTGGGAAAGATGGACCCTCTGGCCAAGCCATTTAAATAGGCACATATGTCCACCTCTTTAATGATCTCTCTCTGTCTTTCTCTCTCTCGCTCGCTCTCTCTCTCTCTCTCAAACCCCCGGGATACTTTGAGATCATTGTGTCATTTCTGTGTGTAGTATGATAGATAAGAACATATTAACATGTGTCTCCCTTGTATGTCACAGCGTGCCTCAGGGTAATGGTGCGTTTGTGAGGCTGTTTATCTGAGTGTGTGAGTCAATGTAGCCCCACACACACACGCACGAAACCATGTACACACACACACACACACACACATAGAATGAGCTCATGTCCTCACACCTCTCAAAGACTCTCCATGTGCTCAACAAACCATCTGTGTGATTGCAGTGTAGATTGTAATGTACAGTGCGTCCCTCCATGTGTGTATCACTAAAAGGAGTGTGAGTCTACTGAGGGGGCTGTAGGCTGTAGTCCCATTCTTTGTGTTCTTCAGATGGCGGTTGGCCCCCATACTGCCCATTCTAACAGAGGGGTCAGCCTCCCGGGCCCCGGGGCCAGAGCATCCATCATCCCACTGGTGTTTGAGGCCGGCTCCGTCGACAACATCAATTATACTGAGGAGCCTAGCGACAATGCTGGCACACTGGGCCAGTCTATGTCCCACTTCTTTTGTCTTGTGCTCACAGACAGAGAGCAAGTTTCTGTCTAATTTCCTTGATTACTAATGATGATTTGTTTGTTATTTTTTTCTACTTTGTTTTTGTTTTGGGCTGTTTTATTGACCACATCTTTAATTGTCTCTTTTTAGAATGTTCTTAGTTTCATACTGTTTCTGTGAACTAACATGCTTCAACAATGTGCTGTTATTAGCTCGTTTTTCTACAACAATTGAGAAACATGTTGAAAATTGAAAGATTTGGAGGTACGGAATTGCCAGCGTATTCCCTCTTCGTGATAAAGTGACAGAAGTTAAACACTTTCTTTTTTATTTAACCCTTATTTAACTATGCAAGTCTTATTTACAATGACGGCCTAGGAACAGTGGGTTAACTGCCTTGTTCAGGGGCAGAATGACAGATTTTGAACTTGTCAGCGCGGGGATTCAGTCTATGGATAGAACTCCTCGGAGACAATGCCCGTACCCCTAAAGATGTGGATGTTATATCAGCTGTCTGTCATGCCCGCTGGGCATATGGAACGTCATAATAGCAGAACATGCAGACTTGTGTCCTGTTTCCAAAACACACTGAAATGAATGACCAATTAGCTGACAAGTCACTCTTAATTGTGCCTCAGTCTGCTTGTGGCATAATGGGAATGTAACAATGGCCGGACTGTTTGTCTGCCCTTCTCCTGTGGTATCCAAAAATGTGGAACTTTTTTGGAGCATTTGAAGCTGCTTTCATGTATAATGTGTCTTGGATCCCCAAGGCAAGCAGAATAATGCCTCTAGCGTTGTTTTCCAATTGGTTCGAGTGTCAAGTGGATTCTAATACTCCTCCTTCCCTTTCTTTTGATATATTTCCAATGGTTGGTTATTGTTTTATTTCATCATCTCATGAAATAAATGCAGTAAAACACACTTTGTTTGTACAGGACTTGAAGTATTATCAAGCAAACATTAATAGGTCTACAACCCAGACAGAACTATGTCCTGATTTGAGCTTTCGCAACTTCAATTCCTACGTTCCACAAAGCCCGAGGAAGTTATAATAGGGTGGTAGATGCATAGAAGTAGAATGAATAGAACAGGCTTGGGAGCTCTTTTTTTACCTTTATTTAACTAGGCAAGTCAGTTAAGAACAAATTCTTATTTACAATGATGGCCTAGGAACATTGTGTTAACTGCCTTGTTCAGGGGCAGAATGACAGATTTTTACCTTGTCGGCACAGTGATGCGATCTAGCAACCTTTCGGTTACTGGCCCAACGCTCTAACCACACGGCTACCTGCCGCCTCTAATGCTGATAATTTGACTGGTGAAATCATGGGTACACTCCCAATGGCTGTATTGCGATGCAATAATTTCCATGGTAATTTGGAATGTTAAATAAAATGTCGCCATGATAATGTAGAATTTTCATTCAAATGATGCTAACTTATGTGGCTCATGCAGTGGGATGTATTTGTTGTAATGTCAGTTGAGTTGACTCAACAAATTACAGCACAGATTGAAGGGTACACTTCCTGCGTTTACTTCCTGCCATGGGTCTAGGTCAAAAATATGCAGGTTAAGGCAACGTCTTCACAAATCTGGGACCAGCGCCGTTGCTAACTAGCATAGCCATTGTTACAAAGAGTTATGGGATATTAGAATCCCGTTGTCTTAACCTTTGTCATCTTCAACCTATGGGAACACTCAAATGGCTGCCAGTCCACCCATTATGCCATTATTGACTCGAACGGAGATTCATTCTATTTCTATGGGTAGATGTGTCGGTAAAATTGGGTCACCAACAGAAGACAAAAACAGAAAAATTCCAGCCTCGTTCAGAATTGGGAAAACTTCACACTTCAATGAACCTGTGAAAGAGCTAGGCAAAACAAATGCTGTGCAGGGGCCTGTGCTGCTCGTAGAGGGAGGACGCCCTAATCTCTCTTTTGTCCCGGGCCAGGTAGGGGTCTCGCTTTGGGGATGAAGTTCCCCTTGAAGTGGAGTGAAGCAGGGTGGGCATAATGAAGTGTGATGGGACACCCACCAGCCTCCCCTCCCAACCCCCTCCACCACCACCACCTCTCACCCCGTCCCATACAGCACCAGCCCCTGCCATTATTTCCCCTTACGTCCTTCCTGGGTCTGTGGAGAAGCCAACAGATGTTGGCTGGTGTGAAAGGACCCTTGAGCTCATAAACTAGCCGCCGGGATTTGGAGGGGACGGGATCAAAGGGAGGCCTACTTGATCACCTCTACATACACATATATTCGGACAAATCTTCACGCTCAGCATGTAGACAAATGAGTGCACGCATGTATTCATACTTGGATTGCATTTCCATTGTCATCATCCACCTCTGGCCTGCTCGCCTCCCTACCACTGAGGAAGTACAGTTCCCGCTCAGCCCAGTCAAAACTGTTCGCTGCTCTGGCCCCCCAATGGTGGAACAAACTCCCTCACGACGCCAGGACAGCGGAGTCAATCACCACCTTCCGGAGACACCTGAAACCCCACCTCTTTAAGGAATACCTAGGATAGGATAAAGTAATCCTTCTCACCCCCCCCCCCCCCCTTAAAAGATTTAGATGCACTATTGTAAAGTGGCTGTTCCACTGGATGTCATAAGGTGAATGCACCAATTTGTAAGTCGCTCTGGATAAGAGCGTCTGCTAAATGACTTAAATGTAATTGTCCACATACCCACACATTCACTAACGTGCACACAAGGGCAAATGTGTACACAAATGCAAACATGATTGCACGCACAAATTGACAGACTCATATGGACACAGGCACATGCACACATGCTAGTTACCCAAACCAATACAAGATGGGTCTGTCTTATGTAATATTTTTCAGTGTAATAATGGAAGAATTCACCAATGGATCTAGGTGAGGAGACAGATAAAATATGCAGACAGAGGAAACTAATTTGGCGCCCAGCAGTGTTGAGCGACAGCTCCACTTCTGTCCCTTTTCCCAGATTTACAGGGCAGAACGGAGAATCAAGCACACAGGTAGTAATTGTCTGAATCTTCGTTGAGTTTGACAAATCCAGGTTATGCAACAGAGTGCTGCGTGCAATGCCTGGTGACAATTAAAATAGCAAGCAGAGAGGTAATCTGCCAAAGTACTCAGGCAACCTTGTCTGACAAACATGACAGGAGCAAAATGTGGCAGCATAACGGTCCTTCCCCAGATATGTTAGGCACCGACTGCTCAGCTTTTCTTTCCTGAATGAATATGCATTTAGGCCAAATGTAAAGGAAGTGGAATCGGTGGATGTGCCAAGTGCCGACATTGTAGCTTTATTCTCTGATATTCCAGTGGCGGTGGTTACGCCTCTCTGTCTGACAGTGTGGGCCTTTCATCCATAGGAGATGTCCCTGCTAGTCCTCCCAGAATGTCACCTCAGCAACATCACCACCGCTTTCATCCACTAGGAACAGGAAGTGTTTTTTATGACTGTTTCCTGGATGTTACACTTCATTGTTTACTCTCCTTGAGTAGTGATAAACTCACTGGAATTTCTGTGGTCAGCTAGATTTTGTTATTACAGCTTACTAATTAAAGCACTACAAAAAAAAGAGAATAAGAGCTTTGTCATTATACAAACCTCTTTCTGTCTGTGGCTTTTGTTTTTTGGGGGGATGAGAAGTGAGCATGTTGGGTATTCTGCCATCACTTTCAACTGGCTCATGGAGGACAAGTGACACTCACAGACGCAGGGGAATATCTCTTGCAGTCCAAAAAAGCCTTCACTCATACCCCCAAAGAGGCACATCACATACATCTCTCTCAAGATTTTGTTTGAACATTTAGTTACATGGCTCAAATCACCAGGAAAAGTCCAGCCGTGCATTTGACTTGAGTACACTGAAAGTTCATAATATCAGTGAGTTTTGGGGGACAGTTAATACAACATGAGGTTTGTATTCACTCACTTAGAGGACAGACTAGTCCTAAAAACCCATAGAGGTTATTCAATCTCACAACAGTCACAGGTTCAGGCAGAATTACATATCAAATGCATTACTATTCCCGAGAATGTAAGCTGTCTGCCTGAGCAATTGTGGGAATTTTGACGTTATCTGAGGCCCAGAGATCTGTCTGCCGGGGTGTTTAGTATTCTACACCACTTGCTTGGAGCCTGAAGGACCAATGATGTTAGATTTAATTCTATCTAGCAAAAATGCTGTATCATTGCTCATCCATTTTACAAGACTCACAAACATACCATGATTAAAGTAGAGGAATCCAGATGTAGGCTAATGTTCTTACCTCATGGTCTATGTTTTTCTTTTGGATCTTAAGCCCCGTCTATACCTGCTGCTCACATGCGTCCTTCGTCCTGATTACAATCAGATCAGAATGTGTCTTTTAATTGTCTACACCGGTTGACACAATCAGAATGTGGACAAGATCAGGACATCAGGCGTATGTTAGCTCCAGGTGTAAACAGGCTCGTGATGAATGTTTTATTTGCTTTGGAGAATATTGATGAGCAACACATCTGGCAAAAGTAGTTTAGATAGAAAAGCACCAGGAGTACTCGTGTGATTTCATTTTCAACAGGGACTCTTCAAAATGTCAACGTCAAAAAGGTAGGCCTAGTAGTAGAGTTAAAGGTAGTCATACATTTAATGGAAAGTGACGAGGAAAGTTAGAAAAGGGATCCAGAACTTTCTCCTGAATAATCACATGGAGGTGATGTGCAGTGTTTTGTAGTGAGGGGCAATCTCAGCCTTTTTGAAAAGCTCTATATCCATTCAGAAATTATCTTCGACAAGCAGATATTCTTTGCGTAAATCAGCACTCGCATGAATAGGAATCTGCTGTAAAAGCATCAAAATTGATAAATGACATATCAATAATAGTAAAGATTTACCATAATGTAGGCAAAGCTGACAACAATATGTGAGAGGGGAACCACTTCACTGGTTACCTTGCAAAGCAACTTTTGGGCTCCCTTCTGTAAAACATGCTAATAAGCAATTGCAAATGAATCTCAATGAACGTTGTCAATCCTGCTGATGCTTTTTGCTTTACTAAAATACATACTGCATATACAGTATATGGTTTGCCCATGGACATTTGCCTTGCACAATGACACAGCATATTTAAACAATGGCATAGATGGACTGTCTGACCACAGGCTGGAAAGCAGAAGAACAACTACAGTTAATCACGTCAACAGAGTCTGTGGAAAGTACAAGGGTCTCAGAGATTAGGGGTGTCTGGCTATGATAGAACCACTAGCATCTATATCCCTGTTACTTAGTCTGTTGTTAGCATGTCACGTCCCATGTTTAAGACAAAACTGTCAGGCTATGGCAAAAGGAGCATTTTGGAGCATACTACAGCATGTATTTCATTAACATGGGCAGTGTAAGTCAGGACAACTTCATGGCAAAGGGTTCAAGTAGTATTACTGTATATATCTTGCCTAAACTGCTGAGAAATACCCCTGTACAGGTAACAATGAACTCAACCAAGATAGAGACGCCTGCTTCTCATATGTCTTTCCCAGACTAATCTATGTCTGAGTTGACTTGAGCTGAGGGGGACTTGTTAACGTCACTAAAAAGGCCTCTGGCGACCCTTAGTGGCAAAACCATACTTCTGTAACTGTCATTACATTGTCATGAGGTCAGTTTTGGTTAAAAACTGACCAACCAAGCTGATGAAAACACTGCTTCTAATGCATTTTCTTCATGTAAAATAAGTTTGACACTTAACAATGCAATTATTAATCTATGAATATGATTCGCTTCAGAAATTGTGTGAATAATGTTGCTGCACAGCTTCAAGAAAAATAATTTTATTTCTTTATAAATCCACATATTTTACCTATGAAAGCATACAATTCCATCTCACGTATTTTTTTCTTGTTGTTTCATAATTCAAAGGAAATATGGGTATCAAATCAGAGAAAATTTAAGGTATATCTCACATACAAATACGTACACAGTCAACAGTAAGGGAAACATTGTATTTGATCTGTGTCCATCTTTTCAATTGGAAAGTGTTATACAATAGGGTCAGTTTCTTGTGTCAGAATGAAACAACTCACCATTTCACCATCAAACCAAAACGCAATACTTGTGCTGTAAGTTCATGTAATCAAACCAAACCAGATCCAGGTTCTTATTTTGACCTCATCTTGAGAGCCCATGTTTTTATTCCAAGTTGGGATATCCATGGCCAAATAATATGATATTTTTTTCACCATCATCCAAAATGGATGTATTTGATCTCTTAATTGATGAATATACTATTCAATTGTCCATATAGACAGAGAGCGAGAGAGATGGGGGGAGGGGGGGGGGGGGGTAGAGAAAGAGAGAGCGAGAGAGGATTATAAAGATTATAAAGTGCCCTAGAGATCAAAGAACAACCGTTTGATATTGGCGCATCGCCGCGACATCGCTGTGTGCTAACACTTCCAAGGCCCTCGGGGAGGAAAACAAAACACTGTATCGCCTTTTCCTCTTACTGTATTCCTTTGGCAAATGACCGATCGTTAAGGGAGAGTGGAGCTTTATTATGGAACCCACAACACATCATCAAAACCATCCAAGGGTGTTCCTCTGTAGTAGGCAATTTCAATGGGAATCCCAAAAAGTATTCCGAAAGGAATGTTAGGCGTCTGGGTTAAGGTCAATTCATTCCTCACGCATTAAAAGAAGCCCCAGGTTTTGGAATACATTTCCCTCCACTCCACAGGGCTGGATTACGTCCCAGTTCCGGATAGAATTGCATAAGTGACAGAGCACAGCGATTCCATGGCATCCACCCCATCTCTACTCCCAATGCTGTTCTTGGCTTCATATTTATTATTTTGTGTTTTTCCAACTTCCTTGAACCAGGGGGACTTCACCTGGAGGAGAGAATTAGAGTAAATGTCATTAAGTAGTGACAACCTGCTGTCTACTAGAAAATCTAATGCAATAGAAAAACAATTACATCCATCAGAATGTTGGTAAAACATGACATTTCAGGAAAGTTCAGTGAAAATATACTATTTGTGGTCTACTTGTCCCTTCTTCCCTTCTCATTCGCCCTTTAAAGCAGACTTGCGTAACGTCATCATTTCCCCATCTCCATGTAGAACTTTAATATAGCATTCAAATGTATAGCTCTCTGTCCCCAAACTCACCTTTCCATTCTCCATCCCTCCACCTCAGAGGACGAGCATGGGTGATGTGCAAATCTGGAAGAGACAGGACACAGGAATCAGTGCACGAACCTCTCACCTGAGCTAAGAATACCTGGAAAGTTTCCATATGTCTTACCTGACCCAAGGGGGTACAAGTCTGTAGATATGAATATCACATCTGGCTAGGTGGCTGCACCTACCAGTTCCTTTTAGACAGTGAAGAGACACAGGAAAGTAAGGAGGGTAAGATGGTGTGCTAGAATAGTATGGACCAGATCCAAACCCACTCCAGAACTGGGATATCTGTATGAACAGAAGGCAATGGCAATAACCGCTAGATCTTCACAGGCCACACAACTACCAGTATTTGACAGTGTCTTACACATATGTCTTGTTCAAAATGAGATGATAAAAGACCGCCACAGACCACCACAAAGCTTCACTAAGAACCTGGTTCGCTGACTGATTTGGAAAGTCCTTTTCTTCCATACAAAGCAATGCTAATGCTAATAAATCCGACGAGGTAATTCTTTTCAGAGGGTTGATATGCTACGGTATGGAGACGGCCCAATTATGTAATGCACACATACTTCCATTCATAGCATGGCTGCTTGTGCCGCAGTCTAAGGGGGAAAGGGTCTGCTCCTCTCCTGGTAGCACAGACGGGGTGGAGGTAGAAAGGAGGGAGGTTGCGTACTACTTTTAGCAGTGCCCCACCAATGGTGAGTATCTGCTGATCACGTCTCCCGCTGACACCTCATCCCCTCTCCTCTCAGATCCCCCCCTCTCTTCCTACACTTCTTTGTTAGAACAAGCTCTGAATCTGCACCTCCTTACCTGTTTCTCTCCTGTGCTGCTTTATTTTCTCTCTCACTGTCTCTGTATCTCCTTTCACTCTCTTCTCCATCCCTACCTCTTTCTCTCACTCTCTTTCTTTCAAGCCCTCCATGTCTTTCTCCCTCTGTACACCACGTCTTCTCTCATCAATCTCTCTATCTTCGTCTTTGTCCTCCTTGACTCTGTTGATCTCTTTCTTTCTTTCTTTTTTGCCCTTCCCCTACATCTGTATCTCTCTCCCCCGTCTCTCTCTCTCTCCCTTCCACCGCTCTCCCTCCCTCCTGTCGCCGGTAACGCTGTCAGCCTCATTGCATCGCTGTGAGAGCGACACAATGAGTGATCTGTCATCTCCTCGCTGGCTGTCTGATGCTCCTAGATGAATTATGGATGCAAACACTGCAGGTATTTCACAGCTAAATGCTGAATACTGAGGCTGAGGAAGGATGCAACCTCATCTACCTCATCCAGGCCTGTCACAGAGGGAGAACACTGACTGCTGCTGCCCACAGCTATAAACACACATGGTACCGGGACAGACGGCCATTAATTGAGCCAACTAAACTGTCTTCTTCAAGAAGTAAGACCATGATCGATAGGGTTGTAAACCATATGTTACCAAGGTCTAATCACTCGGCCGTCTGAGACAAAAATATATCTTTCTCCTGAATGGATATGTAATGCAACCAGGACTCATAAACTGCTCAACAACAAAAACAATTGATCCCAAATGAGAGCTGCATGGATTGCTTCACTGCTGCAGCTGTTGATGACTCATATTGCAAGCTATTACATGTGGTAAATGAAGACAGTGATCGTAATGTTGATAATCTCTTAGCTTAGGTCAGGGGTTCACAAACTTTTTGGCCCACGACCCCATTTTGATATCTGAAAATTCTCACCCATGTGAAAAAAATTGTAATTAACAGTCAATGTTTACTTTTTTATTTGGGGCTATGGCATTCGATTGAAAAACATTCTGACAGTATTTCTGATTGTCTTTTCAACTCACCATCACATACTATTAATGTGGGGCAGTCAATTGCAAATTAGTCTGACATAATGTCCCTTATCTCACCACCACTAATTAGAGTGCTTGATGCATGTCGCGTCAGAGCTTTTTAAAGTCAGGGGGCGTGGTCAACAGTGCTCACCTCATCTCTGCTGTCACATCCAACCTGGATTGATATTTGGTTTTAATGCAGACGAGAGCACTGAAACCAGCTTGACACAGATATGAGCTGGCGAAGAGTAGCCTACCGTGAGTTTTATGGTGCTTTCAAGACAACTGGGAACTCAGGAAAATACGAGGTCAAATCATGACGTCAGTGATCTTAAGGTCAGAAAGTCAGAGCTCTAGAAAGAAGCCCGAGTTCCCAAGTTAGAATTCCGAGTCGGATAACTGTTCAAAATTATTTTTCCCAGTCGGAGCTCATTTCTTTCCGAGTTCCCAGTTGTCTTGAACGCACTGAAGTCAGAAGTCGGAGATTTCCGAGCACGCAGTTGTTTTGAATGTGGCATTAATGCTCAGAGGGAGACGGCAGGGTATTCCCTTTGAGTCAGGAACCAAAACTCTTCTGTAGTTACCTGTGAATGCATTGCCTGCAGCATTCGGTCACATGACAGCTCGATCAGCTGTGCGACTGTCAACTGAGCCAGGATCACAGTCAACTGGATTGGGAAGTAGGTCCGTCCCAAAGTGCTCTTCCAAGTGTAACAGTATAACTTTACGGCGTCCCCTCGCCCCGACCCTGGCGCGAACCACGGACCATCTGCACACATCAACAACTGACACCCACGAAGCGTCGTTACCCATCGCTCCACAAAAGCCGCGGCCCTTGCAGAGCAAGGGGAACCACTACTTCAAGTCTCAGAGCAAGTGAAGTCACCGACTGAAACGCTATTAGCGCGCAGCACCGCTAACTAACTAGCCATTTCACATCCGTTACACAAGCATTGGAGGTGAGCATTCATCACTAGTGTGGGACAGTTACTGATGCTGTTTTCTGTTATTTCTTTTTCATTAAAACGAAAGTAAACCAGTTCCTCTCTCAATGCAATTTATTTTTCCAACACTCCCCCTCGATAACCACCAAGCCTCGGTGTGAAACAGAACATTGTCATGCTCTAATCCCATATCTCCACTTAGTTTTGCGAACAGGTGTGCGCACAGTGGATGTGGTTTGATGTCGTTTACAATCGAAGTTACATGTTGCATTATATCTCAGAGCTCCGTGCTCAGCTCTTTTGCCCCCAGTTGCTCTCGGTGTATCATACAATGCGTCCATATGGCAGACGGAGACACATATATAACTAGCGTGCAGAGGCCTGCCTGTTGTCCCGCGATAGATGGAGCCCTATCTGTGCAAAAGACAACCATTTGATCCCATATGAAATCTGTTTTTTGTCAATATAGCCACACAGCACACTGAACATCCCCTATGCCGATTCATGCTCGGGATTCATGCTCGCTGCACGGCCATTTTCAGGTCTCTCCAGAGATGTTCGATCGGGTTCAAGTCTGGGCTCTGGCTGGGCCGCTCAAGGACATTCAGAGACTTGTCCCAATGCCACTCCTGCATTGTCATGGCTGTGTGCTTACGGTCATTGTCCTGTTAGAAGGTGAACCTTTGCCTCAGTCTGAGGTCCTGAGCGCTTTGAAGCAGGTTTTCATCAAGGATCTCTCTGTACTTTTCTCCGTTCATCTTTCCCTCGATCCTGACTAGTCTCCCAGTCCCTGCCACTGAAAAACATCCCAACAGCATAATGCTGCCACCACCGTGTTTCACAGTAGGGATGGTGCCAGGTTTCCTCCAGACTTGACACTTGGCATTCAGGTTTTATCAGACCAGAGAATCTTGTTTCTCATGGTCTGAGAGTCCTTTAGGTGCCTTTTGGCATACTCAAAGCGGCCTGTAATGTGCCTTTTACTGAGTACTGTCTTCCGTGTCGACATTCTACCATAACGGCCTGATTGGTGGAGTGCTGCAGAAATGGTTGTCCTTCTGTAAGGTTCTCCCATCTCCACAGAGGAACTCTGGAGCTCTGTCAAAGTGACCATCGGATTCTTGGTCACCTCCCTTACCAAGGCCATACTCCCCTGATTGCTCAGTTTGGCCAGGCGGCCAGCTCTAGGAAGAGTCTTTGTGGTTTCAAACTTCTTCCATCTAAGAATGATGGAGTCCACTGGAGTCGCCTCGTCACTGTTGACGTTGAGACTGGTGTTTTGCGGGTACTATTTAATGAAGCTGCCAGTTGAGGACTTGTGAGGCGTCTGTTTCTCAAACTAGACACTCTAATGTACTTGTCCTCTTGCTCAGTTGTGCACCGGGGCCTCCCACTCCTCTTTCTATTCTGGTTAGAGACAGTTTGCGCTGTTCTGTGCAGGGAGTAGTACACAGCGTTGTATGAGATCTTTAGTTTCTTGGCAATTTCTCGCATGGAATAGACTTCATTTCTCAGAACAAGAATAGTCTGATGAATTTCAGAAGAAAGTTATTTGTTTCTGGCCATTTTGAGCCTGTAATCGAACCCACAAATGCTGAGCTCCAGATTCTAAACTAGTCTAAAGAAGGCCCGTTTTATTGCTTCTTTATTCAGAACAACAGTTTTCAGCTGTGCTAACATAATTGAAAAAGGGTTTTCTAATGATCAATTAGCCTTTTAAAATAATAGACTTGGATTAGCTAACACAACGTGCCACTGGAACGCAGGAGTGATGGTTGCTGATAATGGGCCTCTGTACGCCTATGTAGATATTCCATAAAACAATCATCCGTTTCCAGCTACAATAGTCATTTACAACATTAATAATGTCTACACTGTATTTCTGATCTATTTGATATGATTTTAATGGACAAAAAATGTGCTTTTCTTTCAAAAACAAGGAAATGTCTAAGTGACCCCAAACTTTTGAACGGTAGTGTTTATATTATTTTTTCTTCAGGATTTTAGAAATTCTCCTGCGACGACATTTTCACATCAGGCGACCCCACATGGGGTCGCCGCCCCTAGTTTGGGAACTGCTGGCTTAGGCTAACATTACCAAGGGCCTAATTAATCATACCCATAGGGGTCGCTATTATGCCTGTGGCTGCCATTTGCCTTTTTTAATCCAAACAGATTCTGATTCCAGCTGATACTGACACAGTCTGTAGTTTGCCCTCCAAAAACTATTCAGAATAACACAAATGCCTTAGGAAACCCCAAAGATTACACCCTCACTAGACAATTGAGTGTACTAATGCGCGGGACGACGTGATGTAGTTGGTGGGCGGCAGAGACACTGATGATGGTGTTCAAAACACCACAGAGCAGCCCCGGGCCCCGCTCAGTTCATTTGTATTTGGAGAGCGCAGATGTAGAGAAGATTGTGCTATACTGCGGATATTAAACTTACAACAAATACCTCAGGGCCAGCGGAGGCAGCTATGATTAGTTTCATGGAAACAGAGAGTGGGGGAAGTCCCATCGGGCAGCGAGAGAGGGAAGGAGGCATGGAGCGAGTGAGCACGGCGTGCCCTCCTTTAGTGTTTATGTGCTGTGTGATTTTATGATGATTGCCTATTCCCATCAGCACTGGGGGCCTGGCGTGGGGCACCAGCAAAGCCTACCTGTATGCCTGCAGCCACAGCTGCAGCTCAATAGGACCGGCTCACTGCACTGTTTACTGCGCTTCATTTAAAGAGGAAAGGATTATGCAGCATAAGTACTGTCCCTCGAAATAGACACTGCATGCAGATGCACCTAGACTTACAGGAATAAACACAGCATGTACACACACATGCACACACAGACACACACACATCTGTAAGCTCTTACAGAAGCAGTCTGCAGAAATGTTAATGAATACACGTCAGCTTTAACCCCAGCCTTGTCTGACAGGAATCACCCACCTTGAACACGAGATAATCCTTGGTAAGGCAGAGGGACCCCAGCACCAGGAAATAAAAAGTGGGTGGCGTTGGGGCAGTCCCAGATCCTGTGTTATTGTGATATAGCATCCTCGTCCTTCACTGACTTCCCGTAGTCTGGGTTCAAGTCCACTACCGTGGTCCCTTTCAAGGGCCCTCCGAAGCCCCCTTCCGAGGCCTGATGGGGTCCGTCGTGCCCTACCCTGTCCACTTGGCCAGAAGGCATGGGCCTATTGGTCGAGCCTGAGGACGAGGAGGTGGGTGGGATGGGAGCGCCTCCCCCGCCCGTAGCCTGGCCCCCGTTGGTCTGAGAGCACACGTTGCTGACATCTGCCGCTTTCTGCTTGTAGTGGTTGCTGTGCAGCTTGTACTTCATGAGGAGGATGAAGATGAAGACAAGCACGGAGGCCACGATGATACCGCCGATCACGATGATCATGGTGCCGCCCAGGAACTGGTCGTGGAGGGAGCGGCACTGGCGGTACTCTCGCTCTGTGGTGAAAGCCACGCAGCCCACCAGGCGGGTGCCGGTTAGGGCCGTGACGCCGTCGTCGTACACCGCCAGCACGCACAGGTCATAGTCCCGCTGAGAGGCCAGGTCACTGAGTAGGAAGAACTTATGAGACGCAGGGATCATCCTAGAGAGAGAGAGACAGAGATAGAAGAGAGAGAGAACATTTGAGAGAAAACAAGGTTGTTGATAGAGTGAACATTCTGGCAGTAATCCGAAAACTGTTGAAAACCGAGAGCTCCCACGAAGGCACTGAACTCAACAACCTATACTTTCAGTACCTGGAGATTACATTTAACCTTGACTATCCCAACCACACACAGACACACAAACACACCTTCGCTCCTCCTTTCCTCTCATTCTCCTCTCTCCATTGACAGGTTTACTTTCTGTCTCACAAACGCTAGAACACACAGGGGCTACGGTGTGTGTGTATGTGTGTGTTTGTAGTTACCCCGGCGTGCCAAAGTGCTCCATTTATCAACAGGGACATAGGGGCCCGGGGGCTCCGAGGTGAGGAGACACAGAGCGGAATTCGAAAGTGCGGTGTGCCCAAGGGTTGACAGCGTGGGTGACAGTGTGTGCATTTCAACCTCTACCCTTGCACGGCGGGATTCATACTGTCTCAGCATACCCTCCTCTACCCTGCCTTATCCACAGGTTAAACCTGCTGTTTCCATTTAACTGACTTACTGCCATTACTCTTCTCTTGGCATGCTGTTTATCCACTGTATTCTCCTTTACACATTATAATACATTTATGGAGCATGCAGAATATCTTCCACCCATAAAGTCAGGGTCACATTATGGTCTGGTGCTTTACTATGAAGTAAACGATTCATGATGAGATATTGCTTTTATGATTACGTGTTATTACTTTTCTACTATTTCTCTATTTTATCTCTCGCTACACTGTTGGGAAGGGCCTGTAAGTAAGCATTTCACTGTTAGTCTCCACCTGTTGTTTACGAAGCATGTGAAGAATACAATTAGATTTGATGTGAATTTCAATTCCGTGAACATTTCCTTGAAAGAAAAAAGGAAAAGAGAAGAGAGATGATCAAAATACTAAGAAAGGTGAAATCTCACTAATTAGGGGGAATAGTTTTGATGTCGAATCTGTTCTGTTCGCCCCAGTGCATATACACTCATCATTAGTGGATGCTCTGGATGAGTGGAGGTCACTAGACGCCCACAGATGGGTCCAGCCATTTCATTAGCTCTGAGCCTAGCATACAGTCTAGGTATAAAAAGGGAGGTCGCCCGGGTCAAAAAATAATAGGCACCAATATACTGTATCTTCAGATGTGTCCTCATCCATCTCCTCTGGTGTGGCTTTGATGGACATGCAGGGGAAGGCTGGGTCCTCTGCATGCCATGGGGAGGAGGTGGTGGGTATGATGAATGAGGAGCAGGAGCCCTCCCTGACACGGTCAGACCTGACCTTGCCACATCTCCTGTCACCAGTCTGTCACATTAGAGATGGGAATATGGATGTTACAGGCACGGGGGCCGGGAAGGGTTAGGGGGACATGGAGAACTGTGTGGGTGCGTGTGCATGTGTGTACTCTTGTGCGCGTGTGTGTGTGATCATGAATGTGAGTGTGCGCTGAAACCTGCCTACCACATGCTGTCTATAATGGCTTTGATATAGGATGGTCCTCTTCTCATATAAGGCTGTCTCCGAAGAGGCCAGACAAACATAAAGGCAATTAGGTAGTGATATTTGGGAAGAAAATTGGACAGAGAGAGGGAACGAAAGGAAGAGAAATAGAGAGTGCAGTCGACTTGATACAAGAACGAAGAGAGAGACTGAAAGGATAGCTGATACCGTCCCAATCTTCTCCTGTTTTCAGCACAATGTTAATTTGTCTGAGTGTATATTAGCTGTCCTCAGCCCCCTCATCCTTTCATTCCCCCCTCTCTCCATCCCTCCATCCCTCCATTGCCACCTCCCAAATTCAATACAACTGTCAGTCCACACAGAGCAGGACTCATGTGTGCCTAATTGATTAAAAAACGCATTCCGATTACTTTGCAGTGCCATAAACCAAAGGCATCCATGTGCTTTTTACATAATTAACAGCAAATTACTTCTCCTACGTGTCTTTTTTTTTCTTAATCCATCCTCAGGGAAAGGCCGCAAGTTAATGAAGTACTAATGGGGCTCCTTTAACAGAGAATCTCTCCACAGTGAAATGTCGAAAAGGGCCGTGGCGGAATAAAAAACAAACAAATCAATAGATACATTTCCGTCTTTATAGGCTTGTGGAATAATCCACTGTGTGAGTGCCGGGAAGAAGAGAGGTGGACGGAACTGAGCTCGCTGACTTCTTTTGCCGTGGGGCAAGAAAAATAAGAAACACCCCTTAAGACTTCTAATACTGTACAGTGCTCTCACTTCTATGTCTCTGTAATAACAAGGGCCGGCGCTGCAGTCAAGCCTCCAACATTCATGGTGATGGTTTCCTCTGTACCGCCTTTAAAAAATAATGAGCCGCTGAATAGCGAGTTTAAGGAAATATTTGAAAGCTCAAGAGGCGAATATTGCCCTAGGAGAAGAAAGGGGTTTGCAGCCGACTCCGGGGGAATTTAATGGCCGGCGATTTCTGTGGTTTTCATTTTGAGGAGAGAATTCCGTTTTTTTTCTGTTAATGTTCCGCTTGATTCTTAGCAGAGACAAACAGAGGACTGTAGTTACGGCGGGAGTGACCCGCCTTTCTTCTCTGTGTAAATCGGAATGTTTCAGGTGTTTTATGCTCTTCAACAGTCATTCTCTGAAATCTCTGAAATGGAGGAGGCTCAGGCACCACTGTTCCCATAAGAACAGATTCTTTTCAATCACTAAAGTTGGGGTGAAGGGTTCAACTCAACTGTGCTTCATTTAAAATCAGTTATCAAACATTGCCTTCTGGAACGGATTGCACTTCACTGGTGTAATGTGTTTACATCAGCGCAACTCCACACTGGAATTCCTTTGGGTGCTATTGAAAATATGTAATATTTTCTCTCACTGAAGATAATACCTCTATTGTCCACAGCTTACAAATAATCACAATCACTTGAAAGCTTGCACAGTATATTAATATTTCTGATAGGAACAATATAGCATTCCAAATGCCAAACTCAACACTTTTCAAAACCCTTCCACGACACTTAGTACGAGTGAGGCATTGCAACATTCAGTCCATCGTATCAATGAATGCTTGGCCTTTGATACTTGGGAGTCAACCCACCTAATATAATATCTGAATCTGATATCAGTAAGGTCAATATGTAACTGGATTGTCCTCTCAGTCCCATGGAGATGATTGATGGGAACAAGTTCTCGTCCTATAGGTTCTCTTCCTCACTCTATGTCACTGCAAAACCCATTACAGCTAATGGCTACTGCACAGTAAGGCTATATAGGTTGGTGTGCCAATAGATGTACGCATACTGAGTCATTCCAACCCATTATGTCAGAACTTTTATGAGTTTTTCCCTGTGGGCATCATGCTCTTGTGTTTCTGCAGTTCGCTCTGTGACTTCTTTAGCGATGAGTTACAGTCCCCTGATGATGTCGTCGGCCACTAAATTCATTATCAATGTGATCGAGTGCCTCTCTGAACCAGGCTGTTAATGACAATCAATTTGGAGGCTCAGGAACTGTCGAAGAACAACAAGAAACCCATAGTATGCAAGGGCAAACGTGAAGATCAACTTCCACACAGAAATACCAGTCAGCTTCATAGGGATAGTTGTATATCAACCACTCCCCATTGTAACATCAACCACTCCCCATAGAGATGCATGTCATCTTATCTGATCTCATGTAAAAGCATGCGGTGACCAACTCACCTGTATATGAGGATGTCGTCGGAGGAGCTGTTGTACTGGATCTGGTACATGCGGACCCCCGGGATGTGGTCCTGAGGGGGCCATCGGATGGTGGCCGAGGTCGAGCTCAGCTCCGACACGCTGACCCTCTGATGGTCGGTGCGGGCGTGGCCCCCGCTGGCATTGGACTTGATGGAGGTGGGGATGTCCGAAGGGCCAGGCTCGGGCTCCAGCTTGGGGTCAAAGTGTGGCGAGGGGTTAACCACCAGCTCCACCGGCGCTGTGGCCTCGCCAGCGGCATTGGAGGCAATGCAGGTGAACTTCCCAGAGTCCTTCACAGTGGTGGTGAGGATGTCCAAAGAGCCGTTCTCGTAGCAGATGGTGCGGGACGTGTTCCCAATCAGCTTCCCCTCTGGGCTGACCCAATGCGTGGATGGTTCCGGGTCACCCACTGACTTACAGCGTAGGCTCACCTCCTGACCCTCCATCACAAACATCTTGGAGGTGTGCCGCGTGATCATGGGCGGCTCGCACACAAACTCCTCCTCGCGGATAGTCCAGAAATACTTGCCGGCGAGCTCTCGGGGAGAGGCGCATGTCTCCAGGTCATCTTCCCTGGTCAGCCTCCTCAGCCACATTAGCTCACAGTTACAGTGCAGCGGGTTCCCACCAAAGCTCAGCACCAGGGACGTGAGTGGAGAACCCTTCAGCTTAGCGTACACTGGGATCCTCAGGAACAGGGGATCTGGAGGGATCTTCTTCAGCTTGTTGGAGGTCATGTCTAGACGCGCCAGCTTGTGCAGGTTGGAGAAGATGCCCTCGGGGACCATCTCTATGAGATTGTGGTCCAGACTGAGGGTGTTGACACTAGCCAGCAGGCCGATGGTCTCCCAGGGGATGTTCACCAGGTTGTTGTAGGACAGGTCCAGGTCTTCCAGGGTCTCCAGGAAGTCCTGGAAGGCCCCCTCTGAGATGCTGTGCAGCTGGTTGTTGGCAAGGATCATGTGCCTGAGGTTGACCAGGCCCTGGAAGTGGGTGTCGTCCAGCATGGTGAGCCGGTTGGCGTCCAGGTGGAGGGCGTGCAGGTCCTGAAGGTCGGCGAAGGCGTACGGCTTGATCTGGCTGATGGTGTTGCGCGACAGCGTCAGGTGGATGAGGCTGCTCATGTTGGCGAAGTCACGGTGACGAAGGGTGGTGATGAAGTTGTCCATGAGGCGCAGCTCGGCCGTCTGCCGGTCAATGTTCGGCGGCACGAAGAGCAGGCCTGTCTTGGTGCAGAGGACAGTGTAGGAGGGCATGAGGTTCTGGCAGGTGCAGCGCTTGGGGCACAGCATGGAGGCGACAGGCGTAGCGAAGAGTGCCAGGAACAGGAGCAGGCTCGCCATGGCTAGGCTCCTGGAAGACAAGGGGAGGGGAAAGGCTGTTAGCATACAACAAGAACAACAACAAAAACAACAACAACAACAATGAAAACAGCAATGAAAACAACAACAACAATGAAAGCTACAACAACAATGAAAGCTACAACACTGTCATCATTGCGATGGATAGATAGAGCCGCAAATGTTAAATATTTGTCAAATGAAATGCTTACGTCTTTATCAGGAAAAGAAAAACGGAAAAAATATTTACATAAGGCAGGTTTTTTCAAGAAAAGAGATCTACTCCATTCCCAGACCTGTTCCCTAAAGGTGTGCTTGGATATGAAAACATGCACGCTTTACTACAGTTTAGTCAGAATGTCATGATGTGAATTTGGAGCAGATTGCCCCAAGATAACAGGGAAATCTGTGGAGGCTGCAGAGAGAGTGCTGCTCCCTTGACACTGCACTTCATTCCACCGCACCCCACCACCTCAAAGAAGTGATATCTGACACCTCATCTGTCTATAACACACACTAAAATAGTATTTCACAAGGGAATCCATTATGAATATATTCAGAACTGCTCCAGAATAGCTAATGGATATCTGATACCAGATCCTTTATTTATTGTTTGTGCACACCCTTCCATTCTCATAGCGTTTACATAGAAATGCATGAACATAATTATTTCCCACTTCCAGCGAACCCACTCTGAATATCAATGCGCTAACTGCAGGGATATGAAAGAGAGGGACTGTCAAGTGGGGTAGAGGAGGAGGGAGAAGGTGGAGAAAACATGGAAGTGCAGTTATGGCTCTCTGCCAGTTGGGGGAGATACCGAGCCACACACATGGCATATCAATACGGACAGAGAGGAGAGCTGCTCTCTGCTCTGCTAAGTCGAGCCATATATCAGAGGCAGAGAAAAAGACAGTGCGGTGTCTCAGTGACACGCCCAGGCAGGGCTGAGCTCCCTGCTCTCCATTATAGGGAGGATGAGAAGTCACAGCACCCCCGGAGAGAGAGCCAATACCTCTCTACAACTAACTAAGAAAAACGCAACGGGAAAAGGTACCCATGTCAACGCCTGCCAATGGTGGACTATTTCATGCAGGCACATTAGCCACAGGCCTGTCAGTGGAGGCTCCTCAGGGGAGGACGGCTCATAATAATGGCTGGAATGGAGTTCATGGAGTGGTGTCAACAACATGGAAACCACGTGTTTCCATGTTGTTGATACCATTCCATTGACTCCATCCCAGCCATTATTAGGAGCCGTCCTCCCCTCAGCAGCCTCCACTGAGGCATATGTACTCGACTAAACAGTAAAGGATGCTTGAGTCATGGCATTCATATTAATGAGTTGCCAAGTGCAATTTACATACAGTACCTACACAGCACATTCTCCAGTGTTAAATCAACACTGAGAGTGTTAAATTGAACACTGGTCCGGTGACTATATGGCTCCACACTTAAATTAACACATTGCTTAGTATAAAGCCTTTTTGGAATATTTCACAGTGCCTTTCGAGTGAATTGTAGAGTTATCACCCTTGACTGTATTTGTTAGTGACTGAGACATGGTTGTTGGATTCATCCATTTTCAATCATGTGGCCTTCCCCAAGTGGGATCCTAAGCGAATACAGTAGGTTATCATTCAAATAAAATGGGGTAGCGCAATACATCAGGGCCTAGTTTTACCCTAATACAGTGGCCTGAAACTCATGGTTTACAAGCCACATGAGGCCTGCATGTCACATTACGCTTGCTTGCAAAGTGATGTGTAATTCTTATTGGAATCCAGACAGAGTTTTTATTCACCCGCAACCCTAGCAACATACAGAGAAGGAACTGTCAGATGCGTCACAATATCCCCAGGAACTAACTGCACTGGGAGCCATATTTGAAATCGAATATGTTCAATACTTAGAGCAGGGTTAAAAAATTATTGCATTAAAACAGGATTTCATTGCATTTTCGGAAGGGCTGTGGTCACCATTCATGCAATACATACATCAACGTATTGGGAAGCTACTGTATTCCACAGATTTTTCATGGGTACATTATTTTTCCATTTAAATCTAATAGCAACCCTATGCTACTTGTCGTGACTCTTATGGGAAGAGCAGACCATCCGATATGCCCTTAAAAATGTAGGTATTTAGGAGGACCAGTGCTTCTATAGAGAAATGAATCTCACATCTGTGCCATTTGCAAGTGATGTTGTTAGGCTACATTGTATCTTCTGCTTCAGAGCACACTGGTGAGCAACAACATAATTTCACCTGGTCTCAGAGAATTTCGTATTTTTCTGTACATAAATCCGACACTCCATTTAGCATGATATGTTAAGTTTCATATGGTACAGTTGAAGTCGGAAGTTTACATACACTTAGGTTGGAGTCATTAAAACTCGTTTTTCAACCACTCCACAAATTTCTTGTTAACAAACTATAGTTTTGGAAGGTCGGTTAGGACATGTACTTTGTGCATGACACAAGTAATTTTTCCAACAATTGTTTACAGACCGATTATTTCACTTATAATTCACTGTATCACAATTCCAGTGGGTCAGAAGTTTACGTACACTAAGTTGACTGTGCCTTTAAACAGCTTGGAAAATTCCAGAAAATGATGTCATGGCTTTAGTAGCTTCTGAAAGGCTAATTTACATAATTTGAGTCAATTGGAGGTGTACCTGTGGATGTATTTCAAGGCCTACCTTCAAACTCAGTGCCTCTTTGCTTGACATCATGGGAAAATCCAAATAAATCAGCCAAGACCTCAGAAAAAAAATTGTGGACCTCCACAAGTCTGGTTCATCCTTGGGAGCAATTTCCAAATGCCTGAAGGTACCACGTTCATCTGTACAAACAATAGTACGCAAGTATAAACACCATGGGACCACGCAGCCGTCATACCGCTCAGGAAGGAGATGCGTTCTGTCTCCTAGAGATGAACGTACTTTGGTGTGAAAAGTGCAAATCAATCCCAGAACAACAGCAAAGGACCTTGTGAAGATGCTGGAGGAAACAGGTACAAAAGTATCTATATCCACAGTAAAACGAGTCCTATATCGACATAACCTGAAAGGCCGCTCAGCAAGGAAGAAGCCACTGCTCCAAAACTGCCATAAAAATGCCAGACTATGGTTTGCAACTGCACATGGGGACAAATATCGTACTTTTTGGAGAAATGTCCTCTGGTCTGATGAAACAAAAATAGAACTGTTTGGCCATAATGACCATCGTTATGTTTGGAGGAAAAAGGGTGAGGCTTGCAAGCCGAAGAACACCATCCCAACTGTGAAGCACGGGGGTGGCAGCATCATGTTGTGGGGGTGCTTTGCTGCAGGTGGGACTGGTGCACGTCACAAAATAGATGGCATCATGAGGAGGGAAAATTATGTGGAAATATTGAAGCAGCATCTCAAGACATCAGTCAGGAAGTTAAAGGTTGGCCGCAAATGGGTCTTTCAAATGGACAATGACCCCAAGCATACTTCCAAAGTTGTGGCACAATGGCTTAAGGACAACAAAGTCAAGGTATTGGAGTGGCCATCACAAAGCCCTGACCTCAAACCTATAGAAAATTTGTGGGCAGAACTGAAAAAGCGTGTGCGAGCAAGGAGGCCTACAAACCTGACTCAGTTACACCAGCTCTGTCAGGAGGAATGGGCCAAAATTCACCCAACTCATTGTGGGAAGTTTGTGGAAGGCTACCCAAAACGTTTGATCCAAGTTAAACAATTTAAAGGCAATGCTACCAGATACTAATTGAGTGTATGTAAACTTCCCACTGGGAATGTGATGAAAGAAATAAAAGCTGAAATATATCATTCTCTCTACTATTATTCTGACATTTCACATTCTTAAAATAAAGTGGTGATCCTAAATGACCTAAGACCGGGAATTTTTACTATGATGAAATGTCAGGAATTGTGAATAACTGAGTTTAAATGTATTTGGCTGAGGTGTATGTAAACTTCCGACTTCAACTGTATGTATTAATTTGTGCATGTCCATCAGCCATTTAGTTTGATATGTTATTAATTACAATTCGTATGATATGTTATAAATTTGAAAAAGGTACAATATGTTACGAATTTGCAAATCCTACAATACGTATTCTAGCTAGGTGGATAGGTGGCTAACTTGAGCTAGGCTAGGGGTTAGGGCTAAGTTTAGGAGTTAGGTTAAAGTGTTAGGTTTAGGGGATGGGTTAGCTAAAAGGGTTAAGGTTAGGGTTAGGGGAAGGGTTAGCTAACATGCTAAGTAGTTGCAATGTAGCTAAAAACTTGCAAGTAGTTGAAAAGTTGCTAATTAGTTACAATACTAAAGTTGTCCGTGATGAGATTTGAACTAGCAACATTTGGTTTGCTAAACATTTGCATTGTACGCATACTCTTCCAACCCGACCAACCACCCTCAGTTGGTTGTTGCCTTAAGTAACTATCTGTCTTATGTAATCATACCAAACATAACATATCATACTATATGGAGTGTCTCAGAATAATATGAAATGCTCTGAGACCAGGTTGTTCACCGAGACATCCACAAGTTCTTCAAGTTTAGCACTATATCCACACATTTTTTAATGATCTAAATAATGACGATGATGGTGAAGGGGGTGATTGAATTTATATTATGGTGGTTCGAGCCCTTAATGCTGATTGGCTGATGGCCGTGGTATATCAGACCGTGGTATATCAGACTGTGGTATATCAGACCGTATACCACGGGTATAACAAAAGCTTTATTTTTACTGCTCTAATAACGTTGGTAACCAGTTTATACTAGCAATAAGGCACCATTGGGGGGGTTTGTGGTATATGGCCAAAATACCATGGCTAAGGGCTGTAACCAGACACTTTGCAATGCGTCTGCCCTTAGCCGTGGTATATTAGCCATATACCACACCCCTCATGCCTTATTGCTTAAATATACAACAGGGGTTGGCAACTACAATAGGTTTGGCCTCCAGCCGATTTGTTCCTGAGAACGTAGCTAGATGGAGGGCCTGAACATAAATAGCTTATTAGCAAATAGCCTACTAGCTGCCCAATTCATAGCCCTAGACTTACACATTTAACACATGTGGTTAGTGGGCTCACCAAGGTAATGAGAATAACATAATAATTTTGATCTAATTACAGTGGTAATGTTTCTATTATAGGCCTACCTGTACTCTATTAAAATATAGTCATTTTATCGTATTTCTCCAATTCCAAACCAGTGTGTCTTGTTTGCAACAAAACTCTTACTGTTTGCAAAGAATTGAATCTCAAATGTCATTATGAATCTAATCCTACTTTCTTCAGAAGGAGATTTTCAACCCCAGACATGAGGCCGGAAGGTAGGCCTGTTTAAGGAGTACATGGTGACAGGATTGGGGGAAGTAACTCTACCGACAAATATATGGATAACATAATTGCGTCTGTCAACCAGGTAAGTCTAAGTCTTATTTCTTAGTGCTCCAGCTAAGTCCTCTTGTTTGTTCATTTGTCTACTCAACTTTCAGCACTGGGCGCTGTCCATATCCATTTTAGAAATAGCGATCCACACGCGAGCGGTGGCTGAATCTCAAATAATCTTTTTCTAATTTATCAAAGTACAGTATATACCATTATCTTGTTTTTATCATGGACATGTTCCCACTAATATTGTAATTAAGCTTTCACATGTGTTTTACACTTTTTATCAAGCTGTTGGTGCTTCCTTCTATTCATGCCAAATCATTTGACTGCTGTGGGTTGAGATTCATGTTTCCGAAAGTTATTCCTTTACAATGTTCTGTAGTGAATAGAGAAGACCATATATCCATCACATCCCACATTATGTTAATGAAGGCCGCATGTTTTTGGGTCTGGATTGGGGAGGTGTGAAACGTATCAACGAGAGAAAGAAGCCAATCAATCTTATCCTATAAGTTCTCTTCGGTTTATGAGCTATCACTCCTCATGCCACGAAGGAGAAAATAATACCAGCATGAAACTTAGATTAATTGATTGAATAAAACTATATCAATGCATGTGAATCATGACGGTCATATGACGGAAAAGACAATTCCGATTCACGTTTGTCCTACAGGAGGAATTCTTAGCACTTCTCACACACCCCGTACTGTAGGCCTAAGCAAAACATATAGAAAACACAACAGTAAACAAACAATATGAACGGTCAGACAAATACCCTCCCATCCCACCCCACGCCTGCTCACATGTGGAGTTGTTCATAATAATGATAGCCCCTGGCATGAAACTCCTCCCGAAGCGTGCAGAGCATGCCATTTAATTGTCTGATTTCTCCGACATGATGGGAGATCAAAGCAGTGGTGGAGCGAGTGGTCTGGGCTGGAGATCATGTGGCGGGCTTTGCGCTGTATAGTAGGTGATGGGGATCCAATCAGTTTAGATGCCGTGAAAAAAATGAAATAATATGCCTATAGGCTACTCCAGTGACATGTGTCATAGCTTACACTCTTCTAAAAAATGGTTCCTTCTAGAACCAAAAAGGGTTCTATTGCTTGTTTTATATACGGAGCCCCTGAAAGTTCTATATAATACCCTTTTATAGAGTTATTTGATTAGAACCCTAGAGGTTCTTCTTCACCTAAAATAGTTCCATATAGAACCCTGCATGGTGGTATTTATGAATTGTGGCTACGAATATTAAATATCATTGTACAGGAACAGGCACAGCGTTAGCTCACCATATATCTTTTTTGGTTTTATTAGACAAGTTTAAAAGTTCATGAGGCACTGTAATATCAAAATACTCTTCAGTAGTAGTATTTTGAGCTAAGAATATAAGTTAATAAACAATTAAATAAGGGACAAAAGAAAACCATCATAGTTTTTAGAATTTATTGTCTTTATATGCACTGGTGGACAGGGAGGTATGTCTTTGTTTGAATAATGGTCCACGTCAACTCTGGCGGACTTCTTTGCAATACAAAACAATATACTTTGTCCATTAGTTACAGTGAACAACAAAAATGTGTCTTCTGCTCATTTCAAGCACATGTTCAAGCTGCATGCAGCGCCCCTGGACAGAAAGCATGTTGTGGGGTTAAGGGCCTTGCTCAAGGGCCCAACAGTAGGGGAATGTTTTGAGGATGTGAACCCAGCAGCCTCCAGTTGTCAGATAAATTCCTCC
Organism: Salvelinus alpinus; assembly: GCF_045679555.1. Lineage (NCBI taxonomy): Eukaryota > Metazoa > Chordata > Actinopteri > Salmoniformes > Salmonidae > Salvelinus > Salvelinus alpinus. The sequence continues at coordinate 15,628,567 of NC_092107.1, forward strand.
CATTTTTTTTTTTTTTTACAGCACCCAGTCCGGGATTCAAATCCGGTCACCTTTCGGCCACAGGCGCAACTCCTTAGCCGCTGGGCTACCTGCTTGACTGGTTTTAGCAAAGAAGAAAAAAATAGCAAAAACACAAGTTCATTTTCAGAAATAAGTATGAGCTAATCTTCCTTAATGCTATGCAGACATAATTATTATGATGTAGAATAACAACTTACATGCAGTTGTTGTCAGTAGCAGCCGAAAGAGAGCTCCTCTGTCTCTGATAGTTCTGGGTTACTGCCAGACTGAGCAAAAAACAGATAGTGTGTTAAAAGTCATGTAATGATTAACTAGGCCAGGGTTTCTCAGACTTGTCCTGGGCCCCCCTGGGTGCATGTTTTGGTTTTTGCCCTAGCACTACAACACTGTTTCAAATAATCAAAGCTTGATGATGAGTTGGTTATTTAAATCAGCTGCGTAGTGCACCCAGGGGGAGCCCAGGAGTGAGTTTGGGAAACCCTGAACAAGGCTATTTAATCACCAAGACTTACTTTACAATCATTTATTATAAATAATTGTACATACTTCCTCTCAGTCAGCAACAGTCTTCTAATGGCTTCATTAAACATAGGCTGAATCCACACTGAAATACTAAAATAATAGATACCATTTTATAAATTTAATTTATTGCATGAATGGTGACCACAGCCCTTCTGAAAATACATTTAAATCATGTTTTATTTAGATTTGTCCACCCTGCTCCATGTTTTCCATTTCAAATTGGGCTCCCAGTGTGGCTTTACTACCGGGCCATTATGACCATCTGGCAGTTCCTTCATTGCATGTTCCTAGCCTCAACTTGAATTCAGAATGACTGAAATATACCTGCTGGAGCGCGTGCTACGGGTGGGTGTTTTCATTGTTTCAAGGAATTTCAATGCTTTAATTACAGTATGTCACTATTTATCAATTACATAAAATGGCATTATTTGTATTTGAACATTGTAAAACTGTAGCAGCTCAGTACGTCTGGGCAGAGAAGAGCAAAGATAGACAGGAATCTCATGTTGTGCATAGTTCAACAACTTTCAATCCATTCTCCAGCACTGGGACACACAGCACTGATCAGCGCCATCAAAATCTCGGGGAAGCATTATTTGATGAGTGCTTGACAGGGGGAGCAGAGTGGGTAACCTCTTGCAATGTTAGGCATTTAATAAGAGACTAATGCGTTCAAGAGTAAATACACAGCATACTGTCATATGGATGTCTTACAATCACTGCATTGTGTAAGGATCAAGCTGTACGTGACGTGTTTCTCCTGCATTCACTATGTAAGGAGGGCTGGTAAATACATGCTAACTGATAAAGATACACATGCACAGGTGGTTAAAAGGGGAGGATAGGTTATGAATACAGAATACAGCGACTGATCACCCACAGCCATTGTTGCTATTGTGAACAGTGGGATTTCCATTTCAATGAAGATAAGAAAGGAGAGATTGTCAGAACATGAGGTAGTGGGCGGAAGATCGAGATGGAGTGACACGCTACCGACAAGCTCCTGCCGGCATAATGATCAGGAGGTGATAAAAACAGGCAGCACACAGAAACTGCTGGTTAGTAGATATCCTACTCTTAGAACGGGCTTCCTTTTTCACCAACACAATCTCACGGGAGAGGAAGGGATGGTGTGTGCGGCGTGTGTGCGCACAAATGGAAAACAGAGAGAAGGAGTAAGGAACAGTAAGATAGAGAGACCGTGAGTGAGTGAGGAAGAGAGAGAGAGTGGGATAAAGAGACAGGGAGGGAGTGAAAGTGTGTGAAACGAGTGTGGTGAAAGCGGATTCCTCCACAATCCACTCCACTTCTCAGCACAATATAACATTTCTGAGGGTATATTAGCCATCCACAACCCTGCATCCTCCCTCCTCCAGAGAGAAAGGTAGAGAGGGAGGGATCGCTCATGCCACCCAATCCCCTTCCACCTTCCAGCCCTCTAAAAGCATCCCTCTCCCAGTGCCGGATAGAAAAGAGACAAAGCGCTTTCCCTGGTCTCAGTGCGTGGGTACAATCACCCCTGTGATCAGCACTGTAAATATGAGTAAGTAGGGCAACTGTATTTGATCAACAAGGGCCTGCAGCCTGCGGTGTTCACTCCCCGTGCTGTCACCGGGGCTTACCGGAGCTACCGGAACAGACGAGTCACTGAGCCTGGCTTAACCAACAAACGCTCTCACTGAATGCCTCTGCTTGCCTGCCCGGTTGGCACGCAACGGCGGGCGGGGGTCACGTCTATACACCACCCTCATGGCACACGCAAAACACCCCCCTTCCATTACAAGACAGAGCCTGTGACACAAATCAGCTGTGCTATCGGGACATCAGCAGCAGGAGAGTCATTTGCATGCTATCTCCTAACGACAGGGAGCGTGATCAAGAGGATCAAGCTGATTGGTCAATACTACAGTAGAGTTTGGCTGGGGAGGGTCATAAAGGCCCCCCATTGATGACTTAAATGACCTGGCTAACTTAGGAAAGCTGGGTAGGGAGGCTGTTTTATTGGTGTGGAGTCACACGGTGACTAATTGCAGCCTGTTGCCTTTTAAAGAGGAGATGGGGAGGGTAATGTTTTTGCTGTGGTGGCAGGCCAATGGATTCTTACTGTAACAGGCGTTCTCCAAAGCTCCTATCATTTCTGTGTGGGTTTTTTTGTCCATGGAGATTTGCATTGCAGGAATTAAAACAACAACCTATTGTTGATTTTGACATGGTATTTATAGGTGATGCATCGCAGCTGTGACAGTGTTGCCATGTATTTGTTTACTGAAGGTTTGAGCCACTCTTGCGTCGTCATTTCCACACGCTATGTGGCCTGAACGGGAGTCCACCTGGACCGAATGGAATGTACTAGACATTTTATGATCTTCACTTTCCATTGTGCGCGACTAACCTGTAATTGCTAAGTGCAAATTGAAAGCGAGAAACTAATGAATGGAGAGCATAACTATCTTTTCGATTAATGGGAAACATTTTATTTTTGTTGTTTTGTTTCTTCCTCATTGCTGTTGGCCATAAATGTAATTGCCCATTTTGATTTGCATAAGCATGCCTTTCATGGGATTGTGCGTGGCAGAGAAATGTTTGTTCCAGTTCATTTTGAGACGTTTTCTGTGCGAACATTGTAGCACAGTGGTTGAACTCTCCCAAGGGGGCTCGTTCAGTGGGACAGATGTTACATTACTGAATTCTATGTCCTTTGTTAGCTCGCCAGAGATTTCTTAAGAAACCTATTAAGTAAACAGTGGTTATGCTGGAGGTTATAGTGGGTGTATTGTGTACGTGGAAAACACTCCAATACATGCCAATACACTGGATAGTGGATAAGCCTGTATCTTTAACCAAATCCTCATATAATCATACACATTTACTATAGTCACAACATTTTCACTTAAAACAACCGTCCACCCACACACATATGTTTATACCACTTTAGCATAAACACTAAAGCATACATGTACATCATGCATGGTATGAGTCAACCTTGAACTTTGAAATCTTTCATACAAACATGTATTTAATATACAAGTAAACAATCATGCCCAAGATAGCGGAATCTTCTGCAGTTTTGATAATTAGCATCTATGGTAACGTTGGTTATTTATACTTGAATAACTTAAACAAAAATGTATTCATATATACAGTATATATTTTTTTATACCTGTGTTCATATTGTCATTACGTTTCTAGTAGATAGACTATATGGTTCAAGAGAAAATATCCTAATTACTGGAAAAAGCATCTAATCAACAATTACATTTTTTTTACATTAATAGTCTTCCAATTATTGACTTTTTCTCACAACTACCACCAGTTTGATGCCAAAAAATAGAAAACAAATACCTATTGACATATTAAAATAAATACAAGTGTGTAAAATAATAAATATACACTGAGTGTACAAAACATTAGTAACATGACAGACTGGCCAGGTGAATCTAGGTGAAAGGTTATTGATGTCACCTGTTAAATCCACTTTAATCAGTGTAGATGAAGGGGAGGAGATATGTTAAAGAATGATTTTTAAGCCTTGAGACAATTGAGACATGTATTGTGTGTGTGTGTGTGCCATTCAGATGGTGAATGGGCAAGACAAAATATTTAAGTGCCATTGAACGGGGTATGGTAGTAGGTGCCAGTTGCACCAGTTTGTGTGTGTCAAGAACTGGAACACTGCTGGGTTTTTCAAGCGCAACAGTTCCCGTGTGTATCAAGAATGGTCCACCATCCAAAGGACATCCAACGAACTTGACACAACTGTGAAAAGCATTTCGACACCTTGTAGAGTCCATGCCTCGACGAATTGTTCTGAGGGCAAAGGGGGGGGGGGGGGGGGCGTAACTAATTTCATGCTGAAACACTCATATTAAACACCAATGGTATTCAACAAGTTGATGGTTTATAATTATGATAATGTTTTACAGCTTTGTCATTCTATTTCATTATTTGTAAGTGTGGTAAGGACACACAGAGAGCCAGACATAATTACAGATGCATTTGCTAATCTGTAGTACCCAAAAAGGCCATTAGATGTCATCTTATACAATTCAAAATAAAACTTGAAAGTTACCAAACTTCAAAGGGTCCAGTAATATACCCTCCCTTTGTAACCCTATGCCCATCACATATCTCCACACACACACACACACACACACACACACACACACACACACACACACACACACACACACACACACACACACACACACACACACACACACACACACACACACACACACACACACACACACACACACACACACGAAACCAGGCAGCATTACAACAATGTTCAGGAAACACAGTGCTCCATTGGGCCTATCATGTTTGACTTCCAGTGCAATGACGGGGGACTTCACCTCCACATCACCATAAATGAACACAGCAGCGAGTTCCTGCCCTGCAACACCTAACCAGGCAGAGCAGACGCTACAGTACAGGACATTCTGCAGCATATCTCACCCACAGCCATAACACATACAATGGGAGGTGCTAGGTGGTGGCGGATTGCAGCCAGGCAACAAGTCTGACAGTACACATGAGAGAATGCCAACTAGTTGACAGAAATGTCAACGCTGTCTTCTTTTAAGACAATGGCAAGATGGCTGGCGGAGTGCCTCTGTCACTCTGATTACCCAAGCAGGCAAATACACCCCACCTCCTCTATCCTCTCCTCCCTCTACCCCCCACCTTTCACTCCCATCACTGGACACCCTCCACTCCCCAATCAGATTGTCAACTGTTGGCGATGGTTAACAGGATAACGTTGTTGAGGTGAAGCAGGAACATGGTAATCCACTCCCAGTGCCAAAACAGTTAATGACAGTTAGAGCTCGTAATTAGCCCATGATCCCTCTGTCGTACACTTTAACACCATTGACCTTTCCCTGAGTAAGCTGTGTACGCCCGCTCCCTCCTCCACCTCGCTCCATCTCCCGCCTCTCTCACTCTCCTCTACCCTGACTGTCAAAGCAACATGATGCATTCACGGGGCGAACTGCTAGGGCAATGGCACACACTAATGCAAACACATAGAGGCAAGCAGGCACACACGTACCAGCACGCACGCACGCACGCACACAATGACTACAGCCAGACAAAGCCACCATGACAGTGACTGCGAGCTGCTCTGTCGCTTGTGACACTAAAGGCTGTCAAAGTTTACACATGTTAACTAGGGACGGGAATTGCCAGGGACCTCACAATATGATATGACGATACTTAGGTGCCGATACGATATGCATTGCGATTCTCACCATTCTATATGTACTGAGAATCCATACTGTGATTTTATTGCAATTCGATGTTCCAAAGATATTGCTTACCATACGTCTACCGCGGAGGGACGAGAGGAAACACGTTTCGATCAGTCATGGAAATAAAAGTGCTGAAAACAAATTAAAAAGAAGATAGAGAAACAGCTATGAAGGAAAAATGTTGGTGCAGGTACAACTAGCTCAAAAAATAATATTGCGATATTGTCAAAACAATACGATTATTGTCAAAATTAATATCCCGATACGTAACTGTATAGATTTTTCCCCCTATCACTAATGTTAACGGCTAAGTGTCTCCCACCCATTAGAAACCAAACTCCATGCTCTCTCGAACTAGTCCTCCACTGAACATAGCCTCCTTTTCAAAGATGAGCTGTTCAAAGACGTTGGTCAGAAGAACACTCTGCACTCTGCTTAGCTGTGTAGACCTCCGCTGCAGTGACATAGCTCTTATTGTTGTTGCTGTTGTTGTTGTTGTTGTTGTGATATTGGTGGTGAGGACTGGAGACCTGATGTGCTCATGGAGACGAGGCTCTGCCTCCAGGACAAAGGCAGCCGGGGTTGTAGTCGACACCCGCCTGGCATGAAAGAACAGAGTTGCACATCTATCACCACTGGCCTATGACCACTTATAACATATAATGATGGTACGATAATAATGCATTGGTCAAAATAAATCCTCAGATCTTAAACAACTACACAACATTGCATTGAGCTGCATGTCACCTCACGCATCATCATTCTGTAGCAGTGTGAGCATATTCTGTACAGGTTGGCAGCCAGTCTTTGCCAGAACACTCACCAATCATCAGTTATGGAAGTGAAGAGGAGGGGGACTGGAATAATACTCTGGGAACATGGCCATGACAGCTGGGTGAACACCCTGGCTCACTAAAGAAGTGCAAGGTGATCTTTATGACCCAGAATCAGAACATTTGTTTTTAAGACACATCCGTCCCAGCAATGATGTCCGCACAGCACGGTGTCCCTACAACTGCTATGGGACTTTGGATCTTCCATAGGAATCTCCCATACTGGCCCACTGAGACACATTCCCAAAGGTGTCTCCTATCCAAGCACTAGCCAAATCTCACCTTACTTAGCTATTGTCTTTTGCTGACAGCGAGGTGCTGGGTGTGATGAATGCTACAAGGGTTTAAGTGCTTTTGTTATGGTGTGAGGTTTGTCCCATTTTCTGAGTGCACATCTACTAAATCGTTGGGGTACAGCCTAGCCTGCCACCGGGGCAGCTGGAAACATCACCTCTTAAGAGGCAGCAGCGAGAGTCTCCTGTCAGCATTATTTCCATCACAGTGCAGAGGCTTTTGCCAGTTTGGGCAGTGAACTCACGGACAGGCGCCCCTCAGCCAGGAAGAGGACGGCTGCTACATGTTGACATCCTGTACTACCTTCAAAGGCTACTGCTGTGCTGTGGTTGGTGTAGATGTGAATGCTAATGTGTGGCTAGCCCTGGAGTCAGTCAGAGCGAGAAGCACAGCTCGGAAAGCCACAGCTCGGAAAGCCACAGCTGAGACGGAAGCGAGGGAGCTGCCATCTCGTACACCCTCGGTCTCCCTCCCTTTCTCCCTCACTCTGCCTTGGCAGACATTACACCTCCCTTTCCACTCCCCTCCTCCTTAATTGAAAAAAAGTCTCAGGCGTTTTCTTGTAGGATCACTTCATTTCAACTCTATGAAGCATAATTTATGCAGAACAACTGGACAAAGTATGACAAGTACATAGCATAATCTGGTAGTAATACTTTACTGTTTTCTCATGAGATTGAGGTTTAGGCACGCAGGCGATTAGAGTGGCCAAGTGTTGTTTCTGGATCAGTTTGAGATGTGTGCTCTGGAAGGTTTGGGTTAGAAGCAGGGCTGGTTAAGCTGGTCCTGGACCTGCTCCATTGCAGTCTGCTGAGCTCTCCAGTCTCACTGCTAATAGACTGAGGTGACTCAGGGCCCAGTCAATTTGTGTCTGCCTCCCCATTCCCCCACACTGCTCCACGCCAGGGACTGCATTACACCTCCACCCACACACTCAGCAGAACCAACACTCTAGCTTATGAAGACAAACACTAGACTACACACATGAACACGCTAATGCTAACGAACACACACACACACACACACACACACACACACACACACACAACAGGAATATCACCTTTCCTTGAATAGGTTTGTGCTTAGACTCAAAGTAAAGCTCAAGAGGCTCATTTAGATGGAGAAATGTAGGATATTGACCAAACTTCGGCAGCTTTCAGACTATAAGCGTCATTATTTTCCCTGCCTTTCTATGATATTGTGTGGGGAGGATAGGATAGCACCATGATTTGGATACCTCACTGCCGGAATGCCCACCACTGGCCTTCAACGTGTAAACAAGAACAAACACACAGCATTCCAACAGAGGCACCTTCTGCTTTGTGCACCTAAATTACATGGAATAATGCTCCATACTTACCCATGGTAGTGGGTCGAAATGTACAAATCACAATGCAACAACATGAATGCGACCCACATAGGGAAGTTACGATCATTGAGAAAAATAAAGAAACCTCTCCCCTATTGAGATTACCTCATAGCAGGGGTTGAATCCTGTCAAGGTCTCTTTCTGTCAAGGTGTCTTTTTTTGTTTGTGTAAAGCATTCAGCGACAAATTGTGTTGTAAAAAGTGCTCTAAAATTCCAGTTGCATTGTTTGATGTCTTGAAATCGAACAAAGGATGTGAGTGCCAGCATGACGTGAATATATCAGCCACAAGACAATGCCAGCATGACGTGAATATATCAGCCACAAGACAATGCCAGCATGACATGAATATCAGCCACAAGACGGAATGCCAGAATGTTAAAGATTACACCATGTGTACAACTTCAGCCCAGTGAGTTCCATGACTGGTGAACGCATTAAAACATCTCTAAACGGAGGAGCAGAAGATTATCAGACCACTGATATGTTAGCTGCCATTATCACTCCATAGCTGTAGCTAAATGATCAAATTAGTCTCTTTCTCATATTCACAATAAACAAAGGTTAGCAACCGTTGAACATTTGGCGATATTTTGTCATAATAGTGGATTCACTTTCTAATGGTTACACTTTGCAGGAAAATAATTCCTTATTAACTTATCGTACAAAACAGATTTACACTAAAGCATGTTAAGCAAAGTGAACCAACTTCATCATAAGAATGTTCAGTGTATCACAGGTTAATTTCCTCACATAATTCCAGCAAGTTAGGCTTCTTCACACGTTAATTATGCATTCATGACCACACACAGCTTCTCCACGCAGTCCTCGCAGCATGTATCCAAGGTATACAGTATGTGGCCTTACTGGCAAATGTTTGGTGAGTGCTTCTCTACCGAGCCCCTGGAAGGTACTAGAGAGACTCTTGTCAGCTTTCTGCTCCCTTGACTCTAGATCATGGAGATGATAGAAATACGATAGTGATGGAGACACTTGAGATTGGCTAATCTTTTCCCCATACACTAGGACCTCATCTGGGATAAGTGAAGAGTCGATGCCAGAGGGATTTCTCCCCGGCAGGCAAGGTAACGGCAGGGATCTCCCTCCCGCATTATCCGCCAGAAGTGGCCCTCCACATTTGCCGTAGATTCTCAGAGAATGACTTCTATTTATCATCCGCCACCCAGGGAGAAGCTTGGCAGCCATAGAGCACAGAACGGCTTGCAGGTGGGAAAATTCCCCAGTAATACAGTTGCTACTGTGTGTACAGTACAGTGAGCTAGATCCAAAGGATGTGTGGAAGTGTTAGCGGTTGTGGAAATTTCCGCTGGGCGTGTTTCTAGAGACATGACAGCTTGTAGGTAGGGGAACATATGCATGCGGAACAAACAACAGCATGATGCGGAGGCTTTGACCTTGGCGAGGAAGGCTGGCGCTGCTGCAGGAGGCCCATGTTGCTGACAGGTGCCACAAAGCCAGGTACGATGCCTTGTTTAGGTTTCCCGCACGAGTTCAGAACATGTGTCCCAATCAGGTGTGATACACTACATGGGCTCCATTCCAACACTGGATTCTACGTTAACATCATCCCGAGACAGTCTGTCTTTGATTGATGGGAAAATAGAGGGAAAATAGAAAAGAGTGGGACCTTAATAGTACATTTGATGTGCAAAGGCTCATCCCTGAATTTCAACTTGATGTAGAGTACAAGTCAAAGTTTGGACAGACCTACTCATTCCAGGGTTTTTCTATATTTTTACTATTTTCTACAGCACTTGTTGGCTGCTTTTCCTTCACTCTGCGGTCCAATTTATTCCAAACCATCTCAATTGAGTTGAGGTCGGGTGATTGTGGAGGCCAGGTCATCTGATGCAGCACTCCATCACGTACCTTCTTGGTCAAATAGCCGTTACACAGATGTGTTTTGGGTCATTGTCCTGTTGAAAAACAAATGATAGTCTCACTAAGCACAAACCAGATGGGATGGTGTATCACTGCAGTGTGCTGTGGTAGCCATGCTGGTTAAGTGTGCTTTGAATTCTAAATAAATCACTGACAGTGTCACCAGCAAAGCACCCGCACACCATCACACCTCCTCCTCCATGCTTCACGGTGGGAACCACACATGCAGAGATCATCCGTTCACGGTTGGAAACAAAGATCTCACATTTGGACTCATCAGACCAAAGGACAGATTTCCACCGGTCTAATATCCATTGCTCGTGTTTCTTGGCCCTAGCAAGTCTCTTCTTCTTATTGGTGTCCTTTACTAGTTTCCCCCTAGTACTCTACCCCTAGTACCTTACATATCATGTAAGGATATCTATTGAAATCATTCATTTTTGGAGAAGATACATTTCTGAAAGTATGTGGATTCATTTACGCCTTAGTATAAAGGCTTAGATAGTGCCTTGTTGCAAACAGGATGCATGGTTTAGAATATTTTATTCAGTACAGGCTTCCTTCTTTTCACTCTGTCAATTACGTTAGTATTGTGGATTAACTACAATGTTGTTGATCCATCCTCAGTTTTCTTCTACCGCACCCATTAAACACTGTAACTGTTTTAAAGTCACCATTGACCTCATGGTGAAATCCCTGAGCGGTTTACTTCCTCTCAGGATGCCTGCGTCTTTGTATTGACTAGGTGGATTGATACACCAACCAAAGTGCAATTAATAACTTCACCATGCTCAAAGGGATATTCAATGTCTGCTTTTTTTATACCCATCTGCCAATAGGTGCACTTCTTTGTGAGGCATTGGAAAACCTCCCTAGTCTCTGTGGTTGAATCTGTGTTTGAAATTCACTGCTCAGCTAAGGGCCCTTACAGAAAATTATATGTGTGGGGTACATAGATGAGCTAGTCATTCAAAAATCATGTTAAACACTATTATAGCTCACAGATTGAGTCATCCAATTTATTATGTGATGTTATTATAACTTGTTCAGCACATTTTTACTCCTGAACTTATGCCACGACAAAGGGGTTGAATAAATATCGAACAAAGAGATTTCAGCTTTAAATTTTTTATTCATTTGTAAACATTTCGAAAAACATAATTCCACTTTGACCTTATGGGGTATTGTGTATAGGCCAGTGACAAAACATCTCAACTCATATTTGTTTTTATCCAGACTGTAACACGACAAAATGTGGAAAAAGTCAAGGGGTGTGAATACTTTCTCAAGGCACTGTATGTCTTAAACTGTGTGTACATACGGTTGGCTAAAGTTAGCCAGCTGATGAACATACCGCACAGAGCAGTACAGTGCAGTGTCAAGGGTAGAGTTCTATCCTGCAGTTTCTGGCTAGACAGGTGTTGTGTGTGTGTGTGTGTTGTGCTTACCATCTAGCAGCTGGCAATTATCCAGCCCTGCAATGCCTCGTATCCATTTTGAGACTTTTTTGCTGACTCACAAAAACATTTTCAATGGTTAACAAGAAGATTTTATTGTTGAAAACGGCACATTTAAAATCCCAGACCTTCTGATGTCTGCAATTTTTATTCCATCTCCAGTCCATTTAGCCAAGCACAGATGACTTCCAATATAACCCCCCCCCCCAAAATGCGGCGAGGAAATGGTAATATAATATTTTTCCGAACCATTCAAAATGGCTTGCCCAGCAAAAGGCTGATTTGATTAGCCTTTCAGAGTAATACGTGCATGGCCGTGCAGTACTGCCTTCTCCGGGGACAGGGAGGTTGTGCCAGAGAGACAGACCCAGATGACACAGAGGGCCATCCAATGTGTGAAACTCTCAGCTTCTCTTTAGCAATGCTGCAGGGCAGCTCCCATCATGTCATCAGATTCAGGCCGCCTTAGCCGCACCGTGGCCAAGTGGTGTGTCATTGTCCTTTGCCTTTTGTCCTCTTTCCCCAAACCATCTCATTAAATGAATTATCCAGCTTCGTTCATCCAAATTACCCGGTACTATAAAAAGTAGATGAGCGACAGACAACCTTGGGTGAATATGCTACAACACAATGGCTATATATTTATTTCATTCCAAGCTTATACCTATGTCTCTTCTACTTTATCGGGCGTTTGAAATTGAGCTTTCATAAAGTTTCATTGTGATAGGGCCTTCATTCTTTGCAAGGCCTTGAAGAGGCCTCTCTACAGTATAGAGCCCTTTATTAAACATTCTACTTCTAACGTGTACATAAAGATTATAATTTCCCAGCGACATAATAGGTCTGATGAGAACCATTATTCATATTTTAAGACCATCTATTATATTTCACAAGCACTGAGTCAATTTCTAAACATGTCTAAGCTCATATACTGTCTAGTCTCACTTTCTGATCTACAGACATCCACTGTAACCTTTTTATATTGTCAATTGACTGGGATCTTTTACAAGCTACATGCCCTTGACGAGACGAGTCCTGACAGTCACTTTAACTTGTCAATTGTGTATTCAGTATGAGGATGTCTGGCCTGTATGTAATGAGCATCGGAGGCAGCCAGCCCAGCACCGGACCATAAACTACACGCCTGTCAATGAGATACACCGGCTTGTTTGTCCCCCCCGTCTGTAAGCAATCAAAGTCACGCCATGCTTGTTAAGCCTGTCATGGTGACATCTTCACAAGGAGGTGGCTCAATATTTATCGAATGGAGACAGAGGAGCGGCCTATAATATCTGCCTTCCTGCGGAATTATCGCTAGTAACGGGTCGGTTTGATGGAGAGAGAGGGAGAGCAGAGATGATCACTCCATTGTCCGATGCTGGCCCTACACACCCTGTCCGCCTCCTGCCATTCCTATTCATTTTTGAGGATTGGGGGCAGAGACTGAGATCTAAAATTTCAGGACTTAATTGAATGTTGGAAATTATACATGAGTCTGCCCAAAGCATGGTGACAGCTCCAGAAAGCACAGACACATTGAGTAGGCTCCGAGAGATTATGACAATGAAAGGAGGGGGAAGAAGAAATTGAGACAAATCCTATCTATTTGTCTGTTTTAAATCAGCGCAATGTCGCCGGAAATAATGAACATTTGGGTGAGTCACACAAACATTTCAGAGGGGGGAAGAAAAAAACTTTCCCTCATCTAAAATGTTAATTTACAAAACGACTACATCATTTATAGTATGTTATTGATCGCCTCACAATATAATTTAAAAAAGTAGCCACGGTAATTAAAACTTGTTCAAAAAGTTTGATGAATGACTCTGACGGGTATTCTTTGTAACATACTGCATATGGTAAGTCTAATGATGGCGCCGGAGGGGAAGGCTGCCCCAAATGCTCTTACCAATCATGCTATTTTGTTAGTTTTTTCGCATTGTTCGTAACTTGTTTTGTACATAATGGTGCTGCTACCGTCTATTATGATCGAAAAGAGCTTCTGACATCAGAACTGTGATTATTCACCTCAAACTCAATGAATAGTTCTTCTTCAATGAGTCGGATGAGAGGGATATAATACAGACACCCGACCAGGCCCAGATCCCCGTTATTCGCTGGAGAAGGAAACGCATATTTCGCAGAAAGAGATCAGGGTGCCTTGTGAGAATCAGGCGATGAGAGGCTAATCTGCCCTTGCCTTCCGTCCTGCTAGCTAACGTTCAATCGCTGGAAAATAAATGGGACGAACTGAAAGCACGTTTATCCTACTAACGGGACATTCAAAACTGTAACATCTTATGTTTCACCAAGTTTTGGCTGAACGACGACATTATGAACATACAGCTGGTGGGATATACACTTTATCGGCAGGACAGAACAGCAGCCTCTGGTAAGCCACGGGGCGGGGGCCTATGCATTAATGTAATCAACAGCTGGTGCACGATATCTAAGGAAGTCTTGAGGTTTTGCTGGCCTGAGGTAGAGTATCTCATGATAAGCTGTAGACCACACTGTCTACCTAGAGAGTTTTCATCTGTATTTTTCGTAGCTGTCTACAAACCACCACAGACCGATGCTGGCACTAAAACCGCACTCAATGAGCTGTATACCGCCATAAGCAAACAGGAAAACGCTAATCCAGAGGCGGTGCTCCTAGTGGCCGAGGACTTTAATGCAGGGAAACTTAAATCAGTTCTACCTAATTTCTATCAGCATGTTAATTAATAAATAAATCTTCTTAGGGCTAGGGTCCTTTTTTCAGAATTTCTGCCTGACTGACGTGCCCAAAGTAAACTGCCTGTTACTCAGGCCCAAAAGCCAGGATATGCATATAATCGGTACCATTGGATAGAAAACAATTAGAAGTTTGTGGAAATCTTAAAATACTGTTTGAGACTATAACACAATTGATATGGTAGGAGAAAATCCAAAGATCCCATGCTCTTACAATGGAAAGCTATGGGTCCTATGCAATTCCAGCTCCCATATTGCAATTCCTATGGCTTCCTCTAGCTGTCAACAGTCTTTGTTCAACGTTTCAGGCTGGTTTCTTCCCAAACGAGGAAGAATTTTGAGTTTAGGTATTGGGAGTCACAGTTTGAAATCAGTCTGTGGGCGCGCACACACTTGCTAATTTTAATTTTCTATTGAACATACTTCTTTCTGTATGAAATATTATAGTTTAATTACATTTTAGGGTACTTGAGGATTAAATAGAAACGTAGTTTGACTTTCTAACAAAGTTTAGTGGTAGCGTTTTGGATTCCTTTGTCTGCACGTTGAATGAGTGGATTACTCAAATCGATGGCGCCAACTAAACAGACTTTTTGGGATATGAAGAAGAATTATATCTAACAAAACGACCATGAATGTTGTAGCTGGGACCCTTTGGATTGCAAATCAGAGGAAGATTTTCAAAAAGTATGTGATTATTTAATTGCTATTTGTGATTTTATGAAGCCTGTGCTGGTTGAAAGATATGTTGATGTGGAGCGCCGTCCTCAAACAATCGCATGGTATGCTTTCGTTGTAAAGCCTATTGTAAATCGGACAATGTAGTTAGATTAACAAGAATGTAAGCTTTTAACCGATATAAGATACTTGTATGTTCATAAATGTTTAATATCTATCATCTTTATGATTACTTATTTGAATTGTGCACCCTCCAATTTCACCAGATGTTGTCGACAGGTGTCCCGCTAGCGGAACGCCTAGCCTAAACAGGTCAACATTTAGAAGGCTGCAGGGCCAGACGGATTACCAGGACGTGTACTCCGAGCATGCGCTGACCAACTGGCAAGAGTCTTCACTGACATTTTCAACCTCTCCCTGTCTTAGTGTGTAATACCAACATGTTTCAAGCAGAACACCATAGTCTCTGTGCCCAAGAACACTAAGGTAACCTGCCTAAATGGCTACTGACCCGTAGCACTCACGTCTGTATCCATGAAATGCTTTGAAAGGCTGGTCATGGCTCACATCAACACCATTATCCCAGAAATCCTAGACCCACCCCAAATTGCATACCGCACCAACAGATCCACAGATAATGGAATCTCTATTGCACTCTATTACACTGCTCTTTCACACCTGGACAAAAGGAACACTTATGTGAACACCTATATTCACTGACTACAGCTCAGCGTTCAACACCATAGTGACCTCAAAGTTCATCACTAAGCTAAGGACCCTGGGTCTAAATACCTCCCTCTGCAACTGGATCCTGGACATCCTGACGGGCCGCCCCCAGGTTGTAAGGGTAGGTAACAACACATCCGCCATGCTGATCCTCAACACGGGGGTCCCTCAGGGGTGCGTGCTCCCCTCCTGTACTCTCCGTTCACTCATGACTGCACGGCCAGGCACGACTCCAACACCATCATTAAGTTTGCTGGTGACACAACAATGGTAGGCCTAATCACCAACAACGATGAGACAGCCTGTAGGGAGGAGGTCAGAGACCTGATCGTGTTGTGCAAGGACAACAACCTCTCTCTCTCAATGTGATCAAGACAAAGGAGATGATTGTGGGCGACAGGAAAAGGAGGACCAAGCACGCCCCCATTCTCATCGACGGGGCTATAGTGGAGCAGGTTGATAGCTTCAAGTTCCTTGGCATCCACATCACCAACAAACTAACATGGTCCAAGCACACCAAAACAGTCATGAAGAGGGCACGACAAAACCTATTCCCCCTCAGAAGACTGAAAAGATTTGGCATGGGTCCTCAGATCCTCAAAAGGTTTTACAGCTGCACCATCGAGAGCATCCTGACGGGATGCATCACTGCCTGGTATGGCAACTGCTCGGCCTCCGACCGCAAGGCACTACAGAGGGTAGTGCATACAGCAGAGTACATTACCAGGGCCAAGCTTCCTGCCATCCAGGACCTCTGTACCAGGCGGTGTCAGAGGAAGGCCCTAAAAATTGTCATAGACTGTTCTGGCTGCTACTGCACGGCAAGCGATACCGGAGCGCCAAGTCTAGGTCCAAGAGGCTTCTAAACAGCTTCTACCCCCAAGCCAGAAGGCTCCTGAACAGCTAATCAAACGGAAACCCGGACTATTTGCATTGCCCCCCCCCCCCCCTCTGGAACACTGCGGCTACTCTCTGTTATTATCTACGCGTAGCCACTTTATTAACTCTACCTACATGTAAATATTATCTCAATTACCTCGACACCTTTGTCCCCGCACATTGACTCTGTACAGGTACCACTTGTATATAGCCCCGCTACTGTTATTTACTGCTGCTCTTTAATCATTTGTTAATCTCATCTCTTACTTTTTTTGTTGTTGATATTTTCTTAAAACTGCATTGTTGGTTAAGGGCTTGTAAGTAAGCATTTCACTGTACCTGTTGTATTTGGCACATGTGACAAATACAATTTGATGTCGTTTCTAACTTCTTACTGTATTTCATGAAGCTCTTTTTGTAAGTAGATTGCTGAACTACAAATCCCAGAAAAAAATGCAGCACTGTAAACCCAGACTTCTATATGTATGGGACGGGGCCCATTGAACTGTAGTCAGAAAGAATAACGGCGGCAGACTAGCATGAACACACTCCTCAGGACTGATGATGCCAATTATCACTCCAGGCTAATTATAAAATACATAGCAGATAGGCTGTTTCAGTGGCAGGCAGGTCTCTTGGTGCCAGAACAATCTTCACACGTTCATCTTGTGGAGGAAATCCCCCGTGGCATAACTACGCTTTGCCTCGAATGGTAATGCCAATAATGAGGGGACAATATAAGATAAGATATTAATTGAATTATGGAAATGAGACGTGGCCTTCTTTCTCTTCTGGGCTCCCCGAAGAACACATTCCGCATATCACAATAAAGAGTTCTCTCTGATTTGCACAGCAAAAGTCTCTGCGTGTGACTTGGAAGTCGGCAGGGGGTATGCAGGCCTAACATTAGGCGATGTGCCATAGAGGAGGAACAGGGGAGGTGGTGGTGGTGGGGAGGAGGAGGAGGGTACAAGGCTGTAATTACGAGGATCTATGCCCCGTTGGGACAGCCATGATGGAATCTGGGCAGGCTGGGAACACTGTGCTGTAATAATGACATGCTGGAGCTCCGTGAGTGTTCCTGGAGCACAGCCAGGATACTCCTACCTACAGGACAGAGGATGTAAACAGAGATAAATGATAAACTCAACATAAAAACTGCTGTTGTTCTTGACAACAGCATCAAGCTCAACCAGTCATGAATACAGAGTCATCGACCCCGAGTTAACAGGTGATGAACATCTTCCTATGTGCCTCACCTGCATCCATAG
Source organism: Salvelinus alpinus (assembly GCF_045679555.1). NCBI lineage: Eukaryota > Metazoa > Chordata > Actinopteri > Salmoniformes > Salmonidae > Salvelinus > Salvelinus alpinus. The sequence goes on from NC_092107.1 coordinate 15,646,506, forward strand.
TATACTCGATGTACCATTTCATGGTTTTTGCATTGTTTTATTTAACATACACATTCAACCACCAACAACATGTTATATAACCTTGCAGGTGGCCAGTTATATAGCATAACGCATCATAGAATCACCCTGGGATCCACAGAACAGCTTCTACCTGGACATATGCTGGGCTCAGTGACTCATCCCTCTCTCTCTCTGTGTGATTGTAATGATTATATTAAAACCCTCCACGTCTCCTCGATGTGGAGATAATATGGACATGGCACCATCCCAAGTCTGAAAATAGTGTCGCTAATGACAACAACAGTAGCGCAGCAGTGGCGTTGGTGCAGGGTGATAAGACGGAGGAGGGAAAGGGGGCGAAGAGGTTTTGCAAAAACAGTCGTATAGTCGAGACACAGGGCCTGCATCGCGGGCCGCTGCTCGCCTCTCAGCCCAGCGGATGTCTCCCAAATCCCAGATTAAAGCTCCAACACACTCTAGAAATCTCCTCTGTTATCCCTCTCTTGCTCTCTCTCTCGCTCTGTCACTCTCTCTATCTGTTAGGAGAATAATTGCATAAGTGGTTTCAGCTCTCTGAATTTCTCTCCCATAAGTCAACTTGTCTCTCACACACTCTTTCCTCTTATTTCGCTCTTCTTGCGTCTTGCTTCACTCTCCCCTGTCTTTCTTGCCTTTACTCTTCTCTTGCATCTTTCATCAATGTCTGTAGCCCTCAGATTTGCTACAGAGCTAAACCCAAGAGATACGATTGAGAGACAGAGAGAGAGACAGAGAGAGAGACAGAGAGACAGAGACAGAGAGACAGAGACAGAGAGACAGAGACAGAGAGAGAGAGAGAGAGAGAGAGAGAGACAGAGAGAGACAGAGAGAGACAGAGAGAGACAGAGAGAGACAGAGAGAGACAGAGACAGACAGAGACAGACAGAGACAGAGAGAGAGAGAGAGAGAGAGAGAGAGAGAGAGAGAGAGAGAGAGAGAGAGAGAGAGGACAGGGCTGAGGGTAAGATTTCTAGTGTCTGTTCTCTAAAGATGACATCCTCCAACACAATCTCAAGAGGGGGTCTATTGACATTTTATCTTTCATTGCTGACCCTGGTAATCGTCAATGTTTATATTTCCAATTTTGTTATTATTAAAACATCATAGCGCAAACCCCTACTATGATCCAATCTGATCCGATGGCTCTCTCCCACCCACCTACTCACCAAGCGTCTTTGTAAACTGATCATTAAGACTTCAACGTGGCAGAGCACTGGGCGGATCAATGAAGGGAAAATCAAGCCTGAAGGGCTGAGATGATACTGGCCTCGCCTGGAGAGTGGCCCGGTCCGTGCTCACCCACCAGCTGTCAATCTGAAGAGTACCTCATCTACACGCCCTCCAAACACTACAGCCACCCAGCAAGAGCCCTAAACCTTGCCAACCCCAGGACCAGTGGGAGGAGAGGGGAGGGGAAGGGAGGAGAAAGGAAGGGGAAGTGTGGGGAGGGGACCAAATTCCCATGGTGCCTTTGTTGTTGCTGTCGATATGGGAGATGAGCACGTGGAAAAAGTCAGCCAGAAGGTAGAGTCAAAGCACACCTTCCCTAGGTTGCCAGCATTGCATACTTGCATGATTATATGTGTGCACTCATTCAAACGTGTACGCGCCCAAATGCTCACACAAACGGACCCATACCCAAAATTCTGAGAGTGTTGGAGTGTCATGTTGTCTTGGCAGGGTGGCTGCAGTGGCAGATGGACTGTGCTGATTCCTTGTCCCCTATGGTTTCCCTGGTAGTGCCAGGCAGAAGGGATGATCTTTCTGCCTGCAAGCCAGTCTAAAGTGCCTCATGTTGGGCTTCAGGAGACAAGAAAACATTCCTTGATGGCTCTCTTCATCCAAAGCTACTGTCTACTCTTATCTCTTTGACTCAATAAAAAATAGATTGTTTTGTAACATCTAAATGGTTGAAGGAAATTCTAATCAAAAGCCTTCCAATAGCTCACTAATTGTCCAATTGGCCCTAATTGTCCAATTGTCCAATTGACAGAAACAAATGGTGTGATGAACTCAGGTGACAGGTGAGTTCCTTTGCTGCACCAATCAAAACATCCTGGCCCAGTCAGTTTAGGTCACATTTCAGTGACTCATCTTTATTGTGTCCGACATGGCAGTTCTCTCGCTGTTACATTAAAGGTTTCCTCTTGATGCTCTCCACTGAGTGATCTACGCAATGACTGGATCACTAATGCCTCATTCGCTTTTTCATTCACAGCTATGATCGGACACTCACGCTGAAGAGCAGACATTAGCCATATCATTGTCAGAGAGCGGTGACGGCCATTCAAGTTCTTCAAGGGTAGCTGGTTCTTCTGGCTTCATAAGTACTTCTTCTATTAGGGTTACTTAAGTTCCTCAAAAGATTCAGACTTCAGTCAATCCAGCCAATATCCCAGTTGAATGAATTGGCCCCTGATTCAATTTGAGTCTAAATCCCTGCAGGATTTACACCCTGAAGACTCAGAGCCTCCATACTCAAGAGCTGAAATGCAACACAACGTGAAAAATCTAGTTCACCTATTACATTTAAATTGTCAACAAACAATTCACACCGGAAAATATTGACACTGCTACCACGCTGCCATCTCTTTTTCCAAATGAGGAAAAATATCGACACTGCTACACCCCCCCCCCTCCACCACCACCACCACCATACCCCCATGTGATTATTATGAGATTCACCTCGGAATGAATCTGCCTCAATTTCTGACAGGAGAGATTGACTGGCGACAGGAGATCATTATATGTAACTACTCTAGACAAGAATGTCAGTCACTTTGATGTGATAGCATTCTGTTTCACGTTGTTCCAGTATTCCACACATTGATGTTTACTCCCTTTGAAGACAACAACAAGAACCAGGAATAAATATATAGTGGCCGCTGTCACTGCTCACTTCAAAAGCGCCATTCGAGCATCGATCAAGGGTTTGCTCGATTCGACATGATCTGTGGTCAATAAAGCCAGTGGCCGTGTCAAAACCCTGTGATTTCTGGACCTGTTGGTGGAAGATGAATCTGTATTGATTTGCCAAGTTCGTCTGAGGTTGTAAATCATCAGGAGATACTATTCTTCACAAAGTGGGCTACAATGTTGTGAGAGACAGAATGCTCTGGAGTCTAGCTATCCTCCATCCATGTCATTTTGATGAAACTACAAAGCTAGATGGTGAAAGAGTAGGTCTAAAACTGACTGTCTAGACATACAGTAGTTATGTGCTCCATGTGCAGTGGTGGATGAACATACAGTAGTTATGTGCTCCATGTGCAGTGGTGGATGAACATACAGTAGTTATGTGCTCCATGTGCAGTGGTGGATGAACATACAGTACGTTATATTCAACATGATTATAGATTAAATCGGTCAACCCTAACATATGATACATTTTGCATTCTATACCAAAACCCAGCAACTTAACAGCTAACGATTTGTGATTTCTAATGATGGGTCGATATTGATCAAACATTTTGCTCAACACCTGCTCAATCAAAGTCATCATTCTACACGCAGTAATTAATTACCCGCAGGACCGCGAGATTTCTGCCTGACATCTCATCCTTTGTCCTCAAACAAAGAATGCAAATCCCACGGTCCCTAATCCTCAGTGTGGCTAAAAGTCTACGGTGTGCTTGAGAACCGTGGGCGATGCAACACATAAGGGGATCAATAGGTCTTAAGGGAAGGGATCACTGGTGCTACCTCGCTTTCCAACCAAGGTCCACGAACTGAGGAGCAAACTGAAGGAGAGAGGAGATTCAGCAACACTTGGAGGACAATAGAATTCAATAAAAGAAACCAAGTAGAACAATAGGCTTTGTTGAAGCTCAGATCGGGGATGCTTCAGTGATCAGATTCCAGGAAAAGGAGCAGCACATTTGGCCAGGACTATGGTGGTTCTACCGGGCAAAGTAGCACACATGGTAACAAGCTCCTCTCCCAACACTTCACGTACCTCTTACTCCATCCAGTCAGAAGGTACTGGAGGTTGAATCTACCAAGACCCAAATTAAATCCCTCCAGACTGTCCCTATAGGGGGGGGAGCGAGAGGGAGCATGAGACAGTGTGATAGATGAAGTGAGAGAGGCGAAAGACAGAGAGAGAGACTCAAAGGTTGTTATTGGCCAGGGGGTAGTGTGGAACTGTGAAAGGTATTAGCACATTGGGAGAAATCTGCCAATATTATGCTGCCTGCCAGCAGATGCCGAAAACATCTTCCTCTTATCACATAATCCATTTCCTGCTTGAGCAGGTGTTTCCCAGAGCGTGTCTGTGAAAAATGGCAGAATTGAGCTGGATCAATTCTCTCTTAGTGTTCATCTTGTCTGTGATCTTTGGAAAGTGGTTCATGTATTTTACCAGAGATCAGAGGAAACAACTCTTTTAGTGGAGTTTCTACAGCTCTTATGACTCCCTTTTCAGTCGGGAAATTGATAGCTTTTTCTTCTGTGCTGAAGCTTGTACATAGCACACACCTTTTTCATGGCTGAATGTGAGGCTTTAAATGGAGAAATGACAGACTAGAGGAGAGCCTCTTCTTATCGACCGGTTATAATCACCACTACAAGACATTCTGCAGATGTAGGGTATCAGTTGACTGACTTTGTTAGGCTAGCCTTAAGCAGGTCCTCAACAGTTTTTGATATTTATAATAAAACAAAAAACCCACTGTGAACAATATAGTATAATCCACAGTGAATAGAGCCATCTGCTTGGAGACAAAACGGTAATTATATAACAATCATACATTGAATGTCTATTGTGTAACAACATTATGATTGGACATTATTATTATAGGCAACATAGGCATTTGAGAGGGAGGTATGTGATATATTTGGACTTAAACAGACTGTGAAAGGGAGTAGACCTCACTGACGCACAAATGCACAGACACACACACACTTCAGGAGTTGGGTGGAAGGAAGCACACTCTGCCTTGAGGACAGTTTTATGTAACATTGCCAGAGGGATAGTCATGAATGTTAGAGTGACGTCGTTGTGACACAACACAAGGAGAGAAAGAGAGAGAGAGAGAGAGAGAGAGAGAGAGAGAGAGAGAGAGAGAGAGAGAGAGAGAGACTGACTTGATGGTGACATGGACAGTGTCTGTCTGAGCAGCCCTGCCTCAGTGGGGACAGCACGGCAGGGATTGCGATACTAATCCTAGCCTGCTTCACAGAGTGTTTAAACAGATGGGCCCGGCTGCTGTGAAAGCCTCACTCACAGATTGCCTTGGAAACCGTTTGAAAAGAGAAAAGAACAAGAGAAAGAGAGTGAAAAGTGGTAGATGTCCTGGGTGGCTAACTCTGTTGCGAGAGCCAAACAGAAATATGTATTAGATAATCGGAATATGTTGGAATATGTGCACATAAATGTGATGGTTATTCCACTGGTTCCAGCTTGAGAAATGTTGGTTTTAGGGTATGCCCAATAATATAACGATGCATACTGACATGTCAGCTAAGACTTGGTGTCCTTACGTCAGACTTAATTCATCCTAATAATACTTATAATGAATTTACAAAGGTATTTCCCACTCATCAAGAGTTACAACATGAGGGCTTAAAGAAACCTTAGGAGTCGGCGCACCTGGGTGTCAATCTAATGAACATAATAAAAAAATCCCCATCAAAATCTGTCAGTTTATACTAGCTTTAAGCTAGATATATTTTTTTGCATGACCTCTCTCTCAATCCATCGCATCCGCCCACGTCGCCCTTCCTCATCTGCGGTGGAAAGTGGCAGAGCTACAGCGCTGTTTGTCAGAGCAGATATGACCACTCTATAAAAAGATGAGACTCTCACAAACACGATGGTGTTCTCCCTTTTGCTCTATGACCCCCACAAGTGTCATGGGACTCATCTGAAGGTAACCCATACAAGTGAATGGGAGTATGGAGGTAGTTTTCTGCCAACAAAAATTAGGGGTTAAATCAGTGGCGACCCTTCATTCAGGGCAGGTGGGGCAAAATTATTAATAAAGCTGCATACAAACATGGTCTCTTTTTTGCTTTCTTGAGTAAGGCAGCTCCAAAATGCAGGTTTTTCAGCCTAGCTCAGTGCTTTCTGTGTTGGAGGGGCAGCCAGCGGAACATACAGAGCGTAGGGGTTGGTAATCTTCTTAAGTTGCACCGTGAATGTGTTCTGTCAATCATGGGGACTCTACAGGGAGAGCTTGAAAGTTGAAGCCCCCTTGGGTGTTGCCATAGATTTCCATTAGAAGTGCCCATTCAAGAAGGCTCAAGGTCATTGGCCACAGATAAAATTAAGTCAAATCACGTTATATCTACCGTAGCTTTGATTGGACTGATTATGGCAACATCATACTTTCAAAATCTTTGCTAGCAAGCTAGACAAGCAGTCATCATCATGAATCATGTCGACAATCTACTGGAAAATCCTTTTCAATTATAGAAAACACATCGGTGCGTATCAGCCATTGGACATAAACATTACACAACAAGTTGGAAATCACAAATTCAGCACTGATTTGGAAGGAATCAGTGGCTAACTACACGTGTTGCAAAGAAATCCCTATTTCCGCTCCCCTGCCTGCTATTCGGTGGAAAGGTAGTGTGGTCCAAGTCTGTGTTTAAGGGTCTCTTTTCCAAGCTTTTTAAGGACAAACATTCACACGCAACACCATGGGCCAGAAAAGGTTTAACGCATTGGCCATGCTGTCAAGCCAGCATGACTTCTTCCGTGTTCAAAACAACTGGAAACTTCGAACTGGGAAATCTCAGACATCAGTGAGTTTAAGACAACTGGGAACTCGGGAAAAAAAATGAATTCCGATTGGGAAAATACGTTTTAAACGGTCATGTCACGATTGTTGTATGTTGGAAGAGAGGAGGACCAAAGCGCAGCGTGGTTTGAATACATACTTGAATTTATTTAACGAAGACGAAACAAAGAACATTTGACAAACTAACAAAACAACAAATGAACGAACGTGAAGCTATACTATGACAAGTGCAGATACAGGCAACTTACGTAATGACATAGACAATAACCCACGAACTACCCAACGAATATGGCTGCCTAAATATGGTTCCCAATCAGAGACAACGATAGACAGCTGTCTCTAATTGAGAACCAATCTAGGCAACCATAGACATACATACACCTAGACTAGACACTGCCCCATAAACATACAAAACCCGTAGACAATACAAAACACATACATCCCCCATGTCACACCCTGACCTAACTAAAATAATAAAGAAAACAAAGATAACTAAGGCCAGGGCGTGACAGGTCATCCAACTCGGAATACCAAGTTGAGAAGTCAGCCCTCTTTGTAGAGCTCCAACTCCAACTGACGTCATGATTCAACCATTTTTTTTCCTGATTTCCCAGTTATCTTGAAAGCACCATAAATCCAGAAAATGCCAGACTTTGATTACAAAGTTTCATAACAAAGTTTGCCCACAAGAAGGATGGCCGCACCACCTTCCTGTTCAAGTGAACACAGAAAAACTGTGAGTCCAAAAATGTCTTGTATGTTGCTACATAAATGATGTAATATTCCAGGGAGATATATATAGAGTAGCTAAGAAAGTAATAATAAGTGTATGTTGTGTTGTAAGCTGTCAGTAGCCCATGTGCTTCACCCTAATAATTGGTTCCCTTTCCCCCTCATAACTTAAACATGATCACACAGTTTCTGTGACTACCTAACACGTCATCAGAGTGCGCAGCTTAACACTGTGTGCTGGAAACACTCGGTTTGTTATTTTTGACTAAAACATAACCAATCTTTGTTAAATATGAATACCGAACTTGTTTTTGCATGAATTCCGCGACACGGATACTTTTTAATAGCTAGTACCGCTATTTCTTATCCCGGAAACCCACTAAACTGACAGGTTGAAGTCTGCTTGACATAGCCGCTAACCCGACTAAGCTGCTAGCCATCAAGCTAACAAAGTTAGTCCAAGATAAGTTTTACAATTGAGTTCTCTTTGTCTGGAGAAGTAAATTAATGATTCCAGCGCTCTAGAAGCTGTATCTACTAAGCTTTGTTTCGGGACAAACTGGATCACTCCGAGTTCCAATGTGGCAATTGTTTGTTTGCCGATGATTATAGACTTGAGGTGGCTTCCTTGATCACGCATGTCGCCAGCCTACGCATTTGCGCTTGTTGGATGCATCTCCGCCTTGTCATTTGTCACTATCCGACAGGCCGGTGTTTGCCAGGGGAGCCATCTCCTGCCTCTCCTCCCCCATTTGATAGCGGAGTCAAAGGAGGACAGCAAGAGGAGCATGGCAATCAACGATGGTCGCATGTCACAAGTTGTGGAATCCGAAGACACCCGCAAAGCTGTCCCAACAAGAGGTCCGGAGCGGATACAAACAACGAACAGTTTCGCACCCCTGGAGCCTGATTTTCCTGCACCTTAATAGCTGATAGTACCTGTGTCTGCGGCTGCTATGCCTACTCCTACCCCTTTGATTTTTAAGTCGACGTTGGCAACCTTCCGTCCCTGCTCTGGATCAAGCGGGGCTTCTCTATCTGTCAGAGGCCTGCACCAGGCGCCGGGAGCTGCGGGCTCAGGTTTTTACTGCTTCTCGGCCGCCCTTAAAGGGTTCTCGGAATCCTGTGAAGCCTGGGAGTGGGCAGATTTCCTCTTCTTTCTCCCCAGCCATGATTTTGGGCAGCTCGATCATAAGAAATGTGACTGTTCCTGGTGCGAGAACAATGTCCTATCCCGGAGCTCCAGTAAATTGCATTACTAAGCTGCTACTGAATGTACTACGTCAGGACATGGGAGTCCATGTGGGTTTTAATCCCATTATGAAGGGCAGATCTGAACAGTTGAAACTAGATTTTAAAGAGCTGATTGACTCTCTGTTAGACACACCATCATATCTGGTCCGTGTGCCCTCTGAATCGTGGCAATGAATGCTTTAGCATGATTCTTTCTCTTCACAACTGGCTACTTGATTATTGCTGCTCAGTGGGTGTAACTTTTGTTGACAATTTCAATACCTTTTGGAAACAAAACACGTTTTATAATGGGATGGGATCTACCCAAATCATTTGGGTTCGTGGATCCTTTCACAGCATTATACGGCTGAGTTGAGACAATGACTTATCAATGACCCAAGCCCAGCTCAGTTAATCCCTGCCATTGTGTCGCTGAGGCGTCAAAATAGGAGTTTCTATGGAGTTTTTCTTAGCCACCGTGCTTCTACACCTGCATTGCTTGCTGTTTGGGGTTTTAGGCTGGGTTTCTGTACAGCACAGAAAAAATCAAAAACATTTGATTGATAATGCTTTAGCAAATGTACATTATACCCGGGGCGTTGGTAGACACAATGTAAGTAATCTAATTCATGTCCCTCTAACTGCCATGAATGCCTCTGCTGATCTTACAGCTATTGTATGCAGCAATCATGTGTTTATTGACCAGATTTATGCTGTTAGCACTAGTAGGACGTGCACTGTGTGCAGCTCACCCTGCACTAACATAAATAACATGAGAATATCTACTTCTGCTAAGATTTTCAGTAAAGCAATGAAAACAAGCAAGCATCCCAGAAAAGTTCTCAAAATAGCCCACGTTAACATATGTAGCTTAAGAAACAAGGTTCATGAAAAAAATAACTTGCTAGTAACAGATGACATTCATATTTTGACTATCTCTGAAACTCACTTAGATAATACCTTTGATGATACAGTGGTAGTAATACAAGGTTGTAACATTTACAGGAAAGACAGATTTGCCAGTGGTGGAGGTGTTGCTGTTTATATTCAGAATCACATGCCTGTAAAGCTTAGAGAGGCTATCATGTTAAATACTGTTGAAGTAATATGGCTACAGGTTCATGTCTCACCTAAAGCCCATTATTGTGGGAAGCTGCTATAGACCACCAAGTGCGAACAGTCGGTGTCTGGATAAAATGTGTGAAATGCTTGATAATGTATATGATATCAACAAAGAGGTATATTTTCTGGGTGATTTAAATATTGATTGGCTTTCATCAAGCTGCCCACTCAAGAAAAAGCTTCAAACTGTAACCAGTATCTGCAACCTGGTTCAGGTTATCGGTCAACCTACCAGGGTAGTTACAAACAGCACAGGAATGAAATCATCACCATGCATTGATCACATCTTTACTAATACTGCAGAAATGTGCTTGAAAGCAGTATCCAGATCTATCAAATGTTGTGATCACTAAGTAGTAGCCATTTCTAGGAAAACCAACGTTCCAAAGGCTGGGCCTAATATAGTATATAGGAGGTCATACAATACGTTTTTAGTGACTACTATGTTGTTGATGTAAAGAATATTTTTTTGGTCCTTGGTGTGTAATGAGGAGCAAACAGGCACTGCACTTGACACATTCATGAAATTGCTTAACCCAGTTACGAATAAGCATGCACCCATCAAGAAAATGACTGTAAAAACTGTTAAATCCCTGTGGATTGATGAGGAATTGAAAAATGGTATGGTTCAGAAGGATTTGGGATATTTTTTTTTGACCAAATACAATGCTATTTTACAGTAAACAATTTGACAACAGCACACTTATAGGGAGGGACATTCAACAAGCACAGCACTTACACAAATAACTGACGATTGGCTGAGAGAAATTGATAATAAATAGATTGTGGGGGCTGTTTTGCTAGACTTCAGTGCGGCTTTTGACATTATTGATCTTGATCTGCTGCTGGTAAAACGTACAGTTCGTGTTTTGGCTTTACATCCCCTGCTATATTGTGGATAAAGAGTTACCTGTCTAACAGAACACAGCGGGTGTTCTTGAACATAATCCAGGTAGAATCAGAATTTCCCCAAGGCAGCTGTTGAGGCCCCTTACTTTTTTCAATCTTTACTATCGACATGCCTCTGGCTTTGAGTAAAGCCAGTTTGTCTATGTATACGGATGACTCAACACGTCAGCTACTACAGTGACTGAAATGACTGCAACACTTAACAAAGAGCTGCAGTTAGTTTCAGAATGGGTGGCAAGGAATAAGTTAGTCCTAAATATTTAAAAAAAAACTAAAAGCATTTTATTTGGGACAAATCATTCACTAAATCCTAAACATCAACTAAATCTTGTAATAAATAATGTGGACATTTAGCAAGTTGAGGTGACTAAACTGCTTGGAGTAACCCTGGATTGGTCAAAACATATTGATACAACAGTAGCTAAGATAGGGAGAAGTCTGTCCATAATAAAGCGCAGCTCTACCTTCTGAACAGCACTATCAACAAGACAGGTCCTACAGGGTCTAGTTTTGTCCCACCTGGACTACTGTTCAGTCGTGTGGCCTGGCGCCACAAAGAAGGACTTAGGAAAATTGCAATTGGCTCAGAACAAAGGAGCACGGCTGGCCCTTGGATGTTCACAGAGAGCTAACATGAATAATATGCATGTCAATCTCTCCTGGCTCAAAGTGGAGGAGAGAATGATTTCATCACTACTTGTATTTGTGAGAGGTATTGACATGTTTAAAGCACCAACCTGTCTGTTTAAATGACTAGCACACGGCTCAGACACCCATGCATACCACACAAGACATGCCACCAAGTCCAGAACAGACTATGGAAGGCGCACAGTACTACATACAGTAGAGCCATGACTACATGGAACTCTATTCCACATCATGTAACTGATGCAAGCAATATAATCAGATATAAAAAACAAATAAAAATACACCTTATGGAACAGTGGGGACTGTGAAGTAACACAAACGTAGGCATAGACACATGCATACAAACACACGATAACATACGCACTATACACACACACGTACTCATGGATTTTGTGTTGTAGACATGTGGTAATGGACTAGGGGCCTGAGGGCACACACTTAATGTGTTGTGAAATCTGTTATGAATGCATTGTAATGTTTAAAAAATTGTATAACTGCCTTAATTTTGCCAGACCCCAGGAAGAGTAGCTGATGCCTTGGCAGCAGCTAATGGAGATCCATAATAAATACAAATACAAACTTAGCCTACTGTTCTGTCTTGGTGGTGCACATTTAGCCTAAAGCCTGTTTTAGAGAAATGTCATCATCAGATATTGTAGGAGCGTTCATTGTCTGCTTATATGCCCCCCTTGATTTATCCCACAGTTCTGACTTGGTGTACAGAGAGAATGTTCTGAATTCTGTTGCTGTACATTTTGAAAGTGCTGAAGAAATAGTTATATTGACAACATCCATCTTAGCTCGCTCGTGAATGTCTTAATCGAAATTAAGGATGGCCTTTTATCCGCTCATCGTTCCCTTATGCCATAGTTTGTACATCTCAGTTGTCAGCAGACAAAAAAATTGGGGGAGTTTACCCCACCAAGATTTACATGCTACAATCGCCAGTGGGTTAAATATATGCCCTGAATGTTCTTATATCAGACACTTCAAAACCTTATTCCTTAAGATACATTTTTTTTACTGTCTTTTTCAATGCATTTCTATGGGCTATAGTAGTATAGGCCATATTCAATATTTTATCAAATCCTTTGTAAATATTTGTTTTATATACCTAAAGGGGTCCTAAAATTCTAAATAGCTAAAGGATCCATAATAATTCAATAATTCATTCATAACCAAGCACGTCTTCCCAGCTCCATTATCACAAATACCTTTGGTTGATAATGGAGAAAACCTGACATGGTGGCTTTCCATTCTTGCGTTGCGTAAATGGTTTTACCATAACGCCTGGTGCCATTTACTGTATGCGATCGAGAAAACAGGGACTTTCACGCAGAACAAAATTTACAGAAGTAAAATAACCACAAACCTATTGAAGACATGAAAAAAATGTCCTGTCCACGAAAACAAAACATGAACGAGGCAAATCTGTCAGCTACTCCAATAATCACAGAACGGTAGAGACCGGGAGTGGCACATGAGACAGCGAGAGAGAGGGGGTGGGGGGTGTGGGGGGGGGTGAGAGAGAGCGAGAAAGGGAGAGAAATAGAGAGAGGGAGGGTGTGAGAGGGAGAGAGAGAGCGCTTTGACACCTCATCATGGTCTGCCATGACACTGACACGTCACAGGAGGAAGAGGGAGAGAGAGCATAGAGGGAGCGGAGGGGGTTCCTATCAGAGCTCCCAGGCTCGCAGGCCTGGCATGTGGAAGATGGAAGACAGAGGATGCCCCCACCAGCAGGGCAATCAAGCTCAACAGATGGCGCCAACGTCTGGGAGCCTGAGACTGCATACACCCAGCTAGAGCAGAACTGGTGATGGAGACACATAAGACCCATCTGAGCAGCACATGAGTGGGTGCAAGGGGAGTGGAGAGGGGTGTATAGACGCATGTGTTTGTGTGGCAGTGTGTGTGTGTGTGTGTGTGTGTGTGTGTGTGTGTGTGTGTGTGTGTGTGTGCGACAGCGTGTGTTAGTGTGTGGGTGGGTGTAGCCTACCTGAGGCTGACACACTGTAGACTAAAACATTGCCAATGCAAATGTGATTAATTAGCTAGCTATTTATAATTACCACAAATCACACCTACTTCAAATGGTAAAGATTGTGTGACTGCTAATTCTTCCAATTGACATTCATGGCTGGAGTGTTATGCTTAGGGTAAAAATATGACAGTCACTTGTTCATGTATCGTCGCTATTGACAAAAACAGAGGGTAAATGAAGTTGAGAGGAGGCCAGTGAGTTGCACAAAAACGACGTAAAGATTTGAATAGAGCAGGGAAGGTAAACCGTAAGAAAGATTTAGTACAGTACTGACATAGCAAGAGATAGATAGACGGGGGAGGGCAGGTTTTTCAAATGGGCTCCTTAAAAAACACACTTACACACACACAGACACAGACACACACAAACTCCCTCTATCTCAAACACAAATGGGCTGACAGTAGATGAAAAGCCTTCAAAAACCCTCATCTTGTCTCAGAAGTAACATTTATACAAAAACAGTGGGAGTACAATTCAGAATTGGCTTCTTTGCGAAATCATTGGGGAACAAAGGTATTACATATATTTTTATAATGAAGGCTCATGATTGCAACCAAACAATGAACAAAACAACCCAATCATTAAGCAAACACCCCCATATCCTCCCAAATTAAATGGGGAGAAAGAACCAGAGATTTAACCTATCCCAGACAGATGAAATACTATGAAAGAGTACGTTGTGTATTGGGGGTTGTTCAAAAGCATAAAAGATCGTTACATCTGCCTATTCTAAATAATGGTCTTCCTTCTTCCAAGCTAAAGATAAATCACTGACACTATTATTCTGATGCATTGATGTGTGTTCAAATGTATATGTCATCTGAGTACAGCACTTAACAGTTCTATTCTGCAACAACATCTCCTCTCACCATCACCATTAGACTGTCACCATCCAATTGAAACTCTCAATAGCCTCACATTTATTTCTATCTCTGGCCATAAAAATGACACTGCATAACACCCCCACACCATAAAACATGCATATATATTGCTATGTCTTTATTAAGATTTCATGTAGTGACATGTTTGCTTCTAGGTGAGACAATTCCATTTCAAATGTAATTTATTCTTCACACTAAATAGATTACCAACCCTATGCAAGCCATGAACCGGGATGCCCCCTTTTCCATATAATTCACCTAGACGTATGGAATCTATACTGTATGTGATTGGGAAAGAGAGTTAATGCTTATGATGACACCCAACACTCGTTTTAGATTAGATTAGATTCAACTTTATTGTCATTGAACAAGTGCAAGTGCAGTACAACGAAATGCAGTTAGCATCTGACCAGAAGTGCAAATAAAAGAGTACAAAAAATGTACAAGTGAAACAATTAAATAAAATGTATATTATTAAGTGGGATGTATAAATGTGCAATGAAGGCAAATGGCAAGTACAAATGGCAAGTCTAAATGTGAAGGCAAATTGAAAATTGCAAGGAGGCATACAACTGAAATACAGGGATAGCAGCAATGAGGTTACCAAGGTAGACATGTACATGTACAACTGAATAATGTCCTTAATCAGACTTTGCAAAGCAATATCAGAGTCCAGTAGTACTGTGAAGAGTACAAAGAGAGTAATGCAACAAGGTCCCTGAGAGGCAGTACTAAGCGGTGGGCGGGTGGATATGGCTAGTGTCGTGTCAAAGAGTTCAGCAGGGTTACAGTAGCTGGAAAGAAACTGTTATTGAGCCAGCTAGTGCGACAACGTCGAGACCTGTACCGCCTGCCTGATGGAAGGAGGGCAAACAGTTTGTGGCATGGATGTCAAGGGTCCTTGATGATGCCGCGCGCCCTACGCAGACACCGCTTGTGCTGGAGGTCTACGATGGCAGGGAGCTGGGCACCAGTGATGTGCTGGGCGGTTTTCACCACACGTTGCAGGGCCTTCCGGCCGGCCACGGAGCATCCGCCAAACCACACTGTGGCACAGTTAGTCAGAATGCTCTCGACCGTGCAGCGGTAAAAGTTCACCAGGATCTTGAGAGACAGGCGGGTCTTCTTCAGCCTCCTCAAAAAGTACAGGCACTGCTGCGCCTTTTAGACCAGGGTTGAGGTGTTGAGCGTCCAGGAGAGGTCCTCGGAGATGTAGACACCCAGGAATTTGAAGCTGGGCACACGCTCCACCTCAATGCCATCAATGAGAACTGGGGTGTGACTGCAGCTTTTAGACTTCATGTAATCATCAATGAGATCCTTGGTTTTCTTTGCATTGAGGACCAGGTTGTTGTCAGCGCACCATGCAGCCAGGTGCATTGCTGTTAATAATGCTGCATGGACATCGGCTAATGGCTACTGGTCCCACTCCGCTTCTTGTGTTCTCTCTAATAGCGGTCACTTTTACATCCTGTACTGTTCCCCTTAACACTCCCTAGACTGCAATGAGCGCTGATGGGGCCCCGGACATTACACAGGCATGAATATGAATCAATAGAGTGGGTCCATTATCTAAGACGGAGGAGAAAAACATTTAAGCAATAAGGCACAAGGGGGTGTGGTATATGGCCAATATACCACAGCTAAGGGCTGTTCTTAGCCACGACGCGCCTGGACACAGCCCTTTGCCGTGGTATATTGTCCATACTGTATACCACAAACCCATGAGGTGCCTTATTGCTATTATAAACTGGTTACCAACGTAATTAGAGCAGTAAAAACAAATGTTTTGTCATACCCGTGATATACGGTCTGATATACCAGGGCTGTCAGCCAATCAGCATTCAGGGCTTGAACTACCCAGTTTATAATGTCCAATAAAGTAGTGTGGATGTGCAGTGAAAGCAAAACACTACTGCTCCATTGGTGTGTGGGCGTCGTGGAGCAGCTGTCAGCTCATAGATGCAATTTGAACGATCCATTTCAGTGAAATGAAGGCTCATGGAATAGAGCCCCCCTGGCACAAGCAGATTTATATTAGTTTACCAAACAATGTGGTTAGAATAACTGAACAACAACGCAAGAACAACCAAGATTGATTTTTGAGTGCCTCTGGTCTAGGCGTTTGGTCAGCGGTTGGTTGGTGGCCATCTTCAGAGGCCTTGTCAGATTGTCAGTCACAAATTACAATGAATTGATATCCACTGTTTTAGGAATAATTCTGACTCTTCCATCTACACCTCGTTTCTCTTTTATGCATAAATGAATAGAAAATCAAGGAAGGCGATAATTCATTGAAAATTAGGTGGATTTAAAACCATCCCAACCAACCCATTTCCATATACAGCAGCTGCTGTGGCTATGGAGGAGAAAAGAGATGTGCATTGGGCTTCATTATGATTCCAGCCGGACACATTTG
This sequence comes from Salvelinus alpinus, assembly GCF_045679555.1. Classification (NCBI taxonomy): domain Eukaryota; kingdom Metazoa; phylum Chordata; class Actinopteri; order Salmoniformes; family Salmonidae; genus Salvelinus; species Salvelinus alpinus. Next base: position 15,663,279 of record NC_092107.1, read on the forward strand.
TCAGGGATTATCTCTGAATGTCTCACACTTAATTACCGTAGGGCCACTGTGTAGGGCGTCCCTTAGAGAGCTCTTCTGGCTAGTTGGCTGCAGCTGGTACCTCTGGGGTGCCCTTCCGACCTGCCTGCCCAGTGTTACCCTTGGTCTGCCACCATGCCCTCACACCACACCATGTCCTTGCTATCCAGCTGCCCAGTCAACCAAGGGCCAAGTCTTTGTATCCATTTACATTTAAGCAGACACTCTTATCCAGAACAATTTACAGGAGCAATTGGGGTTAAGGGCACATCGACAGATTTTTCACCAAGCCGGCTCAGGGATTTGAACCAGCAACATTTCAGATCCTGTCCCAAGGCTCTTAACCACTAGGCTACCTACCGCCCGGTGTCATCATCGCTTCAGGGGATGAGCCAGATATTGAATATAGATGGTCATATTATTCCGAACCACATACAAATACCACTTTCTATGTTCTTTCATCTAGCCCGGATTTGCCTATAAGTGTATAGATTAAACAATGTCCATGCATTTGCTGTTTTTCTGCTTCTTTGTTTTATCACAGTGGAGTCAGCAATTACTAGCTATTTACTTTGCCCTTAGACTAAGTAATTCCTTAATATGATCATTCCACCCTGCTGCTCCCACATTTCACGGCTATTAACCCTTTTTAAGATTTCTCTGAGCCCCTGATATTTAGGATGCAGTGCCCATTTGAGAATGAATGCATTAATCAAATAGAATCCAGGGATTGTATTTTCTATTTATCCATTTTAATTCATGTAAAAAGGCCTTGGTGAAAGTCTGTGCATATACAGTTGAAGTCGGAAGTTTACATACACCTCAGCCAAATACATTTAAACTCGGTTTTTCACAATTCCTGACATTTAATCCTAGTAAAAATTATTTTAGGTCAGTTAGGATCACCACTTTATTTTAAGAATGTGAAATGTCAGAGTAATAGTAGAGAGAATGATTTATTTCAGCTTTTATTTCTTTCATCACATTCCCAGTGGGTCAGAAGTTTGCATTCCCTCAATTAGTATTTGGTAGCATTGCCTTTAAATTGTTTAACTTGGGTCAAACGTTTCGGGTATTCTTCCACAAGCTTCCCACAATAAGTTGGGTGAATTTTGTCCCATTCCTCCTGACAGAGCTGGTGTAACTGACTCAAATGATGTCAATTAACCCATCAGAAGCTTCTAAAGCCATGACATCATTTTCTGGAATTTTCCAGGCTGTTTAAAGGCCCATTCAACTTAGTGTATGTAAACTTCTGACCCACTGGAAATGTGATGCAGTGAATTATAAGTGAAATAATCTGTCTGTAAACAATTGTTGGAAAAATGCCTTAATCAGGAAAGTATATGGACATAGCTCGAGATTCAACTATGACAGTAGATGTTTAGTTAATGAATTGATCTATGTGTAAAACACCTTTTGCTTGGTGAGTTTATCAGGAGAATAGCTCTGGCTGTATCACACATGTACACACACACACACACACACACACACACACACACACACACACACACACACACACACACACACACACACACACACACACACACACACACACACACACACACACACACACACACACACAAAATAACTAAATACTGCAGTGACAGTCACAACAAGTTTACTGGTTCACATCTGTCTTTAGGGCATATTCAGAACACATTATACTGTAAGAAGTGGTGGCAAATAAGATTGCTTACACTCTTAGAAAAAATTTGCTATTTCGAACCCTTTTAAGAACCGTTTTTGGTTCCAGGTAGAACCATCACCACAGAGGGTTCTACATAGAATCGAAAAGGATTCTACCTGGAACCAAAAAGGGGGGGGACAGCAGAAGAACCCGTTTCAAACCCTTTTTTCTAATGGTGTAGCTTGATGGAGAAACCTCAAGGACTTTTCAAATTCATACAGTATCACCATTGGTGTGCCTAATGAATGGCAAACCAATGAATGAATGCTGTTGTCAGTTCTACTGCACTACTGCATGTTGACTTCCAGGGCTTGCTCCTTGCTCTCCAGATTGTTTACCCTACACCCTAACACTTGGGGAATAGTGGCAAAAAATCTCCCTGGAAAGGGTTCAAGTACAGTGTCTCTTTCTATGACTCTGGGGACTTTATGTTCACATTCCAAGCTGTCTCTCTATCTCTGCCATCTAACATGACTCTAATCAATGTGAAGTGGGTCAAAGGAGCCTCTCTAAGAATAGGCCAGGAACTCTCCCTGGGAGGGAAGCAGCCATGTAGCCTCCTCATGTACAGCCTTCCTGTCCCAACCATCACTTTACCCGGCCCGGCACTCCCCTGCTGCAGCTAAAGTGAAGTTGCCCTTGGCTGCCTAGGGAGACTGGAATATGGGGGGGGTGAGGTTGGGACTTCTCTCAGACACAGGCCAATAAAACATTCTAATATCAGTCTTAATCCCTAGACCCCTCAAACTTAACTCTGGACCTCGAAGCCAGTTCCTCTGCATTTTTTCATTATTCCCATCCAATCAGGGACTGCTTTAGACCTGGGACACCAGGTGTGTGCAATTAATTATCAGGTAGAAAAGAAAAGCAGCAGGGTCCGGACCTCATAGGGTCAGAGTTGAGTACTCATGCACTAGACCATACTGTATACTCCAGTGACATTTAATTAAGCCACTGTTGCTATCTAAGATGTGGCCCATTTACTCTAATTAGGAGTTTTAGTTCTGGTGCCTGTATTTTCCAATTAAGCACCCACTTGTCAATGGCGTGCTCCTCTAGTCACATGACATCATCCAGCTAATGAGTGTGTTTACCTGGCAGTGTGTACAGTGAAATATGAGAACCTGGATCCAGAATGTGCATTAAGCATCAACTACCGGGAGTCTTAATTGCGTACACATCATGTAACAAGCAGTTAATAGCAAGTCGTTTATCATGTTTACACATTCAACTAGGGGATATCAGGGTAGAGCAAGTCATTATTTCATCAACATTTCCTACAGTAAGTTAGTCTGCAGCTGCTGTGTGACACAGGGTCAAAGTCTCCCACAGACTGTATAGAAGTCAGCTATGTTCCAATATCCGCACTAGCATACTAGCCTACCACTTAGAATGAAGAAATGCTTTGGCCATGAACTCGAAGTAGATAGTATTCTAGGGAAGGTATCGGAACACAGCCACGTCATGTTCTGTCCTTGAGGGTAAAAAGAAAAAAAACTCCACCAAGGCCATGCTATTCAGCGTACCTTATAGACGTGGAGGGGAAGCCGCCACTTGGCGCCGTCCACAAGCCGGCGGCCTGGGCTCTCATCCGTGTATGTGTGTGTGGGTAGCCTCCACTTTGTTCTATGTTGACAGCCTATTTTGGCTGGACTCAAGCCTGCCCGACGTTAAGACTCCTCTCCGCCTGTCATTGGCTCAGTTCGGGCCACCTGCCAATCTGCCTGTGAGTGACAGGGAGAAAAAAAACACAGATGAGGAAAAGAAAAACACACACCAACTGTCACTTTTACAGATACATTTACATATAAAGTTAATTAACTCGACCACGACAGCAAACTGATTACGTCTTAGAACAGACAGAAAAACACAAGAAGTTGAAAAATAACTCATTTTCCACCGGAGCTGAGTATAAGAGACGTTTCAGAAATTGCTTTTCATTCATCAATACGCGATGGCCTTGAGCAGCGTGGGAGATAAATGATAAACAATTTATGTTGAATTGAAATGAAAAATCCCAACAGATTTAAATGATTTGACTGTGGTAGCTGACTGTGCATATTCACAAGAGACAATGTCATGAACGTTGTGTATAGAGCTTTGTAATAAGGTCATGTTCTCACACAGATTATATGGGATTTTTTTTTTTTGGGGGGGGGGGGCATTTGGACTGCTACAGGGGATTTGGGTAATGGTTGCATTTACAAAGCCTGTGAGATCAAGCGCTCATTTGAAATCTCTGGCAGCTCATCGTCGCGTCTTAATTTTTCTTGTGGCCCTTCAGGGCTTGAATATACATTTCAAACAGACTTCAGGAGGGCTCAGTCATGCCTGTATCTATTAGCATGTTTTATATCTGTCATGCAAACCCTACAGAGTAGACACTATACACACTGAACTACACTGCATGGGACCTGAACTGGACAGCTGAACTGATCACTACAGCATTAGAGCCTTTGCACCTTGAATGAATTTCCCTCAGTGGGAAACTAAAACACTTGTAGTGTTTGTCTAATCAGACAAATTAACATGCTAATATTGCTGTTAAATAAACAAACGAAGCAACACCTGATTAAACCTATTCATTAATGAATATTGAAGGATTTTCTGCTCTATCGACTGGATATGTATTCGTTTAGCCATACATGCATCCCTACAGGCAGCTACTGAGTTGTAAATTAGTCACACTAGTGAGTTATGTTATCCCCTTTAATCAGAGACAGCGTCAGACATGATACTAGAGAATAAAATCGAAACATGACGAGGCACACACACGTAAACATGGACTCACGTGTGCATACTCACTCACATACCCTGAGGTTTGGCATCTTGGCCGTGTCATAAAGACAACATCAAATGAAATCTTTCCACTCTAGTAACAGCCTCCCCTGCACTGTCTCAAATCAGCTCCATCTGACAGCCAGAGCAGCCAGTCTGGCAAGCAGGAGACAGTGTCACCGTTTTTTTCCTTCTACAGTTCATGTAATCGCTCCCTCGCACTATATACATCAACCCTGCGTAGCTCTCCTATCTCGCAGTACAGCAGCCAGGATTCGAGCCTAACACTCTGGTGCTTTACAACCCTCTGATATTGCTAATAGCTGGAAAGGTCAAAGCAGATCTTAGTAGAATGGTTGCTCAGGCTTATCAGTTGGACATTCTCCCCCTCTTCCTTTTTAAAATCTTTCACATCTGACATTTAGGGCAAGGGGTTTCAAGGTCGGCTCAAACGTGGAAATCAAACAAAATTAGCAGAGAGCGTGGAATCAACCATCCCTCTATTTGCACAAGATTCATCACCTGGGGTTTCCTTTAATGGTTGGTCGCCCCACTGTGGACCCGTTGCTGTGTTCCTCATCTGCGACCTGTCCGAGGCAGCTAAAGAGCAACATTTATCAGTCCAGCAGGTCTTGCTCATACTGATGCCTCCGGTGGTGTTCAGTGGTCAGCGGTCACACACAGTGTCAGACCTCTCCGCAACAAAGGCATTAGGATGGAGTCAACTGAACTGTCTTCTAAAATGGAACTTCGGGGCTCAGATTTTCATGGCAACAGGCTTAGTCATGACACTGGGGGTGCAAAGAAGTGACACCCGGTTCCCTTGACTTCGTGGCTCTGATTGTCTCAACTCGCCACAACCCAATCATTTGCAGCAGATGGGTGTCATGGGTGGGTGTCATGGATGGGTGTCAGATGGGTGGTTATGGTCATCTGATGACCAGAAATCCCGGCAGGAGCAGGCAAGAAGCCAACCTGACATCTGGGGAACAGAGAGGAGGGCAGAGGAAAGCAAAAGAACCAGAAATGGCTGCAACCTGCAAACATTCCTCCATAACCAGCCAATATGCAGTGTGTAGTCAGCAAAGGAAACAGGTTGTCATGTTGTTACTACAGTGTTTTTTTTGTGTGGAAGATGCACCTGTTATTTCTTCAACGAAGGGATTTGTCACAAGCTACAACACTTCGACATGTCCATGTCTCCTTTCACTGTCAGTATGACATATGGTTCTTCTGAAGATATTGAATTACAGGTAATAGATGTACATTGGGCCTAGTAGGCTACTACAAAAGCTTGAGTGCTGTGCTAAAGCAATGAATGACTATGTTATGGACAGTGCTCCTTAACAGCCACTCCATTGTGAAGGTGTTTTCTGGCTTTAAGGCTTCCAGGGGTAAGTCATAGTGCAGAAACAAAAGGGTCGATGTGAATGCAGATCGATTTGCTCACTGCAAAATGCTTTCCTTTGGCTCTCCTTAACAGCCTAGGTAAGCAATGATCACTCTACACACATTAGTCAGTCCGACCAGTGCATTCCAACCACGAGGTAAACACAATGAGGTAAACAAGAGTGTCGGAGAGTGTATCTAAACCAAACAGTCTAAGAAGAGCCAGTCCCCCCCCGGCTTCCTCTCCATGAGGGATAAAACAACATATGCTGACTTCAAGGCAATCCAAACGTTATTAGTCTTGGATGGACAATTGACAATCCTCAAGATGCTCAGCCCATTTGAGTTCAAGGGAGAAAGAGAGAGAGAGCTTCACTTAAGCACTTTCTCAGCTTGCGACCCTGTCAGTCTTTGAATTCAGTCTTGCCTTGCCCAAGCCAACCCCATAACCCCCCCCCCCCCCCCCAAATAGCTAACCTCAGGAGAAAACAAGGAGAGAGAATGTGTATGTGTGATAAAGAGAGAGAGAGAAAACAGAGCAAGCAAGAAAGAAAAAGAATGAGAAAGGGGGAAAGCACTTACTTAGAGTTTTCCCAGCATGCTTTGTACCTCAAATCCACTGCACACACCCGCCCTCGCCCAAAAAGCACAATCAGATAGATTTAGGGTGGGAGTGACAACGAGAGAGAAATCTAATTGCTATTTCACGATTTTGGGAGGAGAAAATGGCTCCCATTCGCCGTAGGTCCCACTGTCCAAAGAGCAATTTTCTCTATATTATAAAGATGATGAGCCACCCTGACCACAGAGCCAGGAGTGAGCATGAATTGTTTCACTCTTGGGGAGAAAGAGATATATATATATATAGAGAGAGAGAGAGTGAGACAGAGAGATACCTGGCGTATGAGTGATGGGCTATAAAAAACACCCCGCTCCAATCCAAATCCCCCTGCTCTGGAGTGCAGAGGAGCCTGTACTTTGTTCCTATGGAGGTCAGAACGCAGCTGAGAGGGAGGTATGTACACTGTCTGCCCTTTGCTGCCAGAGAAAGAAGCACTGCTTTCCCATGGATAGTAAAATAACCTGTGTGATGAATTGAAGTTCCAGCCTCCCATTTAGTTGAAATGTGGTTTGGTAAAGTCAAGGCAACATTACATTACATTAAATGAAATGTCAATCAATCACACTAGCGGTTATGTAATAAAAATACACTACACGGCCAAAAGTATATGGACATCTGCTCATTCCAAAATCATGGGCATTAATATGGAGTTGGTCCCCCCTTTGCTGCTATAATAGCCTCCCCTCTTCTGGGAAGGCTTTCCACTAAATGTTATGATGGTGCCACATTGAAAGTCACTAAGGCCATTCTACTGCCAATGTTTGTCTATGGAGATTGCATGGCTGTGTACTTGACCTGTCAGCAACGGGTGTGGCTGAAATAGCCGAATCCACTAATTTGAAGGGTTGTCCACATACATTTAATTTGCATAAAAAAACACATACAGGTTAACATGATGTTTGCCAATGGCAAATGTTAAAGACAAAGTCTGTCTGGTTTTGTATGGCAGGCCCAGCCTTGACTTACCGTGAACAAATCCTGTTTAAGTTTGCATTCATTGTTGGATTTACCTGCAAGCCTCTTTGATCGTGACTTTGCCAAGTAATTTTATTTGCCTATGTCGAGAGGTTTAATTGAATCATGATTTGGAAGGAAATCACATTTTTTCAAAGCTTTATTCTGAAAGGAGCCTAAGCTACAGTATTCTGAGGAAAACTTTGGAGAGTAAACTAGGGGAACTAGAGTTTAGCAATTCTATCATTTCTCAATTCCAATCCAGACGTGAGAGGAACAGCAAGCATGCTCAGATTTCTTTACACTTTCAAATTGCTGCCTCAACTCAACCTTGCATCTCCGTGGAGTGAATACAGAGTGTGCGTGTTTGTGTTTGTGTGTGTGTGTGGCTGTCTGTCTGTGATATGGGTGGATGGGTGAGAGATGAAATACACAGTGAAGAGGATGATCAATGCTACACAGTTTAAACCCACAGCACCACATAAAACATGTACTTGATTACTGCCAGAAACATATGCCCTCGCTACATATCAAATAGAATTAAAACCATTAAGAGCCTCCAATAGGCATTGAATTGCAGGTGGAAGGCAGGGCCAATGAACCTCATTGCATAAGACAAGCGACAGACCTTGAGTCTCATTCTCCAATCAATTTATATCAACCACATAGATACAATTCAATTAGTGCTGCACTCACAATGGCGTCGCCCAGTCGAGCCACAACTGCCTCAGTAAAGTGGGCTGGAGGCAGGTGACCTTGAGCTCATACACTCTTAGAAAAAAGTGTTCCAAAAGTGTTCTTCGGCTGTCCCAATAGAATAACCATTTTTGGTTTCAGGTAGAAAGGGCTCTTCATGGAACCCACCATGATTCTACCTGGAACCAAAAAAGCGTTAATCAAAGGGTTCTCCTATGGGGACAGCCGAAGAAACATTTTAGGTTCTAGATGGCATCTTTTTTTTTATAAGAGTGTAGGAAGACATGTCAGAAAATGCTGTGCAGTGCTTCAAGAGGAATGTAGAAAAAGGGGAAATTAGAAAAGAGGAGAGAGAAAGCAGCGTGACGTTTGTTCGATCTCATGCCAGGGTATCTCGGGATAACTGGGTTGAGATGAGCCTTGTCAAACAAAGACGTGGTAGCTGCTATTTTAAGAGGTGGGGTGAAGATGGGGGTGAGGCATGCTTCCCCCCTCCTGCTGTGTCTGGGAAGTGGGTGAGAAAGAAGGTAGAAGGTTTATCACACAATCACATTCCCTGTACAGCTAGGCTTACAACAGTAACAAGCACAGGCAGCCACCAAAGACACACTCCACCACACTTCAGACAGTAGTAATCTCCACCAGACAGTTTTGAAGACAAACTTTATTTGGTCACAGGCCAAAAATCGCATCATCGTGTATTCTGCTGACTTTCCTGCTTTTCAGATAACCCAAAAAGACAGTTTTAAATGTTAATCTGGGAGTGGGTGACACACAGTAATACATGTGTTTCTGTGCACATCTTCAAAGTCATGCTAATGCATGTCCAAATAGTAGTAATGTTCACCTTTCCCTTTCAAGAAAATTTGATACACGTATCATACAATACATGAACGATACGTGGACCGATGCACTCGTATCTTAAACGTTTCAATCGGGGACCGATGTGTATCGGTGAATCGTCACATCTCTAGAAAATACACATTTAAATATAATACTTCATGACTGAAGAGACTGTGTCATTCATGGGTCGGGGCCATAAGTATCATGTCATTCAGATTGCTTTTCCAATGAATACCATCAGTTTCTTGTAGTGGTGTTTATTAGTTAATAAATGATTGAATCGACCTGCGTCACAGAGTAGTGTGCAGCCAGAAACCCCTTATTTGAGAACTGATTCAGAAGAAGCCTAAAATAATGTGTGTCACTGTCAAAGCCCTCGTATCAATTTCTATCTCCTTTTTCCCCTCTTCAAAGGGAGCTCAGTGTCCTCCTGTGATTGATGTCAGATCCAATAAGGAAGCTGACGCAGAAAACCTCCTCAAATCTTTTTGACAGGAAGTCGGCCTGGGTTCAAGACTTTACCTACTCCCCTGTAGGCATTAATTGATTTCTCCCGTCTGCCCTGACATGCCGTATTCATCTCAGATACTGAGAGATTTACACCGCTGCCAAAGTGTACCATCTAAGAGCACTTAACTGAATTACTGTCATACAGTCTTTAGTTAATTACCTTCCTAATAATGCACCACATTCCCTTGTCTGAGAGAGAGAGATGGTGCATTTAAGTCCATGGAAGAACTGACTTCATACTATGAGGCAGAGGGAAGAAAGGGATTTGAAACCTCAATACCTCGTTAAATTGTTATCCTCCCCTGAATCTCTGGCAGTTATTTTGCGAAGTGCAGCCACATCAGGACTGGCTAGTCAGTGGAACAGATTGTATTGCACAACTTCCTCCGAGTCCTAGCTACTTTTGCCAAGGTGCATGTTCTGTCTACTTGAGAATGATGTAGCCCGGCGCCATTACCTTGTCTCGGTGAAGGGGAAATGGGTGGGAGGGGAAACAGTAAACAATTTACCGTTCTTAACAAGGCTGTCTATCATCAGATTGGTACATATTGGAAAGGAGGGCAGATTGTACAGAAATCATTGGGCATGGCAAAATGTCAAGCACACATAAGACGTTATGCCATATTTATTAGAAATTCAATCAAATAACGAAATAATACATACACATGTAAATATCGTCTACTGAGTCACGATGCAGACAGACGGTTGTCTTTTACAGGATATTAAATGGGCCATTTGAATACAGTATATGAGTCACACTATCCTTGGATTGGTGGGCACACCATATTAGATTCCATTAACTCCTTATAAAAAGGGACATTTAATAAAGACACTGTCATGGAATGTGTGCTGTACAATGCAGCATGGCTATTATCCAGTATGACAGGCATCCAGTTGCACTAGTAATTGGTGAAGACTGGCCATATTCAGCTTACGAAATACATGTTCTTCTGTAAATAGGCTAGGTCTAATCATAAGATCAACATAACGTATATCAAAATATACAGAAAAGTTTCTGAACCACGTGAACATTTGAACAACAACATGCCTAAAACTCTAGCCAGTGTAGAGGTGTTTACAAGGAGCGGATGATAAAGCTCAGCATGGTAATGAGATATCATATGAGCACAGGGAAATGGAGGCAACATGCCTGTGCGCTTATAATGCTCATCACTAGATATTGCTTGTCATTCAAGCCTCAACATGCTCTCCGAATTCATTGACCCCTCCTGCGAGAGATAAAATTTCACCCATATACAAAATTCAATGTGGTATCCAAAACTTGAAGAATACTTACCGGTATTATAATAACAGACATGAGCAGGTGAAGTGACTCTCAATAACAGGTAGGCTAACATTATGCATGCACTCTGGTGAGGATGCATACATTAGCATAGTCAGATATTTTTTTAGTTGTTGGGTGGCATTGGGCATAGTGCCACATAATATTACATTGCATAGTCAGATATAATATTGCATTGCATAGTCAGTGCAAAGAGGGAGTCAGTGGATCTCAAATGCGATCTGACCCTAACCTTCAGCTGAAATGGCAGTGAAATGAATATCTGGCTCAAGATGTCTGCTTCACCCTGAAAGACAAATCCCAATCAAGCAGTCCTGATTTTCTCCAGGAGACCAAGAAGAGCGATTATCTTCATCTAATCTTGGCCAAGTACTTGTGAAATTGGAAAAAACGGAATCTTAAGAACAGTAATTTTGTCCAAACGCCTGTTCACAAGAGCTCTTAAACACCATCGCACCTCAACACGGACAATCCCCTTCAACACTCTGGGGCATGCTCACACCACTCGCACATCCATACAACACTAACTAGGCATCCATCAAGACCAATTTCCCACTCTCTCCCAATTATTAGCTGGGAAAACTCCCGCCTCCTTGAGATGGGGCCTCCAAACCCCCGGAGACAGCTCCCGTCCCCCCATGCAGTGGCAGGTTGGAACTTTCATCACAGCAGGGTTGTTATGAATGGCTGCTCTGGGATCAGATCTGGGATCAAGTGGTAGGTCGTGCGGATGGATGGACATGCTGTAAAGCCTGTGAAGCCCACCCAAACCCCTCCTCATCTTCCTCCCAGGGAGTGATATAGCATCGCGTAATAAGCACTTAGTCAAGAGTGATGGTGGGGGCCTGGCGCTACCGCTGTTTGATGTCAGCCTCCTCTGCACTCCTGTTGCTCTCAGATGCCTATCTGGGTGTAGACCAACCTCAATTTGCAACACATCAAATGGAAGACTAGAGCATGTCACTCACACCACTAAGACTGTGGTAAGAAAATGTGCCACTGACACTAGTTCTTTAGACTACAAGAAGAAAGAACATTCTCCAGTGACAATGAGATATGTACAGTAGGCCTACTTATAGAAATAACCTCCTGCAAAGGCATATGTCCTTTAGACTATTGAAAGAACATTTGTGTAGTAAGTATTGCATCCTTAGAAAGAGCACCATGAAGTGACACTAATGTCTTTAGACCACAGAAAGACATATTCTGTATTGACACTGACATGTCCTTCTGACTATAGAAAGAACAATCAACTGTGTCTCACACCACCCTCTGTGTTAATATTATCTTCCGTCTGGGTATAGGATGGGAAAGAGTAGTTTATACTGCTACTTTAGCAGGATTGTTTCAAAAATGATTCCAGCCCATCACCTCATTACAGGAAAGAATGAAACCCATGAAAAAGTGGATTACTTTCAAAATGAGCTCAGTGAATATACAGGCCACGTAAGACTACAAAAGACTACATTTGTGAGGAAATTAGTTGCGATAAAGGAAAAAGACAAAATTACAGAGGAAGAGAAAACATAATTTTCTCAGGGAAATGAAGAAAACAGCGACAATGCATCGAAACAAAACAAACCACCCGTAAAACAGAGAAGGGAGAGAAAGAGAGAGAGAGGGAGAGAGCCCACTGGGCACACACTGGTCGAATATATATTGTTTCCATATCCTTTCAATCAAATTAAGTTGAACCAATGTGGGATGGATGTTGAATTGATGTCTGTGCCCAGTGGGAAGTATTTGTACTAGGCTATTTGAAATTCCATCCCATTGTTGCGTGATAATGAAGTAACTAGCTACTGCACCTCCACACTACACACAGAGCAAACCTGTATTAGCATTACTTAGTGTTACATTTCTCTTCCTTAGAGGACAAGAAGACAGGAGAGAAATCTCGCTCATGTGGTAAATTACCATGTCTGTGTTAGCTGAAGGGAACTACGTAGGTCATCATTAAGGGTGCTGTCCCCAGAGTTTCAAATACCAAACGTCTCTACAAAGAATGAGGACTTATACTATATATAAATACCCAAGGATACCAGTCATTATCAAACAGGGCTTAAAGGCAGTAAAATTATCAAATTAAGTGTACTCAAGGGCTTAGACTCATCACAGGGAATATGTATCCAAGATGGCGTAGCAGTAGGACGTGTGTGTTTGTCTTTATCTTATCCCGTGTCTTATCCCGTGTAAATAGCCGGTCTTTTTCGTATATATCTTAATCTCACTTTCTATCTACTAACTAAATATACTTTCCTGCAACCCGCCTCACCCAATGTGGTACGGATCTGCTATTTTTATTCCTTATAACTGGAACGTCCATCAGGAGCTAGCCAGCTAACTAGCTACTAGTCTTTGTTAGCCACGGCTAGCGGTCTTCACCTTTTTCTCGGTCAGCAGCCAGCCTTAGCTCGGACAATACCTACCAGTCTGCACAGAGAGATATCAACCCAGAGTATATCGGACTGCTTCTCTCTACCACATCACCGGATTCCTGCCGCTCTGGATCATTACACCAGATCATCGCAGCTTGCTAGCTGCAAACAAGTGGCTACTATTAGCTAACGCCTTTGTCCTGAAGCAAGCACCGGCTAGCCTTGAACTAGCCTCGAGCTAGGCCCATATACCAGATAATTCTAGGGCTACAATACCTCCTTTGCCAATTGGCCAGGACCCTTTATTGTCGACATGGAGCCCCGCCGATCCATCACGACTGGGCTGCCGACGTATGTGGTCTCAACAGGCTATTCTGTTACGATGTCGCCGAAGAACAATCTACTAGCAAGGGCCTGCTAGCTTTCTGAACGCTGTGTCCCCTGCTCGGCTAGCATAGTGGTGACTACCGAACGGCACCCTGACTCACCTATTGCTGCTCTTTTGACCCTATGATTACTCGGCTACACAGCTGATGCTCAATAACACGGTACCTCATTTTATTTACCTGTTGGCCCCAGCCCCGAACTCAGGTCCTGTATGTACCTAACTGACCCGCTCTGCCCATTCATCGCCATTTACCCGTTGTTGTCTTAGCTCTCCTGATCAACACCTGTGATTGCTTTACGCCTCTCTCTAATGTCAATATGCCTTGTCTACTGCTGTCTTGGCTAGTTCTTATTGTTTTATTTCACTGTAGATCCCTCATTTGTTGCCTTAGATGGCTCTTTTGTCACACCCCACACACATACGGAGACCTCACCTGGCTTAACTGGTGTCTCCAGAGACGAAACCTCTCTCATCATCACTCAACGCCTAGGTTTACCTCCACTGTACTCACATCCTACCATACCATTGTCTGTACATTACACCCTGAATCTATTCTACCACGCCCCAAAATCTGCTCCTTTTATTCTCTGTCCCCAACGCACTACACGACCAGTTCTTATAGCCTTTAGCCATACCCTTATCCTACTCCTCCTCTGTTCCTATGGTGATGTTGAGGTTAACCCAGGCCCTGTAGCCCCCAGTTCCACTCCTATTCCCCAGGCGCTATCATTTGTTGACTTCTGTAACCGTAAAAGCCTTGGTTTCATGCATGTTAACATCAGAAGCCTCCTCCCTAAGTTTGTTTTATTCACTGCTTTAGCACACTCCACCAACCCTGATGTCCGAGCCGTGTCTGAATCCTGGCTTAGGAAGGCCACCAAAAATTCTGAAATTTCCATCCCTAACTACAACATTTTCCGCCAAGATAGAACTGCCAAAGGGGGTTGCAATCTACTGCAGAGATAGTCTGCAGAGTTCAGTCATGCTATCCAGGTCTGAGCCAAAACAGTTTGAGCTTCTACTTTTAGAAATCCACCTTTCCAGAAATAAGTCTCTCACTGTTGCCGCTTGTTATAGACCACCCTCAGCCCACAGCTGTGCCCTGGACACCATATATGAATTAATTGCCCCCCATTTATCTTCAGAGTTTGTACTGTTAGGTGACCTAAACTGGGATATGCTTAACACCCTGGCCATCCTACAATCTAAACTAGATGCCCTCAATCTCACACAAATGATCAAGGAACCTACCAGGTACAACCCTAAATCCGTAAACACGGGCACCCTCATAGATATAATCCTGACCAATCTAAATACACCTCTGCTGTCTTCAACCAGGATCTCAGCGATCACTGCCTCAATGCCTGCGTCCGTAATGGGTCCGTGGTCGACCACCCCTCATAACTGTCAAACGCTCCCTAAAACACTTCAGGCCTTTCTAATCGACCTGGCCCAGGTATCCCCGAAGGAAATTAACCTCATTCTGTCCGGTAGAGGATGCCTGGTTGTTTTTAAAAGTGCTTTCCTCACCATTTTAAATAAGCATGCCCCAATCAAAAAATGTTGAACTAAGAACAGATATAGCCCTTGGTTCACTCCAGACTTGACCAGCATTGACCAGCACAAAAGCATCCTGTGGCATACTGCATTAGCATCGAATAGCCTCTACGATATGCAACTATTCAGGGAAGTTAGCAACCAATATACACAGGCAGTTAGGAAAGCAAAGGATAGCTTTTTCAAACAGAAATTTGCATCCTGTAGCACAAACTCCAAAGAGTTCTGGGACACTAACGTCCATGGAGAATAAGAGCACCTCCTACCAGCTGCCCACTGCAATGAGGTTAGGAAACACGGCTGGCCATGCTTTCCACCTGGCTACCCCTACCCCGGTCAACAGCTCTGCAACCCCCACAGCAACTAGCCCAAGCCTCCCCATTTCTCCTTCACCCAAATCCAGATAGCTGATGTTCTGAAAGAACTGCAAAACCTCGACCCCTACGAATCAGCTGGGCTGGACAATCTGGACCCTCTCTTTCCAAAATTATCAGCCGCAATTGTTGCAACCCCTATTACTAGCCTGTTCAACCTCTCTTTCGTATCATCTGAGATCCCTAAAGATTGGAAAACTGCTGCGGTCACCCCCCTCTTCAAATTGGGAGACATTCTAGACCCAAACTGTTACAGACCTATATCTATCCTACCTTTCTAAAGTCTTTGAAAGCCAAGTTAACAAACAGATCACCGACCATTTCGAATCCCACCGTACATTCTCCGCCGCTATGCAATCTGGTTTCCGAGCTGGTCATGGGTGCACCTCAGCCACGCTCAACTTCCTAAACGATATCATAACTGCCATCGATAAAAGACAATACTGTGCATCTGTCTTCATTGACCTGGCCCGAGGCTTTCGACTCTGTCAATCACCGCATTCTTATCGGCAGACTCAACAGCCTTGGTTTCTCAAATGACTGCCTCGCCTGGTTCACCAACTACTTCGCAAATAGAGTTCAGTGTGTCAAATCGGAGGGCCTGCTGTCCGGACCTCTGGCAGTCTCTATGGTGGTGCCACATGGATTATTTCTTAGGCCGACTCTTTTCTCTGTGTACATCAATGATGTCACTCTTGCTGCTGGTGATTCTCTGATCCACCTCTACGCAGACGACACAATTTTGTATACTTCTGGCACTTCTTTGGACTAGCCTCCAGACGAGCTTCAATTCGGTACAACACTCCTTCCGTGGCCTCCAACTGCACTTAAATAAAAATAAAAATAAATGCATGCTCTTCAATTGATCGCT
This sequence comes from Salvelinus alpinus, assembly GCF_045679555.1. NCBI lineage: Eukaryota > Metazoa > Chordata > Actinopteri > Salmoniformes > Salmonidae > Salvelinus > Salvelinus alpinus. The sequence goes on from NC_092107.1 coordinate 15,679,650, forward strand.
GCCCGCACCCGCCCGCCCGTCTAGCATCACTACTCTGGACGGTTCTGACTTAGAATATGTGGACAACTACAAATACCTAGGTGTCTGGTTAGACTGTAAACTCTCCTTCCAGACTCACATTAAGCATCTCCAATCCAAAATTAAATCTAGAATGGGCTTCTTATTATGCAACAAAGCATACTTCACTCATGCTGCCAAACATACCCTTGTAAAACTGACTATCCTACCAATCCTTGACTTTGGCGATGTCATTTACAAAATAGCCTCCAACACTCTACTCAGCAAATTGGATGTAGTCTATCACAGTGCCATCCGTTTTGTCACCAAAGCCCCATATACTACCCACCACTGCGACCTGTATGCTCCCGTTGGCTGGCCCTCGCTTCATATTTGTCACCAAACCCACTGGCTCAAGGTCATCTATAAGTCTTTGCTAGGTAAAGCCCTGCCTTATCTCAGCTCACTGGTCACCATAGCAGCACCCACCCGTAGCACGTGCTCCAGCAGGTACAGTTGAAGTCGGAAGTTAACATACACTTAGGTTGGAGTCATTAAAAATCGTTTTTCATCCACTCCACAAATTTCTTGTTAACAAACTCTTTTTTTGGAAAGTCGGTTAGGACATCTACATTATGCATGACACAAGTAATTTTTCCAACAATTGTTTACAGACAGATTATTTCACTTATAATTCAATGTATCACAATTCCAATGGGTCAGAAATGTCCATACACTAAGTTGACTGTGCCTTTAAACAGCTTGGAAAATTCCAGAAAATTATGTCATGGCTTTAGAAGCTTCTGATAGGGTAATTGACATAATTTGAGTCAATTGGAGATGTACCTGTGGATGTATTTCAAGACATACCTTCAAACTCAGTGCCTCTTTGCTTGACATCATGGGAAAATCAAAAGAAATCAGCCAAGAGCTCAGAAAAACATTGTAGACCTCCAAAGGTCCAGTTCATCCTTGGGAGCAATTTCCAAACGCCTGAGGGTATCCTTTTCATCTGTACAAACAATAATATGCAAGTATAAACACCATGGGACCACGCAACCATCATACCGGGGTGGCAGGTAGCCTAGTGGTTAGAGCGTTGGACTAGTAACCGAAAGGTTGTAAGATCGAATCCACAGCTGACAATGTAAAACAATTCTGTCGTTCTGCCACTGAACAAGGCAGTTAGCCAACTGTTCCTAGGCTGTCATTGAAAATAAGAATTTGTTTTAACTGATTTGCCTAGTTAAATAATGGTAAAAGAAATCAAAATAAAATACCGCTCAGGAAGGAGACGCCTTCTGTCTCCTAGAGATGAATGCACTTTGATGTGAAAAGTGCAAATCAATCCCAGAACAACAGCAAAGGACCATGTGAAGATTCTGGAGGAAACAGGTACACAAGTATCTATATCCACAGTAAAAACAAGTCCTATATCAACATAACCTGAAAGGCTGCTCAGCAAGGAAGAAGCCACTGCTCCAAAACCACCATAAAAAAGCCAGACTACAGTTTGCAACTGCACATGTGGACAAAGATTGTACTTTTTGGAGAACTGTCCTCTGTTCTGATGAAACAAAAATAGAACTGTTTGGCCATAATGACCATCATTATGTTTGGAGGAAAAAGGGGGAAGCTTGCAAGCTGAAGAACACCATCCCAACCGTTAAGTACGGGGGTGGCAGCATCATGTTGTGGGGGTACTTTGCTGCAGGAGGGACTGGTGCACTTCACAAAATAGATGGCATCATGAGGCAGGAAAATTATGTGGATATATTGAAGCAACATCTCAAGACATCAGTCGGGAAGTTAAAGCTTGGTTGCAAATGGGTCTTCCAAATAAACAATGACCCCAAGCATACTTCCAAAGTTGTGGCAAAATGGCTTAAGGACAACAAAGTCAAGGTATTGGAGTGGTCATCACAAAGCCCTGACCTCAATCCTGAAGAACATTTGTGGGCAGAACTGAAAAAGCATGTGCAAGCAAGGAGGCCTACAAACCTGATTCAGTTACACCAGCTCTGTCGGGAGGAATGGGCCGAAATTCACCCAACTTATTGTGGGAAGCTTGTGGATGCGAAACATTTGACCCAAGTTAAACAATTTAAAGGCAATGCTACCAAATACTAATTGAGTGTATTTAAACTTCTGACCCAATGGGAATGTGATGAAATAAATAAAAGCTGAAATATATCATTCTCTCTACTATTATTCTGACATTTCACATTCTTAAAATAAAGTGGTGATCCTAAATGACCTAAGACAGGGAATTTAATAGGATTAAATGTCAGGAATTGTGAAAAACTGAGTTTAAATGTATTTGGCTATGGTGTATGTAAACTTCCGACTTCAACTGTATATTTCACTGGTCATCCCCTTAGCCAACTCCTCATTTAACCACCTTTCTTTCAAGTTCTCTGCTGCCAATGATTGGAACGAATTGCAAAAATCACTGAAGCTGGAATCTTATATCTCCCTCACTAACTTTACGCATCAGCTGTCAGAGCAGCTTACCGATCATTTCACCTGTACACGACCCATCTCTGAATAGCCCACCCAACTACCTCATCCCATTTTGTTATTTATGTGTTTGCTCCTTTGCACTACAGCATCTCTACTTGCACATTCATCTTCTGTACCTCTACTCCAGTGTTAATTGCTAAATTGTAATTATTTCGCCACTATGGCCTATTTATTGCCTTACCTCCCTAATCACACTACATTTGCACACAGATTTTTCTATTGTGTTATTGACTGTACGTTGGTTTATCCCATGTGTAACTGTGTTTTTGTCGCACTGCTTTGCTTTATCTTGGACAGGTCGCAGTTGTAAATGAGAACCTGTTCTCAACTGCTCTACCTGGTTAAATAAAAGTGAAATAAAGAAAATAAAAAAAATTCTTTGTCCAAAATGGAATTGTATAATGCCAAGTCAAGGTGAATCCATTTAACCATAAATATAGATAAGCACATGTCATTTTACAAGGAGACTGAGCCACTAGAAAAACAAAACAAAAATATCCATAATAAATTGGGCACAGTTGGTCTATGCAATCTCTTTTATATGAATGCTATTAATAACACGTGCTATAGTCTTTATATGCAATTTGATGAATGACAATATTACTATAAGACATTGGGCCATAGTCCTCTTGTGAATTTCCATAACAATTCATTTTAAAGCTATCAATATTGCAATAAGCAATGATCACACACTGTAGGCAATGCAAATGTGCCAAATGTAATATGGGGCATCAATGCACTATACTAAATGCTTGTATTGCCTGCCTTAAACCTCCAAAAGCAGGGCCTTAGGAAAGTCTTGAAACATTGACACACTCCTAATCTGGCAGTTAAAAGAGCTCGCTCTAGCCTGGACTGGTCTGATGTCAAAATAACTGCATCATTTAGTCCTCTCAAGGGAATTAGTGCATCAATGATGCATTGGGGGTAAGTGACACTCAACAGCACTTATCAACATTGATTTCCTCCAATCCTGAGCCCCATATCTTATGATATTAAAGGCTAATTCAATATTCATCGGGAATATCATAGAACCCACCCCATGAGCTCAGGAGGAGCAGATTCACTGAGAGAATTAAGGACAAACAGTGGAGCGTTGCTTCATTACACACAGACTAAATGCAGGGCGGGCGCAAACACATACTCACTCATACTAAAACACATAATACACATATTACTAACAAAATGCACTCCCTTTTTATCTCTCATACTCTTGCACACACACTTCTACAGATGAGAGCATCCTGTCGGGCTGTATCACTGCCTGGTACGACAATTGCACCTTCTGCAACCGCAGGGCTCTCCACAGGGTTATGCGCTCAACCCAACGCATCACCGAGGGCACACTGCCTGTCCTCCAGGACATCTACAGCACCCGGTGTAAGAGGAAGGTCAGGAAGATCATCAAGGGCCTCATCACCAACCACCCGAGCCACGGCCTGCATCAAAGCTGGGCCCGAAAGACTGAGAAACAGTTTCTATCTCAAGGCCGTTAAACAGTCACCACTACTAGCCCAGTACCCTGCCCTGAACCTTAGTCACTGTTACTAGCCCGGCTACCACCCAGTACTCTAACCTGCTCCTTAGAGACTACTGCCCTACGTGCATAGAGTCATTGAACACTGATCACTTTAATAATATTTACATACTGTTTCACCAACTTTATACAGTATGTACAGTATTCTAGTCATGGCTCATAATTATATTTTTTGGGGATTATGTTTGTATTTTTAATTTTTTCTTGCTAGGTATTACTGCCCTGTTAGAGCTACAAACACAAGCCTTTCCTACACCTGTGATAACATCTGCAAATCTGTGTACGCAACCAATAATTTGATTTGACACACACGCACACACACACACACACTTGTGTGTAATGCGGGAAGCTCCAATCACTGCCACAAATTAGCAACACTCTAAAAACACAATTAAATACAGCTCTACCTTCTTTGCATAAGTGGGTGATGGCATTGGCTTGGCCTTGCTCCCATGGGAACTGAAGATGGAGTAGAGAGACAAGGAGCATACGGCACAGGTACGACTCGTCATATTGTGTTTGTAGCCCAAGTAAGTAATGTATGTATGTATGTATGTAATACATCCGTCTTATTCCAATACGCTACAGTATACTGGTATTGTACAGTACAACATCAACCTTATTGAAAGGGAGTTTGGTCACCTTGGTTTAAATGACTATTGCATCAAAATGAATGTATTGCTCTATGACTATTTAACTTTCAACAATGACGCCATTTTTATGATAAAAAGTCGTGGTTTTTTCTAAAGTCAGTTAAAGTACGACGATTGGCACTCCATTCTAGATGGGGAATGAATTCACAATTCATTTGTTGTGTAAATGCTAAATTACAGAGGGTGGCGTTTTCCTGCTAGGCTCTGCAGCATGATTTCATTTCACAATACACTGCTTACAGGTCCCCAGCTCAGGGTTTATAAACAGTAATAAATGCTGTGAAATTAAATCACGAAGTCGAGAGGCAAACAATTCTGGAAATATCGAGAGGAGCTTTTTCCTTTGCACTGCCTGTCTCTGGTTAGTGTAATAGTGGAATATTTCTCAATAATGTTCACCTCCTGTCTTCTAAGGAATATGCTGAGTGCATTATTTTGGAGGAACACCGTCAGACAGTTAGCTAGTACAGTGGCAAGAAAAAGTATGTGAACCCTTTGAAGGACCTGGATTTCTGCATAAATTGGTCATAAAATGTGATCTGATCTTCATCTAAGTCACAACAATAGACAAACACAGTGTGCTTAAACTAATAACACACAAATTATTGTATTTTTCTTGTCTATATTGACTAAATAATTTAAACATTCACAGTGTATGTTGGAAAAAGTATGTGAATGACTTCTCCATGAGCTAATTGGAGTCAGGAGACAGCTAACCTGGAGTCCAATCAATGAGACGAGATTGGAGATGCTGGTTAAAGTTTCCCTGCCCTATAAAAAACATACCTCGAACAAAGAGATCTCAGAAGACCTAAGATTAAGAATTGTTGACTTGCATAAAGCTGGAAAGGGTTACGAAAGTATCTCTAAAAGCCTTGATGTTCATCAGTCCACGGTAAGACAAATTCGTAAATGGAGAAAGTTCAACACTGTTACTACTCTCCCTAGGAGTGGCCGTCCTGCAAAGATGACTGCAAGAGCACAGCACAGAATGTTCAATGAGGTTAAGAAGAATCCTGGAGTGTCAGCTAAAGACTTACAGAAATCTATGGAACACGCTAACATCTCTGTTGACGAGTCTACGATACGTAAAACACTGAACAAGAATGGTGTTCATTGGAGGACACCACAGCCTCGCAAAAGTGCACCTGGATGTTCCACAGCGCTACTGGCAAAATATTCTGTGGACAGATTAAGCTAAAGTTGAGTTGTTTGGAAGGAACACACAACTCTGTGTGTGGAGAAAAAAAGGCATAGCACACCAACATCAAAACCTCATCCCAACTGTAAAGTATGGTGAAGGGATTATCATGGTTTGGGGCTGCTCTGCTGCCTCAGGGCCTGGATAGCTTGCTATCATTGACGGCAACCCGATTGAGATGCGGTTCACCCCAGACATCCCAAAAATATTGCTGAACTGAAACAGTTTTGTGAAAAGGAATGGTCCAAAATTCCCCCTGACTATTGTGCAGGTCTGATCCACAACTACAGAAAACGTTTGGTTGAGGTTATTTATGCTAAAGGAGGGTCAACCAGTTACCAAATCCAAGGGTTCACATACTTTTCGCACCCTGCACTGTGAATGTTTGCATGGTGTGTTAAATAAAGACATTAAAACATATAATTGTCTGTGTTATTAGTTTAAGCACACTGTGTTTGTCTATTGTTGTGACTTAGATGAAAATCAGATTAACTTTTACGACCGATGTATGCAGAAATCCAGGTAAATCCAAAGGGTTCACATACTTTTTCTTGCCACTGTATGTCCAATACTTACTCTCTTTCAATTTGAAATCCCTGCGAGATAAGGGCATCCAAGTGTGCATGGAATAGATTTCCACAATAAAAACAACATGCTGTAGCTAGTGCAACCTCCATGTCTCACAAGGCATGATGCAGAGAAATGCAGTCAATGGTCGTATTATCCCACTATAAAAGCATGCTGAGGGCAGTAGAATAATATTCAATATCCAACGCTTATGAAATTGTACTCAATATGAGATATTCTGCCTTGATTTAAACCGCCCCATACAGTGGCTGGTATTCACTGTGCCAATCTGTTCAGGCCCTGAGAAGATTTACAACAGGGAAATCTAGGATTTGTAGACCTGTATTTTTCATTGAATGTGCTCATATTGACCTCTGTGTGCTAATGATGAATCAAGGCTATTTTAAAAGGTTAATACCGCCCCTCTGAGCGCCTTTTCTCTGAATCACAAACAATTTTAGGTGTTGAGCCACACTTACTCTTCTGTCGTAATGTCATTCACAGCCTTCAGTGCAATTACCAGCTCGTTGGTTACTGTACTCTATCAATTATTCTCTCAGTGTCCACTCCCCGCAGTGTCATGCAGAGAGGGGATTAGAGGATGAAGGATGACTTAGGGTCAATGCCAGAGGAGCACAGGAGGGAGACCACACACACACACACACACACACACACACACACACACACACACACACACACACACACACACACACACACACACACACACACACACACACACACACACACACACACACACACACACACACACACACACACACACACAAAATGTATAGCAGATACACAAACACACAACACACACACAATATATAGTAGATACACAAACACACAGCACGCACACACACACACAATGTATATCAGATACACAAACACGCACACCACACGCACACACACCACTCACACCCTTGATACCTTGCCAGGAATGCAACCACAATACATTTCTTTAAAAGTTACTGTAAGCACATGGTGAAATGACCAAAAGCACACATTGCAATGTGCAACTGCATTCTCCACTTAGTATGTTCATTATGCAATCTAACAACACGTAGACACATCTGCATGCTCATTCACATGGACAGAATATTGCACACTCACTCGGGGGAATAATGAGATATAAAATGGGACAGTGGTGTATCCCAGCCCCTTAGCGTCTTCGGCTGCATTTATACAGGCAGCCCAATTCTGATCTTTTTCCCAATTATGGACAAAATAACTGATCTGATAGGACAAAAGACCAAATAGTGGAAAAATATCAGCATTTGACTGTCAGTGTAAACGCAGCCTCAGAGGAGAGGTTGGAATTCCTCTAACGCAGCTCAATTAAGTGCTCCTCTCCAGATGTGGCTAATGTTTCTTTCTCCCCTGCTGGGCCACTTGACCATATGGCCTCACTCATCCTGACCACTGCAAGGCACTAGGTGTGGTTTAAAACAGACAGATGAAACAGGGTTCCCAATCGAATGGCTGCATGGCCAGAGTATATCTCTTCTGTTATGTAGTCTACTGCAGCACACAGCAGCTTATGTTTTTTTGCTTCACCAATTAAGTGAGAATTGTGTTCATCAGAAGAACAGGAGGAACAGATGCTGGATCCGACATGCCAGCCAGATGTGGGTTTAAGTAATGAGAAGGAATAATCTATATGACTTTCAACTAAGATAATGAGCATGAGGCGGATTGTATAGGAAATCAACAAAATAATCATTGTTTAATAAGAATGAAAGGATTGCTTTACCCTATCCAGTCTTACGTAAAAGTCAAACCTCATCTCCGAGCGTGAACACTCGATCATTGCTATTTTGGTACAGCAGCAATGGTATAACGGGGCATTCTGACACCCAACGGGAATACTGAGAGTGAGAGGACCGAGAAAGGGTTAACGCTGCAGCCTATCCTCCTCTCCACCCTCTCCGAGCTGGGCATCTCCGGCGCGGCCCACGCTTGGATTGCGTCCTACCTGACAGGTCGCTCCTACCAGGTGGCGTGGCGAGAATCTGTCTCCGCACCACGTGCTCTCACCACTGGTGTCCCCCAGGGCTCTGTTCTAGGCCCTCTCCAATTCTCGCTATACACCAAGTCACTTGGCTCTGTCATATCCTCACATGGTCTCTCCTATCATTGCTATGCAGACGACACACAATTAATCTTCTCCTTTCCCCCCTCTGATAACCAGGTGGTGAATCGCATCTCTGCATGTCTGGCAGACATATCAGTGTGGATGACGGATCACCACCTCAAGCTGAACCTCGGCAAGACGGAGCTGCTCTTCCTCCCGGGGAAGGACTGCCCGTTCCATGATCTCGCCATCACGGTTGACAACTCCATTGTGTCCTCCTCCCAGAGTGCTAAGAACCTTGGCGTGATCCTGAACAACACCCTGTCGTTCTCAACTAACATCAAGGCGGTGACCCGTTCCTGTAGGTTCATGCTCTACAACATTCGCAGAGTACGACCCTGCCTCACGCAGGAAGCGGCGCAGGTCCTAATCCAGGCACTTGTCATCTCCCGTCTGGATTACTGCAACTCGCTGTTGGCTGGGCTCCCTGCCTGTGCCATTAAACCCCTACAACTCATCCAGAACGCCGCAGCCCGTCTGGTGTTCAACTTTCCCAAGTTCTCTCACGTCACCCCGCTCCTCCGCTCTCTCCACTGGCTTCCAGTTGAAGCTCGCATCCGCTACAAGACCATGGTGCTTGCCTACGGAGCTGTGAGGGGAACGGCACCTCCGTACCTTCAGGCTCTGATCAGGCCCTACACCCAAACAAGGGCACTGCGTTCATCCACCTCTGGCCTGCTCGCCTCCCTACCTCTGAGGAAGTACAGTTCCCGCTCAGCCCAGTCAAAACTGTTCGCTGCTCTGGCACCCCAATGGTGGAACAAACTCCCTCACGACGCCAGGTCAGCGGAGTCAATCACCACCTTCCGGAGACACCTGAAACCCCACCTCTTTAAGGAATACCTAGGATAGGATAAAGTAATCCTTCTAACCCCCCCCCCTTAAAAGAGTTAGATGCACTATTGTAAAGTGGTTGTTCCACTGGATATCATAAGGTGAATGCACCAATTTGTAAGTCGCTCTGGATAAGAGCGTCTGCTAAATGACTTAAATGTAAATGTAAATGTACTGTAGTGTGTTATGTGCTATATAAGTCCATATTGCCCATAGCTATGAGTATTGTACGGAGTTAAAGTTGGCAAGCATTGAATAATTAAAGACTTGGCTGTTTCATTGCTTAATTAAGTACATTCATTTGCCACATCTAGCAGAATTGCAGAGGCTGCACCCCCCCCCCCTCACCCCCCATCCCTACCTCACCCTGGCCCACTTCAGCCTGCCCCGAGCTTCGTCATTTATCCTGTTGAAAGAGGACAGCTATTCAATGTGTCTGTGAGTCTGTATATCATATTTTATGGGAACCACTTTTCCACAAGCACTATAGAGGAGGAGCCTTTGATAAAGACTATACTGTAGAACCAAATGACATGCAGCCCAAAACACCTTTGTAAGATATACTGTACATTCATACGGGCTTATCAACAAACTTCGATCAAATCTATATTTAACCTGGTACGATTTGTGTTTTACTGTTACTCAGGACCTGAATCAGATTAATAGTAGATGAGTCGTCCTGGTCAAAGCCTCTGCTTGGCTCCCATCTGCATTTTCATCACGCAGCTCTAATCAGCACCTCGATAATTCAGACTGATATTTGTGGCGTGTTGCTGGACGAAGGTGTGCAAATGTAATAAAATATATATATATAATAGAGACCTGCTCTATTGAACAGTGAATGAGTTCCAGCGACTTCAATAATTATTCAAACCCCAAGATTTTCCCCCACATTCTGTGGTTTTACAGCCTGAATTGAAAATGCTTTAAATTGAGATTTTGTGTCACTTATACACAACACCCCATAATGTCAAAGTGGAAATATGTATTTCAAAATGTTTACATCATCTCTGTACCCCACATACACAATTACCTGTAAGGTCCCTCAGTCAAGCACTGACTTTCAAACACAGATTCAACCACAAAGACCAGTGAGGTTTTCCATTGCCTCGCAAAGAATGGCACCTATTGGTAGGTGGGTAAAAAAAGCAGAAGCTGAATAGCCCTTTGAGCATGGTGAAGTTATTAATGAGGCATTGAATGGTGTATCGATATACACAGTCACTACAAAGGCGCCCTTCCTAACTCAGTTGCTGGAGAAGAAGGAAACCACTCAGGGATTTCACCATGAGGCCAATGGTGACTTTAAAACAGTTAAAGAGTTTAATGGCTGTGATAGGAGAAAACTGAGGATGGATCAACAACATTGTAGTTACTCCACAATACTAACTTATTTGACACAGTGAAAAGAAGGAAGCTTGTACAGAATAACATTTTTCTAAAACATGCATCTTGTTTGCAACAAGGCGCTAAAGTAATACTGCAAAAAATGTGGCAAAGCAATTCACTTTCTGTCCTAAATACAAAGTGTTATGTCTGGGACAAATCCAATACGACACATTACTGAGTACCGCTCTCCATATTTTCAAGCACAGTGGTGGCTGCATCATGTTATGGGTATTGTTGTAATTGTCAAAGACAGGGGAGTTTTTCTGTATATAAAAAAGAAACATAATGGAGCTAAGCACAGGCAAAATCCTAGAGGAAAACCTGGTTCAGTCTATTTTCCACCAGACACTGGGAGACGAATTAACCTTTCAGCAGGACAATAACCTAAAACACAAGGCCAAATCTATACTGGAGTTGCTTACCAAGAAGACAGTGAATGTTCCTGAGTGACCGAGTTACAGTTTTGACTTAAATCTACTTGAAATCTATGGCAAGACCTTAAAATGGTTGTTTAGCAAAGATGAACAACCAATTTGACAAACCTTGAAGAATTTTGAAAATAATAATGGGTAAATGTTGGTCATAGAGACTTACCCAGAAAGACTTACATCTGTAATCACAGCCAAAGGTGCTTCTGACTCAGAGGTGTGAATACTTTAATTTTCAATAAATTTGCAAACATTTCTAAAAACATGTTTTCACTTTGTCATTATGGGGTATTGCGTGTAGATGGGTGAGAGAGGGGAAAAAAGCTATTTAATCCATTTTGAATTCAGGCTGTAACACAACAAAACGTGGAATAAATCAAGGGGTATGGATACTTTCTGAAAGCACTGTAATTTCTTCAATCACTGTCTGATGTATCTGCAGCAGGTTATCGATTGAATTTCCTGGCAAAAACAGCCATATTAGCGAGAGAAGACATTTGATAGCACCACTGTGCGTGACCTATTTAGAGCATCTAAATTTACAGTGGTGCAGTATTGTAAACACTCGCATTCCACTCTTGGCTAATCACTGAGGATCCCTTTGATGGAATTCACAGTCAGAATTCCCACAGCTTTGTATCAGATAAAAGGCTAATCGTTAATTTATTTGATCTCTCTATAATAAAACAGGGATTATAAATAGATAAGGTCTTGTACTTTCAGACGTGTTCCATCCCGTCTCGCTCTCTTTATATTCGTATGTTGACATGTGCGTACACACAAAACACAAGCACTTACATGCATGACCACACTGCTGATTTAAATGAGAGACTAACGAGGGAAAAGTGTGGTTAGCACAGGCTAATTAGTGATGAGATCGTTTTCTGGAATCAGCGTTGCTGGTAGCAATACGTTTTAACAGGTGAGCACGACATGGTTTATCTCAGGGCAAAATGAGGGAAACAGACAGCCATCAAAAGGTTTAATAAGTTATTGATGATTTGTATCTAATGTTGTGGCCTTGAGCATCAACAACCTGATATATAATGCATTAACCTGCGTTCGAGAAACAACACTTTGAAATGCAGAGTGAATTTCCTAGCCGTTTCCCTCCTTTCAACATTAAGCGAGAGATCAATAATTAAGTCCCAATACATGAGTTAATTTAACCTATACGATACTGAAAAAAATCTGGCAAATGAATTGGCACTGTAGTACTCTTCCTCTCAGTTAGTATCGTGAGTATTCAATATAACAGGATATCCGTGCCATAACTCAGCATCAATGAAGCAGAGATATGATTTGTTTGAATGGTAGGCGAATTTACAAACAGAGAGGGGGCATGGGTATGCTACTCCTCCTATGTCGGTTGAGAGCACATCCTAGAAAAAAAAGACAAAGCTGTGAAAACAATCCGAGGACACAATTGGCCCCTCAATCAGTCTCTGCTCGACTCAATAAGTACCCAAATCTCACTTGTGTTTGTAGTGCACAGACAACGAAAACAATGTCTGATGGATAACACCACTGAGAGACTGAATTTCTATATTCTGAAAAGATAATATGCTCCCTTTGTCTTTTATTTATTCTGGCCATCGCTTCACATTCAAAACAAAACAGTGACTCATTCTCTCTGAGATAAATCATCTGGAAAGAATTAAGCAGAGAGCTTGTTACTTTGAACCCTGGACATGTTGTATAGGAAGGGGCAAAAATAGACTACTCAACAGCAAAAAACCGAGGTCAATCAGAGGAGTTGTTTCACTGTCCATTATTCAATATGCATTAATCAAGTAGATGTTACCGAGAATGACTACACATTATGCCCCTTCCCCAACATAAGTACAGTCATTCCCAATAGTATTCGACATTGGATATACAGTGGATATAAGCCCTTTGGAAACCCGCGATGGAGTAGAAAATCAATCAAATCAATTGGGAACCCTTGGTAGCCCTGTGAAACCCCCTTAAAATGAGCAATGACAGTTGATATTCTCTCCTATGATGTCATTTCTGAAGTTGATGTTGTACAGGCGTCTTTGTATGTCCTGTCACCCAGCTGAGCAGACCCCTGCCAGCCCTAATCTCAAGTGATTTGCAGACACATGGCCTTCAGCCATGAGCATGAACACCCATCCACATCGTATACTGATCTCGTTAAATGGAGACTGGAGGCTCAGCAGAAAAAGACCAAGCCCTATCTGCAAACCTCTCTGATGCAGTTTACATCCCTATAGTGCTGCGCTGCAGAGAGGAGGGGAAATTGCATCAGAACAGGGGGAAAATCCTTCCCAAATGCCCCATAACATAAAGAGACCCCTGGACTGTCCAAGAATCCACCACTTATTTTGAGTGCTATGAAGTCAATAGGAATGGTTCCTCTTGTTCTTTGAAATGACGTGCTGCTATAACGTTGTTGGTATAGTTCTTGTTAAAGTTGTTGTCTTCTGATTGCATTTTAATCATGCGTTATTTCAGATGTGTTTTGACTACTAGCCAAATTATGCCTCAGTTGCATTCATTAATTGTCTGAGTTTCACAGGACTTACCAAACTTTCCATGGTAGTTATTATTAAGGAACACGCACACAGATATGAACAAGAAGAAAGCCTGGGAGTGCTTTACCGGGCTTTTCATTGTGTTGGCATTCCCTTGCTTTTATATGTGGAACAATGGGAAAATTATTTCAAGCTCTGGAATACCTTATTGGGTAATTGCTATGATCATAGAGTGTGGACCCTGTTGTCTGTGCATTTCTCATCGAGGAGGAAGCCTACTGCTTTAAATCTTAAGCTCTCAGGACTTCCATAGTGACAATAGTGCGAGGTTGGTGAGAAGAGGATGTGGGATGCAAGGACCTTCGTGTGGGTGCATCCAAGACAACAGTTCAAGTGGTGCGAATAAGGAGTTTTTAAGAGGATAATGTTTTGTAAGGGGACTTCCATGTTAAGTTGGTCTCTACACCTTGAAAATTAAAGCCATTTTCATGGACGCCGGTATAGACTGTATCCTTAAACCAGTCCTTCTCAAAGAGTGGGGCGCGCCCCCCTGGGGGGGCTCGGAGCGATGCCAGGGGGGGCGCGTGTGACCCCGGGGAACATGCTTGTTTTTGCTGCAGGGAGTAGGTTTGTTTTGCACCGAACAAGAGCACACAGCACAGAGCAGGAGATATGAAGTGCAGATAACAAACCCTTAAGAGACGCCATGGAAAAATATTTAACAGGGATGAAAAGAAAGGCGGAGAGAGACGGAGATAATGAGACAAACGTAAGTCTCCCGAAAGCTAAGACGAGGAAATATGACGACGCGTATGTAGCGCTTGGCTTCACTGTGACTACGGTGGGAGACGAGGAAAGACCGGTATGTTTACTGTGTCTAAAAATGTTGGCAGCGGACAGCATGAAGCCAAATAAATTAAGGCATCACTTAAAGACATTACACCCCAATCACGCTGATAAGCCGCTTGAGTGTTTTCAGCGAAAACGTGGCGAATATTGCCAACAATCGTCCTGCTTTGTGAATGCTACTTCAGTCAACCAGCGAGCACTGTTAGCATCATATAAGGTGGCGTACCAAATTGCTCAGTGCAAAAAAAACCACTCCATAGCAGAGAAGCTGATACTACCTGCAGCATTAGACATGGTCTCTGTCATGCTGGATGACGCAAGTGCTGCAAAAATAAAAACTATGACTTCCTCATTTTGATAAAAACAAAATCTGCACAAATTGTTTTATTCATTTTTGTTTTATAGGTCAAAGTGTTTCATATATTGTGCTCCTGAGTTAATGTTGCTGATCAATTTGAATGTATTATTTATTGATTATATTTAATTAAAATTTTCAGTATCAAATGGTATTTTTTTTTTTACATAAGGCTTGAATTCTTTTTTAAATTTCAGGCAAATCGATGCACTTTAAGTCTTTTCTGTTACAGACTAAAAAACAATGTTAATAAAGTTATTCTTTGTTGTAAATTGATCTATATTTCTTTCTTTTTTGTTTTTTTGTTTTCTTTAATGTTAATAAGGATACAATGTTATGCAGAGGTGTACTTATAACAATTTTATAGACAAATTGGGGGGCGCGAAATGTTTACTTCTTCCTAGGGGGGGCGTAACAGAATATAATTGAGAAGCACTGCCTTAAACTATTTGGACTTTTCGTCTGAACTTTCACCTGGACTTGCACACGCCTCTTGAATTTGGATTTGTGAACTAAACGCGCGAACAAAAAGTAGGTATTTGGACATAAATTATGGACTTTATCAAACATTTATTGTGGAACTGGGATTCCTGGGAGTGCATTCTGATGAAGATCATCAAAGGTAAGTGAATATTTATAACGCTATGTCTGACTTTTACTGACTCCACAACATGGCGGGTATCTGTATGGCTTGTTTTTGTGTCTGAGCGCTGTACTCAGATTATTGCATAGTGTGCTTTTTCCGTAAAGCTTTTTTGAAATCTGACACGGCGGTTGCATTAAGGAGAAGTATGTCTTTAATTCTGAGCATAACACTTGTATCTTTTATCAAAGTTTATGATCAGTATTTCTGTAAATTGATGTGGCTCTCTGCAAATTCGCCGGATGTTTTTGAGGCACAACATTACTGAACATAACGCGCCAATGTAAACTGAGATTTTTGGATATAAATATGAACTTTATCGAACAAAACATACATGTATTGTCTAACATTAGGTCCTATGAGTGCCATCTGATGAAGATCATCAAAGGTTAGTGATTAATTTTGTCTCTATTTCTGCTTTTTGTGACTCCTCTCTTTGGCTGGAAAATGGTTGTATGTTTTTTGTGACTAGGCTCTGACCTAACATAATCATATGGTTTGCTTTCGCTGTAAAGCCTTTTTGAAATCGGACACGATGGGTAGATTAACAAGAAGTTAAGCTTTAATTTGGTGTATTGCACTTGTGAATGTATGAAAGTTAAATATTTCAACAACAAAAAATAAAAATTCTTCACGCTCTGCCTTTTCAGCGGCTAAATCGGAAATGACCTTCACATTTCTAAGCGGATCTTCAGCGATACTTTCGTGAAACGGATTGAATCCAGCCCTGACTCTCAACATTAAGTTGAGACCCCGCCTGAGTTCCTCAAAAAAAACGGTCGCTTATGCCTAGGGCCAGCCTTTTCCCTAAAGAACACAAGAGAGCGTAATAGAAGGCCTGGACATGCCTCGGTGTGCTGTTTTAGTGCCTTCATCCATCTTCCCACTTTAAAAAAAGCTGAAACGTACTCCTCCTTCATGATTCGGACTCTTACCCTGCAGCCAACTGATGGGAAACGCTTCATTACAGAAATAAAGCGGTGCGAAAGGAGCTACATGAGGCAAAGAGCTCATTTGCATTCCCTTTAGAATCTCTCCTCAGACCTGCTATCATCTGAAGCCGACATATTTCCCATGGATGGCTCACTGGAAGCAAGGAGAAGAGGGGTTGGCCGTTGAGGTTTAAGTCCAACCTCTCCGGAGGGTTGATAACTCCTTAATCATCTATGGTAAACAACAGCACCAGTCAAAAGTTTGGACACACCATTCAAGGGTTTTTCTATATTTTTATTATTTTCGCACATTGTGGAATAATAGCGAAGACATCAAAAACATGAAATAACACATATGGAATCATGTAGAAAGCAAAAAAGTGTTAAACAAATCAAAATATATTTTAGATTTTAGATTCTTCAAAGTAGCCACCCTTTGCCTTGATGACAGCTTTGCACAGTCATTCTCCCAAACAGCTTCACCTGGAATGCTTTTCCAACAGTCTTGAAGGAGTTCCTACATATGCTGAGCACTTGTTGGGTGCTTTTCCTTCACTCTCCAACTGATACCAAACCATCTGAATTGGGTTGAGGCAGGGTGATTGTGGAGGCCAGGTCATCTGATGCAGCACTCCATCACTCTCCTTCTTGGTCAAATAGCCCTTACACTGCCTGTAGGTGTGTTTTGGGTCATTGTCCCATTGAAAAACAAATGATAGTCCCACTAAGCACAAAACAGATAGGATGGCGTAGCGCTGCAGAATGCTGTGGTAGCCATACAGGTTAAGTGTGCCTTGAATTCTAAATTCTAAACCATCACACCTCCTCCTCCATGCTTCACAGTGGGAACCAGACATGCGGACATCCAGACATTCTGTTCAGCTACTCTGCGTCTCACAAAGACATGGTGGTTGGAACCAAAAATCGCAAATTTGGACTCAGATTGCCACTGGTCTAATGTCCATTGCTCATGTTTCTTGGCCCAATCAAGTCTCTTCTTCTTATTTGTGTCTTTAGTCGTGGTTTCTTTGCAGAAATTCGACCATGAAGGCCTGAATCATGTAGTCTCCTCTGAACAGTTGATGCTGAGATGTGTCTGTTACTTGAACTCTGTGAAACATTTATTTGGGCTGAAATCTGAGGTGCAGTTAACTCTGATTAAATGATCCTGTGCAGAAGAGGTAACTCTGGTTCTTCCTTTCTTGTGGCGGTCCTCATGAGAGAAAGTTTCATCATAGCGCTTGATGGTTTTTGCGACTGCACTTAAAGATTGATTGACCTTCATGTCAGGATCCGCCCCTTTTTTTCTATTTTCACTGAAAATGACATACCCAAATCTAACTGCCTGTAACTCAGGCCCTGAAGCAAGGATATGCATATTCTTGGTACCATTTCAAAGGAAACACTTTGAAGTGTGTGGAAATGTGAAAGGAATGCATGAGAATATAACACAATAGATCTGGTAAAAGATAATACAAAGAAAAAAACAACTGTTCTTTTGTATTTTTTTTACCATCATCTTTGAAATTCAAGAGAAAGGCCATAATGCATTATTCCAGCCCAGCTGCAATTTAGATTTTGGCCACTACATGGCAGCAGTGTATGTGCAAAGTCTGAGACTGATCCAATGAACCATTGCATTTCTGTATTTTTTTTTGTATCAAGACTGCCCAAATGTGCCTAATTTGTTTATTCATAACTTTTCATGATCAAAACTGTGCATTCTCCTCAAACAATAGCATGGTATTTTTTCACTGTAATAGCTACTGTAAATGGAACAGTGCAGTTAGATTAACAAGAATTTAAGCTTTCTGCCAATATCAGATATGTCTATGTCCTGGGAAAATGTCTTGTTACTTACAACCTCAAGCAAATTGCATTAGCATACGTTAGCTCAACTGTCCCGCGGGGACACACCGATCCTGTAAGGTTAAAGTAATGATGGATTGTCGTTTCTCTTTGCTTATTAGAGCTGTTCTTGCCATAATATGGACTTGGTCTTTTACCAAACAGGGCTATCTTCTGTATACCACCTCTACCTTGTCACAATACAACTGACGTGCTCAAATGCACTAAGAAGAAAATAAATTCCACAAATTAACTTGATAATTAAAATGCATTCCAGGTGAATACGTCATGAAGCTGGTTGAGCGAATGCCAAGAGTGTTCAAAGCTGGCACACTTTTTTGGTTACTACATGATTCCATATGTGTTATTTCATAGTTTTGATGACTTCACTATTATTCTACAATGTAGAAAATAGTACAAATAAAGAAAAACCCTTGAATGTGTAGGTGTGTCCAAACTTTTGACTGGTACTGTATATTTTTCCATGAGCTGCAGTTGATACTGCTGGGATAGGCCTGTGGTGTTGTGCTGCCTGTCCCGAGTCGATTGATAAACCTTAATCTGTCCGGAGCAGGGACTGGGTTCTCTGTGATACGCGGCGTCTGTGGAGTAGGAGGTCGGGGGGTTGGGCTGGAAGTCGACAGCCTGTCAACTCGGAGATTCAGGGTCAGAATCATAGGTGAAGGAAGACAAGTCTGGGCAGTCTGGGCCTCTCTTTGGATCTCACCCCCTCTTGACTTCTCTGTACTTCTACTTTTATTTTCACTCAGTGTGTAGTTTTTCTGTTCTGTTCCTTTTTACCTTTATTTTTCCTGAGGTTTCCCTCCTGGGCAGTCAGGTACGGTATGAATGAGATTGCAATCATGTGTATCTCAGCTCAGTGATTTCTGGGTAAACTTAAACTGTCTGTCATAACAAACTGAATATAAAGGATGTCGCTATAATACACACATGAGTAAGCATGAAATCTTGTCACTTCTACTAAAATCCTGGGAATGTGTTGTATATGGACAGGGAATATACTACTTTAAGGAAAATAGCTCACATACAGTGGCTTGCGAAAGTATTCACCCACCTTGGCATTTTTCCTATTTTGTTGCCTTACAACCTGGAATTAAAATTGATTTTTGAGGTGTTTGTATAATTTCATTTACACAACATGCCTACCACTTTGAAGATGCAAAATATTTTTAATTGTGAAACAAACAAGAAATAAGACAAAAAAATGAAAACTTGAGCGTGCATAACTATTCACCCTTCCAAAACAATACTTTGTAGAGCCACCTTCTGCAGCAATTTCAGCTGCAAGTCTCTTGGGGTATGTCTCTATAAGCTTGGCACATCTAGCCACTGGGATGTGTGCCCATTCTTCAAGGCAAAACTGCTCCAGCTCCTTCAAGTTGTATGGGTTCCGCTGGTGTACAGCAATCTTTACATCATACAACAGATTCTCAATTGGATTGAGGTCTGGGCTTTGACTAGGCCATTGCAAGACATTTAACATTTCCCCTTAATTCCTGTGGATCAGTGGGACGCTAGCATTTTGTTCGATAAAGTCCTTCTTTATATCCCCAAAAACTCAGTTTAGCTGGCCGCGCTTCATTCAATAATCCACCGGTTTCCCTCCTTCAAAATGCATACAAAATGAATCCCAAACGTTACCAATAAACTTCTCCAAATAAGTCAAACAACGTTTATAATCAAACCTCAGGTACCCTAATACGTAAATAAACGATACAAATTAAGACGGAGAATCGTTATTGTCATTAGCGGAGATAAACAACAAAGTGCGCGCATTCGCCAGTACGCATAACAAACACTAAAGGCAAAATGGGAGCCACTTAGAAAAACTACAAATACTAGCTCATTTTTCCAAAAACAAGCCTGAAACTCTTTCTAAAGACTGTTGACATCTAGTGGAAGCCCTAGGAACTGCAATCTGGGAGGTTTTCCCTTCGTATTAAAAATGACAGCCATAGGAATCAATGGTGGACTGAATGTTTTTTTTTCTGGATGGTTTGTCCTCGTGTTTTATTATTTTTTAACAGTTTTAGAAACTGTAGAGTGTTTTCTATCCGACTCTACCAATTATATGCATATCCTAGCTTCTGGGCCTGAGTAACAGGCAGTTTACTTTGGGCACGCTTGTCATCCAGATGTCAAAATACTGCCCCCTAGCCCAAAGAGGTTAACCTCTACGGGATCCAATACCTAATATGGCACACTTGTTATAATTTGGTTTTAGTCGAGAGAGGCTAGAAAAGTCATCAAGATCTTCAATGAGACAAGGATCCAAATTGCAGACACAAATTGACTCTTTCCTAACCCTTTGATGTTCTTGTTGGATCGAATTTAATATCTAGCATTTCGATGGTCATAATAAATAGATATTGAGACAACTGACAGCCTTGTTTTACTCCTCTTAAAACCTCAATACTTTCTGAGAAGTAACCATTATTTACTATTTTACACCTGGGGTTGCTGTACAGAACTTTAACCCATTGTTTAAGAACTTCACTGAAATTAAGGTAGTCCAGTTATTTATATATACATTCTAGTCATTATTTATCAAATGCCTTTTCGAAATCTGCTATGAAGACCAAGCCTGGTATCTTTGATGTTTCATAATCTTCAATTGTTTCAGGTAATTGTTGTATATTATCTCCAATATATTGTCCATGTAAAAAACTTGTCTGATCAGGACGAACAATATCTGGTAAAACCTTGGTTATTCTATGTGCTGCACATTTCGCCAAGATTTTTCGCATCACACCATTGAAGTGTAAGAGGCCTCCAGTTTTTTAAATGGACTGGATCTTTAAACTTATCCCCTGGGTCCTGTTTCAGTAGTAATGAATTCAGACCTTCTTGTTGAGTACCTGAAAGTCTGCCATTTTTATAGGAGTAATTAAAAAATGTTAATAATGGATCTTTGAGGACATCAAAAAAGGTCTGATATACCTCTACTGGTATACCATCAAGCCCTGGTGTTTTTCCCAGACTGAAAATATTTAATTGCCTCAAGAAGTTCCTGCTCTGTAAGTTGGCCTTCACACAGGTATATCTGTACATGTGTTAATTTTACATTATTGTTAGTAGTAAAGAAAATCCTTACAGTTAACATCATTCAGTGGAGAGGGAGGACACTGAAAATAAAATATATTTTGGTGAATCGTGGATGACTAAATTCTGTGAATTCTTTTTGGTAGCATTTCTATGTTGAAGATTCAAGAATTTTCTATCCAATTTGCTTTATTTTAGTAATCATTTTGTACTTGATCGTTCTTGAATAAGTTCCTCCAATTTTTAGTTTTTCCTCTAATCTATTTTGTGCCTCTAAGGTACAGTTTCCATTACCATCTACCCTGTGCTGTTATTTCCTTTATTACTCTAACCTCTTTTTACCTAAACTGCTTTTGTTTAAATTATGAGAATTGTGTTGAATGGCCTCTAAAATCAATCAATCAATCAAATGTTATTTGTCACTGTCACGCCATGACCATAGAGAGCTTTTCTTCTCTATGGTGGTTAGGTCGGGGTGTGATTTGGGATGGGTCATCTAGGTGTTTATATGTCGATGTTGGCCTGTTATGGTTCCCAATCAGAGGCAGCTATTTATCATTGTCTCTGAATGGGGATCATATTTAGGCAGCCATTTCCCCTTTGTGCTTTGTGGGATCTTGTGTTTGTGTAGCTGCCTGTGAGTAGTCCAGAACGTCACGTTTCGTTTGTGCTGGTTTGTTTTGTTTGGTGAGTTTCTATTTATTAAAATATGTGGAACTCTACGCACGCTGCGCCTTGGTCCATTCCGTATGACGAACATGACAGTCACATGTGCTGAATACAACAGACCTTACAGTGAAATGCTTACTTACAAGTCCTTAAACAACAATGCATTTTTAAGAAAAAAAGAAAAATACAAATAGAACAAATAATTAAGGAGGAACAATAGATGAACAGTAGCGAGGCTATATACAGGGGGTTCCGGTACAGAGTCAATGTGCGGGGGCACATGTTAGTCGAGGTAATTCAGGTCATATGTACATGTAGGTAGAGGTAAAGTGACTATGCATGGATAATAAACAGTAGCAGCAGTGTAAAAATGAGGGGTGGGGTGGGGACAATGCAAATAGTCCGGGTAGCCATTTGATTAACTGTTCAATAGTCTTATGGCTTGGGGGTAGAAGCTGTTAAGAAGCCTTTTGGAGCTAGACTTGGCGCTCCGGTACCGCTTGCCGTGCGGTAGCAGAGAGAACAGTCTATGACTAGGGTGGCTGGATCCCTTGGCAATTTTTTGGGCCTTCCTCTGACACCGCCTGGTATAGAGGTCCTGGATGGCAGGAAGCTTGGCCCCAGTGATATACTGGGCCGTACGCATTACCCTCTGTAGGGTAATGCCGAGCGGTTGCCATACCAGAAAGTTATGCAACCAGTCAGGATGCCCTTGATGGGGCAGCTGTAGAACTTTTTGACGATCTGGAGACCAATGCCAAATCTTTTCAGTCTCCTGAGGGGGAATATGCGTTGTCGTGCCCTCTTCACGGCTGTCTTGGTGTGTTTGGACCATGATAGTTTGTTGGTGATGTGGACACCAAAGAACTTGAAGGTCTCAACCTGCTCCGCTACAGCCAAATCGATGAGAATGGGTGTGTGCTTGGTTCTCCTTTTTCTGTAGTCCACAATCATCTCCTTTATCTTGATCACATTAAGGGAGATGGGTCTCTGACCTCCTCCCTATAGGTTGTCTCATTGTTGTCAGTTATTGGACCTACCACTGTTGTGTTGTCGGCAAACTAAATTATGGTGTTGGAGTCGTGCTTGGCCATGCAGTCATGGGTGAACAGGGAGTACAGGAGGGGACTGAGCACGCACCCCCGAGGGGCCCCTGTGATGAGGATCAGACTGGCAGATGTGTTGTTACCCACCCTTACCACCTGGGGGCAGCCTGTCAGGAAGTCCAGGATCCAGTTGCAGAGGGGGGTGTTTAGTCCCAGGGTCCTTAGCTAAGTGATGAACTTTGAGGGCACTATGGTGTTTAACGCTCAGCTGTAGTCAATGAATAGCATTCTCACGTAGGTGTTCCTTTTGTCCAGGTGGAAAGGGGTAGTGTGGAGTGCAATAGAGATTGCATCATCTGTGGATCTGTTGGGACGGTATGCAAATTGGAGTGGGTCTAGGATTTCTGGGATAATGGTGTTGATGTGAGCCATGACCCGCCTTTCAAAGCACTTCAATGCTACAGGCGTGAGTACACGGTAGTCATTTAGTCATTTAGACAGGTGAAATTGGTGTTAGTGGGCACAGGGACTATGGTGGTCTGCTTGAAACATGTTGGTATTAAGTAAAACAAATAAAACAATTAAACCTTTATTTAACTAGGCAAGTCAGTTAAGAACAAATTAGCTGCCTTTTTAGCTGCTAGCTGCCTTGTTCAGAGGCAGAATGACCGATTTTTACCTTGTCTGCTTGGATGTGATCCAGCAACCTTTCGTTTACTGGCCCAACGCTCTAACCACTAGGCTACCTGCCGCCCTAACGACAGCACTAAAGACGGTCAAGGACCGGTTGAAAATGTCAGTGAAGACTCTTGTCATTTGGTCAGCGCATGCTTAGAGTACACATCCGGGTAATCCGTTTGGCCCTGCTGCCTTTTGAATGTTGACCAGTTTAAAGGTCTTACTCACGTCGGCTATGGTGAGAGTGATCACACAGTCATCCGGAACAGCTAATGCTCTCATGCATAATTCTGTGTTGCTTGCCTCGAAGCGAGCATAGAAGTTATTTAGCTTGTCTGGTAGGCTCGTGTCACTGGCCAGCTCGCGGCTGTGCTTCCCTTTGAAGTCCGTAATAGTTTGTAAGCCCTCCACATCCGATGAGCATCGGAGCCGGTGTAGTACGATTCAATCTTAGTCCTGTATTGAAGCTTTGCCTGTTTGGTGGTTCGTCGGAGGGGATAGCAGGATTTCTTATAATCTTCTGGGTTAGAGTCCGGTTCCTAGAAAGCGTCAGCTCTAGCCTTTAGCTCAGTGCGGATGTTGCCTGTAATCAATGGCTTCTGGTTGGGGTATGTACATACAGTCAGTTTGGGGACGACGTCATCGATGCACTTGATGAAGCCAGTGACTGATGTGGTGTACTCCTCAATGCCATCGGAAGAATCCCGGAACATATTCCAGTCTGTGTTACAAAACAGTCCTGTAGCATAGCATCTGCGTCCTCTGACCACTTCCTTATTGAGCGTGTCACTGGTACTTCCTGCTTTAGTTTTTGCTTGTAAGCAGGAATCAGGAGGATAGAGTTATGGTCAGATTTGCCAAATGGAGGGTGAGGGAGAGCTTTGTACGTGTCTCTGTGTGTGGCATAAAGGTGGTCTTGTTTTTTTCCCTTTGGTTGTACATTTAACATGCTGGTAGTAAATGAGGTAAATGGATTTAAGTTTCCCGTCATTAAGTCCCCGGCCACTAGGAGCGCCGTCTCTGGATGAGCATTTTCTTGTTTGCTTATGGCCATATACAGCTCGTTGAGTGACGTCTTAGTGCCAGCATCGGTTTGAGGTGGTAAATAGACAGCTACGGGAAATATAGATAAAAACTCTGTTGGTAAATAGTGTGGTCTACAGCTTATCATGAGATACTCTACCTTAGGCGAGCAAAACCTTGAGACTTCCTTAATATTATATTTCATGCACAAGCTGTTATTTACAAATAGACACAGACCGCCACCCCTTGTTTTACTGGAGGCAGCTGTTCTATCTTTCCGATGGACCAAAAACCCCGCCAGCTGTATGTTGTTATTCAGCCACGACTCGGTGAAACACAAGATATTATAGTTTTTAATGTCTCGTATTTTCTTCACGCAAATGACTGGGATTTGGGCCCGTTCACGAGAAAGCAGTATATCCTTCGCGTCGGACTCGCTAAAGAAAAAATCTTCCTCGTCCAGTTTGAAGTGTGTAATTGCTGTTCTTATGTCCAGAAGTTGTTTTGGTCATGAGTGATGGTAGCAGCAACATTATGTACAAAATAAGTTGGGAAATAAGTTACAAACAATGTGAAAACTAAATAGTTGGTTAGGAGTACGTAAAACGGCAGCCATCCCTCCGGCGCCATTGAAATCCCTAAAAGTACTTTAAAAGTGCCCCATACAATAAGGGGATTTTCTGTACCTATGTTGTGCAGAAAAAAAGTAAATTATGAATTGTTTTACGTTAGTTGAGAACAAATTGTCATCCAGTAGGCTTTGATTAAATTTCCAATATCCCCGTCCACTTTGAAATTCTGCAAGCGTTATGAGGAGGCCAATTAGAGGATGGTCCAATCGCACTCTGTCTCCAATGAATAATTTTTAAACTTTTGATGACAGCAAGAATGAGACCAGGAAGTAGTCAAGACGTGTCACGATCGTGTGGAGGAGAGACGGACCAAAACGCAGCATGAGGAAAATAAGCCATCTTCTTTTAATTAAACGAACGAAGATGAACATGAAACGAAAACACTATTACAAACAAACAAAACAACAAATGATCGTGAAGCTAAATAACGCAAGTGCCCAGACAAGCAACAAACGTTAAACAAGACAACTACCCACAAAAGCCTACTGCCTATGGCTACCTTAAATATGGCTCCCAATCAGAGACAAATGAATGACAGCTGTCTCTGATTGAGACCCAATCTAGGCAGCCATAGACATGACTAGACAACCTAACAATACTCTATCCCATACACATACAAGACCCATAGACTAACCAAAACACACACAACATACAATGCCCACCCCAACTCACACCCTGACCAACTAAACATAATCAAAATAACATAAAAATAGGTCAGGAACGTGACAAGACGTCTATCTTGACTAAGCCTCCTTCGTGTACATCTCACTTGTTCAGGGTTTTTCAGCCTCCATATATACACACTAGTTCTTATGTATCCATGATGTTCGTGATCTCCTTAAGTGCATGAGAATGATCGTTTGTAGTGTGATTTCAAATACGATCCATTGGTAATTAAAACCGTATTATATTCTCCCACCATAATAATAGATTAATTTGTTACTTTTCAGTTTAATAGATTATTATATATATTTTCAAAGAAGTGTGGATCATCATTATTTGACCCATATAGAATAATTAGCCAGATCTGTTTTGTTAATGTCCAATAACATATTTAAAAGGATCCATCTTCCTTGAGAATCTGTTTGCAAAGTTTACACAATCGGATTAATATTGTTGTTAATTAATAAAGTCACCCCTTTTGAGTTTCTTTGCCCATGACAAAAATATATATTTTGCCCTCCCAGTCCTTTTTTCACCCAACCTCAGCTATATATGATTTCTTAAGCTATGTAAAAATGTATCTTTTTTTTAGGATCTACTAATTGTAACTGGCTACACTTATTTCCCCACTTACCATAATGTTACCCAAGTTTCAATTATACTTAACACAACCAATGTTTGTGAACTTACCATCAAAAAGTACCATGATGATTAAGTATCCATTTAGCTGTACCATAATATGTACACTGTTAAGCAAAATGTACTGTAGCTGCAACTGTGAAAACATCGAATTGCCTTACTATTTCACCCACTAAAATCTTCCCCCCTTATCTAGGTCTGTTGTCACTAAGACCATGGCATCATGTCTTTTTAATAGAGGACTCTGAGGGGAGAACACTTCACAAAGCAAACTTTATGAAGTGGTACAGTGCCTTGCAAAAGTATTCATCCCCTTTTGCATTTTTCCTATTTTGTTGCATTAGAACCTGTAATTTAAATTGATTTTTATTTGGATTTTATGTAATGGACGTACACAAAATAGTCCAAATTGGTGAAGTGAAAAGAAAAAAATTACTTTATTCAAAAAATTCAAAAAATAAATAATTGAAAAGTGGTGCGGTCATATGTTTTCTCCCACTTTGCTATGAAGCCCCTAAATAAGATCTGGTGCAACCAATGACCTTCATGAGTCACATAATTAGGTAAATCAAGTCCACCTGTGTGCAATCTAAGTGTCACATGATCTGTCACATGATCTCAGTATATATACACCTGTTCTGAAAGGCCACAGAGTATGCAACACCACTAAGCAAGATGCACAAAGTTGTGGATCAGGGTTGGGTTATAAAAAAAATATCAGTAATTTTGAACATCCCACGGAGCACCATTAAATCCATTATTAAAAAATGGAAAGAATATGGCACCACAACAAACCTGCCATGAGAGGGCCACCCAACAAAACCCATGGACAATGCAAAGAGGGCATTAATCAGAGAGGCAACAAAGAGACCAAAGATAACCCTGAAGGAGCTGCAAAGCTCCACAGCGGAGACTGGAGTATCTGTCCATAGGACCACTTTAAGCCGTACACTCCACAGAGCTGGGCTTTATGTAAGAGTGGCCAGAAAAAAGCCATTGCTTAAAGAAAAAAATAAGCAAACGCGTTTGGTGTTCGCCAAAAGGCATGTGGTAGACTCCCCAAACATATGGAAGAATGTACTTTGGTCAGATGAGACTAAAATTTTGCTTTTTGGCAATCAAGGAAAACGCTATGTCTGGAGCAAACCCAACACCTCATCACCCCGAGAATAGCATCCCCACAGTGAAGCATGGTGGTGGCAGCATCATATTGTGGGGATGTTATTCCATCTGCAGGGACTGGGAAACTGGTCAGAATTGAAGGATTTTTTTCACTCATACATAAGTTATACTTAAACCCAAAATGGTTCTCCAGTAGATTATTAAAAGGCTCATCCTTTGCTAAAAAATTGCCTTTTTGCCTCTATACAGATTACAACTTCTAATTTCTGACATTCTAAATGAAACTTTGTTTAAAGTATCACCCTTTCTTAAAGAACCCATACAAAGCTGTGTACAATAAAAATTGTATCCTCCAGAAAAACTAAAATATACTGTTTGAAAAAATATATATATATTTTTTATTTCAATAAATAATGAACAATATTATGAACAGAAACGGTGGAGTTGTCACATATGCAGCTATCGAATGTCTGCTCAATCCAAAGTTATAACCAACTGCTTGCAGCATTACCACAAAAATGGAGGCAAGAGGGAGAAGGTAGGGAATTGTTTTGCATGCCATATATTAAAGATACAAATTGGCTGAAAAGGATTGAGGACAAAAATGTTGACAGCTGCACCATACAGGTTGCAAAATAAATGGGAAGAGATTTTTGATGTAGAGAAATTATTATACACATTTTTTTTTGCCACAAACAGATTGC
This sequence comes from Salvelinus alpinus, assembly GCF_045679555.1. Classification (NCBI taxonomy): domain Eukaryota; kingdom Metazoa; phylum Chordata; class Actinopteri; order Salmoniformes; family Salmonidae; genus Salvelinus; species Salvelinus alpinus. Next base: position 15,708,277 of record NC_092107.1, read on the forward strand.
CATATATACTGTATGGGGCATACAACAAATTTCAGCTCTGTAGATTTTGCCGCAAAGAGACAGAATCAGTCGATCATTTATTCTGGTGTTGCCCCTATGTAGCTTGTTTCTAGTCGCAGGTTCAGGAATGGTTTAAAAAACATTCACTTAAAATGAACCTTATAAATAGCAGTGTCGGAGATTTGGAAAGCCATAGTCAATAAGTCAATCAATAATATAATAATACTCGTAGGACAGGTTTTCATCTTAATCTCACAGTCTGTGGATACTATGTAAATAGAAAAGTTCAAAATTCATATAAAACATTAAAACACAATTGAAAAATATATCGCAGATGGAAACAAAACAAGGGTGGTCTATGGTGATAGGTGGGATGGGCTGAGAGTGGCTGAGGGGTGGGTCTGAGAGCTTATGTTCGGTAATGTATTATTATGTGATTGCTGTATATAAAAATACCACATACGTAACATGTATATGTCAAATGTACACTACCGTTGAAAAGTTTGGGGTCACTTAGAAATGTCCTTGTTTTTGAAAGAAAACTAAAAAAATGGTCAATTAAAATAACATCAAATTGATCAGAAATACAGTGTAGACATTGTTAATGTTGTAAATGACTGTTGTAGCTGGAAACGGCAGATTTTTTATGGAATACCTACATAGGCGTACAGCGGCCCATTATCAGCATCCATCACTCCATGTGAGAAATTGCCAAGAAACTGAAGATCTCGTACAACGCTGTGTACTACTCCCTTCACAGAACAGCACAAACTGGCCCTAACCAGAATAGAAAGAGCAGTGGGAGGCCCCGGTGCACCACTGAGCAAGAGGACAAGTACATTAGAGTGTCTAGTTTGAGAAATGCTGGCCTTCTACGCAGAGTTGCAAAGGAAAAGCCATATCTCAGACTGGCCAATAAAAAGAAAAGATTTAGATGGGCAAAATAACACAGACACTGGACAGAGGAACTCTGCCTTGAAGGCCAGCATCCCGGAGTCGCCTCTTCACTGTTGACGTTGAGACTGGTGTTTTGCGGGTGCTATTTAATGAAGCTGACAGTTGAGGACTTGTGAGGCGTCTGTTTCTCAAACTAGACACTCTAATGTACTTGTGCTTTCCTTTCAAAAACACAGACATTTCTAAGTGAACTTAGAACTTTTGAAAGGTAGTGTATGTATATGTAGCGGAAAAGCTGTAAAAACAAAAAAGGATTTGTGTCCTCCGAAAAGGGGTGGTGGTGAATGGGTTAACATAAAAACTTTTTTTTTTTACAAAGACGATGCCACCGGGCTTAGGGCCAACTCGTTCAAACAAAGCTCATAGGTCATTTTGCAAGCAAACAGCTGTGTAATTGATGTTAAGGTGCACTAAAGTATGTATGTTTGTACCTTTGCACCCTCAGTGTGGTTGCAATACAACCTATATTTAGAAACTGAGGTATACTCAACGACTTTATTGGCCATGTCTGATTATCCAGTCTGAGTATGAAAAAGACTATGAAGCATTGAAGGTCACAGAAGGCAGAAACATGCAAAATATAAATTAACATGTTGCATCACATCTTTCATTGCCATTCAAAATGGTTCTCTCTCTTTTCCCCCTCACTGTCTTTCCCTTCAAAGTCCATAAAATAGCTTACTGTGAAAGAAAATGTCCACTTATCTTCTGAGATACAGAAAAAGTAGGCTATACTTTAAATTAAATGTATAATATCAGACTGTGTGATTTATTTATGTATAACTATTGCTCCCGAAAATATGTGCAACACGATTAATTTAGTTTGTGTCACAGAACAGAGTTCTACTTATACAACATGTTTTCTCAGACCTCTATTTCACACCTTTTTCAAGCTAGTCAATTAGGGACTCATTATACCTTATTACAATAATGCTGGGTACTGGACAATAGTCTAATGCAAGCTGTAATCTACCACTTTATCCCACTTGGATATTGCTTCAGTCAATGCAAAAATTAAATTAATATGATTATACTATCACTGATAATTGGTTTGCAATTTGAGTTAAGGTGACAGGAAATGACATGTGAGATGTTTAAAGTGACATTCACAGTTTTAAAGGAAATCTGATGGATATATTAAACTCTGACAGTCTGACAGATATCTAAATGAATCTGAGGTATTACAAGTCATTCACATCAGCTTAAGCTGTAGGATGAGTGGAAGCAATGTAATAAACAGACAGGGTTTCAAGGTGTGACAACATTGAACAAAGTCACACTCCCAATTATAGAGGCTTCTGTCAAAAACAAAACACCTACAACAAGGGTGTTAGACAATAATGGACTACCTACAGAACACACACGTAGGTACCTACGGACGCAGGCAAACACACACACAAACAAAGGATGTAATTGGAGGGTTTGGGGGAATTACACTGCTAAAAAAGCAATGGTTCTTCTGCATAAAATAGCAATCCTTCTGCATAATTTCACAGGATGGCATTGCCAGGCGCCATGATGAGAATCTCCTCCTGAGGCAGTAAGTATCTTAGGATGCAAATGAGCTGATCCAACCACTAATAGTAGCATTCAGACGATATCAATTACTTCTTCAATGTTTGCTTTTTAAGCCTTTTCACTGTTTGGCTTTTAAGTTACTTCACTGTGCACTCTATGGGGGGTTGTCTAACTTATTTTATACTTTGGGGACTGTGTTTTTTTATTGGGCACAGGGGAGGGTAGTGTGTTTTTTCCTAGGTTTACATACACCCTTTTGGAGGTTTCACAATATAATTTCTTCCATCCTAGCCAAATTTCCTCTTCTGCTTGCATGTGCCTCTAGATCAAGGTGTTTTGGTACTTCACTTACGCACTACGCTTTTCCTCATGCTAACTTTTATTATAAACTGGGTGGTTTGAACCCTGAATGCTGATTGGCTGACAGCCGCGTTATATCAGACCATATACCACGGGTATGACAAAACCATTTGTTTTTCAATGCTCTCATTACGTTGGTAACCAGTTTATAATAGCAATGAGGCACCTTGGGGGTTTGTGGTATATGGCCAATATACCACGGCTAAGGGCTGTGTCCAGGCACTCTGCTTTGTGTCGTGCTTAAGAACAGCCCTTAGCCTTGGTATATTGGCCATAAATCACACCCTCTCGGGCCTTATTGCTTTAATATACCACGGGTGAGTATAGTCTACCAGTCTAACTGTCTATCCTGCCCTCTATCCACCATTCATATTGACAATAGTGGTAGGTGGATCGTTTGTCCAGATCTGCAATAGGCTAACTAGCATCATACCACACACAAAATCATTCAAAGCTGCACCCATGTTCAATATGACCGGAGAGGCCACTTTTTGAGTCAGCTCAAAAAGCTCCCCTATTGATCTTGTTTAAGAACAATACAATTATCTAGACTAGCCTACAACAGCACAATGCAATGAATAATTGCATTATTGTTTTCAAATGAGTAGAAAATTCTACTCTAGGCTGTAAACTGCAGTGAAAATGTCATTTGAAAAATGGCGCAACATTACTGTGAGCAGGTCAGTCTGGCTGTATTTTAAGTTCTGGTACTGAGATGGGCTGTCTGTTGCGGATATCATTCTCCTAAGTCACCCTATAATAATATGGCCACATATACTCCCAGCAGGCCCAGTTATTCAGGAATGTTTAAAGGGAAAATCCCCCCCAAAAAATATCTTAAATAAATAATAAGACGCGTGATTCTGTGTTGATCATATAGGAGGCAATACAATTACAATTCATGACAGGTCAGGCCCCCAATATGCTCATTAAAGTAATTGTCTCCCAGTGATAGGATATCAATTTCCCAAGCCATAGTTATCAATTACCATGTGATGCAGGGAACCAAAAACTTCCCTTCCTTCACCACATACTGTAGCACACGTCAAAAGCTTTACCTGACTAATAATAGCCACTGGTGAGTTTGTTGCAACACTGCTGCTGATGGGCTCCAGAGTGGCGCAGATGTCTAAGGCACTGCATCTCAGTGCTAGAGGCATAACTACAGACCCTGGTTCGATCCTGGGCTGTATGACAACTGGCCGTGATCGGGAGTCCCATAGGGCGGTGCACAATTGTCCCAGCGTCGTCCATAGAGGGTAGGCCGTCATTGTAAAATAAGAATTTGTTCTTAACTGACTTGCTTAGTTAAATAAATATATATAAAAAAAAATGTGTCCAGATCAGCCATAGATGACAGATAATCCCTGCCTTTCAAGCTGTCAGCTCTTGATTGGTTAAGCCTTGTTACCTGTCAGCCACTGCTGAAAAAGCGTTAGAGAGAATTATTTCCACTAGGTAACGCCCCAGAAATGGAAGGGCATAAAATATATTGCTGCACCTGCTTTAACATCTGCTTTAACATCTGCTAATCTTTGTATGCAAAAAATCTACTATGATTTGAACATATCGTATTTTACTTGACTTTTGCCACAATGGCCGTCTGAGGCACATCTTTCACTGCCCCCTCTGGCCTGCAATGGTCTATCCTCCTCTCTCTCCGAGACTAATCTAATGCTCACAAAGAACCCCAGCTAAAGTTCACATTGCAAATCCTCTTTCAATATGCGAATCTCTTTGATGTTATATGCAAAGAGCCCTGCATTATCTGGCACATGCATGCTCCATCACAGCCAGGCTGAGCTCTTTCCTTTTAGTAATCATCCCTGACTCGCACATCCACACTGACAGCTCAGTATGGGCTCGTGTATTACCCCAGGAACCACCCAGACACTGTCAAACTTGAACAAAAGCAAAGCCCACAAAAATGAGACATGCATGGCCTAATTAACATCTAACGCCTTCAGCTCATGTCCTTTCCTATAGTGAGCTTGTGGCAACATTGTAGTTCTGTGCCTTTAATCTCCATGTACATGTTATATGTGAAAGCTGCAGAGGACTTTCTACAGTAGCTAGCACACCACCTCTCTGTGGAACTTCTGGGCAGGATCATCCTGGGCAGGGTCATCCTGCTACTGAAGCTTCTCTTAGGGGCAATTCACATATACACACTGTAACAACATAGACTGAAGACATAGGGCCATTTAAAGGTACAGTAGTGATTAGGACAGGTGAGAGAGGAGGTTTGACTCCACAACAGACTGCCGGCCTATTCCTCAGTCAGCGAACATCCATAGAAGACATCAACCATAAACTGCTTCGCAACTGTGGGATCATGAGTCACTAGGTCTCCATTGTTCTGCTGCTCGGCTTCCATTGATCCATTTATCTTCTGAGGTAGAGATCTAGATTTAGCAGAAGAGAGATAGTGTCAGACCGGGGTCACTATCTACGTACACACCTCCATCTGTCTTTGTGCGAGATGGATGAAGTAAAAAAAAAGAAGCAAAGAGAGAGCGGTGACTATAAACTTGTGCTGAAGTGAGCGCGAAAAGTGAGAGAGAGAGAGACGCCCGGGACATGCAGGGGTGTGAATAATGAGGATAGCGGCGCTAAGATCCCTCCAATCCCTCGGAAACACCGTTAACAACGTGTCTCTCTTCCCCATGGGACGTGTATGATACAAGTCCTCGCTATCTTAAGCCTCCCATGTGCAGGGATCCTGCAAAGCAATTTGGCTGGGGGTCATTAAGTCACACCAAGCTGTCAACGATTGTCCATCTATTTCCCCATGTACTCTCTGTAGAAAACTAGGAGCCTGGGTTGGCGTCTCTTTATCCTCGTTGCCGAGGCTTTATCATGCACGGAAAAACTGGCATATTAATTGAGCTATTACAGTGAGGTATTGCTTGCTTGTTAGGCAGAACAATAACCTGCAGGAGCGCTAGCCTTAAGAAGAATAAAAACGTTTTGCTCTTTTTGTGCTTATGGAGACAAATCCCAGTAGGGTTATGGGTGGGGGATATTCCTACTTTAATGGAGCACACTGGGCTCCTATTAGGACTATAGATCCCCGCAACAACATGTTCTGCTGTTCAACTGTTCAGCATTGCAGGGCCAGAAAGAAAATGGCAACCCACCCTGACATCAATTAATGTTGCACTGAGAACAGCAAAAGCATAGGTGAAGGATATTAGGGAGGAGATGGGCCTGTGATAACAGCCTTGTTGGGCCTGAGACATACAGCCTTGTTGGGCCTGAGACATACAGCCTCGTTGGGCCTGAGACATACAGCCTGGTTGGGCCTGAGACATACAGCCTGGTTGGGCCTGAGACATACAGCCTGGTTGGGCCTGAGACAAACAGCCTGGTTGGGCCTGAGACAAACAGCCTGGTTGGGCCTGAGACAAACAGCCTGGTTGGGCCTGAGACAAACAGCCTGGTTGGGCCTGAGAACAGCCTTGGAGGGCATTTTTTTTTTAAATGTACTTTAAAAATAACTTGTACCCCTTTATCTCCCTAATTTCGTTACAATCTTGTCTCATCGCTGCAGGTCCTGTACAGACTCGGGAGAGGTGAAGGTCGAGAGCCATATGTCCTCCGAAACACGACCCAACCAAGCGACACTGCTTCTTGATACAATGCCTGCTTAACTTGGAGGCCAGCCACACCAATGTATCGGAGGAAGTACCGCACACCTGGTGACCGTGTCAGCGTGCATGCGCCAGGCCCGCCACAGGAGTCGCTAGAGCGCGATAGGACAAGAACATCCCTCCTGGCCAAACTCTCCCCTAACCCGGATGACGCTGGGCCAATTGTGCGCCGCCTCATGGGTCTCTCGGTCACGACGTTGGGCTTTTTCACAGGAACTGTCAAGTAACATGTCTAAATGGGAACCAAGCACAGGAGTTTGAACATGTCCACAGAAAAGACAAAACAAAACAGAGAAACGGTTTTCATTTATCCATTTTCACGTTGTGTCTTTGTACAGTAGCTTGTTGGGAAGGCACAGCCAAGACAGCATGACAGCAGTGTTCTGTCTCGGAGAAGATGGCCTTCCCACAGGGGGAATTGTTTCTCTCGCTCTCTCTCTCATTCACCCTTTAGCATGTCTTATTGAAGGGCAGCGCATACAGGGAGAAAACAACCTGAGAAACACAGATCGAACGCACACAACACTTAATATCAAGCAGAAACCACCTGTCTTACAAACATAATTAGCAACAGATTCATTGACGAATCGATACGCACGCAAACCATAAGTGAGGAAATAAACGCATGTATCCAAAAGCAATATCCTACTATTACCCAGTGTATGCCCGAGCAATATCCTACTATTACCCAGTGTATGCCCGAGCAATATCCTACTATTACCCAGTGTATGCCCGAGCAATAACCTACTATTACCCAGTGTATGCCCGAGCAATAACCTACTATTACCCAGTGTATGCCCGAGCAATAACCTAGTATTACCCAGTGTATGCCCGAGCAATAACCTAGTATTACCCAGTGTATGCCCGAGCAATAACCTACTATTACCCAGTGTATGCCCGAGCAATAACCTACTATTACCCAGTGTATGCCCGAGCAATAACCTACTATTACCCAGTGTATGCCCGAGCAATAACCTACTATTACCCAGTGTATGCCCGAGCAATAACCTACTATTACCCAGTGTATGCCCGAGCAATAACCTACTATTACCCAGTGTATGCCCGAGCAATAACCTACTATTACCCAGTGTATGCCCGAGCAATAACCTACTATTACCCAGTGTATGCCCGAGCAATAACCTACTATTACCCAGTGTATGCCCGAGCAATAACCTACTATTACCCAGTGTATGCCCGAGCAATAACCTACTATTACCCAGTGTATGCCCGAGCAATAACCTAGTATTACCCAGTGTATGCCCGAGCAATAACCTACTATTACCCAGTGTATGCCCGAGCAATAACCTACTATTACCCAGTGTATGCCCGAGCAACACTGTATCATGTCATTCCCAGGAAGTCAGCGGCGTATAACACTAATCTAGCACTCCAAACATCATTCATAATCAGAAGTTAGCTATACGCTTTTGTAAAACAATGTTCATTGTATTTAACAGTTTGACTGAAGGCCGATCAAGGCATAATGAAATCTCAAGGTACTGGAACGCCCCGTTCTCTGAACTATTCTTGTACTTTTCAAGCATTTAGAGACAGACGCATGTGATTCCAGTGAAGTAACATAGAGGAGTGTACAACATTGAATTATTACAGTATAACATACAAATATTTTGAAGTAGAAACAAAGCCCTTGGACACACATCATTCGTTTCAAATGAGAGTCTTGAGGTTTCTCTCCAGGAAAAACATCAGGGACAGACTGATATTCTGCAAAATGTACAGGGATTGGACTGCTGAGGACTGGGGTAGTCATTTTCTCTGATAAATCCCCTTTCCGATTGTTTGGGGCATCCAGAAAAAAGCTTGTCCGGAGAAGACAAGGTGAGCGCTACATCAGTCCTGTGTCATGCCAACAGTAAAGCATCCTGAGACCATTCATGTGTGGGGTTGCTTCTCAGCCAAGGGAGTGGGCTCACTCACAATTATGCCTAAGAACACAGCCATGAATAAAGAATGGTACCAACACATCCTCAGAGAGCAACTTCTCCCAACCATGCAGGAACAGTTTAGATAACTATTTATGGATCACATGTCTCTCATCCCTCTGGTTAGATGTATAAATGGCACTAATGTGCAGAACACTGCACCTCTAGGAAGAAATGTCCATATCGAAAACCACAGCAACACACAAATAAATATCCAGTAGTGGTGAAATAAATTGTAAGCAGTGTCCATTGAGCAAATTCTATTGTGTATGTTACAATGCAATACCCCTACTCTCCATAGTAACCAACAGAGCACACAACTCAAGGGCTTCTTATCCTTGAAAGCACTCTCTGTATTTTCCATTTAGTACCTTGCCAGCGTGAATATCACATTTTGAGAAATGACAGGCACACACAATGTGTGTTTTAGCCCATACTAATGCAGGTCAACTTCTCTTGCATAATTGCAGGCTAAAATCAACAACATGTTTCAAACCCATAAGTCATGAGGTCTTGCGCGTTTACGGCGCATCCGTGAACAGGACACTCCCCATATGCTGATTTGTTTATGATGTGCACTGCACCGTAAAAGGCTTGGCTGCATTCACTCACCTCGCTCGAGTTTTCCTTTTCACCATAATGACATTGACGAACAAAACAACAGTGGAATAAAATGGAATTACAGATGAGTGCCTATATCTCCTCTCAACTTTCCATCACCCCGCCTCTCTCTCTCCCTGGTGTCTACTATCCTTCAATAGTTAAGGTGGACAATTTCAGGAGGTTATTCAAACGAAGAGCTGGAGTTGAATGCAAGTCAATCTTGATAGTAAGGTAATTTATCACACTATTGATCTTCAGCGCTTGCGGATTCGGCATGGAGTGGGTGTGGTGTGTTTGTGTTGCTCTGGTTATTTTCATAGAACGCAGCTTTTCATCCAAGAAGACATTATGCGTCAGCTTTATCCGCCAGTCTCATTTTAGCCTCCATAATACCGGCAAAACCACCGTTGGCAAATGTCTATGTACCAATCGATACAATGCAGAATGCAGTCAAAATCAATTTAGCACAGCTGTAAGCGTGGCGACATCGATACATTTTCATGCTCGGACAATAAGAATGCTAAAGACGGATTGAGATTGGCATTCTAAGACAAAACGCACTGTATCTATTTTGTGAACAATGTGTTTTTGTTGCCCATGTCAGAAGCAAACCACAGTACAGTGGGTATTACAGTTTGATGGAACTTTGATCATCATCGTCCTTTACGTTTCAGACTTTTCCTCTTCCCGGAGACAAAGGATGTATTTTTAGATGGAGGGATGGAATGGAGAAACATGCAGGCATCCACAATGGCGCTGAATGATTTAAGGGCTTGAAGGTGTGCTCTTCCTCCTCTGACCTTTGGAGTGTGCATGCTTTGGGACTTAAAGTAAACACTACTCCAGTTCACTGGTGCTCAAACAGAACATAACACTCCTTATGCAACATTACACGCACCTTTCCTATCTCTGTCCTCAGCAGGTCAATTTTCAAAAGTCACATGGACTCGTGGCCAAAAGTTTTGAGAATGACAAATTAATTTTCACAAAGTCTGCTGCCTCAGTTTGTATGATGTCAATTTGCATATGCTCCAGAATGTTATGAAGAGTGATCAGATTAATTGCAAAGTCCCTCTTTGCCATGCAAATGAACTGAATCCCCCAAAAACATTTCCACTGCATTTCAGCCCTGCCACAAAAGGACCAGCTGACATCATGTCAGTGATTCTCTCATTAACACAGGTGTGAGTGTTGACGAGGACAAGGCTGGAGATCACCCTGTCATGCTGATTGAGTTCGAATAACAGACTGGTGCTTGGAATCATTGTTCTTCCTCTGTCATCCATGGTTACATGCAAGAAAACACGTGCCGTCATCATTGCTTTGCACAAAAAGGGCTTCACAGGCAAGGATATTGCTGCCAGTAAGATTGCACCTATATCAACCATTTATCGGATCATCAAGAACTTCAAGGAGAGCGGTTCAATTGTTGTGAAGAAGGCTTCAAGGCACCCAAGAAAGTCCAGCAAGCGCCAGGACAGTCTCCTAATGTTGATTCAGCTGCGGGATCGGGGCAACACCAGTACAGAGCTTGCTCAGGAATGGCAGCAGGCAGGTGTGAGTGCATCTGCATGCACAGTGACGTGAAGACTTTTGGAGGATGGCCTGGTGTCATGAAGGGCAGCAAAGAAGCCACTTCTCTCCAGGAAAAACATCAGGGACAGACTGATATTCTGCAAAATGTACAGGGATTGGACTGCTGAGGACTGGGGTAAAGTCATTTTCTCTGATAAATCCCCTTTCCGATTGTTTGGGGCATCCAGAAAAAAGCTTGTCCGAAGAAGACAAGGTGAGCGCTACCATCAGTCCTGTGTCATGCCAACAGTAAAGCATCCTGAGACCATTCATGTGTGGGGTTGCTTCTCAGCCAAGGGAGTGGGCTCACTCACAATTATGCCTAAGAACACAGCCATGAATAAAGAATGGTACCAACACATCCTCAGAGAGCAACTTCTCCCAACCATGCAGGAACAGTTTGGTGACGAACAATGCCTTTTCCAGCATGATGGAGCACCTTGCCATAAGGCAAAAGTAATAACTAAGTGGCTCGGGGAACAAAACATCGATATTTTGGGTCCATGGCCAGGAAACTCCCCAGACCTTAATCCCATTGAGAACTTGTGGTCAATCCTCAAGAGGCAGGTGGACAAACAAAAACCCACAAATTCTGCCAAACTCCAAGCATTGATTATGCAATAATGGGCTGCCATCAGTCAGGATGTGGCCCAGAAGTTAATTGACAGCATGCCAGGGCGGATTGGAGAGGTCTTGAAAAAGAAGGGTCAACACTACAAATATTGACTCTTTGCATCAACTTCATGTAATTGTCAATAAAAGCCTTTGACACTTATGAAATGCTTGTAATTATACTTCAGTATTCCATAGTAACATCTGACAAAAATATCTAAAGACACTGAGGCAGCAGACTTTGAACATTTTATTTGTGTCATTCTCAACTTTTGTCCACGACTGCACTTCTCTATAAAGGGTAGCTTTTTTAACCGAGTCTTAATTGAGTTTCCGTTAAGCATGAAGTAATCTTTCATAGCAGGCTGTGTGGTGAGGGCGTTCCTATAGTGGTGCGCCTGCTACAGAATCTCAGATGGGCCACACAAGCTCAAGCTAACACACAGGGGCTCGGGCAGGATAAACTATTTAACTGCACCCATCCGGCAGGCTTCATTGTGCGTCGATGCTTGGAGGCAGGGCTATAAACAGATTAAAGTAGAATAGTTCTCTGAAGGGTGCTAAGTAAAGCCCATTAAAATAAAAATGGTTTCTGTGCAGCAGCTCATACACATTTCAGCAGGGGAAACAAGCCACTCTCTTTTGTGAGAGGATCAACTCCTCTGTTTGCTTGCTTTGTAACAGATCCAAAAGAATGTTGTCTTTACCGCGAGAGCCCAAGGCTGTCATGTCCCTTCCACATTCATGACGAGAAAACTGTCTCCATTGAGAAATAAACAGTGGGATTATCCTATCCTAATCTGATAGAAGTAGCACAAAGAGTGACCTAGGGTACTTGGGATAGCTCCAAATGCCACTCAAACAGCACACAGGCATCTATGGACAGATTTAATTACGAAAGTTACATTGGTGGAATTAACTCAATTGAAAAAATTGAGAAGGTTTTTTTTGTGTGGTTACATGAGCATTTTTACAAGGTGTACATTGCATTCGGAAAACATTCAGACCCCTTGACTTTTTCCACATTTTGTTACGTTACAGCCTTAAATTGTTTTTTCCCCCATCATTAATCTACACACATTACCCCATAATGACAAAGCAAAAACAGGTTTGCAGAAATTTTTGCAAATGTTTGAAAACCCCCCCCAGAAATATCACATTTACAAAAGTATTCAGACACGTTGCTCAGTACTTTGTTGAAGCACCTTTGTTAGCGATTACAGCCTCAAGTCTTCTTGGGTATGACACTACAAGCTTGGCACACCTGTATTTGGGGAGTTTCTCCCATACTTCTCTGCAGATCCTCTCAAGCTCTGTCAGGTTGGATGGGGTGTGTCGCTGCACAGCTATTTTTAGGTCTCTCCAGAGATGTTGAATTGGGTTCAAGTCCGGGTTCTGGCTGGGCCAATCAAGGACAATCAGAGACTTGTCCCGAAGCCACTCCTGCGTTGACTTTGCTGTGTACTTAGGGTCTTTGTCCTGTTGGAAGGTGAACCTTCTCCTCAGTCAGAGGTCCTGTGTGCTCTGGAGCAGGTTTTCATCGAGGATCTCTCTGTACTTTGCTCCGTTCATCTTTCCCTTGATCCTGACTAGTCTCCCAGTCCCTGCAGCTGAAAAACATTCCCACAGCATGATGCTGCCACCATAATGTTTCACCATAGGGATGGTGCCAGGTTTCCTCCAAGTGACGCTTGGCATTCAGGCCAAAGAGTTCATTCTTGGTTTCATCAGACCAGAAAATCTTGTTACTCATGGTCTGAGAGTCTTTAGGTGCCTTTTGGCAAACTCCAAGCGGGCTGTCATGTGCCTTTTACTGAGGAGTGGCTTCCGTCTGGCCACTCTACCATAAAGACCTGATTGGTGGAGTGCTGCAGAGATGGTTGTCTTTCTGGGAGTTTCTCTCATCTCCACAGAGGAACTCTGGAGCTCTCTCAGAGTGACCATCTTGGTCTCCTCTCTGACCAAGGCCCTTCTCCCCGATTGCTCAGTTTGGGCATTTTAGAATAAGGCTGTAACATAACAAAATATGGAAAAAGTCAAGGTGTCAGAGTGCTTTCTGAATGCACTGTATATGCTAATATACAGTGGGGCAAAAAAGTATTTAGTCAGCCACCAATTGTGCAAGTTCTCCCACTTAAAAAGATGAGAGAGGCCTGTAATTTTCATCATAGGTACACTTCAACTATGACAGACAAAATGAGAAAAAAAAATCCAGAAATTCACATTGTAGGATTTTTAATGAATTTATTTGCAAATTATGGTGGAAAATAAGTATTTGGTCACCTACAAACAAGCAAGATTTCTGGCTCTCACAGACCTGTAACTTCTTCTTTAAGAGGCTCATCTGTCCTCCACTCGTTACCTGTATTAATGGCACCTGTTTGAACTTGTTATCAGTATAAAAGACACCTGTCCACAACCTCAAACAGTCACACTCCAAACTCCACTATGGCCAAGACCAAAGAGCTGTCAAAGGACACCAGAAACAAAATTGTAGACCTGCACCAGGCTGGGAAGACTGAATCTGCAATAGGTAAGCAGCTTGGGTTGAAGAAATCAACTGTGGGAGCAATTATTAGGAAATGGAAGACATACAAGACCACTGATAATCTCCCTCGATCTGGGGCTCCACGCAAGATCTCACCCCGTGTGGTCAAAATGATCACAAGAACGGTGAGCAAAAATCCCAGAACCACACGGGGGGACCTAGTGAATGACCTGCAGAGAGCTGGGACCAAAGTAACAAAGCCTACCATCAGTAACACACTACGCCGCCAGGGACTCAAATCCTGCAGTGCCAGACGTGTCCCCCTGCTTAAGCCAGTACATGTCCAGGCCCGTCTGAAGTTTGCTAGAGAGCATTTGGATGATCCAGAAGAAGATTGGGAGAATGTCATATGGTCAGATGAAACCAAAATATAACTTTTTGGTAAAAACTCAACTCGTCGTGTTTGGAGGACAAAGAATGCTGAGGTGCATCCAAAGAACACCATACTTACTGTGAAGCATGGGGGTGGAAACATCATGCTTTGGGGCGTTTTTTCTGCAGAGGGACCAGGACGACTGATCCGTGTAAAGGAAAGAATGAATGGGGCCATGTATCGTGAGATTTTGAGTGAAAACCTCCTTCCATCAGCAAGGGCATTGAAGATGAAACGTGGCTGGGTCTTTCAGCATGACAATGATCCCAAACACACCGCCCGGGCAACGAAGGAGTGGCTTCGTAAGAAGCATTTCAAGGTCCTGGAGTGTCCTAGCCAGTCTCCAGATCTCAACCCCATAGAAAATCTTTGGAGGGAGTTGAAAGTCCGTGTTGCCCAGCAACAGCCCCAAAACATCACTGCTCTAGAGGAGATCTGCATGGAGGAATGGGCCAAAATACCAGCAACAGTGTGTGAAAACCTTGTGAAGACTTACAGAAAACGTTTGACCTCTGTCATTGCCAACAAAGGGTATATAACAAAGTATTGAGATAAACTTTTGTTATTGACCAAATACTTATTTTCCACCATAATTTGCAAATAAATTCATAAAAAATCCTACAATGTGATTTTCTGGATTTTTTTTCTCATTTTGTCTGTCATAGTTGAAGTGTACCTATGATGAAAATTACAGGCCTCTCTCATCTTTTTAAGTGGGAGAACTTGCACAATTGGTGGCTGACTAAATACTTTTTTGCCCCACTGTACATTGTTTATCTTATATAATACATAGGTCGTGATCAGTGTATGCAATGAGATGAATTATAATGTGAGAGTGCTGATCTCTAAATCTGTTTCACTTCTCTAACAGAGATATCTGATGCAACATTTTTCCTGCATTATGCTAGCATCTTATGCGTGTGACAGGGCACTATGTGTTCTTCTGGCCCGTGCGGTGTTGAAGCTCTGCTATGTGACCCTAAAGGTTGTTTTCCTTCTCAATAAGCCCTTACTGTTACATCATCGCTGACACCAAAATAACTCTTAGTTTCTATTTTGTGCCGCTTTTAATTGGCTTTTAAATGGCGAGTACTGGAGTGACACACAAAGGCACTAAAGCGCCCCGGCCCTGTTATTTTAAGATGCACGTCGTAAGGAGGAAGGCAGCTACGCGTGGATAATCCAAACTGACTACAGCACGTTTGACCTTAACAATGAAGTTTCAACTGGTAAAGTGTCCTGGCTTGCCAGCTGACCCAAGTTTTAATTAATGGGCTCACTGTAAAGGCATTACTCAGCCTCTGGACAGACATGACTAAGAGAAATCCAACAGACAATCTCTTCCACAAAATGGACCTTTGTACTGTATGTCTCTAACCCTAACCATGCTTTGTGACATACATGCACTGTATAAATAATATGCTATTATTGTGAGATATAGAAGTACAGTATGTTGCCACAAGAGACATACAAACTTATGTGTCTGTTGAAGGTGAAAAAATGATGGTTAAATGTAATTGTTTTGATATTCCAATGAGATCATGTAAGGGGCTGTGTAACTGGTGGCAGTGAAGTCAGACGCAGGAGAGCAGAACTAGGTAATAGCCGGAGAAGTTTAATATCAAAAACCAACGGCATAAAGAAAGAACCAACATGGGTACAAAACCCGACGCACACCAGCAAACATGTGCGCAAGCACTTACAACAAACAGTTCCACACAAAGACGGGGGGGAACAGAGGGTTAAATACACAACACTTAATGAGGGAAATGAGAACCAGGTGTGTAGGAAAACAAGACAAAACAAATGGAAAATGGCAAGTGGATCGACGATGGCTAGAAGACCGGTGACGCCGAACGCTGCCCAAACAAGGAGAGGAACCGACTTCGGTGGAAGTCGTGACAGATCATGTTTGTTTACGCCACATAAGGATAAATAACAAATGACTACCACTACCACAACCACTACCTTCACAACTACTACAATAGTTAATACAAAAGGCTACCGAGTACAGTACATTCACATAACTCTTCCGCTTTAAAGGGTGTAATTTTGTTCTTCGACACCCATGTGTAACATCCATCTGGGTGATGTATGGGGCCTATTCAGCATCAGACTGCCCTTCACACGCCAATGCCTGTTGTGGAAAGACAAAGACTCTTACATGTGGAAGAGATGTCCTCTCTTTCAACTGCATGTCTTGATGTCTGTCACAATCCTGCTACACAATGCTGTTCCATTCGTAACCTCTACGACAATAAGGCAAATGCAGGCACATGCGGTTGGGAAAGTAATATAAATGATATAATCTTGATGTTATATCCTGTGAAGGGTCATATGTTTTGTGGCAATTAGTTGACAATGTCCATTGTCTCCAACCGTTGAAAGCAATTATTGTGCTTTTTTTTTTTTTTACAATTAGAGATAGCATCATGCTTACAACCAGAAAATAAAGGAGATAAGAATTGAACCAACAAGACAAAATGGCTCAAAATATAGAATGCTACAAATTAATTACCTGGAAACCAACTGCTGGCCACCGGAGACAGACAACCCATGATTCATTGACTGTTTAACTTTCAGCACATAACCGTCACTGTCACAATATCATTTAACCAGTTATAGTCATTTGTAAAATGTCAGTTCTCATTAAGAGCTGTTTGTAATTCCCCATGACATGAACATCTGTATTAAGGACAACACAGTCAAAGGCAACTGCAAGTGGGGACCCCTGAACACAAGGCAGTAGATCAGACATGTAATCATTGTTTCCACTCTCTGTTGTTTAAATATTGTGGATGTGCTTTACTTTTCTGTGTACTCTCCAGGCCTTGCCTCCTTTCATTACCTTTCATTACAGTCAAACTGAGCTCACAGCCTGGTCCATGGCCAAATTCTATGATTCCTCCACACAAATATTTGTGTCAAACAATCATTTGCGCCTCAATTCGGCTGACTTGTCGCACCACGGGTAATGTGGCTCCCAAGTTTTCCCCCTCATCTAAATAACGACAATTTGCGGCTTCTCTGGTCTTGTGCGTGACACCTTTAAATCTGCAACTCATCCTAATGGTTCCTAATTCCTCAGAAAGAAGGCCAGTCTCCCTGGCTGAGAATAGAAAATGAAAGGCTGCCCGCCGCCACTGGTCTGGCTATCCATTCCATGTATTTTTAAACACTCGCAGAGGTGATACTGGAGTTGGTGTGCATGCAACCTTCGTCTGCTAGGCCTAGTAGCCTCCCTTGCTCAGGCGTGAGGAGGGTTAGGTATAAATTAAGGAAGGGGAAATGACATGGAGAACAGGAGCACAGGGTGGAACTGTCATGCCTTATCGGGGCCTATCAGCCATGTAAATGTCCCCTCATAAATGATGAAAGATGTATTATCACACAAATGGAAAGGGTGACAGTGATGGAAAGAAATGGGTTCTGTCAAAGGTATTTCTTCAGCATGGCCTGGCAATTATCCAGCAATAATGAATTACTATTCCAATAGACTAAACCTCCAGACCCCGTCACTCACATGCACATGCTTCAATTCATCAGGGCATGGACTCTACAAGGTGTCGAACGCGTTCCACAGGGATGCTGGCCCATGTTGGCTCCAATGCTTCCCACAATTGTGTCAAGTTGGCTGGATGACCTTTAGGTGTTGGACCATTCTTGATACACATGGGAAACGGTTGAGCATGAAAAACACAGCAGCATTGCAGTTCTTGACAGAAACCATTGCGCCTGGCACCTACTACCATACCTCATTCAAAGGCACTTACATTTCTTGTCTTACCCATTCCCTTTCTGAATTGACACACATGCACAATCCATGTCTCAATTGTCTCAAGGCTTAAAAATCCTTCTTGAGCCTGTCTCCTCCCCTTTATCTACACTGATTTAAGTGGATTTAACAAGTGACATCAATAAGGGATCATAGCTTTCAACTGGATTCACCTGGTCAGTCTATGTCATGGAAAGAGCTGTTCTTAATGTTTTGTATACTCAGTGTATGTCATGTGCACGTCATACTGTAGTTGTGAGTTGTGGATCACATCTGACCGTTTTTCTAAAAGCCAGGCAATTCCAATGTGGAATCAGAATGTAGTCTGAATGGCTGAGTGACATTCCAGGGCCCATTTCATCTTATTTTATGACATAGAAAATGGATCTGTGTTGTTTTATAGTGTTTGCTTGAATACGAACAGCCCAATGCTTTAATAAGGTCCATTGTCTGTTATAGGATGCGTGAAATAATCATTCATTTAAGGTAAACATTGCCTGGTTGAGAGAAATCAGTCATCCAAGGGCATATTGCAGTGTGTTACAGTAGTAGGTTTTTAAAAGGATCACTCCAGGCCAGGCCCCATATTCTTTAAGAGTTTGATGATAATCCAATTTTGGCCTGAAGTAGTTGGTGTCAAATATTTCTTGAGATGGTTGTCTTGTTTGGTCATGTATTAACACTGGGTGACAACATGTCACAACAGAGTGTCAAATTCAGAAACAAAGCCCAAGGATGCAATCACTGTCTTACACACTAAAGTACAATAGCCTTTGTGATATGAGAAACAGCACGTACAAGACAACTGCTGTGCTTCTTCACTACTGAACAATGCGATGTAAATCTAAGTCACAGACGGTCACATCAATGTCAGCAATGGTTCAATTTTCAAAGAAAACGTAGGTCTCAGTTTGTCTTACAACATGGTGCTGTTAGGTTGTCATGTTAGGCCGTGCTTGTCTAAGGGAATGCCACATTGCTGCATGGCAGAGCCAATTCTTTGCTGAATACCTCTCAGAAAGTAAATTCTGTTTTGTATAGTGGTAATTTCCCTCTCCTCAAATACAGGTGCAATACAGCAGGAAACAGGTGAAAAAGGGGTAGGCTACTTTCATTGTTTAATAAAAGCTATAGACCTTTTGAGGGGATAGAGCCCATAGACTTAAACGAGGTAGTCTGCAATGCATCTTCCCAGAAGTGCCATAATAGGAGTATTTGTTATGCAGCATAGCCACAATAACACTGCATAGATGCCCCAACTGTCTTAAGTGGATATATACTTATTGATGGATTATAACTCAAGAGCAGGGCTGGGAAAAGCCCTAGCTCATTTCATAGCCCCAATACTCCTTTATTTGGATGTTGAAGGGCACTTCCATGTCCAGCGGAGAGGGAATATGAAGGTAATCTCAACGGTGCCATTAAATATACTCCTATCTCTCCACTCGCAATTATATATATCGCTCATAAAAATGGCTGACTGCTTTCGCTATTATTAGGAGAGAGGAACAGAAACAGAAAGAGAGAGAGAGAGAGGGGAACAACTGTTGCCTCAGCCTTTTTGGATCTGACCATGCGTTTGTCTTCTCTGGTCTGTTTGGCTTACCCTCACCAGCATAATTGTTGCTGTAGCTAAGTCTGTGCCAAGCTGTCTGAATCAGTTGGCCAAGAATAGTGGTTTTCTGTTCATGTGAGGTGTCCGCTGGATAACGGTTGTTGCCAGTGTTTTTCATGGCTACTCTGGTTTGACTTCCCTGTGCCAGAGTGCCAGGTGGGAAACTGCCACAAGACTAACTCGAAATTCAATTGGTTATTCTAATATCTTTTGACCTTGAACAAGATCAGCCTTAAGAATAACTGTGGAATATATAGTACTGATGGGTTCCATTTGAATTCCAAATCAAGACGGGATGAACAAATGCCACATTCAATTTCAAATATCCCATTGAAGACTGAGCATGGATTGATAGATAAACACAGTATTGACATAAGTCACAGGGCAGAAAGGTCAGCCTTCACTACACGGCTGTTACCATCATCCGTCTTTGATACCAGTCATTGCCTCTTGACTTAAAACTTAGCAATCACACTCTAATCAACCAACCATCATCCATTCAATACCAGGAGGCCACTAGCAAGGCCAGACTAGATATTTTCCCTGTCCTCCTTATTCATCTCTAACATAATCCACCATGCTAAACGTGTCTCTTGTAGGGAACATGTTTTAAAATGGGTCTTTGTAACATAAAATCATTTGGAGGAGCGTTGCACCTGAAATGACTGTAATTCATGCAATAAACGATTGAATAAATTACATTGACTGGCTCCAGTTTGAAGTGTCTGTTTTTGATGCATGGCAGTGTCAACTCCTGCACGGAGCACTTCTGCTCGCTTTTCCCCATACACAACTCAGAGTGCTGGAAATCTATTAGACATTGCACCTTATCAAAGGATGCCTTCCTCCTAACTTCCTCAGAAATTGCAGAACTTGAGCTTTTAGAAGTGAAAGCGAAAAAAGCCTGTGATTTCGAGATTTTGCTTGGCTCTTTGACAATCACCATAACTCAATTATATTCCCCTAGTGCAGTCACCCGATTCGTAGGTTTGCATCCTGCTACTTACAAGAAGAGACCTCATTTACATTGCCATTGTGTATGATACGGGCCATGCTAGATGGTGCATTCGTTCCATTTTAGGCAATAAAAACTGTTCCTTGCAGGTTCTTGCTAAATACTGATATCAACAGCATGCCAGTAGCATGTCCTCTCACATCCAAGGTTAAGATCATGTCTTGAGTTCTGTGATCAGTGGGAGGATACACTAAAGATCAAGCATTAGCTTAATTAAGTAGAAAATTATATGCATTGGCAAAGTTTTTATGCTGATGACAGTAGAACTAATAAAAAACTATCTTCACTGTTTCTTCCTTGTTTTAAAAAGTAGAAAACAAGTAAATTGCTGATGCTCCTTCAGGTTGAATGCATTAGCATTTGGAAGAGCTTGGGGACCTGGCCACAGAAACCAGGAGACAGTATCACATCTAAACACACTCTCACAGTCACGGGTGTTCCATTCTGGGTTGTTGGGCCACACAAGCTAAAGGGTAACAAACGTTTCTGTTTATATTACAATTTTTACAACAACCTGAAGGTATGCACAGCAATTATGACAATAACCAAATGTTGTTCTGCTCATGAAATGTCTGAAGATAAACAATTCATTATGATGCAATTATAATTCGTCATGACACACAAGCACTTTATATTGCTTATCTTTGGGCAAATGCGTTAGCTTTGTAAAGATGCCTTACCGTGGTATGGTGTTTACTGTACCCAGGTGAGAACAATAATTAGAAACTTTATCAACACAATCTCTGGAGCTTGCAACAACCAATTTCTAGGCACTGCTATTGTTTCATTTATCACTGTCAAGCTAGAACCAATGCTTTGCTTATTCGTGCTTTTTGCCTTATTTCTATGTGCTGCTTTTTATCTTATTACGTGTGTTCTGATTATGAGACACTACAGCATACACACCCACACGCATACAAACAAATGAAATAAGCATACATTCCAAAGTAATCAAAGAAAGAAAACTAAAAGGATGAGCAACAGCCAAGGCAAAACAACTGTCTTATGGATGAGAATTAGAATGTTTGCAGACAGACAGACAGCGAGAGAGACACGGCAAGAGAGAGAGAGACAGACAGACAGACAGACAGCGAGAGACAGACAGCGAGATGATTGATAGTGGAATTGATGGATGTTTGCATGTATATACTGTATGTGTTTGTGTGTTTATGAATGTCTCTCCATCTGTATGAATGTGTTTGTTTGTCTGCTACAGAACACCACCTTGTATAATATACAGGCACACTTCTCCTGCCACCTACCCACACTAAAGGTCTGTTCAGCTCATTCATTCTCTACCAGCAAGGAAGTGACATCGGAAATTCATTTACGGGAGAAGGATACTGAATTAAATGCTACATTTACTTTAGAAGACAGCTGGTGCAGGGACTGAAAATTAGGCTTTGCACCATAGAGGTGTACCAGATTGATATTGTGAAGATTTTCCATCAATTCCTTCATAGTGGCAAAATACAAAATGGTCTCTGGCAAGAGTCTTCTGAATTGCTGGAGGTGGCACATCCCAGCAAACAAAGGACATCCTGAGGACATTTGGCGACGTTCCCATTAGGTTCCTTAAGGCTTTAAGCGCAATACGACCCATTGACCTTCTGAAAATGTTCTAGGAGCATTAAAGTTCCAAGGATGTCACTGAGGACAATGTCAAGACCTTTTTAGGACGTTCTTAGGATTTTCCTTTTACTAATCCCTAGGACGTCGCGTGATTGTCCCAAGGGAACGTTATCTGGGGGACCTTTGTCTAGTTCCCTGTAAGTTACCAGGACGTCAATGAGGACCATATCAGGACCTTTTAAGGACGTTCTCAAGACTTAGATTTTACTAGTAAGTAGGACTGCGTGATGGTCCCAAGCGAACATTCTCTGGGGGACCTTGTTCTAGTCCCTGGTTTGTCCCAAGGATGTTTTTTGAACGATCTTGGGACGTTGTGTCATGGTCCTTTGGACATTTTGTCTAGTTCCCGGTTTGTCCCAGGGACGTCCCCAAAGAGGTTTTTAGGACATTCTTTGGGCGTGGTGTAATGGTCACCTGGAGGTTGTTTCTAGTTCCTGGTTATCTGGAGACAGTCACAAGGATGATTTTAGAACATTCTTGGGACATTTCATCATGGTCCCATAGAGGTTTTTGTCACGTGATGGTCCCAGGTATCCCAAACCATTATAAGAAAAGTAATGAAATGGTATGGGGGGTTTTAAGGTAAGTGGTACGCTGTTCAGCTAAAATATAGTGTAAAAATCTTTAATCGATGACAATATGATTACATTTGTCATGATCAATTAGTACTGACATTTCAATATTACCCAACATGGGTTTTAAACTCACAACTTCTGGATTTGGAGTTTGCTGATCTTTGTGCTGCACTACAAAGCCTGAAGAATATCCTAAACATTCATCAGCAATAATATTGGTTTATTCGGATCCCCATTAGCTTTTGCCAAAGCAGCAGCTATTCTTCCTTGGGTCCACACAAAACATGACAAGTAACAAAACACTGATAGACAAGAATAGTCACACAAATAAAATAAAAATACAACAATATGCTCCTGAGACCCCACCCCTAAAAAAACTTTTATATTTCTATTTTATTGTATGTGCAAAATTGTCCTCTGTAGTGGTCATTAGGACATACATATGAACACATTTATATTACAGTCAATTGGTACAGTACGTGAAAAACATAGTTGCGGCATCGGTGTGTCCACTGCAATAGACATGTATTGACAAACTCTTATTTAGCTCTTATTTGATGTGAAAAAATATATGCACTACCGTTCAAAGGTTTGGGGTCAATAAGAAATGTCCTTGTTTTTGAAAGAAAAGCATTTTTTTTGTCCACTAAAATAACATCAAATTGATCAGAAATACAGTGTAGACATTGGTAATGTTGTAAATGACTAACGGCTGATTTTGTATGGAATATCTACATAGGCATACAGAGGCTCATTATCAGCAACCATCACTCTGTGTTCCAATGGCACATTGTGTTAACTAAACCAAGTTTATCATTTTAAAAGGCTAAATAATCATTAGAAAACCCTTTTGCAATTATGTTAGCTCAGCTGATTAAAGAAGCAATAAAACTGGCCTTCTTTAGACTAGTTAAGTATCTGGAGCATCAGCATTTGTGGGTTCGATTACAGGTTCAAAATGCCAGAAACAAAGAACTTTCTTCTGAAACTCGTCAGTCTATTCTTGTTCTGAGAAATGAAGGCTATTCCATGTGAGAAATTTCCAAGAAACTGAAGATCTTGTACAATGCTGTGTACTACTCCCTTCACAGAAGAGCGCAAACTGGCTCTAACCAGAATAGAAAGAGGAGTTGGAGGCCCCGGTGCACAACTGAGCAAGAGGACAAGTACATTAGAGTGTCTAGTTTCATGGGAGCTTCATTAAATAACCTGGGAACTAGACAAAAACCTCCAGGGGAGCATGACACACCGACCCAAGAACATCCTAAAAACATCCTCAGGGTTGTCCCCGGCACCAACCAGGAATTAGGCAAAACCTCCAGGCGACCATGACACAACGTCCTGACCACTTTAGGCGACCATTTCGTGACATTCCGGGGACGTCCTAATGACAAATTTTTGTTTGCAGTGATGCCACGTCGGGGTGCTGCGGGCATTTGTCACTAGAAATGAGTAGGTAAGTGTCCCAGAGCTTGGATAAATCCACTTCGCAGGGCAGAAAATCCATCTCGAGTAATGACCTCAGTCTTATCAGCAAAGCCACTGCCATATCTGATTGGTATAAAGGGCTCGTTTCATTACACACAGTCCCAAAGTCCAATGCATACCATATCAAATCCAAATCAAATGTTATTGGTCATATACACATACAGTATTTAACAGATGTTATTGCGGGTGTAGCGAAATGCTTGTGTTCCTAGCTCTACAGTGCAGTAGTACCTAAAAACAATTCACAACAATACACACACATCTAAAAGTAAAATAATGGAATTAAGAAATACATAAATATTACATTGCGCAATGTCGGAGTGGCATTGACTAAAATACTGTATATACATAAGAGATGAGTATAGCAGTATGTAAACATTATCTAAACATGATTAATTTAAGTGAAGAGTGCTCCATTATTAAAGTGGCCAGTGATTCTAAGTCTATGTATATAGGGCAGCAGCCTTTAAGGTGCAGGGTTGCGTAACCGGATGGAAGCCGTCTAGTATTGGCTATTTAACAGTGTGATGGAAGTAGAGAGATACAGCAGAAGCTGTCTATCGGTCCCATCTTTGATGCACCTGTACTGACCTCGCCTTCTGGATGATAGCGGGGTGAAATGGCCGTGGCTCGGGTGGTTGATGATCTTTATGGCATTCCTGTGAGATCGGGTGCTGTAAGTGTCCTGGAGGGCAGGTAGTTTGCCCACGGTGATGCGGTGAGCAGACATGATATAATAGGAGCAGCATGCAGGATTACCTCACAGATAAGCAATTTCTCAGCCAATCCCGAGAAGAAGCCACAGAACTACTCCGTCTTCCAGATCGTCCCTGAAATTGGACCAACCAATCAGCTACTACGTTTTTAAAGCCAAATTCATGTCACATGTCACTTGCACATCCTCATCTGCACATCTATCACTCCAGTGTTAATTGCTAAATTGTAATTACTTCGCCACTATGGCCTATTTATTGCCTTACCTCCTTACTTCATTTGCACACACTGTATTTAGATATTTCTATTGTGTTATTGACTGTATGTTTGTTTATCCCATGTGTAACTCTGTTGTTGTTGTTGCACTGCAATGCTTTATCTTGGCCAGGTTGCAGTTGTAAATGAGAACTTGATCTCAAATGGCCTACCCGGTTAAATAAAAAAAATTAAACTTTGAGAAAGTAAACCATTTCGGACATAACTTGTAGGACGCTGCATCGAAAGCAAGGTGAGCTCGAAAAAGGAATTGCTGAATCTAGGTTACTCTACTTCTCCCACTATCCTTCCTTCACCATACAGTACCTATATGCACTGCACCATACATTACAGCACATGTTTCTCAGCATAATGTGTTCATTCTTCCACATATGTGACTTGTTTCAGGAAACTAGGTTTATGTCTCATGTCACTACTACACAGGAGCAGTATTTGAACATAAACATGTTTTTTGGCAGAAATGCCTTCTGGAACATGTGAACTTTCATGTCCCTTTATAACAAACTTGTATTCCATCCATAAATATGAATAAAATGGTTAAATTGCGAGCCTAGTTGGTTTAGCAACAGAAAAAGGCAGGATCCTTCCCACTAGCCATGATTGGCTGAGATAATGTATGGGCTGGACATGCCCGGAGATGAGTTTGGATTGGTCTGCCACGTAGCTCGCTTCTGTCTATAAAGTCAGCATGTGTTGACAGTCCTTTCTACCGCAACGTTTTTGAAAGATATAACGTTAGCCATCGAGAACTACAAAAATGTTGCTACTTTTCTCAACAACATTGATGCCCTGAATATAGCAGGCACTATCAACAGATCAGTTGGAAAAGGTGATGGGCTACTTTCTGCACACGCCACATTCAGTGTGAACCGGAGTGACTTGACACAAAGCTGGCCAAACAAAAATGTTGCTTCAAACAAAACAGAGTTAAATGGTTCCAGTCTGCCGTGAAGCATTCATCTATATGGGTAAGTCTAGCTACATTTTACAGATTTAAGCTTCTCATTTTGTCATGAAGTCATTTATATTGCAAGTTAAAGCATACTGTTAGCTAGTTAACCTTTTCTCAATACAGGGGGTGCTGTTTCCACTTTGGAAAATATCGTCTCCAAATTAAACTGCCTCATACTCAATTCTTGCTCGTACAATATTATTACTATTGGATAGAAAACAATCTCTAGTTTCTAAAACCGTTTGAATTATGTCTGTGGGTGAACCAGAACTCTTTCTACAGCGAAACTCATGACAGGACATGCGAAGCTCTGAAAAATAGTCTCTGATCTCGGATCAGTTTAAAACTCTGTGTGTGCCCTATGGCTTGACATGAACTGCACCCGCCTTCCCCTGGATGTCAGTAACCAATGAGAAGTGGAATGGTGTCTCTACGTGTTTGTCAGAGTTTTTAAAAGGGAATGGAGTGAGATGTCCCTTCTTTTCGACGCTTGCCAGGACGCAAGGGAGGACATCAGAATCGCATGCTCAAAAGCTCTCGTTATTGATCAAAGATATATCCGTCTGTGATTTAATTCGATATAGGTGTTAGAAACATCATAACGAAGTTATTTGAAACCGATTTATATCAGTTTATGCGAGTATATTGCTATTTTTCTGAATTTCCTTAGTATTGCGTTTGAGGATTTGGGCATGTGTGTGCCGTGTAGCTATCGTTAGCTGCTAGTTTCGAAGTTGAGGAGGTCGTTTTACAACAAAGCAACGATTCTTTTGGACAAAGGACACATTGCCCAAGATACTGATGGAAGCTCGTCCAAAAGTAAGAGTTATTTATGATTTTATCCCGTATTTATGTGGAAAAATGTAAACGCAGTTGTCAGCCATTTTTTGCGGCACTAGTCTGGCTGTAACTCACAATGTATGTCTAGTAACGTAAATTTTAAAAATCAGCGGTTGCATTAATAACCAATGCATCTTTCATTAACTGTCCAACCTGTATTTTTTTAGTCAATCTAATCGATAAATAATCGTAAACATAGGTGCCTTTCCAAGATGGCGCCGGCCCGAATGCATGCCATGTTTTGACAGATTACATTGCATAACCACGATTTGTGATGCTAAATATGCACATTTTCGAACAAACTCTATATGCATTGTGTAATATGATGTTACAGGACTGTCATCTGAAGAATTCTGAGAAGGTTAGTGAAAAAATTAATATATTTTGGTGGCGATAACGTTATCGCCCCCTTTGCCTTGATTTAATGCTGGTGTGATGTTAGCTCATGTGGTATGCTAATATAACGATATATTGTGTTTTCGCTGTAAAACACTTAGAAAATCTGAAATATTATCTGGATTCACAAGATCTGTGTCTTTCGATTGCTGTAGGCTGTGTATTTTTCAGAAATGTTTCAGGATGAGTATTTTGGTAATTGACGTCGGTCTCTGTAATTATTCCGGCTGCTTCCAACGCCATTTCAGATTGCAGCTGCAATGTACAACTGTGATTTATACCTGAAAAATGCACATTTTTCTAAAAAAACATATCCTATACCATAAATATGTTATCAGACTGTCATCTTATGAAGTTGTTTCTTGGTTAGTGGCTATATATATCTTTATTTAGTCAAATTAGTGATAGCTACTGATGGAGTAAAAAACTGGTGGAGTAAAAAAAGTGGTGTCTTTTGCTAACGTGGTTAGCTAATAGATTTACATATTGTGTCTTCCCTGTAAAACATTTTAAAAATCAGAAATTATGGCTGGATTCACAAGATCTGTATCTTTCATCTGGTGTCTTGGACTTGTGATTTAATGATATTTAGATGCTTGTATTTACTTGTGACGCTATGCTAGGCTATGCTAGTCAGCTTTTTTACTGTGGGGGGTGCTCCCGGATCCGGGATGAGTACCAAGTAAAAGTTAACTAGTTTGTTAGCTTTAGCTACCTGAAGATTCATACTAGAGCTTGTTTGTAATGTTTGTATTGGTAGTAGTATGAGTTGGGGTTATGCCGGTTCTTTATTTAGCTAGCTAGCTACTTCGGCCGGATTATTACATGACCCATCAAATTAGCAGGTTTGTCTGGGGGTGATTACGGGCCATCGATTCTATTTCATGACATGTGCACATGTCTAGACAATAGTGACCCATTCACTATTGGTGGTTATAGCATTTCCTTCACATGACCCATCAATTTAGACAAGTGTGTTGGGTAAGCGTCATCTAATAATGAAAAAATATTTTTTTCTTGACACTTTGTTTTTGATATTGCTCCTATGCAAGTACTATCACTGTACCGTTTCCACCTTCTGTATCCCGTGCATGTGACAAATGAACTTAGATTTTACTTGATATAGTGTGTGTTTACCACATGGCCTCACATGTGAATCTTTAAAGAGATGAATGGGACAAAGGCCTAAGAGGGTGTGAACGATGCTGAATGGGTGTAGACAAAGAAGAGCTCTCCAGTAGGTTTACTAAAACATTCAAAGGCCATTTTCTCAAAAGTGAGTTTACAAGTTGATCAACTTTCAAAGCAGAATTACTTTCCAATTGTTCCTCAACTGCAGTGTGTGATATACCATTTTCTAGCTCAGAATCATACTTTTATTGAATGCAAAAAAACACAGTTTCAAATTTTGCTACTTAAGACCGAGTCGAGTTGGTCGGTCACATATAGTATGCCTCAACACATACAGTATTAGGTAAAACTGCTTAACTTCTTCAGTACGGCGAATCAATCACCATTTGTCCCCCTTTCTCTCTCTTTCCTTCTTCCATTTTCTACTTAGCCCACATGAATATAAAGTGTGTGTGTTCATTGACTCGCGTTCGTTGCGCATGAGTCGTCTCACACTCCTTGCAATTTTTGTGGCTGATGGCGATGGGGTTGATGAGCAATGGGGACGTGAGAGAGGGGGTGGGAGTGTTGACAGCTCTGACACTAGGAACAATGAAAGCAAACAAGAGAGGATGAAGAAAAAAAAATGATGCCACCTGTCAGCCAGCAATAACATTGAGTCTCTCAATCTGATTGAATGTGTTATTTACCTCTTGAAAGGGAAACAAAAGTGGAAACCTTTCGGGGGGGGGGGGGGGGGGGTTGATGGGAAGGAGAGATTGAGTTGCTTTCGAAAAGGAGATGTAGAAAACAAGGGATGGGAGAGAAGGCAGAAGGAGGAACATGGTGGTGTTGAAATGCTACAGTCTAAGTTTTTATTCCAAATAGCCTCCCTCTGCAGTTCCTTGGTGGAGGGCTTTGCAGAGCTGAGATGTAGCCGTGACAATGAGAGCTACTAGGATTGTTTTTCATTTGATGGTACATGGGAATTGATTTTTACTGGGGAGGGGTTTTGGGGGTATATGGAGCTAAATCCTTGACCAAAGCTTTGGCAGATAGTCTTGCGATTTGCAAGGGTAGATCGAATGTTACATTGTTCACTACTCTGAAAACATTATTCAATTTATTATTTTCCTTTTAATTGGTTACACTCACATACTCCTATGAAATCAATTTGTGGTCTTGGGAGGACAACAACAAAAATGTACTTTCTTGACCTTGCCTCTACCCAAGCACAGCCCAAAATCTTATCTGCCAATGTTGCTCGTCTGTAATCCCTGATGTGCTTATGTGCTGCCTCAGAGCAACCAGATATCCTGAGATTATTGCCTTGGGGTTTACCATATAATATGTATCCAGGGAAAAGAGTGTAGACTCTTTTCTGTATTGCTCCAGGGAAGAGTTTCCAGAAACATAAACGGAACACGTGTCATGTATGTAGTGCAATACACACACATGTAAATGCTGGATTATTTGATTCATGTTCCATGATAGGTGACCTACTGTAGTAGTAACTAATTGAATTGAGAGTAGACAAATGGCAAATAGTATGAGATACTCAATATAACATCTGAATGATTACTCTGATTGTGCTATTCTAATCCTCTGCGTGTCTCCACAGCCGTGGTACGCCCCACATTGATGTATGTTATCGACTCCCCATGTGCAAGCATCTCAAGAGTGAGTTAGATACTCCACAACAGGTAACATAACTACTGAATATCAACCTGCAGAGACATCTCCTCCACCAGAGTTACAACTCCATTGAGTCTAAAGGGCAGCCTGACTTCTGACAACGTTTTGCAGGGTGGCCTACATAGCTCTATCTGTGTGCTGTTGCTGGGTGGGGGAAACCATTTTCCTCAGCGTTCAGTGCATGATGGGAAACAGTGGTTGGTGCCAGACAGTGTCAGCGCCCAGTAGGAATCTAATCACCCCAGTCTCAACAGGGAGCTCAGCCACCACAGCCACTCTGGATGGACTCGGGCTGCAGGTAGTAAAAGCCTGCTTCACCCCACCCACCAACTGATCAATGAGTGCTAAGGTTCAGGAAAGAGTAGGAGCGAAAGAGTGTGTGCATGCGTGCGTATTTGTGTGTGCATTTGTGTGTGTGTGTGACATGGGAGCGCAAGGCTGCGCTGAAAGGATGGGGAGAAGGAGGACATGGGAAATGGGAGTGTGAGGTTTTCGAAATATATTTGCTATCAGGTATTGATCAGATGATCAATTGAAGCAATTAATGGTTGAAACAAGTTTGCTGAGCCACCGTTACTCTCTCCTTACAGCAACCCACAATGCATTGCAGAGTCTCATATGAAAAATTAATGAGGACCCCTTTCATGGGGAATACATCAAGTGCAGAATTACTCCAAAGACTCCAAAGACACACTCCAAAGACTCAAGGCTCACAGCTACTGATTATTTTGTTTTCTCTCTGACACATGGATTACACCATGGCCCTAATAGAAAAATAGGTTTAGGAGAAGTCATATGCTGTAGCTATGAGAGATAGGGAGAGGTAGGTAGAGATAGTGAGAGATAGAGAACGAGAGACAAGGAGATGTGTGTGTGTGTGTTCTACTCTTTTCAGTTTATCCCTTTTTTATTAGATTAAACAAGAGGATGTAGAAAAAAGCTGGTTTTAATTACCCTGGGCATATTTCACTGGACCGCTGTTCAGAGAGGTATTAAAATTATCCACAGTTAATTTTTTTAACCTTTAATTAACTAGACAAGTCAGTTAAGAACAAATTCTTATTTACAACGAAGGCCTACAGTAAATAGCCAACAGAGTAAATTGATATGTAAGATATTAAATCAATGATCATTTCATAGTGGGCACATTATATGTGAAATTGCTGTAGTGCAAGTCTGCTAGCTAGATTAATTAGATTCCAATTTTTATGTGTGGGATAAAGTGTCATTTACACTTTAATGCCGCAAAACCCAGAGCTTTGGCAACGAATCTTCCCTCTTTTTATCCAATACACTTTATCCTTTTGTATTGAATTTTAAATTATCTGAGAATCTCAAGAATGGGGCGGTTATCAGTCCTTTTCGCCTGTCGAAAAAAGTGGAGACACAAATTAGTGACTAGCACTTGAAAGGCTGCGGGTCATATCAAAGTGCTGACAAAGTGAAGTTAGAAAATGCATGTTTATTGAGATCAGAGCGAGAAGCTCAGAATCCTCATTCACTCTCTCTCCTGTCCTCAATCTCAAGCTATTTGAGTGCATTGCGCCTTTGGATATTGAAGCACGAATGAGCAATGGATATGCCATTTCCTTGTCACCGAGATGAGATTGAAAACTGCATTCTGACACACGCAGGAAAAATATGACGCACTCTGAAGCAAAGCTAGAATGATGTGATTGGAACTAACATTAAATTCAAATGTGATCAGAATTTTGTGGAAAAGAGATCCATTTACTATGATACTGATCTTGCAGTGAAATGACAAAAACGCCCTCTAGTGGCCTCATGGGTGGAATGTTAATCATATTTTTCAGAATTGAATAATTAACCCTTTGACTCGTACGAACACACGGGTGTGATCGTTCTACAGTGGTCCCTGCAGCGTACGCTTAAACCAGTGTGATTAGAACACTTATTTAGAACGTCCAGTTACGATTGACGCAACAGTCAGTATTTGAGCTGGCCAAACTTTTTTCACAGAAAAATATTGCACAAACAGTCTTTACAAGGTTATGTCCTTAATGTGACCAGTTTATTTTTGGATGCAATATTCAGACATTCACAGAAATAGCAACAGTATAACACAATTCTCATCCAAACCGGAAAATGTAGGTTACATTAGTCGTAGCACTAACTGGGGAAAGAGTGACACAAACGGTCAACTCTCAGCTGACAGAAACCATAATGTGAATTAGCTAATAGCAATTGCTATTTAAAATTCATCACCACCATCTGGTGACCTCACCAGTGATCAAAAAAAAAAATCTAGAAAAATCTAAAGTAATCCGATAATGGGTAGTTTCTGCTCGCCGCCATGTTTGTTTTTTCTCGTCAACCAAAGCTAAGAGGTTACAAGATGAGTTGGGTCTGTTTGTATATGGATGTTGAAGGGGGTGTGTCATCTACCATCATTCACTTCCCTCATTCACTTCCGGATGTTTAATTGAAAGATGAGTGAACCATCCCTTCACCTCGTTTTGTTATAATATCTTTGGACAGACATTTACGTGACAACCGGAATGCATTGTATGATGTCAACATACATGGCGCCACACACAGCTGGCAAATGGCTTCGCATTAGCTCATCACAATCAGTACAACCTTCAAAAAAGTATAATTTGTGTCTATGACAATCTATGCAAGAATCGCAATACATGATTTGTCACCAGTACTTGAAAACGTGAATAAAACAGTAAATACATTATGCTCCATACATACATATGGTGTGTTACAGTAGAAATGACATCACAACATACAGAAACGATGATGATAGCTTAATAAAACACTTACTGTCACAGGAACACACACAAGTTATTATTAGTAGTGTGGGCGCAAGCCGTAACATGTGCCAGGGAGGAAAAAGTTTGTGCTTGGGCTCTCGGCGAAGATAAAAAAGTTTGTCCTGCTCAATAATGCCTCAAATGTAAATTGTCCGCAACAGTGAAATGGGCTACCTCGATGTGAATTAACGAGGAAGCCGAACACACCTCAATTAAACTGTTGTCAGAAAATCAAACTCAAATTGGCAAGTTGAAACATAGCCTATAGATAATTAGCAGGCGGCGTGAATTTGCTTGAGGGCGGCGTGGGTTAAGTTGTGTAACAATCACATTTTGGAACGGTGAGTGCATTCTGCGATTACATACACATAACAAAAAAAACTCATGCTGGGACGACCATTAGAAATATTTGGAACTCACACGTGAAAAGGTTAATAAACATTCCTTCAAAGAAACAATTTTGAAGCCAAATCAAAATTGAACACTTTTCAATGTTATCTTCTTATGGCTGTGGGCGCTATTTTCACATTCAGATGAAAAGCGTGCCCAGAGTAAACTGCCTGCTATTCAGGCCCAGAAGCTAAGATATGCATATTATTAGTAGATTTGGATAGACAAAACACTGAAGTTTCTAAAACTGTTTGAATGATGTCTGTGAATATAGCAGAACTCATATGGTAGGCAAAAACCTGAGAAAAAATCAAACCAGGAAGTGGGAAATCTGAGGTTTGTAGGTTTTCTATGGTAGAGTAGGTCAGGGTGTGACTGGGGGGGGTTGTTCTAGTTTATATTTTCTATGTGGGGTTCTAGGTTTATTTTCTATGTTGGTGATTTGTATGATTCCCATTTAGAGGCAGCTGGTTATCGTTGTCTCTAATTGGGGATCATACTTAAGTAGCATTTTTTCCACCTGTGGGTTATGTTATATTGTTTATGTTTAGTTGCCTGTTAGCACTGCATTGTCGTCACGGTTCGTTTATTCTTTTGTCTTTGCTAAAGTATCACTTTGAAAAATTATGTGGAACTCAAAGTACGCTGTGCCTTGGTCCGACATTCATTACGAACAACGTGACATGAGGTGTGTACTTTTGTTCAAAGTAGATTTGTTTAAGACTACCAAGAAACAACCTGATTTAGCCCACTGCAGTAAAAGGTTAATGAAATAAGGGAGAAGCACAAGATCTAAGGCGTGAATAGAACCTTGGGGTCCAGAGACGGGCACATTAGCAAGAAAGCTAGCTCCCCTGGTGGGAGCTGTAATTGTGCTTATCAACGCCACAGTCATTACAATACAATGGGGTAAGTGTGTAATGTTAATGCATCATGAAAAACTAAACCATCTTTGGTTAATATGTTGCTGTAGCTGGCAAACAACACACATCCATGTGCATGTACATATTCATACACACGTGAGAAGTTCAATAATCCAGTTGTCTTTAGAAGGTCTAATATATTTTGAGGCTGTGCTCCATGGCTAATTGCTTCTCTTTCCAGGTGTCTGCTACTACATGACCAGGCTACTGTGCTGTTAAACACGCTCGTTAAAACCTCATGTAGTATCAAGCCTCTCTCCACCCGGACGTGATCGCCTTCGGCTGCTCATCTCGAGACCTTAGACCTACATACAGTATGCAGAGGCAGGCATGGCTACTGGAGGTGTGCACTCCTCTCACATATGGGACACTCATTCATGTTCTATTCGTCTGAGAACAAATTTGTTCGCAGATGCACAACATATCCTGGCCATGGTTACAGTCAAAGCAAACATATTACACATAAGAACAGTGGTGAGGTATAAAACTAGGGATTAAATAATGCAGGCTACTACAGCGCTCCTCTACTGTCCACAATGGATGCAGTACCTCTCCAGTTTCATAGCTACAAATTGATGAAAGCCATTGATTGAAAGACGAGTCAATTTGCCTAGCTAGTGTCTTAGACTGGAACTATACTGCAGCATTAAGGATCTGTATATTGCACCTGCAGCTATAGTCTCTAGACTAGTCTGTGGTTGGTGGGTCTAGCTGGTCTCCTTGGAGATCATGTCCATGAACGTCTGCTGGGGTGGGATGACGGTCTGGAGGATGATCCCTGACCTTTGTCCTGCAGGCTCTCACAGGGGGAGAGAGAGAGGAGGAAAATGGGGTTTCCTCCTCTTTATTAGCCAGAGCAGCCATTTGTCCACATCTTGACGTAATAGTGAAACTACCTCCATGGCGTCACTCCGTATCTGCCGGAGCCGTGACGATGGATGGCAGTGGTTGAGAACGGAAGCATCGGCCATCTATAGGGCCCCATCATGGCCCCATCATCCTCCCACTAGGCCGACACTGGGTGACACCGCAGGGACGCCCCTGCCTTGACCCTGGCGAGCACTTGTTTCCTCTACCGTTGACCTGGCTCTGAGTGGGAGGGTGGAGCATGGAGAGCCAAGCAGCATTGGACTAAGAAATTGATGATCGAGGAAGCACAGGAGAGGAATACTTATTGCTTACAGTACATACAGGGTCAATTTTGTTACCCTCCACACAGACACATTGATAAAAGATCATCTCACTCATTACACATTGTTGATCTTGCATTGATCAACTCACTGTGTGATCCCCAAAAAAGACAAAAGCAGTTTAGATTGAATTGCATATCAACCTTTCATGAAGCAACCAGTAGGGACTTGACTATCCATGTATTTCCATGAACTATTTATGAATCATTTTTATTGGATAACGAGGCTGTTAGCCAACAATAAAGGCAGACAGCTCAAGAAAGTATTATCCCCCACTTTAATCTCCCCTCTGAAGTTCTCTATTGCCTCTGGTGGAAATATGATCTGGAGGGTTGTGCCAGCTGTGGTGATTTACGAGCTGGAGGGAAAGGTAATCATGACCTCTCATTCACACCGTGTCTTTTCTCTCCTTGCTGATTACTCTCTGATGTACAATGCCAGCCATGATGGTCTTATTGTTTTGATTTCTTGCCATTGAGTATCTCCTTTAACCAGGGGTGACCGACCTACCATTGCATTCATCCTTAGAACAACATCATATTTACTGAGCTGGATATTTTCACTGTTGCCAGCTCATATCATCACAAGCACAGCCTTGTACTGGATGCGGC
Source organism: Salvelinus alpinus (assembly GCF_045679555.1). Lineage (NCBI taxonomy): Eukaryota > Metazoa > Chordata > Actinopteri > Salmoniformes > Salmonidae > Salvelinus > Salvelinus alpinus. Next base: position 15,744,396 of record NC_092107.1, read on the forward strand.
AACATTATTTTCTGTAATGATGTCAACCATGGCCTATTTCAGAATCCATAAAACTAAGCTTGTCGGCTCCAGTCACTGACTAATGTGGGTCGTAACCTACACTACGTGAGAGTATGGGTGTGTGCATATTGAAGCTCAGAGGAATGTTGGTGTTAAAAAAAAAAGCTCAGTCCCACTTTAAACAAACAACTACTGTACGTGTTAAGGTTTTGGAGCCGGAGCTGTTATGTCACACTTTATACAGCAAGACAAACATACATTATTTTGAAGAATATGTCATGAGTAATGCTCTTTAAAGCATTTATAACTAGTTGTTTGTTTAAAATGCTCCAACTTCTCCAATAATGTACATTAAGGGTAAAGAAAGATGGAAAGAGGAGGAGGACAAAGAGGAGGATATTCAAGGTGAAAGTGATGGCTGAGCTTGGGGTGAGAGTGGGATCAATGGTGGAGGAGACTACTGAGGGTCAGTGGGCAGCTATATCACAACAGAACAGCCAGCAGCCCTGATGAGGTATTGAGGCCCTGCCAACTCACTGAAAAGGTCTAGCAAGGCCTCACTGCACGTGGATCAAACCGTCATCAAATGGGGATTAGGACCAAAGCTCAGGTGGTGATGGCCACACACCTTAATTCACACAGAGGGATGTATGATTGTAGACCTTCTGATGGACAGAGAGATCAACTAATCCAAAAGGTATACCATATCCTGAATATCTGTGAGTAAGCCTGTTTGAAAACAAAACAATTTACACGTGGTATAATTTCATTATACATGTGTTATGTAATGTATTTCCATTATGCAATTAAAGGCCACCACTCTAACCAATGATGAGGCAAACATAAATTTCACTGAACTAACAATAATATGGAAACTTATCATGGCTCAATCATACAGTCCCTACCCTATCTTTTCCCATCTGCATTGGTATTTCCAGCAAATGAACCCCACACACATCATTACTTGTCACACCCTGATCCGTTTCACCTGTCCTTGTGTCCACCCCCCTCCAGGTGTTGCCTATCTTCCCCATTATCCCCTGTATATTTATGCCTGTGTTTTCTGTCTGTTGCCAGTTTGTCTTGTTTGTTCAAGCCTACCAGTGTTTTGTCTCAGCTCCGGTTTTTCCCTAGTCTCTTTTTCTCATCCTCCTGGTTTTTGACCTTTGCCTATGCCCGCCCGCCTGACCACTGTCTGTCTCTGACCCAGAGCCTGCCTGCCATCCTTGGCCTCTGTTCTGGATTATTGACCCCTGCCTATCTTGACCTGTCGTTTGCCTGCCCCTGTGGTTACAATAAACAATAAACACTTCACACAGTCTGCACTTGGGTCTTTCCTTGATTCCTGATAATTACTAGTTAATGACCTCATGCTTATGCATGTATAGCTTTTATAGGGCAGCAGGTAGCCTAGCGGTTAGTGCATAGGGCCAGAAACCGAAAGGTTGCTAGTTCAAATACCTGAGCTGACAAAGTAAAAATCTGTTGATGTGCCCTTGAGCAAGGCACTTAACCCTAATTTGCTCCAGGGGTGCCATACTACTATGGCTGTAAAACATCATGTTTCGATGCACCTATCAAGTGTGTCACAAAACATTTTATTTTTTTTATGTATCAAATTGTGTATGAGCTCATGCTTGCAAGCCGTTGAGTTTGCTTTACACATTAATTTCATGCCTATTGCGGATGGGAAATGTCACCCTTTCTGCATGAGTTCTGCCCACATCTGAAGTTCATCAACCCGATTAGGCTACTGACTGGAGCATATACATTTTCTCTATAACAGTTGCAAAAGAGGATTACACTTGCCCAAAACAATGAGAAAACAAACCCCAGCCAAGTACAACAGTACAGTATTGGCTGCAGCCGCAATGCTGTAGATTTGTTGTTCACACAGTCTATTTTTATCTTAATGCTGACAGCAACCACGCCACTGTTCACACAACGGTGATTGAGATAATTGGGTGCCATTTATCCACGGTCTCGCTCAAAGCCTTAGACGTTTTCCCCCATGATGCCTTATGGTGCAACGATGGTAGCAACGGTATGCATTCTATCCCTTTTCTCCCCTTGTAATTCCCCTTTTCTAATCTATATAGTGCCCCAGCATGGGGAACCTGTTTACAGGAGTTGAATCAGAGGGCGATATTTACTCACCCTGAAAGCAGGGAAGAGACTGCAATGAGTGAGTGTGCCTATTTCAGGTTTATTACCATGCGGGGTAGTTCAGACAAGTTATTTAACATGTGCCAAGTCTTCAGCTTTGATGGAAAGAAGGGAAGGCTGGGAGTTAAAGTAGAAACTCCCTTGAGCTATCGCTGTGTGTGTATTGTGTTTGACAGGCCATGATGGACGGCAAAAAGGCTAACTCTACAAAGGATTCACCTTACCAACCTAGCTGTTCTAAATAATTCCCTGCATGGGTAATTCACAATAATACACCTACATTGTAATAAAACCACGCTAAACCAACAGCAAGTCTCAGTTTGTATTCCATTGTGTGACTACAGGTGAAGTTCATTCAGTAGCGCATGGAGAGAGTTGCTTGCTGGATGCCAGACTCTATTGATCAAAGCAGGCAGTAACAGTGACGCTAATCCACTACAACCTGACCTGCCTCACAAAAGCGCAAGACTAGGCCCTGTTAGGTCCCTACCAACCCACTAACTTCAACTTCACAGCTGCCTCGAATGTTAACAGACACAATAGGACTGCACAGCCCTCACTTACCACAATGTGGGATAGTCAAGGGCATGAATCATTGCTGAGCTGGGCTGGGGAGGCGTGGTCTTGACTGGGGAGGGAATGAAGAGAGAGAGCAGATCCGTATGCCTCAGGATGTCTATTCCACCATAATGGGCTACTCTGTTCTAATTCTCACCCTACTGACAGAGAGCCCGCTCTGGGCAGGCACAGAACACCAGAGAGCCTGGAGTAGCCAGGTACAAATGCATTTTTGTTAGCACCAGCCGTGTCCACCTAATCCCACCCATGGGCTATGAGTTGGAACTCACACACACAAACACACACATACACAAGCATACACACACACTGCTAGGAAGGTGTCAACATGCTTTTTTTGAGCTACAGCAGTACATAAAATATAACCTAGACTGAAAAAAACAGACACACACACACACACACACACACACAGGCTCTCCCATGACAATGATTCAGCCTTCATCCTGCGCAGTCCCTCCCCAAGGAGGCACAAACTCTAACACCAGGCAGCAAAGTGGTCTTCAGCTATTGACTGGTCAATAAAGTCATTTGGGCTTTTTATGAGGTTTAAAATGAAGATTGCAAAAATCTATCTCGTGTCTATTAGTCTACAGGGCCTGAATATTATTCAGAGCCTTTCATATTCAGCTCAGCAATAGTCATCCTCTATGCTAAATACAAACCTATCCATATTGGCACCAGAACAGGCCACCACAGGTGCTGGCTGACCTAGAGGCAAGGATGTCACAATGGAGACGAAAATGCTAATTGGTGCACATTAGAGACACGTCATATTTCAAAAAGGCTATCAGAATTGTGTCAGATATGACCTTCAAATCAAATGACGCCCTAATTGCTGATGCATGAAGATTAGTGACTTAGCTGTCTTTTAATTACATTGTAGCCTAGATAGAAGTGCACTCACTACATTTCGTACATGAGAGTGTGTAGGCTAGGTGCTGAGTGGTTTTTTGTCTGTGTGTGAGGCCGTCTCTGTGAGATTAAGTGTGTGGGTGTGAAGTGCGAGGGATATAAAGTAGAGCAAAAAAACTGTGCGAAAACTGTGCTAGTTCTGATTTCAGTGCAGCCTACCTTACCAACCACACTCCTCGCAGTTTCTTTCGCCCCTATATAGCTAGTCACTGCAAGCACAGAAGCAAATGAAACATACCTAAAATGTGTACATACCTAAAATGTGTACTCATTCAAACAGAGTTAACGCATTCCAATGCGGTCAGGATTGCAGGCAGCTCTGGCAACCACAAAGCACACCATTCCACACCAAATTACACCAATTAGGCCTAAACATGTTTTAGTGTTTCACTAATTTCTGTACATCATTGAGACACTGCATAAAATACCTTGCTTTGATAACGTAAATATGCTTACAAAACAAATTCACATATTCGTGCATTATTAGCTAGAATGGAAAACATACTCATTCGTGCACAAATAGACTATATTTAATCAAATGGACGTCAGATATTAGAATGCATGTTGGCACAAGGATGGCGGTGCAGGCTATCGTCAGTAGTGCATGCCGGTAATTCTTCAACTAATAAAAATGCAGCAATGTTCAGGGCTGTTCTCATGCGAAATTGCATTCCAAGTCGCAGAAACCGCCATTTCATTTTCGAACACGTTTACATGATTAATACGTTATCAATTAGCCTACCTTTTTGGTTTGAGCCCTCTCTCCAGTCCCTCAAAGTCGAAAGATCCCGCTCTCGAACGCACGGTGCCTGGCGATTAGCGTCCAATTTTGCACTTCTGTCCCCACACGGATGGATCCGATTCCTGCCCAGGGTGAAACAGAGACGGCGTAGGGTTGCTCTATAGCAACGCCAGTCGGGCAGCGCAGGGAAATGTCTGAGCGCGAAAAGACGCACACCCAGACAGGAGACAGGCTTCAGGTACCACCACCGGCCACAGGTATAGCAAACACACACTGGAAAACGCACAGGAATAAAATATATAATAGTGGAAAGTTACTACTATAAGGGGGTTTTAGTAAATCAAGCTACTACTATAAGGGGGTTTTAGTCAATCGATTCGGTTTCATCTGTGCTGGGTAGCAATGCCTCTTCGCACCTCGGTTGCAGTGCAAAATGTCCTTGACTAACATGCTGATCACATTTATCCAATGGTTCCTGGCACAGCGTTCTTTGAAACGTTGTGTTGTCCGTTCCCCAAAAGATCAAAGAAAGCGTACAATTGTTAGAAACACACTGCAGTGAATTGAAACGGACGGTACCGTTATCCAAAAACAATCACGCATGCATTTTGGAGAAAAATTATGCAGTAACCTTGAACTTTGTCCAAAATACAAGGTGCAGGCGTGTCCAGCGTTTCTCCAAAATCCAGAGTTGGGTTCCTACAACCTCCCACAAAGCCAACACTTAAAAAAAAATACATCCAGTGAAAGTAAAACAACCTATCAAGCGAAGGAATATCCTATATCAATGAATTACATCGCTGTCACCTGATATACGTCCCAATGAGGTTATTGGGCGAATGTCAAATGACCGTGAATGATTTACACAACAATTCTGTGGATCACCCCTAGGTGAGCGAGCGGGTGGGGTGAGATGCAATCTCAGCTCCGGACTTGCAGCGGCACGCCCAGTCCGATGTCTTTCCTCCTCATTCCCACCAGCGAGTACTTTCCGTGTCTCTCCATAGGCCTACTTGCTGACCAAGTAAGTAGCTTGCAGAGAGAAACCTATCTTATCCACCTCTATGTCTTCAAGTCAAACCGTGAATTTAGTTAATTTGAGCTGGTGTGGAGGTGTTGCATTGTGCCTCGTTGGGAATACCATGTAGGCTAATAGGTTTCACTAAAACATGAGATGCAGAGAGGGAGGGGAACAGAATTGTGCACGGGAGGGAGGGAACAATGCACTCACTGGTGGCAATGCACTTGTGAATTTAAATGAGATATGCGCTTGTGAGTTGAAATGTATTGAATTCAGCATTTTAATGTGTAGCCTAATAATAATAATTTCAGTCCCTCATGATTTTAAATCATAATGTTTCATTGGTCCTTGTAGGCCTACATGGACCTCCCATAGATTTGATGCTGATTATTATGCCCAGGCTGTCATCATATATCTCTAATTGCCATTAATACCATTTAAATTAAGTTTTATATTCAATTATTGCATTATTATTTGTATAGGCCTGGCAAAGGGTACCATGTCTCACCCGAGGAGAGTTAGGCACAGAAGGCTATATTATTTCCAAGGTGCAAGATTTAATGAATAAAGTTGCAGAAAGTAGCTTAAATCATGGACTAATGCATTCAAGTTCCCAACACCAAATAAATATACAGTACCAGTCAAAAGTTTGGACACACCTACTCATTCAAGTGTTTTTCTTTATTTTTTATTATTTTCTACACTGTAGAATAGTGAAGACATCAGAACTATGAAATAACACATATGGAATCATGTAGTAACCAAAAAAGTGTTAAACAAATCTAAATATATTTTATATTCTTCAAAGTAGCCACCCTTTGCCTTGATGATAATCTTTACACGCTCATGGCATTCTCTCATCCAGCTTTACATGCAGAAATCATCCGTTCACCTACTCTGCGTCTCACAAAGACATGGCGGATGGAACCAAAAACCTCAAATTTGGATTCATCAGACCAAAGGACATATTTCCACTGGTTTAATGTCCATTGCTCGCGTTTCTTGGCCCAAGCAAGTCTCTTTTTTGTTGTTGGTGTCCTTTAGTAGTGGTTTCTTTGCAGCAATTCAACCATGAAGGCCTGATTCACACAGTCTCCTCTGAACAGTTGATGTTGAGATGTGTCTGTTACCTGAACTCTGTGAAGCATTTATTTGGGCTGCAATTTCTAAGGCTGATAAATCTAATGAACTTATCCTCTGCAGCAGAGGTAACTCTGGGTCTTCCTTTCCTGTGACGGTACTCATGAGAGACAGTTTCATCATAGCGCTTGATGGTTTTTGCGACTGCACTTGAAGAACTTTCAAAGTTATTCACATTTTCCGAATTGACTGACCATGTCTTAAAGTAATGATGGACTGTCGTTTCTCTTTGCTTATTTAAGCTGTTCTTGCCATAATATGGACTCAGCCCTATTTGGTACAGGACAATCTTCTGTATACCACCCCAACTTTGTCAAGACACAACTGATTGGCTCAAACACATTAAGAATAAAATAAATTACAAAAATGTACTTTTAACAAGGCACACCTGTTGATTGAAATGCATTCCAGGTGACTACCTCATGAAGCTGGTTGAGAGAATGCCAAGAGTGTGCAAAGCTGTCATCAAGGCAACGGGTGGCACCTTTGAAGAATCTCAAATAGAAAATATATTTTGATTTGTTAAAAACTGATTCCATGTGTTATTTCAAAGTTTTGATGTCTTCACTATTATTTTACAATGTAGAAAACAGTAAAAATAAAGAAAACCCTTGAATGAGTAGGTGTGTCTAAACATCTTACTGTATATATACAGTATATATATACACTGCTCAAAAAAATAAAGGGAACACTTAAACAACACAATGTAACTCCAAGTCAATCACACTTCTGTGAAATCAAACTGTCCACTTAGGAAGCAACACTGATTGACAATAAATTTCACATGCTGTTGAGCAAATGGTATAGACAACAGGTGGAAATTATAGGCAATTAGCAAGACACCCCCAATAAAGGAGTGGTTCTGCAGGTGGTGACCACAGACCACTTCTCAGTTCCTATGCTTCCTGGCTGATGTTTTGGTCACTTTTGAATGCTGGCGGTGCTTTCACTCTAGTGGTAGCATGAGACGGAGTCTACAACCCACACAAGTGGCTCAGGTAGTGCAGCTCATCCAGGATGGCACATCAATGCGAGCTGTGGCAAGAAGGTTTGCTGTGTCTGTCAGCGTAGTGTCCAGAGCATGGAGGCGCTACCAGGAGACAGGCCAGTACATCAGGAGACGTGGAGTAGGCCGTAGGAGGGCAACAACCCAGCAGCAGGACCGCTACCTCCGCCTTTGTGCAAGGAGGAGCAGGAGGAGCACTGCCAGAGCCCTGCAAAATGACCTCCAGCAGGCCACAAATGTGCATGTGTCTGCTCAAACGGTCAGAAACAGACTCCATGAGGGTGGTATGAGGGCCCGACGTCCACAGGTGGGGGTTGTGCTTACAGCCCAACACCGTGCAGGACGTTTGGCATTTGCCAGAGAACACCAAGATTGGCAAATTCGCCACTGGCGCCCTGTGCTCTTCACAGATGAAAGCAGGTTAACACTGAGCACATGTGACAGACGTGACAGAGTCTGGAGACGCCGTGGAGAACGTTCTGCTGCCTGCAACATCCTCCAGCATGACCGGTTTGGCGGTGGGTCAGTCATGGTGTGGGGTGGCATTTCTTTGGGGGGCCGCACAGCCCTCCATGTGCTCGTCAGAGGTAGCCTGACTGCCATTAGGTACCGAGATGAGATCCTCAGACCCCTTGTGAGACCATATGCTGGTGCGGTTGGCCCTGGGTTCCTCCTAATGCAAGACAATGCTAGACCTCATGTGGCTGGAGTGTGTCAGCAGTTCCTGCAAGAGGAAGGCATTGATGCTATGGACTGGCCCGCCCGTTCCCCAGACCTGAATCCAATTGAGCACATCTGGGACATCATGTCTCGCTCCATCCACCAACGCCACGTTGCACCACAGACTGTCCAGGAGTTGGCGGATGCTTTAGTCCAGGTCTGGGAGGAGATCCCTCAGGAGACCATCCGCCACCTCATCAGGAGCATGCCCAGGCGTTGTAGGGAGGTCATACAGGCACGTGGAGGCCACACACACTACTGAGCCTCATTTTGACTTGTTTTAAGGACATTACATCAAAGTTGGATCAGCCTGTAGTGTGGTTTTCCACTTTCATTTTGAGTGTGACTCCAAATCCAGACCTCCATGGGTTGATAAATTTGATTTCCATTGATAATTTTTGTGTGATTTTGTTGTCAGCACATTCAACTATGTAAAGAAAAAAGTATTTAATAAGAATATTTCATTCATTCAGATCTAGGATGTGTTATTTTAGTGTTCCCTTTATTTTTTTGAGCAGTGTATTTTTTTTTTTTACAAGAAAATACATTTCGGCCCAGTGTCACTTTGCACTTAGCTAGTAGCAACAAAAGAAATGTCTTAAGTCATCTGATACTTGACGTAACAGACTACCATACACATGTTTCTCATCAGAAGAAAGAATCCAATTGACTTAAAGGCCCAGTGCAGTCAAAAACGTGATTATCCTTTGTTTTATATATATTTCCACACTATGTGGTTGGAATAATACTGTGAAAATTATGATAATGCCTTTTTATAGTAAGAGCTATTTGAAAAGACTGCCTGAAATTTCACAGTTTTGGTGGGATGGAGTTTTGGCCTGCCTGGTGACATCACCAGGCAGTAAATTAGTTAATAGACCAATAATAACGAGTTCCAAACCTCTATGCCAATAACAAATAGCTAGTTTGAAGTTTTCCCCTCTCAACCCAGTCCGAGCAACATTCTTGCTTGAGGAATTGCTCTTTGCTAAGAAGCTTTTTTATTTTAAAACAATCACTGTAAGGTACTTGATTGTGACCCAGAAATAATTTGATAGTGAGATAAAAACAGCTGCATTGGACTTCTAAATTGCCTCTGTGTCAGGAAGACCTCGCTAGTGGAATATGCTATCCCCACATATAAACAGCAGGCTTCAGATACGAATGTTATCCCCACATTTCTCTTGCATTACCATGTTGGCACAAATCCACTGAATATATGAATTTGTGCATAACAAATGGTTTGTCCCGAAAATCAGTCTTCTCACGTCAGAAAGGACTAATATGTCCACTATATTACAGACTAATATGACCCCTCTATGGAAAGATGAGACTCTCACAAACACAAAGATATTTTCCGTTTTGCTTTCCAAGCCCTTTGGGACTTGTCTGAAGTCGGTACCGCCGATGTGCCAACTTCTGTCTGTAGTGTCCGAACCGCTTGGACTACAAATTAATATGATCCAACTATGTAAAGGGGACACTCTAACAAATACAATGGTGTCACAGGACTCATTTGATAGTAACCCAGTATTGGTTTAAAAAATAATTGGGAGTATGTAAGTAGTTTTGTGCCAAAAGCAAAGGGGTTAAATATGTGTCCATAAAACTTAAATATTTCCTGAGCTTTTGTAACGTTCTTCGTCGGGCAAAAGAGTGGAGGACCAAGATGCAGCGTGGTGAGTATTCATTTTAATAGGAATACTTAAAACTTCTTTGGGATAGGGGGCGCTATTTTCACTTTGGGAAAAAATCGTGCCCAATTTAAACGGCCTCGAACTCAATTTTTGCTCGTACAATATGCATATTATTATTATTATTGGAAAGAAAACACTCTCTAGTTTCTAAAACCGTTTGAATTATATCTGTGAGTAAAACATAACTCATTTTGCAGCAAACTTCCTGTAAGGAAGTGAAAAATCTGAAATCGAGGCTCTGTTCCAGGGCCTTCCTATTAATTTGCCTGAAATCTATGGATCTACATGCACTGCATACGCCTTCCACTAGATGTCAACAGGCAGTGAGAGGTGGAATGGGGTGTCTAGCTTGATCTGAGGCCGAACAAGAGCTTTTGGAATGACGTGTCTGGAATTTTCATTGTCTTGGAAGGCGCGAGAAGGAACCCAAGATTGCGTTCTGAAAAGCTTTCGGTATAGACGTTAGATATCTCCGGCTCTGATTTTATTTGATATATGTGATAAAAACATCATAAAGTAGTTATTTTAAACCGAGTTATATCAGTTTATTGAACATTTAATTGCGATTTTCTGAATTTTCTTTTCTTTGCGTCATGTGAAGTTGGGCACGTTTGCGCCACATGGCTAGCTTTGGTTGCTAATTCGACAGGAGAAGAGGACATTCTACAACCAAACAACGATTATTCTGGACAAAGGACCCCTTGTACAACATTCTGATGGAAGCTCATCAAAAGTAGGAACCATTTATGATGTTATTTCGTATTTCTATTGAAAATGTTTAGTCATATTTTCCGCCCTTATTTTGGGCGCTGTCTCGCTATAACGTAAGCTGTATGTCGTACTAAAGTTATTTTAAAAAATCTAACACAGCGGTTGCATTAAGAACTAGTGTATCTTTCATTTGCTGTACAACATGTATTTTTTAGTAAAGTTTATGATGAGTTATTTGATTAGATTAGGTGACTGTCCATGATTTCTCCGGACAATTTTGTGCATTTTGACTACGTATTCACATTGTAAAACCACGATTTGTACCGCTAAATATGCACATTTTCGAACAAAACATATATGTATTGTGTAATATGATGTTATAGGACTGTCATCTGATGAAGTTTGTCAAGGTTAGTGAATAAATTTATATCTTTTGCTGTTTTTTTGCGATCGCTACCTTTGCGGTGAATGAATGCGGTTGTGTGGTTGGCTATTGTAGTAAGCTTATATAATGCTATATTGTGTTTTCGCTGTAAAACACTTAAAAAATCTGAAATATTGGCTGGATTCACAAGATGTTTGTCTTTCATTTGCTGTAACCATGTATTTTTCATAAATGTTTTATGATGAGTATTTAGGTATTTCACGTTGCTCTCTGTAGTTATTCTAGCTGCTTTGGTGATATTTGTGATTGTAGCTGCAATGTAAAACTATGATTTATACCTGAAATATGCACATTTTTCGAACAAAACATAGATTTATTGTATAACATGTTATAAGCCTGTCATCTGATGAAGTTGTTTCTTGGTTAGTGACTAATTCTATCTCTATTTGGGGGTTTTGTGCAAGCTACCTGTGCTGTGAAAGAAATGTCTGTGCTTTTTTGTATTTGGTGGTGAGCTAACATAAATATACGTGGTGTTTTCGCTGTAAAACATTTAAAAAATCGGACATGTTGGCTGGATTCACAAGATGTTTATCTTTAATTTGCTGTATTGGACTTGTTAATGTGTGAAAGTTAAATATTTCCCAAAAATATTTTTTTGAATTTCGCGCGCTGCCTTTTCAGTGGAATGTGGGGGGGTTAAACAACGAACAAAAACAATAAACCGACAAACGAACGAAAACGTAACAGTCCCGTATGGTGAACACAAACACAGGAACAGGAACAATCACCCACAACACAAAACAGGCTACCTAAATATGGTTCCCAATCAGAGACAACGACTAACACCTGCCTCTGATTGAGAACCATATCAGGCCAAACACATAGAAACAGACAAACTAGACATACAACATAGAATGCCCACTCATATCACACCCTGACCAAACAAAACATAGAAACAAACAACGCAAACTATGATCAGGGCGTGACAGCTTTCATATACAGTATCTCCTAGATATAGGACAGACATTTCAAAACCTTATTCCTTATGATACATTTTTTGACTGTCTGTTTTGCCATTTATGAATGTGTTATTCAATGCGTTTCTATGGGCTATAGTAGTAAAGTTCAAATTCAATATTTTATCAAAAACATTTACGTAGCAACACCATAACCACTTCCTCAAAATAGTAAATAGCTTAATAGTCTGAAATAATCTAAGATAAATCAAGAAATCTGTAATTAATTAAGACGTTTTTGCGGAGGAAGTCAGTCGCACAATGTTACATCTAACTAAGGTGTTGGGTGCAATATTTCTCAAGTAAAAAAATTTGATTGAAAAACTAGTCAGTGCACTGCATACAGTCTATCAATTCGGGAAGGTCTGGTTGCGTGCGCAGGACTGATTTATGAGAACATAACATGTCTACAACTTCATCATCTACAAACTGTCAAACTATTGTAAAATAAAGCACAAGCTACATGCTGTTTATCAGTGTCGAAAGTGTTATCTGGCTCAATGTTAACTATGTGTTTGTCAATAAAGCTAGAAAGTAGTAACTAGCAGGCACATGGAGCAGCCAGGGCACAAAAAGCTTATCAAGTCACTGGCGAGTGGCGACGTGCGTGCTTCTGTGCCGTTTAGTTTTTTTATAACTTTCTCACTATCTGTTACCAGAGTGCGTCTGTCTGGCAGTGTTTCACAGGGAATCATGTTCTCACTATCTGTTACCAGAGTGTGTCTGTCTGGCAGTGTTTCATAGGGAATCATGTTCTCACTATCTGTTACCAGAGTGCGTCTGTCTGGCAGTGTTTCATAGGGAATCACGTTCTCACTATCTGTTACCAGAGTGCGTCTGTCTGGCAGTGTTTCATAGGGAATCACGTTCTCACTATCTGTTACCAGAGTGCGTCTGTCTGGCAGTGTTTCATAGGGAATCACGTTCTCACTATCTGTTACCAGAGTGCGTCTGTCTGGCAGTGTTTCATAGGGAATCACGTTCTCACTATCTGTTACCAGAGTGCGTCTGTCTGGCAGTGTTTCATAGGGAATCACGTTCTCACTATCTGTTACCAGAGTGCGTCTGTCTGGCAGTGTTTCATAGGGAATCACGTTCTCACTATCTGTTACCAGAGTGCGTCTGTCTGGCAGTGTTTCATAGGGAATCACGTTCTCACTATCTGTTACCAGAGTGCGTCTGTCTGGCAGTGTTTCATAGGGAATCACGTTCTCACTATCTGTTACCAGAGTGCGTCTGTCTGGCAGTGTTTCATAGGGAATCACGTTCTCACTATCTGTTACCAGAGTGCGTCTGTCTGGCAGTGTTTCATAGGGAATCACGTTCTCACTATCTGTTACCAGAGTGCGTCTGTCTGGCAGTGTTTCATAGGGAATCACGTTCTCACTATCTGTTACCAGAGTGCGTCTGTCTGGCAGTGTTTCATAGGGAATCACGTTCTCACTATCTGTTACCAGAGTGCGTCTGTCTGGCAGTGTTTCATAGGGAATCACGTTCTCACTATCTGTTACCAGAGTGCGTCTGTCTGGCAGTGTTTCATAGGGAATCACGTTCTCACTATCTGTTACCAGAGTGCGTCTGTCTGGCAGTGTTTCATAGGGAATCACGTTCTCACTATCTGTTACCAGAGTGCGTCTGTCTGGCAGTGTTTCATAGGGAATCACGTTCTCACTATCTGTTACCAGAGTGCGTCTGTCTGGCAGTGTTTCATAGGGAATCACGTTCTCACTATCTGTTACCAGAGTGCGTCTGTCTGGCAGTGTTTCATAGGGAATCACGTTCTCACTATCTGTTACCAGAGTGCGTCTGTCTGGCAGTGTTTCATAGGGAATCACGTTCTCACTATCTGTTACCAGAGTGCGTCTGTCTGGCAGTGTTTCATAGGGAATCACGTTCTCACTATCTGTTACCAGAGTGCGTCTGTCTGGCAGTGTTTCATAGGGAATCACGTTCTCACTATCTGTTACCAGAGTGCGTCTGTCTGGCAGTGTTTCATAGGGAATCACGTTCTCACTATCTGTTACCAGAGTGCGTCTGTCTGGCAGTGTTTCATAGGGAATCACGTTCTCACTATCTGTTACCAGAGTGCGTCTGTCTGGCAGTGTTTCATAGGGAATCACGTTCTCACTATCTGTTACCAGAGTGCGTCTGTCTGGCAGTGTTTCATAGGGAATCATGTTACAAAACAGGTCGTGAGAGGACACAAGATGCCCGTGAATGGGTTTGAAACATTGATAAGTTGCAGTTGGGATACAAGTGCGCTCTGATCGTCTCAATTCAAATTTTGCCCCAAAGTGTCAGACTCGAGTGATTGACAATATTAAACACATCAGCTAGTGGCCACTCCATAAAGGCCTTAGGGCCAAGAGTTATTTCAACATAACATTGTCCGACATGTTGTCTTATGTAAAAATGTCTGAGGTACTGCGTAATGGGCAGGTCTGTTTCCATAGAGATCCTATTAAATTACTTTTAAATTATATCTAAACCGGCTGGCTAGCTAGCTAATTAACTAACAAAGTGTCACGTCCGTCGTATGGAGGAAGAGAGGAGGACCAAGGCGCAGCGTAATAGTAATACATTCTTCTGTTTATTTACCGAAAACGAAGAACACTTAACAAACTATACAAAACAACAAACGAACGTAAAGCTATATACGAAAAGTGCAGACACAGGCAACTTACACATAGACAATAACCCACGAAATCCCTAAAGAATATGGCTGCCTAAATATAGTAGACAATGATAAACAGCTGCCTCTAATTGAGAACCAATCTAGGCAACCATAGACATACAAACACCTAGACTAGAAAACACCCCATAAACATAGAAAACACCCCATGACAAGACAAAACACATAAATCCCCCATGTCACACCCTGACCAAACCAAAATAATAAAGAAAACAAAGATAACTAAGGCCAGGGCGTGACAGTACGTACCCCCCCCCCCCCCCACCCCAAGGTGCGGACTCCGGCCGCAAAACCTGACACAGAAGGGGAGGGTCCGGGTGGGCCTTCTTACGGCGGCGGCTCGGGTGCGGGACGTGGACCCCACTCCACCATAGTCATTACCCGCTTTGGTGGCGCCTCTGGAGCGGGGACCCTCGCAGCGGGTCCCGGACTGAAGACCATTGTAGAGAGCGCCACTGGACGGAGGGGCGCCTCTGGACTGAGGGGCGCCTCTGGACTGAGGGGCAGCTCCGGACTGAGGGGCAGCTCCGGACTGAGGGGCAGCTCCGGACTGAAAGGCAGCTCCGGACTGAAAGGCAGCTCCGGACTGAGGGGCAGCTCCGGACTGAGGGGCAGCTCCGGACTGAGGGGCAGCTCCGGACTGAGGGGCAGCTCCGGACTGAGGGGCAGCTCCGGACTGAGGGGCAGCTCCGGACTGAGGGGCAGCTCCGGACTGACGGGCAGCTCCGGACTGACGGGCAGCTCCGGACTGACGGGCAGCTCCGGACTGACGGGCAGCTCCGGACTGAGGGGTAACTCCGGACTGAGGGGTAACTCAGGACTGAGGGGTGGCTCAGGACTGAGGGGCGGCTCCGGACTGGCGGGCGGCTCCGGACTGGCGGGCGGCTCCGGCAGCTCCGGACTGGCGGGCAGCTCCGGACTGGCGGGCAGCTCCGGACTGGCGGGCGGCTCTGGCGGCTCCGGACTGGCGGGCGGCTCTGGCGGCTCCTGACTGGCGGGCGGCTCTGGCGGCTCCTGACTGGCGGGCGGCTCTGGCGGCTCCTGACTGGCGGGCGGCTCTGGCGGCTCCTGACTGACGGACGGCTCTGGCGGCTCCTGACAGACGGACGGCTCTGGCGGCTCAGGACAGACGGGCGGCTCTGGCGGCTCAGGACAGACGGGCGGCTCAGGCGGCGCTGGACAGATGGGCGGCTCAGGCGGCGCTGGACAGACGGGCGGCGCTGGACAGATGGGCGGCTCAGGACAGACGGGCAGCTCAGGCGGCGCTGTACAGACGGGAGCAGGAACAGGGCATACTGGACCCTGGAGGCGCACAGTAGGCCTGGTGCGTGGTGCCGGAACTGGTGGTACCAGGCTGGGAACACGCAACTCAAGGCTAGTGCGGGGAGCAGGAACAGGGCATACTGGACCCTGGAGGTGCACAGTAGGCCTGGTGCGTGGTGCCGGAACTGGTGGTACCGGGCTGGGGACACGCACCTCAAGGCGAGTGCGGGGAGAAGGAACAGGGCATACTGGACTGCCGAGGCGCACTATAAGCCTGGTGCGTGGTGCCGGGCTGGGGACACGCACCTCAAGGCGAGTGCGAGGAGCAGGGACAGGGAGTACTGGACCCTGGAGACGCACTGGATGCCTGGTGCGTGAAACCGGCACTGGTGGTACCGGGCTGAGGACACGCACCTCCGGGCGAGTGCGGGGAGGAGAAACAGGGCGTACAGGGCTCTGGAGACGCACAGGAAGCCTGCTGCGTGGTGTTGGCACTGGTGGTACTGGGCTGGGGACACGTACCTCAAGGCGAGTGCGGGGTGCTGGAACTGGAGGCCTGGTTCGTGGCGCCGGCACCGGAGAACTGGTGCGAGGGGCTGCCACAGGAGAGCTGGTGTGTGGGGCTGCCACAGGAGGTGCAGGACTAGGGAGGCGCACAGGAGGCCTGGTGCGTGGGACTGGCACTGTCATTACCAGACGGTTAGCACGCACCTCAGGACGAGTATGGAGAGCTGACTCAGGAAACATCAAATCCCGGACACGCTCCGTCGGGCGGATGTCGTGCCTCATGCACCAACACAGCAACTCCCTCATTTCACTCTCCTCCAATTTCCCCATTAATTCCTTCACAGTCTCTTCTTCACTCCCCTTGCTCACCTCCAATTCCACCCCGACTGGCTCTGGTTCCATATTCGGCTCCTCACGGTAAGCACGGGAAGTTGGCGCAGGTCTCCTACCTGAACTCGCCACACCCCCGTGTGCCCCCTCCCAATACATTTTTGGGGCTGCCTCTCAGGCTTCCAGCCGCGCTGCCGAGCTAGCTCCTCATAATGCCGGTTGTGGTGGGTTATTCTGTCACGTTCGTCGTATGGAGGAAGAGAGGAGGACCAAGGCGCAGCGTGATAGTAATACATTCTTCTATTTATTTACCGAAAACGAAGAACACTTGACAAACTATACAAAACAACAAACAAACGTGAACCTATATACGAAAAGTGCAGACACAGGCAACTTACACATAGACAATAACCCACGAAATCCCTAAAGAATATGGCTGCCTAAATATGGTTCCCAATCAGAGACAATGATAAACAGCTGCCTCTAATTGAGAACCAATCTAGGCAACCATAGACATACAAACACCTAGACTAGATAAACACCGCATAAACATACAAAACCCCTAGACAAGCCAAAACACATAAATCCCCCATGTCACACCCTGACCTAACCAAAATAATAAAGAAAACAAAGATAACTAAGGCCAGGGCGTGACACAAAGATAACTGCATATAAATTATTCAAATTCATTGTTTTTCAGTTTTGGGAGTAGTGAACTAACTAGTTACATGTAGTTCAACTGGTCATTTAATTACATTTTGCAGTAGCTTGGTGTTTGAAGTAAATTCAAATCATGGTAGTGTTCATTAGTTAATTACTTGTTTTGCCATGTAGTGCAGTGATGTATCTAAAAATAAAGTAAAATATGGGTGAAGTAGGCAGTCATTTCCTTTCTTTTTTGGCATTGGACCTGCTTAATTCTCACTTCATGTGTTTAATAGGCTAAATCCCACATTCTGTTAACATCTGACTGCAGGGTAATCTATTCTTGCAATTTGTAGTCTGACATTTCAGATAAAGATATTTTAGTAGTTTGTAATTAACAATTTTTGTTCCAAGTAACTTTAGTTGAAGCTGCAAAATTTAACTTTTTGTTCAACATGACAAAATTCACATAGGAATGTGAGTTATAGATCTGTCATTCTAAAAGCAAGTCTAAGAAGCGGTATACCTGTTTTATGTGCATTATTTCTATGCTTCCCATTGTTAAGTTTTGTTTTTTTCGGTTTGGTACACCAGCTTCAAACAGCTGAAAATACAACATCTTTGGTTTTAGAAAAGATATTTCACAGCGGTTTAGATGGTACAATGATTCTCTACAACAGGGGTGTCAAACTCATTCCACGGACACTCCAGACATTCCAGACACTCCAGATGCTCAGCCCTTTGTTGAATGAGTTTGACACGTGCTCTAAACTAGACTTGCTTGTTTTGTCACAAACTGAAATTAGGCCAACTAAATTTCTTAGAATTTTACCAATGAATTTTACCAAAACAACTACCCACAAAACACAGGTGGGAAAAGGCTACCTTAGTATGGTTCTCATCAATCAGAGACAACGATAGACAGCTGCCTCTGATTGAGAACCACACCCGGCCAAACACACAGAAATAGAAAACATAGAACACAAAACATAGAATGCCCACCCCAACTCACTTCCTGACCAAACCAAAATAGAGACATAAAAAGGATCTCTAAGGTCAGGGCGTGACAGTGCATCTTTCAGAAAACTCTATATTTCTTAAAGGTGTCTTTAGTGTAGCTTAACTTCTTCCAGTGTGAAGTAATTGGTAGCTTGGTAAAATATATTTTCAGAGTCGCTTCCCCAACACTGATTATTTTACACAATATCTTTGCCAATATCTGGCAATCATTGGTTAACCATCTCCCTGACCAAAATGTCTGACCTTTTATCCCATCATAAGAAGATTTATGACCAAACTAGTGTTCTAATTCCTAATTCTATGTCTGTCTCACT
This sequence comes from Salvelinus alpinus, assembly GCF_045679555.1. Lineage (NCBI taxonomy): Eukaryota > Metazoa > Chordata > Actinopteri > Salmoniformes > Salmonidae > Salvelinus > Salvelinus alpinus. Next base: position 15,763,262 of record NC_092107.1, read on the forward strand.
GTCTGGAAGTTCTGGCTGCTATGATTGGATAGAGTGAGCTCAGTTGATAGAGAGCAATCAGCACAGCTGCTTCTCTCGTGTTAGTGGGCACTGGGCAAGTGGCCATGATTGTAATCCAAACCCAACTCTCCAGTAGGCTAAGTCGTTACGAACTCACTTACAAAACACAGTTTTGGACGAGACTGACTTTATGACAAAAATTATCCTATTTACACTTTGTGGCACATTTTCACACTAAAATTCATGTTTCTGACTCATATCGATGCGACATATCTGTAGGCCGTTTAAAATTGGGGAAGTTGATTCTAAGGTAGCCTAGGCAGCGATACACTATGTACTGGGCACAGATGTAAATTCAACGTCTATTCCATGTTGGTTCAAAGTAAATTAATTGAAATGACGTGGAAACAACTAGTGTGTTCCCAGTGGTTATCGGCTGCCAAGGCAAGTTCTAAGGGGAAGTTGACCTTTAAAATCAGATTTTAAACATAAACTTAACCACACAGCTAGACATATGCGTAACCCTAACCTTAAATGAATACCAAAAAGCACATTTTCGTTTGCATACATACAATTTCATGACTTTGTGGCTGTGGTATCTAGTGACAATTGCGTTCCCTCGCGGCAAGGCACCCCGGCGCCCTGGAGAAAAAGGAAGTGAAAAAGGTAGCCTAAAAATATATATTTTTTTTTACTAAGAAATCAACTCAAATTATTCAAAGGTAAGGAAGATATCGACAATAACGTTACTGTAATGATCTACAGGGGATATGGCAGAGACTGACATATTAGTAGCTATGTTGCCAAATTGCGGCAAACGGCATTTGCAAAATCAATGTGACATGTAGGCTAATCAACTAGGTCTACGGTAGCCTAGGCAGCCAATAGTGGGCACTAGATCTGCACTGTTGTATAGGTTTGATGTCATTTCCCGGTAATACACTCATGTCCCCCGTGCACTGGCTCATACATAAACCGTAACTACATTCAGGCTGCAAGGCACATTTTCCCTCCTTAGCCACCTTTTAAATGGCGAGCTGCCGAAAATAAAAACAGGAAAATCCGAAAACGGTGGTGGAAATCTTTAATTTATTAAGACAGTACACATTTTTCCCCTTTTCTCGCCTACTAAAGCTAGTTATGAAGGACAATTATGCCTTTTCGGCCTGAGTGGAGGATGCTTTATTTACCAGCCGGTCCACGGGGGACACGTGTGTATTACCAGAAATCAGTGTTGCCAACTCCTCAGTAAGGACAGTAGCTATTGGCTGTCCTAAAAGTCGCTAAATGACGTCATTACCTAATTTGCATAATCGACCATGTCCATGTAATTATGATGGACGCTGTAGGAGAGAGGAATAACATTGTGGGAGAGACAAAAAGTGAGTAAAAAACACCGTAAATATGTTTAGAACTACAAATTAACTTCTGTCGATTCTTGTTTTTTTTTATGTCACAATTCCAACCCTCCTTTATCCGAGCTTGGGACCGGCAAAAGTGACCCAAAAGAGACACTCTGGCGGAGTTACTTCGTATTTTTATATTTTATATTTTTACATTTACATCCCGCCCTGAATGTAAACCAGGGCAGGATCAGCCAGCGGCAGCTTCCCGCATGCGCGATTCATTTTGCAGTCTGGACTCGGAGGGGTGAACATCTACTGCTCTGACTGCAGCTGGGAGGGACTGCTGTGCGAGGACTGGGCTGCCTGTGAGTGCTTTGGGACGGGGGTGGGGCCCACGGCAGCACCCGTGGCTCGTTGAGAAGAGTAAGAACACGTGCTTTCACGTCAGAGTCTCCAAGTCAACAATAACACCAGAAAAAGTTGCTAGTCGCTTTTTTGAAAATGTGTCGCTAGAGGGGTCTGAATACTCGCTAAATATAGCGACAAAGTCGGCAACACTGCCAGGAATGCACATCAATCCTAGATGATAGTGCAACTCGAACCCTCTAGCGCCCACTATCGGCTGCCTAGGCTAGGCCTACAGTGTAGACATTAGCAGCAATAACAATTTCAAAACTCTGAACAACATGTTTTTAGTGTGGAGGGTAAAGTAGCCTATAGCAGCCTAGGGCCTACATTTCAATAGTGGACGTCTAACTCTTTAGCAATGTGAGAGAGTTTGTAGGCCTATGTAGGGGAAATCACACTCTAGCACAAGGCCTATCTCATCTATAGGCTAAATGCCCCATGCATATTGTAGTCTGCTGTGTTGAGTGCCTTACTGCTCCATGTAGGAATGTACAGTAGAGTGAGAATATGTTCTACACAAAGATTTCCTATCATGTAGACCCACAGTACTACTGGTTAACTAATGTTAAATCCCATGACTTTGTGTGTTTAATTATACACTATTTGCATCTCCCAGTTGAGACCCCATTAGCTAGCCCTCCATTGGCTCAATATACTATAAGGAACTTGTATGCCTGTGAATTGAAACACTACTCACGTTCCAGTTCTCGTGATTTATAAGGCTGGCTGATAGCAGAATGTCACCTCACTTAGGAACACATCAACACTGAAATATGGTTTTACACAATTATGGAGAATGAACTACAGTGAAAAGCACAGTTGTAACCTCATCCATTTTATATTAAACTTTTCTCTTGATTCCTCGTCCTGAAATTAAGAACCCAGACACACTTCACGTTTCAAAACCACTGCTTAAAAGAAGTGCTAAGGAGCAGGGCGATAAAGAAAGTATTACAGTAAAGGTGATGGCTAATTATGCAGTCCGCAGATACGGTTCACTAATCTCCTCTCTCTTTCTTTGACTGCCAGGGTGTACGGACTGTATCAGCACATGAATGGGAGCAGATTCGCCTGGGAAATTGCATGTGTCTGTATGACTGGAGCGCTCAGTGTTCACTTTCTAAGTGAAATCTGACACTAGAGAGTGTTAGGGTGAGTAACAGAGACAAAACTGAACTGCTGACAAGGTTGAATGTGTCAACTCCCCAATATTTACACCCAGCCACATTGAAACAAAGCTGACTTGGTATCTTGACTCGGCATTCTGACTAGCCTGATACTTTCTGTGTTTAATATATATTTGGAAACCCAAACGCCCACATGCCTGAGTGGGATTTCTCTCCATAGCCACAGCAAAATTGAGTCCGTCTTTTAAAGAACCCACACTCTCATGAGGCGAGATGAGGGTGTACAAAATAAGAGTGAAAGTGAGGGGGACCATGGCTCACTTTGCTGTGACCTCGGCAGAGTTAATAAGGATCGGTGTAGCGGGACAACTTCCAGTGAAACTGGAGGGCGTGCAAATCAAATAAATTCTAATAAATATTATGGATTTTAAACATTAAGGTACATATAAGTGTCTAATATCGGCTGAAAGCTTAAATTCTTGTTAATCTAACTCTGCTGTCCGATTTACAGTAGCTATTACAGCGAAATATTTTTCCCCCGGCACAGGTTTCATACATTCACATGTAAAGATTAAATATTCACTTACTTTTTGAAAATCTTCCTCTGATTTTTCATCCAAAGGGTCCCAGCTATAACATGTAGTATCATTTTGTTAGATAAAATCCTTCTTTATATCTCAAAAAGTCAGTTTAGTTGGCGCCATCGATTTGAGTAATCCACTCGATCAACTTGCAGAAAAAGGAATCATAAAATCTACCCCTAAACCTTGTTTCAACAAGTCAAAATACGTTTCTATTTACTCCTCAGATACTCTAAAATGTAATCAAATAATATTTATTTCGGAAAGAAGTATGTTCAATTGGAAACAAGTTCTTCATGGCGTGCGCAAACACGGATTTCCAAGACTGTGTTCTTCTACTAAAACTGTTATTTCTTATTCGTTTTTGAATTTACAAGCCTGAAACCTTGAACATAGACTGCTGACACCCTGTGGAAGCCATGGGAATTGCATCCAGGGAGTTTTTTACAATATGACCTTTCTCTTGCGCTTCCGAGAGGACGGACTCTCAAAAAAAATTATTCTGGTTGGTTTTTCTTTGGATTTTCTCCTACCATATCTATTGTGTTATATTCTCCTACATTATTTTAACATTTTCACAAAGGACGTTTTTTCTTTCCAATGGTACCAATTATATGCATATCCTGGCTTCAGGGCCTGAGCTACAGGCAGTTTACTTTGGGCACGTCATTCAGGCGGAAATTGAGAAAAAAGGGGCCTAGCCCTAGAAGTAAAGAGTTTTTTTCAGCCGTTCAATGGAGGTTAGCAGAAAGCTGATGCCGTCTTGGATGGTTCCTCCTACCATGCCATATCCATGCAACTCTGTCATGCCACAGTGGGTGGATGAGTTTGGCCTAGTTCTATAGTGCCAGTGGAGGATGTTTGGTTGGCGAGGCCAAGTTGCAAAGTAATGCAGGAGCAATGGGAAATCTTATAGCTCTGTTGTCCTTTGTATATGAAGTTAAATAATTGGTTCTTGTTTCCCAAGATATTTGACCTTTAACCTGTCAACCCTTACTATGCATTGAATGATGTTAGTGGAGGCAAATACTATTTATTCAGAGTTATACTCTTTTTTTGGGAGATTCCAAATTAAATAATTTATGGAGCATATACATTGTAACAAGGCATTGTAACAACACTCTTGGGTAATTTAACTTACAGTTAAACACAGGATTCTTTTTTTTTGCCTCAGCACAAATATCCGATACTGGTGCAGGATTTTTCTAGTCTCACTGGAGTTTAATTGCATATATTTCTGCCAAGATCCCCAGCTAAATGTGAATTATTAGCATAATATAGAATCATGTCCTTTGCTACCAGTTTTTGTGAAAGTCTCATACATTACAATGATGCACCTGAACTGTTTAGTATGCCAAGGTACTGAGTCAAAGTCAGCCCTATCTACAGCAGTGGAGGCTCCTCAGAGGAGGAAGGGGAGGACCATCCTCCTCAGTGAATTTTATGAAAAAAAAAAAATTGAAACATTAAAAAAAGTAGTTTTTTTTTAGATAAAACTATACTAAATATATTTACTTCACCAAATAATGGATTAAAACACAGTTTTGCTACGAAAGTCTACAGTAGCCTCAACAGCACTCTGTAGGGTGGCACCATGGTGTAGCCGGAAGACAGCTAGTTTCCATCTTCCTCTGGGTACGTTGACTTCAATACATGGTTCTCACCTCCTTCCATAGACTTACACAGTAATTATAACATCTTCCTCCAACCTATCAGAGCTCCTGCAGCATGAACTGACATGTTGTCCACCCAATCAAAGGAATCAATCTAGTACTGAAAGCATAAGCTACAGCTAGCTAGCACTGCATAACATGTGGCCAGTAGTTGACTCAAAGAGAGAGAAAGACAATAGTTAAACAGTTTTGAACAAAATAATTTATTCAAAAATGAAGGAGAAGCAAGAGAGAGAAAGAGAACTAGCTATATTTCTCATTGTATTTTTTAAAACTTTCACATACTTAAAAAAAAATTGCATATTTTTTTTTATTATTAAAAACATACTAATCTACTTGCAGTGAAGCCACTCAATATTTACATTACATTCAGTCATCTAACAGACTTCCATCCAGAGCGAGCCACAGAAGCAACCAGGGTCAACGCCCTGAGCAAAGGCACATCGACAGATCTCCTACAAGGTCTCCCACAGATCTCCAATTTTGCGCCCTCCTTGGGCTCATGTGGTGGAGGAGATCTTCGTGGGCTATACTCAGCCTTGTCTCAGGGTAGTAAGTTGGTGGTCTGTTGATATTCCTCTAGTGGTGTGGGGGCCTGACTGGTTGGCCCTGTCCGGGAGTATCGTCGGACGGGGCCACAGTGTCCCCCCGACTTCCCCCTGTCTCAGCCTGCAGTATCTATGCTGCAATCGTCTTTGTGCCAGGGGGCTAGGGTCAGTCTGATATCTGGTGTAATTCTCCTGTCTTATCTGGTGTCCTGTGTGAATTTAAGCAAGCTCCCTCTAATTATCTCTCTCCCTATCTCCCTCCCCTCGGTGAGGACCTGAGCCCCACTACCATGCCTCAGGACTACCTCGCCTGAGGACTCCTGGCTGTCCAGTCCACCTGCGGCTGTGGAACCCAGACCTGTTCACTGGACGTCCTACCTTGTCCCGGACCTGCTCGACTTTATCTCTCTCTCTACCGCACCTGCTGTCTTGACCTCTGGATGCTTGCCTATGAAAAGCCAACTGACATTTACTCCTGAGGTACTGACCTGTTGTACCCTCTACAATCACTGTGATTATTATTTGACCCTGCTGGTCATCTATGCACTAAACATCTTGAAGAACAATCTGGCCTTGATGGCCATGTACTATAATCCCAGTTTTAGGCTGGGTTTCTGTATAGCCCTTTGTGACATCTGCTCATGTAAAAAGGACTTTATAAGTGAAAAGGCGACTCCGGGATGCTGGCCTTCTAGGCAAAGTTGTAAAGAAAAAGCCATATCTCAGACTGGCCAATAAAAAGAAAAGATTAAGATGGGCAAAAGAACACAGACACTGGACAGAGGAACACCGCCTAGAAGGCCAGCATCCCGGAGTTGCCTCTTTACTGTTGACGTTGAGACTGGTGTTTTGCGGCTACTATTTAATGAAGCTGCCAGTTGAGGACTTGTGAGGCGTCTGTTTCTCAATCTGGACACACTAATGTACTTGTCCTCTTGCTCAGTTAGCACTAAGGCCTCCCACTCCTCTTTCTATTCTGGTTAGTGCCAGTTTGCGCTGTTCTGTGAAGGGAGTAGTACACAGCGTTGCACGAGATCTTCAGTTTCTTGGCAATTTCTCACATGGAATAGCCTTAATTTCTTAGAACACGAATAGACTGATGAGTTTCAGAAGAAAGGACTTTGTTTCTGGCCATTTTGAGCCTGTAATCGAACCCACAAAAGCTGATGCTCCAGATACTCAACTAGTCTAAAGAAGGCCCGTTTTATTGCTTCTTTAATCAGAACAACAGTTTTCAGCTGTGCTAACATAATTACAAAAGGGTTTTCTAATGATCAATTAGCCTTTTAAAATGATAAACTTGGATTAGCTAACACAACGTGCCACTGGAACACAGGAGTGATGGTTGCTGATAATGGGCCTATGTAGATATTCCATAAAAAAATCTGCCGTTTCCAGCTACAACAGTCATTTACAACATTAACAATGTCTGCACTGTATTTCTGATCAATTTGTTGTTATTTTAATGGACAAAAAATGTGCTTTTCTTTCAAAAACAATGACATTTCTAAGTGACCCCAAACCATTGAATGGTTGTGTACATGCGGGTATTAGCAGCACAATAAAGTGTTGCCATCTTTTTTGGGCGATCCCACGTGACTTTTTGTTTGACTTTTATCTTTGACTGTCATTCTATCCCCCACCCAGGAACTCCACTCCCACTTGTCTCCAATTCCACATCCCAACCCTCAGCTTCCCTCAGCCAATCCCACCTATCTCTGCTGGCCATCCTGTTGGGATTTCTACAAGCCATATATATATTCCACTTACTTAGCGAATGCAGCTAGCTAGTTTAGCCTACTCAAACACCTGAGTCAAACAGAGAGGAATTTTTTGTTAGCTAGCTGGCTATGGCAATCCAACACTAACTCTTCCAAGTCAAGGTAAGCTTTTGGTTTTATTAATTTATTGCCATCAGGGCCCGCCGGTGTAACTGCTAAACTCCTTTCTGACTGTACACTGTACTGCATGATTGTAGCGGGTTTACTAACATGTTAGTTTTAGTAGCTATATTGACTATGACGTTAGCTAATATGGTGACAATGATGTAGGCTGTGTGTAGCGGTTATGATATGAAGGTTTGGCTTGGATTTTTGTGGTGTGCACTGAAGTCCAAAAGTGAAGGAGAAAGGTGAGAGGAGGAGAGTGCGTAGATGCGAGAAAGAATACAATGAGCAAAGAGAACTGTGTTTGCGTGTGATCAGGGGTGTATTCGTTCAGCCGATTCTGTTGAAAAAAGGTTTCTTAAACAGAAGCAAATAGAACGAAACGGGGAATAGAAACTCAAATTTGCAACTGTTGGACTAAAGATTACAGCCTAGATCAGCTAGATAGAGGCATGAGTGTGCAAGGTGGTATTAGATGTGTCACTGTCTGTCACCTTGATTAGTCAAATTGTTATTTCGACCTGTGCAACTACAGTTACATTTTTCATTCATAGGCTAGGTTGTAGCCACCTCATGATGTTCCCATCATGGGAAAATTGAGTGTAATGTGTCGTAGCCTAAACCTATCGATGTTACATTGAGCCAGGTGATTGGAATATGAATGACAATCATCCAATATGCTGTAATAGAAATAAGACCATGCTCATAAAAAAACAGCACCGACCTCCACTCATCTACAGTATTGGTTTCTATATGAGAGACCTCAGAGTCAGATCTCTGAGTGCAGCCAGACACTCATAACTTAGAGGCAAACCGCACGCCAATCAAATTCTGTGTTCCAATCTAATAATGCTGTGTCTGTGCCATGTGGGTCAGAGGCTCCGTCTGTTTCCGTATAAAGGCCCATGCTTTGCAGCAGCCTCTGAGGACGGTGAGAAGCTTAGCTGCTCTGATGGCAGTGGGAAGCCCCTCTGACCCAGAGGATCCAGGAGGATTGGATGTGCTCTTGCTGTTAGGCCTTAGCCACTCGAGTGGAGAGAGGGAGTGGAGGATTTACTGGAGAGAGATAGAGGGAGTGAAAGCTTGGAGTCAGGACTGAAGGTCAGCTTGGATCGAAAACTGATCCTGCGCCCTCCATGCCCCTTTGATAATCTGCAAATAGCTGGGAATAGGCCACACCTTTAAACTTTCTCGCAGGCCGTGTATATACACACACGCACACGCACGGCTCAGACATGGACGCAGACACACACACACACACACGGACGCAGCACTCTCAGATCACTTCTCATTCACTTCCGCATTCCTCCTTTAATGCACCATGCACCAATACACATTTACCCAAGTTCCGTGTTTTAATAACTCCTTGTTTGACTGCAAAAGTTGTGTTTTCTAAGATAGTCATTACAGAGCCACAATGTCTCATTGTAGAAGACAATAATTGTTCCACTGAGTGGTTTTATTTAAAGACTAGAACGCTGTTCTACAGCTCGCTGCTTTTTGTCAGTGACACAGAGAGGCATTTGTCTAAACTCTAAAGGTTTTGTCAAGCAGGGCTGGCATGTGACTGATGCAACTGACAACAGGAAGCTTCTCAGAGCAGAGGCGGAGGCTGAGCGATCCAATGCAACTGTTTTTGCAGTGAGCAACTGTTTCTTTACTGTAGATGCACAGCTGAGTGGTTGGATATCCCAACCCAGAGTCATATTCACTGAGTGGACAGAACATTTATGAACAAATGCTCTTTCCATGACATAGACTGACCAGGTGAATCCATGTGAAAGCTATGATCCCTTATTGATGTCACTTGTTAAATCCACTTCAAATCAGTGTAGATGAAGGGGAGGTGACCAGCCTTGAGACAATTGAGACATGGATTGTGTATGTTTGCTATTCAGGGGGTGAATGGGTAAGACAAACTATTTCAGTGCCTTTGAATGTGGTATGGTAGTACATGCCAGGCGCACCGGTTTGTGTCAAGAACTGCAGCGCTGCTGGGTTTTTCATGCTCAACAGTTTACCGTGTGTATCAAGAATGGTCCACCACCCAAAGGACATCCAGCCAACTTGACACAACTGTAGGAAGCATTGGAGTAAACATGGACAACGCAATACACGGACAGTGTGGTGAAGAAGGCGCAACAGCGCCTCTTCAATCTCAGGAGACTGAAGAAATTTGGCTTGTCACCTAAAACCTTCACAAACTTTTATAGATGCACAATTGAGAGCATCCTGTCGGGCTGTATCACCGCCTGGTACACTCCACCACCCACAACCGCAGGGCTCTCCAGCGGGTGGTGCGGTCTGCACAACGCATCACCGGGGGCAAACTACCTGCCCTCCAGGACACCTACAGCACCTTATGTCACAGGAATGCCAAAAAGATCATCAAGGACAACAACCAACCAAGTCACTACCTGTTCACCCCGCTATCATCCAGAAGGCGAGGTCAGTACAGGTGCATCAAGCTGGGACCGAGAGACTAAAAAACAGCTTCTAGCTCAAGGCCATCAGACTGTTAAATAGCCATCACTAACACAGAGAGGCTGCAGCCTACATACACAGACTTCAAATCATTGGCCACTTTAATAAATTGAACACTAGTCACTTTAATAATTTCACTTTAATAATGTTTACATATCTTGCATTACTCATGGCATATGTATATACTGTATTCTATACTATCTACTATTTCTTAGTCTATGCCGCTCTGACATTGCTCGTCTATATATTTATATATTATTAATTCCATTCCTTTACTTAGATTTGTGTGTATTAGGTATTTGTTGTGAAATTGTTAGATGTTACTTGTTAGCTATCGCTGCACTGTCGTAACTTGAAGCGCAAGCATTTTGCTACAACTGCAATAACATGTGTATGTAACAAATACAATTTGATTTGATTACGAGAGAGTCTTTTTTTTCTGACTGAACGTTCCCGAGAACGCCACTTTCTTCTCCATGGGAGTTGCAAATTGATAATTGACCCTTCTGCATTGTGCTGTTTATTTCTGATAATTTTTTAAAACCTTTGAATATATCCAGTGAGAGCAGAGATGCAATTTGTTGACACCACAACACAGTACAGACATATTTTATAGGGAATTGTCAGAGGCAATTATATTCGGATCTAGCCCAACCCTGGCCTCCACTGCCTCAGAGCCTCTATTCTCACGGATCCACATGCATAGTCACCAGTGTCTCCAGACCAGACACTTTGCCTGACACTGTTCGCTTTCTTACTTTTGCATACTTAGACCATAGAGTTCAGCAACATCAGCAGAGCTAGGGTATGGTGGAAAAGATGGCCATAGACCGACAGAAGTGGAGACCCTTTGAGTGAGTGAGTCAAATATAGCCATATTTTCCCGATAGCCAAGATAGAGAGGAAAGTCATGGGAGGTGCTGGGAGATGTACATTACAGTTGTTGCATCATGTTAGAAAGGGACACAGACTTCAGCACTGTTGAACATTGCATGGATGTATAGTAGAGTGGCAGACGTTTGTCCTCGGGACGGTGTAATAGATTCCCCTTGTAGTGTAGAGAGTGAGGAATTGCAAACTTGACAGCCATTTGCCTCAATAAGTGTTGTAGGTGGCTGTAATGTACTTAGAATGTGCCATAGACGCAGAGAAGATGAAGGACATACGTGACTCACCACCTGGATTCGGTCTTAAATTTGAATTTATGTTGTTTACATTGGATAAAAGTAGAGACTATGAGCTAAAAAAATTGTATATCATACACTGCATTTGAGGAAACAATGGGAAAGTAATTATGCTTAAACTGGAAAACTCTGTTTTGAGAAAAACGTCTTTCAATGTTTTGGTACTAGTACTGGAGAGCCCCTCTTTGTCTTCACTTATTCAGCATTGTTCACACACTCTTAAGCCTTAGCCCCACCCGTCTCTATGAGGGTGGATCTGTGGTGTCTGTACTAACTTGCCAGCTACTTCCAGACATCTAAGAAATAGAGAACAGCTCACTGAACATTACTCATCCTAGCAGAGATTGTTAGGCTGTTATGTTATCCAGAGCGTTGGTAACTGTGCTGTCAGGTTGTTAATTCGTAAATTCAGAGTGTTTCGCGTTCAGAGCGCACACTGGACGCTCTGGCCTATAATAGGGTAGTTCCGAAAGTTCTGACCTCACAACTGACCTCACAACAACAGTCAAGCATCCAAGCTAACTGGATAACATTGGCTAGCTACTTCCAGACACATAATGAGAGAACACCACACTCTGACCATTTTACTCCCTCTAGCAGAGCTGGTTAGGCAGTTTTCATGTTATCCAGAGCGTTGGTGACTGTAACAGTGCTGCTGGCAACAATTGAATTCTGCTTTGTTGCCGATGTTTACTGACACCAGACATATTCAACCGGTGTTGAACGTTCAGAAATTAATCAGTTATTCTGCACTCTGGCACACTAAGACGAGAGTCTTTTGTTAAGAAATGTAGCTAGATAGCTAGCTAGGTAAACAATGAATCCCAACGCATGATGTAACGTTAGTTAGTGAGTCAGCCAGCTAACGTTAGCTAGCTAGCTAACAGTACACTAACTTGAAATGAAAACACTTTATCAAAATTAGAGGAGTCTTTTGTTAAGAAATGTATTAGCTAGCTAGCTAAACAATGGTCCATAATCACAACTCATGACGTTCCTACCCTGCATGAATCTGCAGGTAGCTAACCAACCATGTTCTATTGCTATAACTAGTCAAGCAAATGTGTCTGCGATACAAAGAATAAGATCATACACATAACGTTAGCTAGCTAACAGTACACTTGAAATGAAACCACTTTGTAAAAATTAGAAATGTGTAATATCTGAAAATGTAGCTAGCTAGACTTTCTTACCCGTGGTATGAAATCGTAGATAGCCATAGCGAATTTACCAGCTACTACGTCTATCAACAGTTGCAGTGACATTCTATTGAAATGGATATTTGCATGGAGTCTTTTGTTAAGACATGTAGCTAGGTAGCTAAACAATGGACCTTAATCACAACTCATGACGTTACTACCCTACATGAATGTGCAGGTAACTAACTAAATGAAACCACCTTCTGTCAAAATGAGAAACTTGTAATATCTGAAAATGTAGCTAGCTACACTATCTTACCAGTAAACATCATGGTTGGACGTGTCTCCTGTCTGATGCCATGCATGGTTGCCGTTAGTTTGACAATATAATCCAGACTGGTATTTTCTCCATCTCCTTAGCTATCATACTCAAATTCCACTGTTTTCAAAACTCGGTCCTCCAGAAAGTGGAGAGCATACACATAACGTTAGCTAGCAAGCCAGCCAGCTAACATTAGCTAGCTAACAGTACACTTTAACTTCACATTAGATTTATGCAGTTTTACTATGCGATACGTTTAAAAAAGCAGCATTTTACATGATTAACTAGACATACTGACCATCTCCAATAGACAGAGGCGTGCAATATGGCAGACCATCTGTTGGCATGTCCAGCCCGCTCATTATCTCAGCCAATCATGGCTAGCAGGAAGGTTACTCACCTTTTCTGTGGCTAAACCAACTAGGCTCGTAATTTAACAATTTTATTCGTATTTACAGATTACATAAAAGTTTGATATTAAGGCACATGAAAGTTCAAATGTTCGAGAAGGCATTTCTGGCAAAAAAATGAATTTTGATGAAAAAATATTTTTTTACGTTCCAACAGTTCTCCTGTGAAGTCGTGACTTGCGACATACGCTTAGTTTCCTGAATCGGGTCAAACAATTGGGAAACAATGTACAGCATTCTGGCAAGAAGGGCATTCTATCTTGATAAATGAGTGTCTCGATGGTTTCTCAAATTGATTCAATGGTTTAAAGATGAAACCTCATTTAAATATGTGAGCAGTGGGCGGCGGGTGATTAATGATGTGTTCATCAATTCCCACCTGACCTGACAACTGCAGTACATGCTTTACCCATCTGGCTTAGCTATTGACTAAGCTGGAGCTGGACATGGGCCAGGAGTGAGGCGTCATGTTCAACTTTGGAAGAATCATCAAATCAAATGTTTTTAGTCACATGCGCCGAATACAACAACAACAACAACAACCTTATAGTGAAATACTTACTAATAGTACGAGCCCCTAACCAACAATGCAGTTTTAAAAAACATGGATAAAAATGAGAAATAAAAATAATAAGTAATTAAAGAGCAGCAGTAAAATAACAATAGCGAGAATATAAACTCAGCAAAAAAAGAAACGTCCCTTTTTCAGGACCCTGTCTTTCAAAGAAAATTGTTAAAAATCCAAATAACTTCACAGATCTTCATTGTAAAGGGTTTAAACACTGTTTCCCATGCTTGTTCAATGAACCATAAACAATTAATGAACATGCACCTGTGGAACGGTCGTTAAGACACTAACAGCTTTCAGATGGTCGAAAATGAAGGTCACAGTTATGAAAACTTAGGACACTAAAGAGGTCTTTCTACTGACTCTGAAAAACAAAACAAAAAAGATGCCCAGGGTCCCTGATCATCTGCGTGAATTTGCATAAGGCATGTTGCAAGGAGGCATGAGGACTGCAGATGTGGCCAGGGCAATAAATTGCAATGTCTGTAAGACAGGTGTCAGGGAAATTGCAAGATTATGTTATAATGTCTGTATTGCATTATAATGGTTGTTTTATTCGACAGAATAGAGTATTCTGTTAACTATTTTGTGTGTGTTCTACTGAGGATGGGCCTCTATGAGAACACTGACAGAGGAGATTATCAATGTCTTTGGGTGATTAAACCTAAAGAGCATTCCAGAGAGCATGAGTTAATGTTTCTGTTCTATACCGTACCAGGAAGAGACGGTTCCTGTTTGAAGTAGGAGAGCCAGACACTGGTCTATACAACGAAAACTGTTGACACAGCAGATGCTGTCTGCTATGTATTATAGATATCTTTCATACAAATCTTAACCTTGTGACCATTCTATGGATCTGTTGTCCGTCATGTAGGTTGAAAGGGGTGTTTCCTGGTTATAAAAGACCTTTGTACTTTTGTTTTGCCACTCTCAACGGATCATTAGAGATGGTGAATCGTTGAAAGTCATTGCTATTGCAAAGCTCTTATTATTAAAGATTTAGTTTAAGTATAACTCTGACTGCTGTGATAAGTTTGTCCCTCCTCATTTGATAGTAAAGAAATTAACCACCACACAGGGCGGACAGCTGATCGTCCTCGCAGTGGCAGATCACATGTAACAACACCTGCACAGGATTGGTACATCCGAACATCACACCTGCGGGACAGGTACAGGATGGCAACAACTACTGCCCGAGTTACACCAGGAACGCACAATCCCTCCATCAGTGCTCAGACTGTCCGCAATAGGCTGAGAGAGGCTGGACTGAGGGCTTGTAGGCCTGTTGTAAGGCAGGTCCTCGCCAGACATCACCGACAACAAACGTTGCCAATGGGCACAAACCCACCGTCGCTGGACCAGACAGGACTGGCAAAAAGTACTCTTCACTGACGAGTCGCGGTTTTGTCTCACATGGGGTGATGGTCGGATTTGCATTTATCGTCGAAGGAATGTGCGTTACACCGAGGCCTGTACTCTGGAGCGGGATCGATTTGGAGGTGGTCTGCATCATGGTCTGGGGTGGTGTGTCACAGCATCATCGGACTGAGCTTGTTGTCATTAACATCCTCCTCCCTCATCAATCAATCAAATGTATTTATAAAGCCCTTCTTACATCAGATGTCACAAAGTGCTGTACAGAAACCCAGCCTAAAACCCCAAACAGCAAGCAATGCAGGTGTAGAAGCACGATGGCTAAGAAAAAGGTCAGCACCTCAGGAGTAAATGTCACTTGGCTTTTCATAGCAGATCATTCAGAGTATCTCTCCCGCTCCTGCTGTCTCTAGAGAGTTGACAACAGCAACTCATGTAGTACCCTTCCTGCAGGCTCATCTTGACATGACCCTCCAGCATGACAATGCCACCAGCCATACTGCTCGTTCTGTGCGGGATTTCCTGCAAGGCAGGAATGTCAGTGTTCTGCCATGGCCAGCGAAGAGCCCGGGAACTGTTGGATCGGAGGGTGAGGGCTAGGGCCGTTCCTCCCAGAATTTCCGGGAACTTGCCGGTTTCTTGGTGGAAGAGGGGGGTAACATCTCACAGCAAGAATTGGCAAATCTGGTGAAGTCCATGAGGAAGAGATGCACTGTAGAACTTAATGCAGCTGGTGGCCACACCAGATACTGACTGTTACTTTTGATTTTGACCCCCCTTTGTTCAGGGACACATTATTCGATTTCTGTTAGACACTTTTTTTAACCTTTATTTATTTAACTAGGCAAGTCAGTTAAGAACAAATTCTTATTTTCATTGACGGCCTAGGAACTGTGGGTTAACTGCCTTGTTCAGGGGAAGAACGACAGTTTTTTAACTTGTCAGCTCGGGGATTCAGGGATTCGATCTTGCAACCCTTCGGTTACAGTTACAGTCCAACGCTCTAACCACTAGGCTACCCTGCCGCCCCACATGTTTGTGGAACTTGTTCAGTTTATGTCTCAGTTGTTGAATCTTATGTTCATAAAAATATTTACAGATGTTAAGTTTGCTGAAAATAAACGCAGTTGACAGTGAGAGGACATTTCTTTTTTGCTGAGTTTATACAAGGGGGTACAGGTACAGAGGCAATGTGCGGAAGCACCGGTTAGTTGCGGTAATATGTACATGTAGGTAGAGTTATTAAAGTGACTATGCATAGATGATAACAACAGAGAGTAGCAGCGGTGTAAAAGAGGGAGAGAGCAATGCAAATTGTCTGGGTAGCCATTTGATTAGGTGTTCAGGAGTCTTATGGCTTGGGGTTAGAAGCTGTTTAGAAGCCTCTTGGACCAAGGCTTGGTGCTCCGGTACCGCTTGCCGTGTGGTAGCAGAGAGAACAGTCTATGACTAGGGTGGCTGGAGTCTTTAACAATTTTTAGGGCCTTCCTCTGACACCGCCTGGTATAGAGGTCCTGGATGGCAGGAAGCTTGCCCCAGTAATGTACTGGGCCGTTCGCAGTACCCTCTGTAGTGCCTTGCGGTTGGAGGCCGAGCAGTTGCCATACCAGGCAGTGATGCAACCAGACAGGACGCTCTCGATGGTGCAGCTGTAGAACCTTTTGAGGATCTGAGGACCCATGCCAAATCTTTTCAGTCTCCTGAGGGGTAATAGGTTTTGTCGTGCCCTCTTCACGGCTGTCTTTGTGTGCTTGGACCATGTTAGTTTGTTGGTGATGTGGACACCAAGGAACTTGAAGCTCTCAACCTACTCCACTGCAGCCCATTGATGAGAATTGGGGGCGTGCTCGGTCCTCTTTGTCCTGTAGTCCCCAATCATCTCCTTTGTCTTGATCACATTGACGGAGAGGCTGTTGCCCTGGCACCACACGGCCAGGTCTCTGACCTCCTCCCTATAGGCTGTCTCGTCATTGTCGGTGATCAGGCCTACCAGTGTTGTGTCATCGGAAAACGTAATGATGGTTTTGGAGTCGTGCCGGACCGTGCAGTCATGAGTGAACAGGGAGTACAGTAGGGGACTGAGCACGCACCCCTGTGGGGCCCCTGTGTTGAGGATCAACGTGGCAAATGTGTTGTTACCTACCCTTACCACCTGGGGGCGGCTGATCAGGAAGTCCAGGATCCAGTTGCAGAGGGAGGTGTTTAGTCCCAGGGTCCTTAGCTTATTGATGAGGTTTGAGGGCACTATGGTGTTGAACGCTGAGCTGTAGTCAATGAATAGCATTCTCACATAAGTGTTCCTTTTGTCCAGGTGGGAAAGGGCAGTGTGTAGTGCAATAGAGATTGCATCATCTGTGGATCTGTTGGGGTAGTATGCAAATTGGAGTGGGTCTAGGATTTCTGGGATAATGGTGTTGATGTGAGCCATGCCCAGCCTTTCAAAGCACTGCATGGCTACAGAGTGCTACGGGTGGTAGTCATTTAGGCAGGTTACCTTAGTGTTCTTGGGCACAGGCACTATGGTGGTCTGCTTAAAACATATTGATATTACAGACTCGCACAGGGAGAGGTTGAAAATGTCAGTGTAGACACTTGCCACATGTCCTGATAATTTGTCTGGCCCTGCAGCCTTGTGAATGTTGACCTGTTGAAAGGTCTTACTCACATCGGCTGCGAAGAGCATGATCACACAGTCTTCCGGAACAGCTGGTGCTCTCATGCATGTTTCAGTGTTATTTGCCTCGGAGCTAGCATAGAAGTAGTTTAGCTCGTCTGGTAGGCTCATGCTCTCAGCTGTGCTTCCCTTTGTAGTCTGTAATGGTTTGCAAGCCCTGCTTCATCCGACAATCGTCATAGCCAGTGTGGTACGATTCGATCTTAGTCCTGTATTGACGCTTTGCCTGTTTGATGGTTCGTCGGAGGGCATAGCGGGATTTCTTATAAGCTTCCGGGTTAGAGTCCCGCTCCTTGAAAGTGGCAGCTGTAGCCTTTAGCTCATTGCGATGTTGCCTGTAATCCATGGCTTCTGGTCGAGATACAGTGGGGAGAACAAGTATTTGATACACTGCCGATTTTGCAGGTTTTCCTACTTACAAAGCATGTAGAGGTCTGTAATTTCTTTCATAGGTACTCTTCAACTATGAGAGACGGAATCTAAAACAAAAATCCAGAAAATCACATTGTATGATTTTTAAGTAATTAATTTGCATTTTATTGCATGACATAAGTATTTGATACATCAGAAAAGCAGAACTTAATATTTGGTACAGAAACCTTTGTTTGCAATTACAGAGATCATACGTTTCCTGTAGTTCTTGACTAGGTTTGTACACACTGCAGCAGGGATTTTGGCCCACTCCTCCCTACAGATCTTCTCCAGATCCTTCAGGTTTCGGGGCTGTCGCTGGGCAATACGGACGTTCAGCTCCCTCCAAAGATTTTCTGTTGGGTTCAGGTCTGGAGACTGGCTAGGCCACTCCAGGACCTTGAGATGCTTCTTACGGAGCCACTCCTTAGTTGCCATGGCTGTGTGCTTCGTGTCGTTGTCATGCTGGAAGACCCAGCCACGACCCATCTTCAATGCTCTTACTGAGGGAAGGAGGTTGTTGGCCAAGATCTCGCGATACATGGCCCCATCCATCCTCCCCTCAATACGGTGCAGTCGTCCTGTCCCCTTTGTAGAAAAGCATCCCCAAAGAATGATGTTTCCACCTCCATGCTTCACGGTTGGGATGGTGTTCTTGGGGTTGTACTCATACTTCTTCTTCCTCCAAACACGGTGAGTGGAGTTAGACCAAAAAGCTCTATTTTTGTCTCATCAGACCACAAGACCTTCTCCCATTCCTCCTCTGGATCATCCAGATGGTCATTGGCAAACTTCAGACAGGCCTGGACATGCACTGGCTTAAGCAGGGGGACCTTGCGTGCGCTGCAGGATTTTAATCCATGACGGCGTAGTGTGTTACTAATGGTTTTCTTTGAGACTGTGGTCCCAGCTCTCTTCAGGTCATTGACCAGGTCCTGCCGTGTAGTTCTGGGCTGATCCCTCACCTTCCTCATGATCATTGATGCCCCACGAGGTGAAATCTTGCATGGAGCCCCAGACCGAGGGTGATTGACCGTCATCTTGAACTTCTTCCATTTTGTAATAATTGCGCCAACAGTTGTTTCCTTCTCACCAAGCTGCTTGCCTATTGTCCTGTAGCCCATCCCAGCCTTGTGCAGGTCTACACTTTTATCCCTGATGTCCTTACACAGCTCTCTGGTCTTGGCCATTGTGGAGAGGTTGGAATCTGTTTGATTGAGTGTGTGGACAGGTGTCTTTTATACAGGTAACGAGTTCAAACAGGTGCAGTTAATACAGGTAATGAGTGGAGAACAGGAGGGCTTCTTAAAGAAAAACTAACAGGTCTGTGAGAGCCGGAATTCTTACTGGTTGGTAGGTGATCAAATACTTATGTCATGCAATAAAATGCAAATTAATTATTTAAAAATCATACAATGTGATTTTCTGGATTTTTGTTTTAGATTCCGTCTCTCACAGTTGAAGTGTACCTATGATAAAAATTACAGACCTCTACATGCTTTGTAAGTAGGAAAACCTGCAAAATCGGCAGTGTATCAAATACTTGTTCTCCCCACTGTATGTACATACGGTCACTGTGGGGACGACGTCATCGATGCATTTATTGATGAAACCAATGACTGATGTGATGTACTCCTCAATGCCATTGGATGAATCCCGGAACATATTCCAGTCCTAGCAAAACAGTCCTGCAGCTTAGCATCTGCCTCATCTGACCACGTTTTATTGATCTAGTCACTGGTGCTTCCTGCTTTAATTTGGCTTGTAAGCAGGATCCAGGAGGATAGAACTATGGTCAGATTTGCCAAATGGAGGGCGAGGGTGAGCTTTTTATGCGTCTCTGTATGTGGAGTAAAGGTGGTCCAGAGTTTTTTTCCTCTGGTTGCACATTTAACACGCTGATAAAAATTTGGAAAAACGGTTTTAAGTTTCCCTGCATTAAAGTCCCCAGCTACTAGGAGCGCCGCCTCTGGGTGTGTGTTTTAATACAGCTAATTCAGTGCTGTCTTAGTGCCAACCTCTGACTATGGTGGTATGTAAACAGCTACGAAAAATACAGATGAAAACTCTCTAGGTAGATAGAGGATCTCATGATAAGCTGTAGACCACACTACCTCAGGCCAGCAATAGCTCAAGACTTCCTTAGATATCGTGCACCAGCTATTATTTACAAAAATACATTGTCCGAAGCCCCTTGTCTTACCAGAGGCTGCTGTTCTATCCTGCCGGTACAGCGTATAACCAGCCAGCTGTATGTTGATGGTGTCGTCGTTCAGCCACGACTCCATGAAGCATAAGATATTACAGTTTTGAATGTCCCGTTGGTAGTTTAATCTTCCGCATAGGTCATCGATTTAATTCTTCAAGGATTGCACGTTTGCTAGCAGAATGGAAGGAAGTGGGGGTTTATTTGATCGCCTACAAATTCTCAGAAGGCATCCCCGCCATCTGGCCCCTTATTCTCTGCCTCTTCACGCAAATCACGGAGATCTGGGCCTGTTTCCGAGAAAGCAGTATATCGTTCGCGTCGGGCTCATCAGACTCATTAAAGAAAAAAAAAGGATTCTGCCAGTCCGTGGTGAGTAATCGCAGTCCTGATGTCCAGAAGTTATTTTCTGTCATAAGAGACGGTAGCGGCAACATTATGTACAAAATAAGTTACAAATAAACTAAAAAACTAAAATAAACGAACAAAAAAAAACTAATCGGTTGGGGACATGTAAAACACCATTTTATTCAATCAACTATTAAAGCCACTGTAAAATCCAAGGTAGCCTATTCATCTTGCGTGGCAGCAATGACTGTGAAACATCTTTGGGGTGAATAAGACCATGAGCACATGGCAGAGAAAATTAGGAGAGGAGCTAAGTGGGGATCAATGAACGGTGCAAACATTCATTATTAAAATATACATTCCTACACAGGGAGATGAGAAAGTCGTAAACGTCGATTTTCAACAAACTAGCATTGAAATGTTGACCTCATTAGCATAATTCCACCAACAACAAGATTAAAATCCTCTCACACTTCTTCATCTGCTTCGTATATCAAAGTGCTCTCTGATATTCCTACAAACGGGGGCCTGACTTTATTATGAACAATGAAGCAAGCTCATTTTGAGTTGTTCATTCACAGAAATCATTAAGAAATCAATTTCTTTGGTTGATCAACAAAGCTTTCCCCAGATGGGTTCCTTACATAGTTTATCACTGAGGGACTTACAGAAATGACCACTATATGGAGGGGAAAAATGTCCTCTCAACAAAATAGCCCAAATGAAAGGATTCATTACCTTTTCTTTCCACTCATCATTTCCCTTATTGCTATTGTTCAGAGCGTCCATGTACTTCCTGTCCTTGGCAGCCTGGGAAGTTAGGCCACATGTTCCTAAAGGAGCTACTATTTGTTATTTTCCTTCAGAATCCATCTAAGAGATCTTTAAGATAATCTTCTCTCATAAGATTGATAAGATCAACAGTCCACACGCTCACTTTGGCCATTATGGAGACAAATATAACCATAGAAATGTCTTCAAATTAAAAGAACATGTTATTTTCCCTGAAAAATGTATAAAGGATTTATATCCAAACTACCTGAGGGGTTTTAACATTTCTCCATGACCCTATAAAAGATTGGTTGATAGAGTGGTACAATTCTTATTCACTTATTCAAGTTCACAATTATTCAAGTTCACCAACTGAGGAATCAAACACCGTTAGGAGAATATTCAGCTCTTGATCACAACAAAAATAAGCTGAATGCATCGCTATTACTGTGAATTATTCAAGTGTAGTAGATGGATTATTGTCTTTAATATTATTTCTGGGCACCTTGAAATATTTTAGATCAAACAAAACCCCCAGATCTGTAAAAGTGAAACTAAAAACCCCAGATCTGTACAAGTGAAACTTTGGGAAATACAGGGAGACACATTTGCCCTTCCTGACATATTTAAAACCCAGCTACTGGAAGAGGCAATCCATTTATAAACTAATAAAACAAGACTGCCAACGAGTATTACATTTCAGGTTAGGTCAATTTATGCAAGGCGCAGTATATTGACACAAATAAACAGTCACAGAGAGAGCATTGCTTCCCTTCCCAACATGCTAGAATGAAAATGAAAATGAGTAGTAAGTAAATACGCTGCTGCCTGCTGTGGCAGCAGTATCATTTGATTCTGTGTTCCTAGTAAACCATGTTTGAGGCATCATTTTTCGGACTTTTTTTAGGATGTCACCACACAATGGGTTAAGCTCTTATAACGGAAAGATTCCCTATGAAGTGGAGCCAAATGTTTGTTGTTGTCACGTGTGCTCCCTCTCCGGCCTCGAGGTCACCAGGCTGCTCGTTAGGGCGCACACCAGTCACCAGCGTTACGCGCATAATGATACTCACCTGGACTCCATCACCTCCTTGATTACCTGCCCTTTATATGTCACTCCCTTCGGTTTCTTCCCCAGTCGTCATTGTTTCATGTCGGTGCACTGTTTGTGTTTCTTGTTTTGTTCATTTATTTATTAAATGTTTTCACTCCCTGAACTTGCTTCCCGACTCTCAGCGTACATCGTTACAGTTGTTTTTTGGAAGTTCAACTTTTCTCCTGTGAACCTGCCCCCTACAGACATTTACTGTTCTTTGTTTCATCCTTTTTCTTGTTAAAACGTGGGCTACAGCCACAGGCCTCCATGGTTCGTCTTGGGAAGAAACAACAGATATCGGTAACTAGGAGCAGAAAGATGGACATTGTTGATTTTTTAAGTGTTTGTTGGGTGGGTGAACTCGAGAGATTTCCTTCCTTTCCTTCCTTTCTCATCTTGTTGCTGCAGTTGCTTTTGCTTTGGTCATGATATTTAGTGATTAAAGTGCTTATTTTAAACCATAGCAACTTTTGAACTAACACCAAAGCAAAAATGTATAGTATGTTGCAAAACATATGCTCACATACTCAACTTTCCACAACTTCACACCAATTCCCCCCCCCAACTTTAATGTTTTCCATCAATTAAGGTTTTGGGAGAACCTTCAAAATTGTCCTTTTGCATTCCAACAAGCAGTACTATATATGAAAAGCCACATCACTATGGCATTGCAATGCCTGTCACTCTGATTTGGACAGCATCACTAATATGAAAAAATATGTATAATCATAATTTTCCGTGTTTAGCCATTTTTCGTTGCCATTTTCAAAGAGAGCATTGGAAGTTGTGCCAACTAACCATGACAGTCAGTCCATTACCTTTTCATGGAGAAGATTTAGCTGTTGAGTGCAATGTTGTGTTCGCCCTGTTGAGAATAAGATAAAGAAAATGAAAACTATGCATTGTACTGTATAAATTTGAATAAGAACATTGCTATGCACAGTTACGCAAATGTGTGGTTGTAAGCAACATTTTGAAACATAGCTTAGATTACTACCAACATTCATATTTCTGTGAATAACAAACCATTGTGTAGGCCTACTGCTATCCTCTATAAGAGGATAGCAGTAGCAGTAGCAGTATAATCCTCTATCCTCTTCCCAAGATGGCATAGCAGTCAGACGTCCTTTGTCCTCGTCTTGTCGTGTCCCGTGTATATATATATATATTTACATCTTTCTTCGCATATCTTTTATATATTTTATTTTCCTAAAACTCAACTTCAAAACACTCTCCTGCAACCCGCCTCACCAATTATTTTTTTTAAAAGTATTATTTACCTCAAATCTGAAATCCACAATAGAAGCTAGCCAGAAGCTAACCAGAAGCTAACCAGAAGCTAACCAGAAGCTAGCCAGAAGCTAGCCAGTTTACTGGCTAACGTTAGTATTCAGCTAACCACGGTTTGTGGTCATCAGCTATCCATTAGCTCGAAAAGCTATCGCCAGTTTTGTGCAACGCGACTCAGACCAGAACATGCCGGACCTATTTTTCTCTCCATATCCCCGGATTTCAACCGCAAGCTCTGGACATTTACACCTGGAACTCGCATGTAGCTAGCTGCTATCCGTGTGATTATTGGCCTACGTCGATCCCGGAGCAAACATCAATTATTCCAGAGCTAGCCAGCTGAAGAGTTCCATCAGCCACTCCTGGGCTACAATCACCTATCCGGACCCGTTTTACTGCCGATGTGGAGCCCCACCAGGCCTTCACGACTGGACTACCGACGTTATCTGCCCGAGGGAGTTATCCAACTGGCACTTTCGTTGCGACGTTACCTGAACGCCCATCTGCGGCCCGCTAATCGTTAGCCGTCTTATCGGCTGCTATCTGAATAGGTCTATCTATCGGACAATTTTTCTTGGGTCACTATAACTATATCTATTTTGCCAATTGGATTGATCCCCTCCACCACACAAGACCCCACTAATCTACCGTCGGAAACGCACGGGGTGGCTAAAATCAGACTTCCATCCTATGCTAGCTTGCTACCAATGGCTCAGCTAGCTGTCTGAATCGCCGTTACCCCAACCAACCTCACTACTCACTGGACCCTTATGATCACTCGACTAAGCATGCCTCTCTTTAAGGTGAATCCAGGACCTGCAGTGCCTAGGTCCACTCCTATTCCCCAGGCGCTCTCTTTTGATGACTTCTGTAACCGTAATAGCCTTGGTTTCATGCATGTTAACATTAGAAGCCTCCTCCCTAAGTTTGTTATATTCACTGCTTTAGCACACACTGCCAACCCGGATGTTCTAGCCGTGTCTGAATCCTGGCTTAGGAAGACCACCAAAAATTCTGAAATCTCCATCCCTAACTACAACATTTTCAGACGAGAGAACGGCCAAAGGGGGAGGTGTTGCAATCTACTGCAAAGATAGCCTGCAGAGTTCTATCATACTATCCAGGTCTGTACCCAAGCAATTTGAATTTCTACTTTTAAAAATCCACCTCTCTAAAAACAAGTCTCTCACCGTTGCCGCCTGCTATAGACCACCCTCTGCCCCCAGCTGTGCTCTGGACACCATATGTGAACTGATTGCCCCCGATCTATCGTCAGAGCTCGTGCTGCTAGGCAACCTAAACTGGAACATGCTTAACACCCCAGCCATCCTACAATCTAAGCTTGATGCCCTCAGTCTCACACAAATTATCAATGAACCTACCAGGTACCACCCCAAAGCTGTAAACACGGGCACCCTCATAGATATCATCCTAGCCAACTTTCCCTCTAAATTACACCTCTGCTGTTTTCAACCAAGATCTCAGCGATCACTGCCTCATTGCCTGCATCCGTAATGGGTCAGCGGTCAAACGACCTACACTCATCACTGTCAAACGCTCCCTGAAACACTTCAGCGAGCAGGCCTTTCTAATCGACCTGGCCGGGGTATCCTGGAAGGATATTGATCTCATCCCGTCATCCCGTTATTTTTTTTAAATGCCTTCCTCACCATCTTAAATAAGCATGCCCCATTCAAGAAATGTAGAACCAGGAACAGATATAGCCCTTGGTTCTCTGCAGACCTGACTGCCCTTAACCAACACAAAAACATCCTATGGCGTTTTGCATTAGCATCGAGCAGCACCTGTGATATGCAACTTTTCAGGGAAGCTAGAAACCAATATACACATTAGAAAAGCCAAGGCTAGCTTTTTCAAGCGGAAATTTGCTTCCTGCAACACAAACTCAAAAAAGTTCTGTGACACTGTAAAGTCCATGGAGAATAAGAACACCTCCTCCCAGCTGCCCACTGCACTGAGGACAGGAAACATTGTCACCACCGATAAATCCACTATAATTGAGAATTTCAATAAGCATTTTTCTACGGCTGGCCATGCTTTCCACCTGGCTACCCATACCCCGGTCAACAGCACTGCACCCCCCACAGCAACTCGCCCAAGCCTTCCCCATTTCTCCTTCTCCCAAATCCAGTCAGCTGATGTTCTGAAAGAGCTGTAAAAACTGGACCCCTACAAATCAGCCGGGCTAGACAATCTGGACCCTTTCTTTCTAAAATGATCTGCTGAAATTGTTGCAACCCCTATTACTAGCCTGTTCAACCTCTCTTTCGTGTCGTCTGAGATTCCCAAAGATTGGAAAGCAGCTGCAGTCATCCCCCTCTTCAAAGGGGGGGAGACACTCTTGACCCAAACTGCTACAGACCTATATCTATCCTACCCTGCCTTTCTAAGGTCTTTGAAAGCCAAGTCAATAAACAGATTACCGACCATTTCGAATCCCACCATACCTTCTCCGCTATGCAATCTGGTTTCAGAGCTGGTCATGGGTGTACCTCAGCCACGCTCAAGGTCCTAAACAATATCCTAACCGCCATCGATAAGAAACAATACTGTGCAGCCGTATTCATTGACCTGGCCAAGGCTTTCGACTCTGTCAATCACCACATCCTCATCGGCAGAGTCAATAGCCTTGGTTTCTCAAATGATTGCCTCGCCTGGTTCACCAACTACTTCTCTGATAGAGTTCAGTGTGTCAAATCGGAGGGCCTGTTGTCCGGGCCTCTGGCAGTCTCTATGGGGGTGCCACAGGGTTCAATTCTTGGACCGACTCTCTTCTCTGTATACATCAATGATGTCGCTCTTGCTGCTGGTGAGTCTCTGATCCACCTCTACGCAGACGACACCATTCTGTATACTTCTGTCCCTTCTTTGGACACTGTGTTAACAACCCTCCAGACGAGCTTCAATGCCATACAACTCTCCTTCCGTGGCCTCCAATTGCTCTTAAATACAAGTAAAACTAAATGCATGCTCTTCAACCGATCGCTGCCTGCACCTGCCCGCCCGTCCAACATCACTACTCTGAACGGTTCTGACTTAGAATATGTGGACAACTACAAATACCTAGGTGTCTGGTTAGACTGTAAACTCTCCTTCCAGACTCGCATCAAACATCTCCAATCCAAAGTTAAATCTAGAATTGGCTTCCTATTTCGCAACAAAGCATCCTTCACTCATGCTGCCAAACATACCCTTGTAAAACTGACCATCCTACCGATCATCGACTTCGGCGATGTCATTTACAAAATAGCCTCCAATACCCTACTCAATAAATTGGATGCAGTCTATCACAGTGCCATCCGTTTTGTCACCAAAGCCCCATATACCCACTGCGACTTGTACGCTCTTGTTGGCTGGCCCTCGCTTCATACTCGTCGCCAAACCCACTGGCTCCAGGTCATCTACAAGACCCTGCTAGGTAAAGTCCCCCCTTATCTCAGCTCGTTGGTCACCATAGCAGCACGCGCTCCAGCAGGTATATCTCTCTGATCACCCCCAAAACCAATTCTTCCTTTGGCCGCCTCTCCTTCCAGTTCTCTGCTGCCAATGACTGGAATGAACTACAAAAATCCCTGAAACTGGAAACACTTATCTCCCTCACTAGCTTTAAGCACCTGCTATCAGAGCAGCTCACAGATTACTGCACCTGTACATAGCCCATCTATAATTTAGCCCAAACAACTACCTATCCCCCTACTGTATTTATTTATTTTGCTCCTTTGCACCCCATTATTTCTATCTTTACTTTGCACATTCTTCCACTGCAAATCTACCATTCCAGTGTTTTACTTGCTATATTGTATTTACTTCTCCACCATGGCCTTTTTTGCCTTTACCTCCCTTATCTCACCTCATTTGCTCACATTGTATATCCTTATTTTGTCTACTGTATTATTGACTGTATGTTTGTTTTACTCCATGTGTAACTCTGTGTTGTTGTATGTGTCGAACTGCTTTGCTTTATCTTGGCCAGGTTGCAATTGTAAATGAGAACTTGTTCTCAGCTTGCCTACCTGGTTAAATAAAGGTGAAATAAAAAATTAAAAAAACATTCCTCCTTGATTACAATCTGTTACAACTGTTGACTGTTGATCTGACTGTTGTCAATCAACTCATTAATGGTCCTGTGAACTCATCTGTTTAAACCAAGAACTGGGGGCCAATTAAATTAATTCAATAACAGGTTACCTCTGCAGCTGTGTTGTGTTTCACCCGCCATTGCCTACAGCAGTAACCACACTTCCAAGCGCACCAGGAATGAGGGCATGCTCACACATGCAGATTAGCGCAAAACCATTTGCCAAAGTAATTAGCAGACTATAGCAATACCAAGTGATGGGTTGAGAAGTGGTGAAACCTTCAGTCTGCAGCTAGCTTCAAAAGCAAAGCTCAAGGAGGTCAATGTCTGGGTAACTGAATTAGGACTTGAAAGGCTAACCCAATTACTGTACATTACAAAGGAATTTCGTAAGCTAAGGCATTTCAGTTCATTTAAAAGCTGAGGCCATTACTGGATAAATATTTAGAAAAGGCCTGCAGTATCGGGTTTCAGGGCTCAGATGCAATGCTGTGTATAGTGTGCACACGCCCACATACTCAAACGGGATTTCACACAGTTTACATATGATATTAATTTGTAATACTGCTATTCAATTGGATCTCTGTTTAAAAATACTTGAGAGGATGCACACACACTCACTCACAGACACACATACAGAAACACATACAGTCTCCTCTCTCCCAGAAGGTCTGCTTGCCCCTGCCTGAGAGCAGAACGACCCAGTGGCTGCTAATGATTAATAATGCAAAGTAGCAACAGGCTTCGTCCACAGCTTATTCACCTGTCCAGTCATCAAAATACCCGCAAGGGGCCTGCTGCTCTCCAATAGAGCCCAATCTGTGATCCTCTAAGGCAGGAGATAGGGCTACTGTCACCCACAGGGACATCCCACATCACCATACACAGGGCTAACAGGACAACAATCCTGGAACTCCCATCCCTTTCTACTATCGCCTCAGAGAGACATTATTGTCCCAGCCCACAAAGACCTGTGTTCTTTTCTCTAACTGTCCAACACCCGCCACCAAACGATTCTTCTCCGTGCTTCCCATTGTCTCACAAGCCGACTAGAGAGAGATTTCATACCCAAGTCTCTCGTGTTTCTGCCAACATCACAGGAAATGAAACCCACTGAAAAGGCTAGCACTTACCTGAGTCACGACAGTGCCAACATTCTCCGATGTAATCACATGAGAGGGGTGTTGTTGAGAGGTGTTGAATATGACATGCCATATTCTGGGAGGTACCAAATAGAGGGTGCTACAATAGACATACTGTATGTGTATACAAAGTCCATTCAACTATACATTAAATGCATATAGCACAATATTAGAGCCTGTGAATATTTAACATGGGCTTAATGCACAGTGAACATGCTCCATTGTGTTTTGCATCGCAAGGGAGGCTATTAGGCCAAGCTGTATAATTGAGATACACTGGTGGTGGCTGTGACCTTTCCAGATGGGAGGCACAACTCCCTCAGGAGCCGGTGGGCTGTGAACCCTGTGTAAGTGAAGCCACAGTGGAGGACAGTCAGTCACAACAGAAAATGTCTGATTCATAGACCTCGCAGACAGTGCTGGAGATAATGCAGTCTAAATGTCTGATTCATAGACCTCGCAGACAGTGCTGGAGATAATGCAGTCTAAATGTCTGTAGAACTAGGCTATATCTTGCGCCATTGGATTTTCAGGACAGCCCAGATTCATCACGTGGTTTTTACGAAGCCACTGTGATAGTCTAAGGTGTAAGGAGATGTGATGTCCTAAAAGGAGGATGGTTATCAACTGGCATGGGGGGTATTTTATTTGTTGATGACCAACTCTACAGTACCATTTCAATTGCATGTATTTGGTGACAGTGTCCGCTGTATGTTTTATCTAGTATCTTTTATTGCTGAGGCCTATAGGTTGTGAATCTATGTTTTGAGTTCTCACGAGTCCCAACATGGTTTTACCTGGGAAAGTGTTACACAACCTCAAAATATGTCTGTTGAATATTTCAGACTTGGGGTTCAGACTTCCGCTGACTAAGCGTGTCTTGATTACAGCCTGCGGGTAAATTAAGTGACATCATTCCATTTGGTGAAACAATTCAAAGAAAATAGTGGAGAAAATGCCCTGCCATGGGGTGAGAAAAAACACTATATATAGAAAAGTATGTTGGACACGCCATCAAATTAGTGGATTTGGCGATTTCAGCCACACCCGTGGTAGGCCACACAAGCTCACAGAACGGGACCGCCGAGTGCTGAAGCGCGTAGTGTGTAAGAAAATGGTCTGTCCTCGGTTGCAACACTCACTACCGAGTTGCCTCTGGAAGCCATGTCAGCACAATAACTATTCGTTGGGAGCTTCATAAAAGGGGTTTCCATGACCGCATACAAGCCTAACAGCGTCGGCTGGACTGGTGTAAAGCTCGCCGCCATTGGACTCTGGAGCAGTGGAAACGTGTTCTCTGGAGTGATGAATCACGCTTCACCATCTGGACGAATATGGGTTTGGTGGATGCCAGGAGAATGCTACCTGCCCAAATGCGTTGTGCCAACTAAAGTTTGGTGGAGGAGGAATAATGGTGTGGAGCTGTTTTTCATGGTTCAGGCAAGGCCCCTTAGTTCCAGTGAAGGGAAATCTTAACACTACAGCATACAATGAAATTCTAGACGAGTCTGTACTTCCAACTTTGTGGCAATAGTTTGGGGAAGGTCCTTTCCTGTTTCAGCATGACAATGCCCCCGTGCACAAAGCGAGGTCCATACAGAAAGGGTTTGTCGAGATCGGTGTGGAAGAACTTGACTGGCCTGCACAGAGCCCTGACCTCAACTACATCGAACACCTTTGGGATGAATTGGAACACTGACTGCGAGCCAGGCCTAATCACCCAGCATCAGTGCCCAACCTCACTAAAGCTCTAATGGCTGAATAAAAGAAAGTCCCCGCAGCAATGTTCCGACATCTAGTGGAAAGCCTTACCAGAAGAGTGGAGGTTGTTATAGCAGCAAAGGGGGGACCAACTCCATATTAATGCCCATGATTTTGGAATGAGATGTTCGACGAGCACCTACTTCTGGCCATGTAGTGTATCACTACCATTTTGGTATTGTATGGGCATCAGTCAAACGTAACATAAGATATGATGTAATCATCAAAATATAGCAGATTCAATTCAAGCATTATGATTGCTACCATTTCATAAGTAGAGGAGTCAGGTTGAAATATTGCAAAAGTGAGCCGCCATTTTTTTGGTGTTCCATCGAAGACTGGCTGTGAAAACTGCTTTATAGAGTTCTATGAAATGATTCATGTGTACTCTTTTAAACAGCCCTGCTTTTTACAGTGAAGTGGCATTCAGCTTGTCTAGACTTTATCACTCTTTCACAGTTTTTTGTTATTGCACAGATGTCTGTATTTCATTGTGAGGAGCAATTTGCAGTCCTGTAGAGGACGTCTACCATAATGTTCTTTGGCCTTCATGAGGGGACCTCAGCAGTTTGAACAATGCCATATTGCTCTTCTAAGACTAGAACATAGACTGCTCTGTCAAGTTGCCCGATAACGTTTGACATTATGTCTAGAGAAATCTCGGACACCTCGCCTTTTTTTTCATGGCAACGCTGTGCCTCACTGCAGAGTATCTTCTGTTTACTGATTCTTTGGCTTCGAGTATACCTTCTGGTTTTAATATCCACTTTGACAAAACGCTGTCTCACACCATCAAAATTCATTTTGGCCCAGTAATGGACTCTGTATATTACCTGCCTCTGGATGGCTGCCGGTGAGCTAAAACACTTTAATAAAGGGACCAAATAGAATCAGGACTGAAGAGTAGGAAAAGATGAGTAAAGGAGAAAAAAAAGCAATGACCTCTTAACTTCAGGGCCACAGCACGTCTTTAAATGTCAGGAAATTATTTAAATACGTTGAAAGGCATGACAGATCTATAGCTGTCTCCAGTCCCACTGTCAGTCATCTCTCCCTCTATTAATAGCTTGACATTTTTCCATTTCACAACTGTAATGTCCAATGTCCTGGATGATAACTAGATAAATACGAGGAAAAGTCAGATTTTAAAAGGTCACAGAGTTGTACCACGACACAACGATTCACTCGCTTAACTTTGCCTTTAAAGTGAGCTATATGGTTGCACTACAAATGGTGCACCTCAGTCTAGTATTCTTTGAAATAGCTTGTGTGACGGGTTAAGTGACAGTTAAACTGTCCATCAAGTTTGCCACTTGGGGGTGTTGAATTTTAAAAGCTGTGAGGAGGGGATTGGAGAATGTCATTTTTTAAAGTATTATACAGTTGAAGTCGGAAGTTTACATTCACGTAGGTTGTAGTCATTAAAACTTGTTTTTCAACCACTCCACAAATTTCTTGTGAACAATTTATAGTTTTGGCAAGTCGGTTAGGACATCTACTTTATCTTTCCAACAATTGTTTACAGACAGATTATTTCACTTATAATTCACTGTATCACAATTCCAGTGGGTCAGAAATGTACATACACTAAGTTGACTGTGCCTTTAAACAGCTTGGAAAATTCCAGAAAACTATGTCATGGCTTTAGAAGCTTCTGATAGGCTAATTGACATCATTTGAGTAAATTGGAGGTGTACCTGTGGATGTATTTCCAGGCCTACCTTCAAACTCAGTGCCTCTTTGCTTGACATCATGGGAAAATCAAAAGAAATCAGCCAAGACCTCAGAAAAGAAATTGTAGACCTCCACAAGTCTGGTTCATCCTTGGGAGCAATTTCCAAATGCCTTAAGGTACCACGTTCATCTGTACAAAGAATAGTACGCAATTAAAAACACCATGGGACTGCTCAGCCGTCATACTACTCAGGAAGGAGACGCGTTCTGTCTCCTAGAGATGAACGTACTTTGGTGTGAAAAGTGCAAATCAATCCCAGAACAATAGCAAAGGACCTTGTGAAGATGCTGGAGGAAACAGGTACAAATGTATCTGTAATCACAGTAAAGCAAGACCTATATCGACATAACCTGAAAGGCTGCTCAGCAAGGAAGAAGCCACTGCTCCAAAACCTCCATAGAAAAGCAAGACTACGGTTTGCAACTGCACATGGGGACAAAGATTGTATGTTTTGGATACATTTTCTCTGGTCTGATGAAACAAAATAGAAGTGTCTTTCCATAATGACCATCGTTATGTTTGGAGGAAAAATAGTGAGGCTTACAAGCTGAACAACACCATCCCAACCGTGAACCACGGGGGTGGCAGCATCATGTTGTCGGGGTACTTTGCTGCAGGAGGGACTAGTGCACTTCACAAAATAGATAGCATCATGAGGTAGGAAAATTATGTGGATATATTGAAGCAAAATCTCAAGACATCAGTCAGGAAGTTAAAGATAGGTCACAAATGGGTCTTCAAATGGACAATGACCCCAAGCATACTTCCAAAGTTATGGCAAAATGGCTTAAGGACAACGAAGTCAAGGTATTGGAGTGGCCATCACAATGCCCTGACCTCAAACCTATAGAACATTTGTGGGCAGAACTGAAAAAGAGTGTTCAAGCAAGGAGGCCTACAAACCTGATTCAGCTACACCAGCTCTGTCAGGAGGAATTGGCCAATATTCACCGAACTTATTGTGGTAAGCTTGCGGAAGACCCAAGTTAAACAATTTAAAGGCAATGCTACCAAATACTAATTGAGTGTATGTAAACTTCTGATCCAATGGGATTGTTATGAAAGAAATATAAGCTTAAATAAATAATTATCTTTACTATTATTCTGACATTTCACATTCTTAAAATAAAGTGGTGATCCTAACTGACCTAAGACAGGGATTCTTACTAGGATTAAATGTCAGGAATTGTGAAACTGTTTTTAAATATATTTGGCTAAGGTGTATGTAAACTCCCATGTCTCTAAACACCTTGTTAATAAATGATTGAAAAACCGAGTGTGCATTTGTCAGGCCATAGGGCATTACCCTGTGTTCATAGTGCCCAGTGCTGAAGGCGGTCCTGCATTCATCCCCCTCCCTGATGCGCACCAGGTTGTAGGCACTGAGTAAACCCAATTTAGTAAAGTATTTAGCACTGTGCATCTGTTCGATCACAGTTGGTATGAGAGGCAGGGGATAACAATTTAACAGTAGCCTTATTCAGTGTCTGGTAATCGATACAGGGGCGCAGACCTCTCTCCTCCTTCTTCAGCAAAAAGAGAGATGGTCTGATGGATGAATCTTTTGCACACTGAGAGACACCTACCCTGACACTCCTGTGACCAACCCAACAACCTCCTTTCTGTCCATGATATACTGGGGTTATGCAACTGTAGCCAGGGGAAACCAAAAACTACGGGGTGTGCAGGAGAGTCTAAGATGAGGAAAGTGATGCGTTCCTGGTGGTTGTGAGTAACTGTGAGGGAAATGGGAATCGTGGTATGGCGCACCAGTCCTGTTCCTAGGGGTAGGTTATCTAGGGCAAGGACTGGGATAGAGGGTTGTAAAAGGACTTGAGCAATGCGTAAATATAAGGCCACTGACTGGTCTAGGAAATTGCCTTCAGCACTGGAGTCCACTAGGGCAAGACTCAGTGGGGGGCCAGGATAGCCAGGGAAGGTGACAGAGAGGAGGACGGGCTGGGTGGACAGAGAGGAGCAAGGCATGTCCACGCTTACCTGGGAAGGTGTAGGAGCACTCCTCGGGCCTGTTGCTTCCTCGTCTGGTTCTCCTTCTGGGACAGGTGTTCCAGGTGTGGTCTGACTCCCCGCATTAGGAGCAGAGACCCTGTTGACGGCGGCATTGACGTTACTCAGGGGAGGTGCGTCGTGCCCACCACCATGGGCTCAGTCTGGCTGGAGTTTCCTGGGAGAGACCCGAACCCCCGGGATGGGCGACGACGGGCACGCAGGAGATTATCCAGGTGGATGGCCATGGTAATGAGCTGGTCCAGCGTGAGGTCCTCATCGCGACAGGCCAACTCGGTCTGGACATCAGCCTGTAGCCCGCAGCGGAAAACCATCAACAGGGCTTGGTCGTTCCAGCCAGTGGACGTAGCCACAGTCCAGAAATCGGTCCGGGTGATGTAGATGGTGGTGGGGTGGCTAGAACGACTGCGGGAAGCTGGGAAGGTGGTGGTGTAGCCTGCAGTTGGCGTATGGCCCGATGCACCTCGTTCATGGCAGTCCCGAGGCACTCCAAGCACGAGTCATGGTGGCGGAGCTTCGCTCCAACAGAGGTCGGGATGTCCTGCTGCTTCCTGTTTTCTTGGGTCGGTCATTCTGTCACTGGTGTAGAGAGGAGTAAGCAGGAGGCAGTCGCGGGTTTTGAACTACTGAATTTATTTAAGCACCATAGACCAAAGCGGGACGAAACCCAAACGCTGTTGTGCTCAAAATATATCTCATAAACAAAAAGGCATATATACATATATACAGTGATAAAGTGCGGATTGGAACCAGATGTGTGCAGTGATGACAAGACAAGTCCGGGGTTGACGAGTGAAGGGCGTTTGCCAGCAGTAGGTTTGGCAGCAGCTAGAAGGCCAGCGATGCCGAATGCCTGAGCTGGACAGGACGGGGAGCCAAAACCAAGACTGGTGTGACAATAATGACAAAGCCCATTTAAAAAAAAAATGTATATGGAAATATCACTATTATATAAGTATTCACACTCTTTTCTCAGTACTTTTTTGAAACACCATTGGCAGCGAGTACAGCCTTGTCTTCCTGGGTATGACGCCACAAGCTTAAGACAACTGTATTGGGGAGTTTCTCCCATTCTTCTCTGCAGATCGTCTCAAGCTCTGTCATTGATTGTGTGGAGATCAAATCTGCACGAAATAAGCCTTTATGGTAGAGTGGCCAGACAGAAGCCACTCCTCAGTAAAAGGCACATGACAGCCCGCTTGGAATTTGCCCAAAGACACCTAAAGACTCTCAGACCATGAAAAACAAGATTCTCTGGTCTTATGAAACCAAGTTTGAACTCTTTGGCCTGAATGCCAAAGGTCACGTTTGGAGGAAACCTGGCACCTTCCTTGTGGCAGCATCATGCTGTGGGGATGTTTTTCAGCGGCAGGGACTGGTAGACTAGTTAGGACCGAGGGGAAGATGAGCGGAGCAAAGTACAGAGAGATCCTTGATGAAAACCTGCTCCAGAGCACTCAGGACCTCAGACTGGTGCAATGGTTCACCTTCTAACAGGAGAACAACCCTAAGCACACAACCAAGACAAAGCAGGGGTGGCTTTCGGGAAATATCGCCCAGCCAGAGCCCGAACTTTAACCCGAACAAACATCTCTGGAGACACATGAAAATAGCTGTGCATCAACGCTCCCTATCCACCCTGACAGAGCTTGACACATTTACATTACATTTAAGTCATTTAGCAGACGCTCTTATCCAGAGCGACTTACAAATTGGTGCATTCACCTTATGATATCCAGTGGAACAACCACTTACAATAGTGCATCTAACACGATCTGCAGAGAGGAATGGGAGAAACTCCCCAAATACAGGTGTGCCAACCTTGTAACGTCATATCCAGGAATACTCAAGGCTATAATCACTGACAAAGGTGCTTCAACAAAGTACTTAGTAAAGGGTCTGAATATTTCAGTTTGTTTCGTTTTTTTGTTGAAAAAATGTTTTTTGCATCGTCATTATGGGGTATGGTGTGTAGTTTGATGAGGAAAAAAAATACTTTCCTAATGCATGGTTTGTACATGTAACTGATAGATGCAGACACACACACTACATGTTAACGTTTTAAATGTTTGTAAATATTAGTATTTTGTCTGTTGTCTTTTTCGTGGTGTCGGACCCCAGTAAAACTATCTGTCGCCATTGGCATGTGCTAATGGGGATCCTAATAAAATCTAAAATGTCTGAGGCATGAATATACCAAAACAAACATACAGCCCTGTGGCTATGCAATAATGGTCAGAGACGTACTCTTAACAGTTAGGATCTCTCTCTCTTTACGTTTCTCTACTTTCTCTCTCTCTCTCTTTCTCTCTCAGCCCACACACACAGACCATCCTCACCAGACCAGAGGGGATTTTCGTGAGGAGTCTTTTCTTTGTGAAGGAGAACGTGGGCAGGGTATACCTTGGTCTTTTGAGTAGGAAGCTTTGATAACAGCGTGGTTCTTAGGAGGTTTCTGATGCTGGGGGGGGGGGGGTCTTTAGCTTCCAGCAACAACCTCATTGGCTGCAGGGATCAACGGGGACTTGGCAGAGGGAAACCGTTAAGGAATATATTTTGGCAATGAGAAAATAGATTTTGGGCAACTATAACAGAGGATAGTAATTCATGACTCTTTGTAGTTTGTTGTGTAGCTTTTCTGTAATAATATGAGGATGTGTACTGTATTACCAACCGTACTAATTGGTATTGGAAGAGGTGATTAAGCCGGCATATGAAACAATATTGCCTCACTCCCATTGCCCCTTGAGTTTGTCCTCTGTCTTGCTCTGGCTGCCACATTGGTGTTGTTTCTGTACAAATCGTACTGTATCACTTGATGTTTTTCACACAAGGATGCAGTCTGTTGGCATCAAACAGTTGTTCAGTCGCCCACAGGGGTTGACCAAGCTGTCAGTTTCAACAGAGCATGCTCTAAAGACTTTTTCACCGTATAGGTCTATAATTAGTTATATTATCAGACACACAGGCTATAATCAACAAATGCTGTGCAAAGTCCATTATTCACTCTTATTTTGGTTGCACTTTATAATAACTCCACGTAATAAAGCACTTACAATGGATTAGTAAATAGTTTATTCATCAGGGGCCCAACTTTGGTTTAAGAAGTGCGGGGGACAATGTTTATTTATTTTTAATCCAGTCGAATAAGGACTCTAAACAGCCTACCCGGCCGCTCGGAGGCGTCCGGTTGATCCTAAAGCACACCTTTGCCACGTTTTGTATCACATTACAATGATAAAACTGGGGGGGACAAAAATTATATTTCAGAACGTGCGGGGGACATGTCCTCCCCCCATCCCCAGTGAAAGTTGCACCCCTGTTATTCATAATACATGAATCATTACTCCCACATTTATAAATGTTAGTAACCCATAACAGTCACAGTGCTGTAATAATGTGATGTGTAACTTCTCTATGCTGAGTAAAATAACGTTTTCAGTCAGAAAATGCTAACATAAGGGTTTATTGGCAGTGAAATTTTCTATGAAAACCAAAGTGTACTCTTGGTTAATTAACCCAGAACTAAGATAGAGTCATTTGGTCAGCTGCATGATTAAATTCTAGGTCCATACAGTACGTGTTCAAAATTGGGAGTTCTGGTTTATGAAGTCTCCACCCTCACAAAAGGAAACTCTCAGCCCCATGCATGACGCAGTCAAAGTTTAAGCACTGCCTTTGCCCAATCCTAGTATGTCCAAATAATCAGTGAAGAAAACACAAACACCAGAAGTATTGCTGCTTGTTATCCTATGCATTCCATCCCATTTAAACGCAGAATCTGTCCACAAGAGATTAAGAGCAGTCCACAGACTATCGGAAGACATTACTTAGCTGAACTATCCCATTTACGTTTAAAGGCTCAGTTAAGGTTCAGCCAAACAAAGCGACGGGTGAAAATAGTCTGCATTTAAAAGACTGAAGCACTGGAAGCATTTAAAGGTAATACTGTACATGTAACATTTCTACCTCAATCACATATCAGTAGTAATGAAGGAATAAAAATCCACTAGAGAAAAACGTTTAAACAGTTTATAAGAACCTATATTAAGCATCTTATGAATGAAGTAATGCTTAATAAATTATGAATAAACAATTTACTAATCCTTTATAAATGCTTTATTGTGTGGAGTATTTATAAAGTGCTACCCTTCTTTCAAAGCATAAAGCCTTGAACTGAATAGCACTGGATTGGAACTATTGACCTTTGAACTCACTTAAATTCATGTTAAGTAGTGTCCATTGGGAATCCATTGGCCCACTACCCAAATGTGAAGCTCTTTAACCTCTCCTGAGGGCTCACCTCTTGTGACTCTGTCCTCTCAGTGGCCTGACATCACATGTTGCAGTGTACTAATGCATGGTGTATGCCAAGACCCTCTGGAGCACTTCGCGCTCTACTTCCCAGACACGTGACAGATGTCAGGTGTCTGTGCATTACAAAATGTTGTATTATTCATTTGCCTGGCAAATGTGTTTACTAATTCATAGGTGAGAGGGTCAAATAGAAAATAGTCTGTTATTTTGTGAATAATTTATGATATGTATAATGACATTGCTTATATGTGCATTGTTCTACAAGTCAGCAAAATGTAGCAAACCATTTTTTTTACGGATAACGAGAATGTTCTTATTGGTCAAATTCATGTAGTAGTACGGTACTTTCCGTTTCAATTAATTTCTAAATGAGGCCATGTTCAGTAGGCAGGAACCAAGAGAAAACATAGGGTTATTTTAACCTTTGAATTCTTTGTTGTTGAAAGATTACATGCCATTAGCTTGAACAAAGCTGTGATTTGTTAACGATTTTTAAAGCTGATACAACAATTTTACACAAGGTGATAACTATCTAAATTGTCATTATCTTTAAACTTTTTCCAATTTTACCATTGAAGATTAATAGTTAGCAACTGCCTTGGTAAGTTGATTATCAATTGAAAGAGATGGTGGGGGAGACCTTGAGGCAAATTCCTGCAGTGATGTCGGTCTTTGCTAGGTAACCAAACATATATTATCTGTGCCTATGTCTACATAAAGCAATTATCCTGCAGAGATGAACACAATGGACTCTAATGCTACAGTGAAAACTTAATTCAAAAACAGTGATTTTCCGTGAGGGTCCAGAGAACCAATGTAAGACCATGGTGCAGATTTATCAAACAGTGTGTTGGTGCGTTGAGGGTATGTTAATAAATGAGTATGCTGTGAGAACCCTATGAGTTCATATTAAAAGCTGGCTGTCGACTAATAGCACTATTAGCATAACATAACCCACCTATAGCCATATTTAGCACAATGAAGATAAGTATTACTTTTATAATTAAGAACCCTCAATAGACTTATTCCTTACAAAGGACCAAGCTCTGTAATTGTCTGCACATCAAAAATTAACATGTTTAAAAGCTGGTTAATTCTAATTTATCCAAACTGTGTGATAATTTCAGGAAATACACGTTAAATTGAGCTTGTCATATTTTCTCAATATGCTTTCCAGGTGGTTTATTTCCTGATGTATTGGATGTTATCCACATCAGCAAGGACTGCCTATTGACTCTTCACTTTGGCTCTTGACAGGCATGAAGGCCGTGGCTAAGTGATAGATGACGTTCACGGATTAGAAGGTCCCTGACAAACAAGCTGGCTGTGGCACACATTGGACCGAGGAGCCAAGGTGATATCCCTTATTTGACATTAAGTCTCTGTCTGTCTTACAGGTCCCATCAATGTCTGAGACCGTCGAGGGTCTTCGGAGTTAAATGGAATTGCAAGAAGAGGGAGAGAAGAAAATAGTTAATTAAATAAAGAAGATGAAGGTCAATGAAGGATCCCAATTACATTACATGGGGATGTTTCAGTTAGCCAAATAGGGGGGAGCAATCAATTAAGTAAACTCAATGGCACCGGAAGGAATGCCACTGCATTTATCTTGTGCCACGGACTCTTTGGAAACATTTAAAAGTTGAGCTGAAATGATTGTGCAGATTCCCCTAGACAAACAGATGAAGTCAGTCATTCTCTGAAACCAGGGGGGATGAAAAATGATCTGGTGCCATTACTTTAGCTGTCTGAGATTTCCTGATATGTGATATACTTTGTGCAATGTTTTGCAGTCAAGACGATATCATGTTTGGACACTCCTACTCTTTTAAGGGTTTCTTCTTAATTTTTTGTATTTTATACACTGCTCAAAAAAATAAAGGGAACACTTAAACAACACAATGTAACTCCAAGTCAATCACTCTTCTGTGAAATCAAACTGTCCACTTAGGAAGCAACACTGATTGACAATAAATTTCACATGCTGTTGTGCAAATGGAATAGACAAAAGGTGGAAATTATAGGCAATTAGCAAGACACCCCCAATAAAGGAATGGTTCTGCAGGTGGTGACCACAGACCACTTCTCAGTTCCTATGCTTCCTGGCTGATGTTTTGGTCACTTTTGAATGCTGGTGGTGCTTTCACTCTAGTGGTAGCATGAGACGGAGTCTACAACCCACACAAGTGGCTCAGGTAGTGCAGCTCATCCAGGATGGCACATCAATGCGAGCTGTGGCAAAAAGGTTTGCTGTGTCTGTCAGCGTAGTGTCCAGAGCATGGAGGCGCTACCAGGAGACAGGCCAGTACATCAGGAGACGTGGAGGAGGCCGTAGGAGGGCAACAACCCAGCAGCAGGACCGCTACCTCCGCCTTTGTGCAAGGAGGTGCACTGCCAGAGCCCTGCAAAATGACCTCCAGCAGGCCACAAATGTGCATGTCAGCATATGGTCTCACAAGGGGTCTGAGGATCTCATCTCGGTACCTAATGGCAGTCAGGCTACCTCTGGCGAGCACATGGAGGGCTGTGCGGCCCCACAAAGAAATGCCACTCCACACCATGACTGACCCACCGCCAAACCGGTCATGCTGGAGGATGTTGCAGGCAGCAGAACGTTCTCCACGGCGTCTCCAGACTCTGTCACGTCTGTCACATGTGCTCATGTGCTCAGTGTGAACCTGCTTTCATCTGTGAAGAGCACAGGGCGCCAGTGGCGAATTTGCCAATCTTGGTGTTCTCTGGCAAATGCCAAACGTCCTGCACGGTGTTGGGCTGTAAGCACAACCCCCACCTGTGGACGTCGGGCCCTCATACCACCCTCATGGAGTCTGTTTCTGACCGTTTGAGCAGACACATGCACATTTGTGGCCTGCTGGAGGTCATTTTGCAGGGCTCTGGCAGTGCTCCTCCTTGCACAAAGGCGGAGGTAGCGGTCCTGCTGCTGGGTTGTTGCCCTCCTACGGCCTCCTCCACGTCTCCTGATGTACTGGCCTGTCTCCTGGTAGCGCCTCCATGCTCTGGACACTACGCTGACAGACACAGCAAACCTTCTTGCCACAGCTCGCATTGATGTGCCATCCTGGATGAGCTGCACTACCTGAGCCACTTGAGTGGGTTGTAGACTCCGTCTCATGCTACCACTAGAGTGAAAGCACCACCAGCATTCAAAAGTGACCAAAACATCAGCCAGGAAGCAAAGGAACTGAGAAGTGGTCTGTGGTCACCACCTGCAGAACCATTCCTTTATTGGGGGTGTCTTGCTAATTGCCTATAATTTCCACCTTTTGTCTATTCCATTTGCACAACAGCATGTGAAATTTATTGTCAATCAGTGTTGCTTCCTAAGTGGACAGTTTGATTTCACAGAAGTGTGATTGACTTGGAGTTACATTGTGTTGTTTAAGTGTTCCCTTTATTTTTTTGAGCAGTGTACATTGTAGAATAATAGTGAAGACATCAGAACTATGAAATAATACATATGGAATCATGAACTAACCAAAAAAAGCTTTAAACAAATCAAAATGTATTTTATATTTGAGATTCTTCAAAGTAGCCACCCTTTGCCTTGATGACAGCTTTGCACACTCTTGGCATTGAATGGAAGAAAATTGGAACCACCAATACTCTTCCTAGAGCTGGCCGGCCGGCCAAACTGAGCAATCGGGAGAGAAGGGCCTTGGTCAGGGAGGTGACCAAGAACCCAATTGTCACGCCCTGAGCTAAGAGAGCCATTTTATTTCTCTATTTGGTTAGGTCAGGGTGTGATGTGGGGTGGGCATTCTATGTTTTGTATTTCTGTGTGTTTGGCCGAGTGTGGTTCCCAATCAGAGGCAGCTGTCTATCGTTGTCTCTGATTGGGAATCATACTTAGGCAGCCTGTTTTGCCACCTTAGTTGTGGGTAGTTGTCTTTGTTAGTGGCCTGTAAAGTCCTAGTAAGCTTCACGTTCGTTTTTGGTGTTTCTTGTTTTGTTGGTGACATTCTTAATAAAGAAACATGTACGCTCACCACGCTGCACCTTGGTCCGGTCATTTCCACGACGACGGCGTTCGTGACAGAACTACCCACCACAAACGGACCAAGTGGCGTGGCCGGGAGGAGCAGCGTTTTCTGGAGGAATGGACATGGGAGGAGATCTTGGAAGGCAAGGGACCCTGGGCAAAGGCTGGAGAGTATCGGTGTCCAAGGGAGGAGATAGAGGCGGCGAAAGCAGAGCGGCGACAGTACGAGAAGTTGGCACAGCGGAGCAGGCACGAGAGGGCACACGGGGGGATTGGCTGAGTCAGGTTGGAGACCTGAGCCAACTCCCTGTGCTTACCGTGGGGAGCGTGTGACTGGTCAGGCACCGTGTTATGCAGTGATGCGCACAATGTCTCCAGTGTGCACTCATAGCCCGGTGCACTATATTCCAGCTCCCCACATCGGCCGGGCTAGAGTGGGCATCCAGCCAGGACGGATGGTGCCGGCTCAGCGCATCTGACCTCCAGTGTGTCTCTACGGCCCAGGATATCCTGCGCCGGCTCTGCGCACTGTGTCTCCGGTGCGCCTGCACAGCCCAGTGCGTCCTGTGCTAGCGCCCCGCACTTATCGGGCCAAAGTGGGTATCCAGCCAGGACGAGTGGTGCCAGCTGTGCGCTCTAGACCTCCAGTATGCCTCCACAGTCCAGTACGTCCTGTGAACTCACCCTGAGGTGTGTGTCATCAGCCCGGTGCCACCGGTGCCGGTCCCACGCATCAAGTCTCCAGTGCGCCTACACACACCAGAGCTTCCGGCGACAGTTCCCAGTCCAGAGCTTCCGGCGACCGTTCCCAGTCCAGAGCTTCCGGCGACAGTTCCCAGTCCAGCGCTTCCGGCGACAGTTCCCAGTCCAGCGCTTCCGGCGACAGTTCCCAGTCCAGAGCTTCCGGCGACAGTTCCCAGTCCAGAGCTTCCGGCGACGTTTCACAGTCTGGAACCTCCAACGACGGACCACAGTCCGGAACCTCCAACGACGGGCCACAGTCCGGAACCTCCAACGACGGGCCACAGTCCGCTACCTCCAACGACGGGCCAAAGTCCGCAACCTCCAACGACGGGCCACAGTCCCGAACCTCCAACGACGGGCCACAGTCCTGAACCTCCAACGACGGGTCACAGTCCGGAACCTCCTGAGACTGTCCCCAGTCCGGAGCCTCCAGCGAGGGTCCCCAGTCCGGGGCCTGCGGCGAGGGTCCCCTGTCCGGGGCCTGCGGAGAAGGTCCCCAGTCCGGGGTCGGCGACGAGGGTCCCCGCACCGG
Organism: Salvelinus alpinus; assembly: GCF_045679555.1. Lineage (NCBI taxonomy): Eukaryota > Metazoa > Chordata > Actinopteri > Salmoniformes > Salmonidae > Salvelinus > Salvelinus alpinus. The sequence goes on from NC_092107.1 coordinate 15,807,466, forward strand.
AGCCGCCACCGAAGTAGATGCCCACCCGGACCCTCCCCTATAGGTTCAGGTTTGCGGCCGGGAGTCCGCACCTTTGGGGGGGTACTGTCACGCCCTGACCTTAGAGAGCCGTTTTATTTCTCTATTTGGTTAGGTCAGGGTGTGATGTGGGGTGGGCATTCTATGTTTTGTATTTCTGTGTGTTTGGCCGAGTATGGTTCCCAATCAGAGGCAGCTGTCTATCGTTGTCTCTGATTAAAAATCATACTTAGGCAGCCTGTTTTGCCACCTTAGTTGTGGGTAGTTGTCTTTGTTAGTGGCCTGTATAGCCCTAGTAAGCTTCACGTTAGTTTTTGGTGTTTCTTTTTTTTTTGGCGACATTCTTATTAAAGAAAAATGTACGCTTACTACGCTGCACCTTGGTCCGGTCATTTCCACTACGGCGGCGTTCGTGACACCAATGGTCACTGACAGAGCTCTAGAGTTCCGCTGTGAAGATGGGAGAACTTTCCAGAAGGACAACCATCTATGCAGCACTCCACCAATTAGGCCTTTATGGTAGAGTAGTCAGGCAGATGCCACTGCTCAGTAAAAGGCACATGACAGCCTGCTTGGAGTTTGCCAAAAGACACCTAAATATTTTCAGACCATGAGAAACAAGATTCTCTGGTCTGATGAAACCAAGATTGAACTTTTTGGCCTGAATGCAAAGTGTCACGTATGAAGGAAACCTGGCACCATCCTTATGGTGAAACATGGTGGTGGCAACATCATGCTGTGGGGATGGGTTTCAGCTGAAGGGACTGGGAGACTAGTCAGCATCGAGGCAAAGATGACCGGAGCAAAGTACACAGAGATCCTTGATGAAAACCTGCTCCAGAGCACTCAGTACCTCAGACTGGGGCAGAGGTTCACCTTCCAACAGGATAACGACCCTAAGCAGTGGCTTCGGGACAAGTCTCTGAATGTGGACTTGTGCAGCAACACTCCCCATCCAACCTGACAGAGCTTGAGACGATCTGCAGAGAAGAATGGGGAAAACTCCCCAAATACAGGTGTGCCAAGCTTGTAGCGTCAAACCAAGAAGACTCTGCCTCTTTGCTTGACATCATGGGAAAATCAAATGAAATCAGCCAAGACCTCAGAAAAAAAATTGGAGACCCCCACAAGTCTGGTTCATCCTTGGGAGCAATTTCCAAATGCCTGAAGGTACCGTGTTAATCTGTACAAAGAATAGTACGTAAGTATAAACACCATGGGACCACACAACAGTCATACCGCTCAGGAAGGAGACGCGTTCTGTCTCAGAGATGAACGTACTTTGGTGTGAAAAGTGCAAATCAATCCCAGAACAACAGCAAAGGACATCAAATCAAATCAAATTTTATTTGTCACATACACATGGTTAGCAGATGTTAATGCAAGTGTAGCGAAATGCTTGTGCTCCTAGTTCCGCCAATGCAGTAATAACCAACAAGTAATCTAACCTAACTATTCCACAACTACTACCTTATACACACAAGTGTAAAGGGATAAAGAATATGTACATAAAGATATATGAATGAGTGATGGTACAGAACGGCATAGGCAAGATGCAGTAGATGGTATAGAGTACAGTATATACATATGAGATGAGTAATGTAGGGTATATAAACATAAAGTGGCATAGTTTAAAGTGGCTAGTGATACATGTATTACATAAAGATGGCAAGATGCAGTAGATGATATAGAGTACAGTATATACATATGAGATGAGTAATGTAGGGTATGTAAACATTATATTAAGTGGCATTGTTTAAAGTGGCTAGTGATACATTTTTACATAATTTCCATCAATTCCCATTATTAAAGTGGCTGGAGTTGAGTCAGTATGTTGGCAGCGGCCACTAAATGTTAGTGGTGGCTGTTTAACAGTCTGATGGCCTTGAGATAGAAGCTGTTTTTCAGTCTCTCGGTCCCTGCTTTGATGCACCTGTACTGACCTCGCCTTCTGGATGATAGCAGGGTGAACAGGCAGTGGCTCGGGTGGTTGTTGTCCTTGATGATCTTTATGGCCTTCCTGTGACATCGGGTGGTGTAGGTGTCCTGGAGGGCAGGTAGTTTGCCCCCGGTGATGCTTTGTGCAGACCTCACTACCCTCTGGAGAGCCTTACGGTTGTGGGCGGAGCAGTTGCCGTACCAGGCGGTGATACAGCCCGACAGGATGCTCTCGATTGTGCATCTGTAGAAGTTTGTGAGTGCTTTTGGTGACAAGCCGAATTTCTTCAGCCTCCTGAGGTTGAAGAGGTGCTGCTGCGCCTTCTTCACAGCGCTGTCTGTGTGTGTGGACCAATTCAGTTTCCGTGATGTGTACACCGAGGAACTTAAAACTTACTACCCTCTCCACTACTGTCCCGTCGATGTGGATAGGGGGGTGCTCCCTCTGCTGTTTCCTGAAGTCCACAATCATCTCCTTTGTTTTGTTGACATTGAGTGTGAGGTTATTTTCCTGACACCACACTCCGAGGGCCCTCACCTCCTCCCTGTAGGCCGTCTCGTCATTGTTGGTAATCAAGCCTACCACTGTAGTGTCGTCCGCAAACTTGATGATTGAGTTGGAGGCGTGCATAGCCACGCAGTCGTGGGTGAACAGGGAGTACAGGAGAGGGCTCAGAACCCCCCCCATGTGGGGCCCCAGTGTTGAGGATCAGCGCGGTGGAGATGTTGTTACCTACCCTCACCACCTGGGGGTGGCCCGTCAGGAAGTCCAGGACCCAGTTGCACAGGGCGGGGTCGAGACCCAGGGTCTCGAGCTTGATGACGAGTTTGGAGGGTACTATGGTGTTAAATGCTGAGCTGTAGTCGATGAACAGCATTCTCACATAGGTATTCCTCTTGTCCAGATGGGTTAGGGCAGTGTGCAGTGTGGTTGCGATTGCGTCGTCTGTGGACCTATTGGGTCGGTAAGCAAATTGGAGTGGGTCTAGGGTGTCAGGTAGGGTGGAGGTGATATGGTCCTTGACTAGTCTCTCAAAGCACTTCATGATGACGGAAGTGAGTGCTACGGGACGGTAGTTGTTTAGCTCAGTTACCTTAGCTTTCTTGGGAACAGGAACAATGGTGGCCCTCTTGAAGCATGTGGGAACAGCAGACTGGGATAAGGATTGATTGAATATGTCCTTAAACACACCAGCCAGCTGGTCTGCGCATAATCTGAGGACGCGGCTGGGAATGTCGTCTGGGCCTGCAGCCTTGCGAGGGTTAACACGTTTAAATGTTTTACTCACCTCGGCTGCAGTGAAGGAGAGCCCGCAGGTTTTGGTAGCGGGCGGTGTCAGTGGCACTGTATTGTCCTCAAAGCGAGCAAAAAAGTTATTTAGTCTGTCTGGGAGCAAGACATCCTGGTCCGCGACTGTAGACCCTGCCACATACCTCTTGTGTCTGAGCTGTTGAATTGCGACTCTACTTTGTCTCTATACTGGCACTTAGGTTGTTTGATTGCCTTGCGGAGGGAATAGCTACACTGTTTGTATTCGGTCATGTTTCCGGTCACCTTGCCCTGGTTAAAAGCAGTGGTTCGCGTTTTCAGTTTCACGCGAATGCTGCCATCAATCCACGGTTTCTGGTTTGGGAATGTTTTAATTGTTGCTGTGGGTACGACATCGTCAATGCACTTTCTAATGAACTCGCTCACCGAATCAGCGTATTCGTCCATGTTGTTGTTGGACGCAATGCGGAACATATCCCAATCCACGTGATCGAAGCAGTCTTGAAGAGTGGAATCAGATTGGTCGGACCAGCGTTGAACAGACCTGAGCGCGGGAGCTTGCTGTTTTAGTTTCTGTTTGTAGGCTGGAAGCAACAAAATGGAGTCGTGGTCAGCTTTTCCGAAAGGAGGGCGGGGGAGGGCCTTATATGCATCGCGGAAGTTAGTATAACAATGATCCAAGGTTTTACCAGCCCTGGTAGCACAATCGATATGCTGATAGAATTTAGGGAGTTTTATTTTCAGATTAGCCTTGTTAAAATCACCAGCTACGATGAATGCAGCCTCAGGGTGTGTGGTTTCCAGTTTACAAAGAGTCAGATAAAGTTCGTTCAGGGCCATCGATGTGTCTGCTTGGGGGGGAATATATACGGCTGTGATTATAATCGAAGAGAATTCCCTTGGTAGATAATGCGGTCGACATTTGATTGTGAGGAATTCTAAATCAGGTGAACAGAATGACTTGAGTTCTTGTATGTTGTTATGATCACACCACGTCTCGTTGATCATAAGGCATACACCCCGCCCCTCTTGTTACCAGAAAGATGTTTGTTTCTGTCGGCGCTATGCGTGAAGAAACCAGCTGGCTGCACCGACTCCGTTAGCGTCTCTCGAGTGAGCCATGTTTCCGTGAAGCAAAGAACGTTACAGTCTCTGATGTCTCTCTGGAATGTTACCCTTGCTCGGATTTCATCAACCTTATTGTCAAGAGACTGGACATTGGCGAGTAGTATGCTAGGGAGTGGAGCGCGATGTGCCCGTCTCCGAAGCCTGACCAGAAGACCGCTTCGTTAGCCCCTTTTATGGCGTCGTTGTTTAGGGTCGCCGGCTGGGATCAGATCCATTGTACTGGGTGGAAAGCAAAACACAGGATCCGCTTCGGGAGAGTCATATTCCTGGTTGTAATGATGGTGAGTTGACGTTGCTCTTATATTCAGTAGTTCCTCCCGAATGTATGTAATGAAACCTAAGATTACCTGGGGTACCAATGTAAGAAATAACACATAAAAAAACAAAATACTGCATAGTTTCCTAGGAACGCGAAGCGAGGCGGCCATCTCTGTCGGCGCCGGAAGTTGTAGTTATTGTGAAGATGCTGGAGGAAACAGGTACACATGTATCTATATCCACAGTAAAACGAGTCCTATATCGATTTAAAGCTTGGTCGCAAATGGGTTTTCCAAATGAACAATGACTCCAAGCATACTTCCAAAGTTAAGGACAACAAAGTCAAGGTATTGGAGTGGCCATCACAAAGCCCTGACCTCAAACCTATAGCAAATTTGTTGGCAGAATTGAAAAAGCGTGGGTGAGCAAGGAGGCCTACAAACCTGACTCAGTTACACCAGCTCTGTCAGGAGGAATGGGCCAAAATTCACCCAACTTATTGTGGGAAGCTTGTGGAAGGCTACCCGAAACGTTTGACCCAAGTTAATCAATTTAAAGGCAATGCTACCAAATACTAATTGAGTGTATGTAAACGTATGTTATCCCCGAAATATTCTAATGAGCTGCCTCCCCTACATATTATCACCATAAGAACAAAATAACCTTTTGTAAACTGTAAAGGACCATTGAAGAGGTGAAAGAGTAATTTGAATCATTATGGTTCCCCAAAGAACCCTCCAGCTTCTATCCCCAAGCCATTAGACTTCTAAATAGCTAACAGAATGGCTACATGGACTATTTGAGTTGACCCTTGTATTTTATTTTTTGCACTGTCTCCATGCACACTCACAAGACTCTACACACTCTCACACACTGACACTCAAACACACACATAACATGCACACACATTTCGGGCGGCAGGTGGCCTAGTGGTTAGAGCGTTGGACTAGTAACCGAAAGGTTGCAAGATTTAATCCCCGAGCTGACAAGGTATACATCTGTCTTTCTGTCCCTGAACAAGGCAGTTAACTCACTGTTCTTAGGCCGTCATTGAAAATTTGAATTTGTTATTTAACTGACTTGCCTGGCTAAATAAAGGTAAAAAAATGTATACTGACTACATTATACAATCTTAATTTACGCTGCTGCGACTCTGTTTATCATACATCCCGATGCCTAGTCACCTTACCCTTATACATATCTACCTCTATCACTCCAGTACCCCTGCACATTGTAAATATGCTATTGGAACTGACCCTGTATATACAGTCAGGTCCATAAGTATTTGGACAGTGACACAATTTGCATAATTTTGGCTCTGTATACCACCACAATATTTTTGAAAGGAAACAATCAAGATGTGCTTTCAGTGTGGAATTTCATCTTTAATTTAAGGGTTTTGTCAAAATTATTGTATAAACCGTGTAGGAATTACAACCATTTTTAAACATCACCCCCCAATTTTAGGGGCTCAAAAGTAATTGGACATAACATAATCATAAATTAAATTGTGAGTTTTAATACTTGGTTGCAAGTGCTTTGCAGACAATGACTGCCTGAAGTCTGGAACTCATAGACATCACCAGATGCTGGGTTTCTTCCCTGGTGATGCTCTGCCAGGCCTTTACTGCTGCTGTCTTCAGTTCCTGCTTGTACTTGGGGCGTTTTGCCTTCAGTTTTGTCTTCAGCAAGTGAAACGCATGCTCAGTTGGATTCAGGTCAGGTGATTGTCTTGGCCATTGCAGAACATTTCACTTATTTGCCTTAAAAAAGTATTGGGTTGCTTTCGCAGTATGCTTCGGGTCACTGTCCATCTGCGCTGTGAATGAGTTTTGAAGCATTTGGCTTAATCTGAGTAGATAATATAGCCCTAAATACTTCAGAATTCATCCTGCTGCTTTTGTCAGCAGTGATATCATCAATAAATACAGGGGAATCAGTTGAATTGGCAGCCATACATGCCCACACCATAACACTACCTCCACCATGCTTCACAGATGAGGTGGTATCATGAGCAGGATCATGAGCAGTTCCTTCCCTTCTCCATACTCTTCTCTTCCCATCATTCCGGTACACTTTGATCTTTGGCTCATCTGTCCATTGGACGTTGTTCCAGAACTGTACAGGCTTTTTAGATGTTTTTTGGCAAACTCTAATCTGGTCTTCCTGTTTTTGAGGCTTAACAATGGTTTACATCTTGTGGTAAACCGTCTGTGTTTACTCTGGTGAAGTCTTCTCTTGATTGTTGACTTTGACACAGATACGCCTAACTCCTGGAGGGTGTTATTGATCTGGCCATCTGTTGTTCAGGGTTTTTTCTTCACCAGGGAAAGAATTCTTCTGTCATCCACCAGAGTTATTTTCTGTGGTCTTCCGGCCCTTTGTTGTTCCTGAGCTCACCTGAGCTCATCTTTCTTTTTAAGAATGGAACAAATAGTTGATTTGGCCATACCTAATGTTTGTGCTATCTCTCTGATGGTTTTGTTTTGATTTTCAGCCTAATGATGCTTGTTTCACTGGCAGCGTTACCTCTTTGGACATCATGTTGAGGGTTAACAGCAACATATTCCAAATGCAATTCCACACTTGCAATCAGCCTTTTATCTGCTTACTTGTAAATGAACTAATGAGGGAATAACCACTGCACCAGATTTGCCAGTTCTTGCTGTGAGATGTTACCCCACTCTTCCACCAAGACACCTGCAAGTTCCCAGACATTTCTGAGGGGAATGTCCCTAGCCCTCACCCTCCGAACCAACAGGTCCCAGACGTGCTCAATGGGATTGAGATCCGGGCTCTTCGCAGGCCATGGCAGAACACTGACATTCCTGTCTTGCAGGAAATCATGCACAGAATGAGCAGTATGGCTGGTGGCATTGTCATGCTGGGGGGTTGAGCCTGGATGAGCCTGCAGGACGGATACCACATGAGGGTGGAGGATGTCTTCCCTTTAAAGCCCAGTGTGAGATTGAGATTTCCTGCAATGACAACAAGCTCAGTCCAATGATGCTGTGACACACCGCCCCAGACCATGATGGACCCTCCACCTCCAAATCGATCCCCCCCCAGAGTACAGGCCTTGGTGTAACGCTCATTCCTTCAACGATAAACGCGAATCCGACCATCACCCCTGGTGAGACAAAACCGCGACTCGTCAGTGAAGAGCACTTTTTGCCAGTCCTGTCTGGTCCAGCAACGGTGGGTTTGTGCCCATAGTAGGCGTTGTTGTCGGTGATGTCTGATGAGGACCTACCTTACAACAGGCCTATAAGCCCTCAGTCCAGCCTCTCTCAGCCTATTGCGGACAGTCTGAGCACTGATGGAGGGATTGTGCGTTCCTGGTGTAACTCGGGCAGTTGTTGTTGCCATCCTGTATCTGTCCCACAGGTGTGATGTCCGGATGTACTGATCCTGTGCAGGTGTTGTTACACGTGGTCTACCACTGCGAGGATGATCAGCTGTCCGTCCTGTCTCCCTGTAGCGCTGTCTTAGGCGTATCACCGTATGGATATTGCAATTTATTGCCCTGGCCACATCTGCAGTCCTCATGCCTCCTTGCAGCATTTCTAAGGCACGTTCACGCAGATGAGCAGGGACCCTGAACATCTTTCTTTTGGTGTTTTTCAGAGTCAGTAGAAAGGCCTCTTTAGTGTCCTAAGTTTTTATAACTGTGAACTTAATTTCCTACCGTCTGTCTGTAAGCTGTTAGTGTCTTAACGACCGTTCCACAGGAGCATTTTCATTAATTGTTCATTGAACAAGCATGGGAAACAGTGTTTAAACCCTTTACAATGAAGATCAGTGAAGTTATTTGGATATATACGAATTATCTTTGAAAGACAGGGTCCTGAAAAAGGGACATTTATTTTTATGCTGAGTTTATAAAAAGTGCTGTAATTCCTACACAGTTCACCCGATTTGGATGTAATACCCTCAAATTTAAGCTGAAAGTCTACACTTTCAGTGCATATTAATTATTTAATTTCACCTCCAGTATGCTGTGGTAGACAGCTAAAATAAAAATAACCTGGTTAATGTCCAAATATTTATGGTGTTTTTGTTCAACATTGCTATTGATTACTGCTTTGTTGTGTTTGGAGCTTGCAAGAAAGGCATTTCGCTGTACTTGTGCATGTGACATTAAAATGTAAAACTTGAAAATCAAAACTTGAGGAAACTCCATTTTTTTGGTGTATTTCCACCCTTTCAGGGGTATATTATTACAATTGTATAGCTAATAAGCTATGTGTTTGTAGATCGACTGAGGTGAATGAACTTACAGCTGCCAAGGTGATAATGGCTGGGGTTATTTTTGCTTGTTTTTGTGTTCTCCAAATAGCGTTTTAAGGTTTTTTAATTGTATAGAAATGCAGTAAATGAGCTTCAACTTTCAACAAATTCCCCCCACCCCTTTCGGACCTCACTAACACTCAAACCCCAGTTACTGCTCTGGATGATATAACAGGGTCTACTTATTGTGGTCAAAGAGTAAGGGTGTGACATAAGTGCTGCAGAACGCCAATAATGTGAACAGGTATACCCTTGCAAACCAGGTATATCCTTGCTTTACAACACATTTTCCGCTTTTATAATCGTAAAACTATCACGACTCAGGATAAGACCCAGATGCAGACACAGGAGGCGGATGGTTCGGTTCTCAGAATATTTATTATAACAAATGGGCATGCAAAGGGCAGGCAGAGGTTCGTAGTCCAAGGCAGAGTACGGCAGGCAGGCTCAGGGTAGGCAGAAAGGTAGGAACCAGGAAGACTAGAAAACAAGAACTGGTAACACACGTAAAACACACTGGATAACTTGACGAGACAAGATGAACTGGCAACAGATAGACAGAAAACGCAGGTATAAATACACAGGGGATAATGGGGAAAATAGGAGACACCAGGTGGAGGGTGGAGACAAGCACAAGACAGGTGAAACAGATCAGGGTGTGACAAATACGCATCCATTTCAAAATGTGCTTGTCTCCACCCTCCACCTGGTGTCTCCTATTTTCCCCATTATCCCCTGTGTATTTATACCTATCATTCATCTACATAGGATGTACCCAGTTGGTCCAATATTCTGTAGCATTACATTTGACGGCTTCTCTCAAGAGGGCCTCCACAAAGTATTCTACCTGTGATTTTAAAAAGCAATCTATTGGGCACAAAGACATGTGCAAGCCACTGCAGTGCATGCCACAGTATGGCTGTACTAAGTTCTTCTTGTCACTCTGCCAACCTCTCTTTACTGCAAGATGAAGAGGATGATTCACGCTACTATTCTTCCCTCTCGGCACTCTGGAGAAAGCCCCTAGAGAGCTTCAGCTAACTCGTGTCATTGGGAGATATCAGATCAGATACAGCTGGTTCTTAGAACAATCCCACTAAAACCCTGCGATTGGATCTCGCAAGAGCAGACAACTTCTGGGGAAATTGTGTTTTATTGAACTTGGACACACTACATTTCAATGATCTCTCGAAATTCTATCAGCGCTGGAGGAGTACAAACTGCAGTAGCATGTTGTTATTGTTGTATTTTACATACAGTTTCAGACTGTTTTTGTTCTTGTTACGATATGGAGGAACGCAACAGAATGAAAAACACGAGAGTTCTTTTTTTTATTTTATTTTTTATCCCATTTTCTCCCCAATTTTCGTGGTATCCAATCGCTAGTAATTACTATCTTGTCTCATCGCTACAACTCCCGTACGGGCTCGGGAGAGACGAAGGTCGAAAGCCATGCGTCCTCCGAAGCACAACCCAACCAAGCCGCACTGCTTCTTTAACACAGCGCGCCTCCAACCCGGAAGCCAGCCGCACCAATGTGTCGGAGGAAACACCGTGTACCTGGCCCCCTTGGTTAGCGCGCACTGCGCCCGGCCCGCCACAGGAGTCGCTGGAGCGCGATGAGACAAGGATATCCCTACCGGCCAAACCCTCCCTAACCCGGACGACGCTATGCCAATTGTGCGTCGCCCCACGGACCTCCCGGTCGCGGCCGGCTGCGACAGAGCCGGGGCGCGAACCCAGAGACTCTGGTGGCGCAGCTAGCACTGCGATGCAGTGCCCTAGACCACTGCGCCACAAAAACACGAGAGTTCTAGTCACGTCTCCATACCATTACTGTGACAGAGCAGTTATGCTGTAGGATAGATGGGCATCTGTCTTACTGTAGAATATCTCAGAGGACATTCAATACTTGGGATGTTTTTCATGATCAAAGTACTGTATGCCTTTGTCTTTGAGTGACCTTGTTTTTCCTGACTGTCTTTATAGTTCCAGATATGTTTTGTCAAATTAGAACCTGACACTGTGGCAGAAAACAGTCCTCATATGAGAGATTTGAAGTGTGACATACATTCTGAGAAATCTCACCACTTCAGATCACATGTTTTCAGACTGTGTCATTTCCAACTCCATGCTTTAGTCTCCATTTTTCCCTAGCCTGATCTTCCTGGCATGGCTCATAAGCTATTGTTCTCTGGCTCAGTAACGTTGGAAAGTAGGGCAGTGCTCACAGAGCAGAGGTCCCAAAGGGAGTCTGCAACTGTGTAAAACTAAAAGATAGCTCAGCCTTTAAACAAACATATTAAATAATGCATGTTGAAACCGGTCTACAAACCACACTTTGGGATTGAAATCAAGTCTCCCATCTGAAAAGGATTGATGTAACTTTTCACGCCGCATCTGACAGTTTCCCTACTTATCCCTCTGCAGCCATCTAATTCTTCTCCAGGTAATATCATGAAAACAGAATGTTCTGTTGTTTTCAATTTTCACACTTTGGGGAAAGAACAGCTAGTGTGCATTAGGACAGCTAGTGTGCATTAGGAGTGCATTCTATTGTCATATTAAAATAGTTTCATAAGCAGAGACAGTCAGAGACGAGTGAGAAAAGTCATCATTACTTAACATGGTAAGTAAAGTCAAGTAGTGCTTCTATGGATGATTTAGCGTCTTCACTTCACAGCCTTGAGCAGCAGCATATTGCCTCCTTTTTTTAAATGGGGGATTTTTCCTAGTACCTGGCATGATAGGCTTCTTATTGTACGCAAGGTGATTCTGTCTATTTCCCAAAGCACACATTATGGAAGCTTGTTTGCCTGGGCCATCTTTTGTTTGTGCAAAGGAATGGTAGAGAAAGCTCTGAGTCAAACCAGTGGCCTACAGACTTAGGGCTCCATTTTAACAAACCAACGCAATGGTAAATCTAAGCGCAGGTGGAAGAGCTGTAGGTTCAGGGGTGTGTCAGAAATATTTGACCTATTTTCACTATTATAACAATCGGCCCACTTGCTGACATTGGCACGAGAGGGCTGGGTTTGATGAATAAACAAGTTACTGGCCAATCAGAGCATGCTCCATTGTGAAATATGTGGTTGCTTCAAGTTGTGTATTTACAGTCTTCTATGTATTGCCTTGGAATCAACTCCAAATCCAATGTTAGTCTGTCATAGTCCACATTGTTCTATGTAATTGCATGGCTTCA